>NC_060119.1:12967529-13576418 GCF_021461395.2 Schistocerca americana | reverse complement strand
AATTGAGCCTTTTGTATTTAATTCCGATGCAATTTCTGTGTTTTATCGTCAATAAGTAGGTCCAAGGGATACAGTAAACCTGAAGTGAAGCATCGAAATCTATAACTAGTGTCACAGGAATGGTTCAAAACATAGACAGTAATAAGAGTCAGTCTTCTTGTACTTAAGTCGGCATTGTGCCTTTTGTATTTAATTCCGATGCAATTTCTATGTTTCATCGTCAATAAGAAGGTCCAAGGGATACAGTAAACCTGAAGTGAAGCATCGGAATCTATAACTAGAGTCACAGGAATGGTTCAAAACATAGTCAGTAAGAAGAGTCAGTCTTCTTGTACTTAAGTCGGCATTGTGCCTTTTCTATTTAATTCCGATGCAATTTCTGTGTTTCATCGTCAATAAGAAGGCCCAAGGGATCCAGTACACCTGAGACGAAGCATCGCAATCTATAACTAGTGTAACAGGAATGGTTCAAAACATAGACAGTAAGAAGAGTCAGTCTTCTTGTACTCAAGTCGGCATTGTGCCTTTTGTATTTAATTCCGATGTAATTTCTGTGTTTCATCGTCAATAAGAAGGTCAGAGGGATACAGTAAACCTGAAGTGAAGCATCGGAATCTATAACTAGTGTCACAGGAATGCTTCAAATCATTGTCAGTAAGAAAAGTTAGTCCTCTTGTACCTAAGTCGGCATTGTGCTTTTTGTATCTAATTCCGATGCAATTTCTGTGTTTCATCGTCAATAAGAAGGTCAGAGGGATGCAGTAAACCTGAAGTGAAGCATCGCAATCTACAACTCGTGTCACAGAAATGGTTCAAAACATAGTCAGTAAGAAGAGTCAGTCTTCTTGTACTTAAGTCGGCATTGTGCCTTTTCTATTAAACCCGATGCAAATTTTGTAATTCATCGCCAATACGAAGGTCAGAGGGATACAGTAAACCTGAAGTGAAGCATCGGAATGTATAACTAGTGTCACCTGAATGGTTCAAAACATAGAGAGTAGGAAGATTCAGTCTTCTTGTACTTAAGTCGGCATTGTGCCTTCTGTATTTAATTCCAATGCAATTTCTGTGTTTCATCGTCAATATGAAGTTCAGAGGGATACATTAAACCTGAAGTGAAGCATCGGAATCTATAAATAGTGTCACAGGAGTGGTTCAAAACGTAGACAGTAAGAGGAGTCAGTCTTCTTGTACTTAAGTCGGGATTGTGCCTTTTCTATTTAAATCCGATGCTATTTCTGTGTTTCATCTTCAATTGGAAGGTCAGAGGGATACAGTAAAAATGAAGTGAAGCATCGGAATCTATAACTAGTGTCACAGGAATGCTTCAGTACATAGACAATAGGAAGGGTCAGTCTTCTTGTACTTAAGTCGGCATTGTGCCTTTTCTATTTAATTCCGATGCAATTTCTGTGTTTCGTCGTCAATAAGAAGGTCCAAGGTATACAGTAAACCTGAAGTGGAGCATCGGAATCTATAACTAGTGTCACAGGAATGTTTCAAAACATAGACAGTAAGAAGAGTCAGTCCTCTTGTACTTAAGTCAGCATTGTGCTTGTTGTATCTAATTCCGATGCAATTTTTGTGTGTTTCTTCGGCAATTAGAAGGTCAGAGGGATACAGTAAACCTGAAGTTAAGCATCGGAATCTATATCTAGTGTCACGGGAATGGTTCAAAGCATAGACTGTAAGATGAGTCAGTCTTCTTGTCCATAAGTCGGCAATGTGCCTTTTGTATTTAATTCCGATGCAAATTTCTGTGTTTCATCGTCAATAAGGAGGTCTAAGGCATACAGTAAACCTGAAGTGAAGCATCGAAATCTATAACTAGTGTCACAGGAATGGTAGAAAACATAGACAGTAATAAGAGTCAACCTTCATGTACTTAAGTCGGCATTGTGCCTTTTGTATTTAATTCCGATACAATTTCTGTGTTTCATCGTCAATAAGAAGGTCAGGGGGATACAGTAAACCTGAAGTGAAGCATCGGAATCTTTAACTAGTGTCACAGGAATGGTTCAAAGCATAGACAGTAGGAAGAGTCAGTCTTCTTGTACTTAAGTCGCCATTGTGCCTTTTGTATGTAACTCCGATGCAATTTCTGTGTTTCATCGTCAATAAGAAGGTCAGAGGGATACATTAAACCTGAAGTGAAGCATCGGAATCTATAACTAGTGTCACAGGAATGGTTCAAAACATGGTCGGTAAGAAGAGTCAATCTTCTTGTACTTAATTCGGCATTGTGCCTTATTATTTAATTCCGATGCAATTTCTGTGCTTCATCGTCAATAAGAAGGTCAGAGGGATACAGTTAACCTGAAGTGAAGCATCGGAATCTATAACAAGTGTCACAGAAATGGTTCAATAGATAGTCAGTAAGAAGAGTCAGTCTTCTTGTACCTAAGTCGGCATTGTGCCTTTTCTATTAAACCCGATGCAATTTCTGTGTTTCATCGTCAATAAGAAGGTCAGAGGGATACAGTAAACCTGAATTGAAGCATCGGAATGTGTAACTAGTGTCACAGGAATCGTTCAAAACATAGACAGTGGGAAGATTCAGTCCTCTTCTACTTGAGTCGCATTGAGCCTTTTGTATTTATTTCCGATGCAATTTCTGTGTTTCATCGTCAATAAGAAAGTCAGAGGGATACAGTAAACCTGAAGTGAAGCATCAGAATCTATAACTAGGGTCACAGGAATGGTTCAAAACATAGACAGTAAGAAGAGTCAGTCTACTTGTACTTAAGTCGGCATTGTGCCTTTTGTATTTAATTCCGATGCATTTTCTGTGTTTCATCGTCAATAAGAAGGTCCAAGGATACAGTACACCTGAAATGAAGCACCGGAATCTATAACTAGTGTCACAGGAATGGTTCAAATCATAGACAGTAAGAAGAGTCTGCCTTCTTGTACTAAAGTCAGCATTGTGCCTTTTCTATTTAATTCCGATGCAATTTCTATGTTTCATCGACCATAAGAAGGTCAGAGGGATACAGTAAACCTGAAGGGAAGCATCGGAATCTATAACTAGTGTCACAGGAATGGTTAAAAAATAGACATTAAGAAGAGTCAGTGTTCTTGTACTTAAGTCGGCATTGTGCCTTTTGTATTTAATTCCGATGCAATTTCTGTGATTCATCGTCAAAAAGATGGTCAAGGGATACAGTAAACCTGACGTGAAGCATCGGAATCTATAACTAGTGTCACAGGAATGGTTCGAAACGTAGACAGTAAGAGGAGTCAGTCTTCTTGTACTTAAGTCGGGATTGTGCCTTTTCTATTTAAATCTGATGCTATTTCTGTGTTTGATCTTCAATTGGAAGGTCAGAGGGATACAGTAAACCTGAAGTGAAGCATCGGAATCTGTAACTAGTGTCTTAGGAATGGTTCATAGCATAGACAGTAAGAAGAGTCAGTCTTCTTGTACTTAAGTCAGCATTGTGCTATTTCGATTTAATTCCGATGCAATTTCTGTGTTTCATCGTCAATAAGATGGGCAGAGGGATACAGTAAACCTGAAGTGAAGCATCGGAATCTATAACTAGTGTCACAGTAGTGGTTCAAAACATAGACAATAGGAAGGGTCAGTCTTCCTGTACTTAAGTCGGCATTGTGCCTTTTCTATTTAATTCCGATGCAATATCTGTGTTTCGTCGTCAATAAGAGGGTCCAAGGTATACAGTAAACCTGAAGTGGAGCATCGGAATCTATAACTAGTGTCACAGGAATGTTTCAAAACATAGACAGTAAGAAGAGTCAGTCCTCTTGTACTTAAGTCAGCATTGTGCTTTTTGTATCTAATTCCGATGCAATTTTTGTGTGTTTCTTCGGCAATTAGAAGGTTACAGGGATACAGTAAACCTGAAGTTAAGCATCGGAATCTATAGCTAGTGTCACAGGAATGGTTCAAAACATAGACAGTAGGAAGAGTCAGTCTTCTTGTGCTTAAGTCGGCATTGTGCCTTTTCGATTTAATTCCGATGCAATTGCTGTGTTTGGTCGTCAATAAGAAGGTCCAAGGGATACAGTAAACCTGAAGTGAAGCATCGGAATCTATAACTAGTGTCAGAGGAATGGTTCAAAGCATAGACAGTAAGATGAGTCAGTCTTCTTGTACATAAGTCGGCAATGTGCCTTTTGTATTTATTTCCGATGCAAATTTCTGTGTTTCATCGTCAATAAGAAGGTCCAAGGCATACAGTAAACCTGAAGTGAAGCATCGAAATCTATAACTAGTGTCACAGGAATGGTAAAAATCATAGACAGTAATAAGGATCAGTCTTCTTGTACTTAAGTCGGCATTGTGCCTTTTGTATTTAATTCCGATACAATTTCTGTGTTTCATCGTCAATAAGAAGGTCAGAGGGATACAGTCAACTTGAAGTGAAGCATCGGAATCTACAACTACTGTCACAGGAATGGTTCAAAGAATAGACAGTAGGATGAGTCAGTCTTCTTGTACTTAAGTCGGCATTGTGCCTTTTGTATTTAATTCCGATGCAATTTCTGTGATTCATCGTCAATAAGGTCAGAGGGATACATTAAACCTGAAGTGAAGCATCGGAAGCTATAACTAGTGTCACAGGAATGGTTAAACAATAGACATTAAGAAGAGTCAGTGTTCTTGTACTTAAGTCGGCATTGTGCCTTTTCTATTACACCCGATGCAATTTCTGTGTTTCATCGTCAATAAGAAGGTCAGAGGGATACAGTAAACCTGAATTGAAGCATCGGAATGTATGACTAGTGTCACAGGAATCGTTCAAAGCATAGTCAGTGGGAAGATTCAGTCCTCTTCTACTTGTGTCGGCATTGTGCATTTTGTATTTATTTCCGATGCAATTTCTGTGTTTCATCGTCAATAAGAAGGTCAGAAGGATACAGTAAACCTGAAGTGAAGCATCGGAATCTATAACTAGTGTCACAGGCATGGTTCAAATCATAGACAGTAAGAAGAGTCTGTCTTCTTGTACTAAAGTCAGCATTGTGCTTTTTCTATTTAATTCCGATCCAATTTCTATGTTTCATCGACAATAAGAATGTCAGAGGGATCCAGTAAACCAAAAGGGAAGCATCGGAATCTATAACTAGTGTCACAGGAATGGTTAAACAATAGACATTAAGAAGAGTCAGTGTTCTTGTACTTAAGTCGGCATTGTGCCTTTTGTATTTATTTCCGATGCAATTTCTGTGATTCATCGTCAAATAGATGGTTCAAGGGATACAGTAAACCTGAAGTGAAGCATCGGAATCTATAACTAGTGTCACAGGAATGGTTCAAAACGTAGACAGTAAGAGGAGTCAGTCTTCTTGTACTTAAGTCGGGATTGTGCCTTTTCTATTTAAATCCGATGCTATTTCTGTGTTTGATCTTCAATTGGAAGATCAGAGGAATACAGTAAACCTGAAGTGAAGCATCGGAATCTGTAACTAGTGTCACAGGAATGGTTCAAAGCATAGACAGTAAGAAGAGTCAGTCTTCTTGTACTTAAGTCGGCATTGTTCTATTTCGATTTAATTCCGATACAATTTCTGTGTTTCATCGTCAATAAGATGGGCAGAGGGATACAGTAAACCTGAAGTGAAGCATCGGAATCTATAACTAGTGTCACAGGAATGGTTCAAAACATAGACAATAGGAAATGTCAGTCTTCCTGTACTTAAGTCGGCATTGTGCCTTTTCTATTTAATTCCGATGCAATTTCTGTGTTTCGTCGTCAATAAGAAGGTCCAAGGTATACAGTAAACCTGAAGTGGAGCATCGAAATCTATAACTAGTGTCACAGGAATGTTTCAAAACATAGACAGTAAGAAGAGTCAGTCCTCTTGTACTTAAGTCAGCATTGTGCTTTTTGTATCTAATTCCGATGCAATTTTTGTGTGTTTCTTCGGCAATTAGAAGGTAAGAGGGATACAGTAAACCTGAAGTTAAGCATCGGAATCTATAGCTAGTGTCACAGGAATGGTTCAAAACATAGACAGTAGGAAGAGTCAGTCTTCTTGTGCTTAAGTCGGCATTGTGCCTTTTCGATTTAATTCCGATGCAATTGCTGTGTTTGGTCGTCAATAAGAAGGTCCAAGGGATACAGTAAACCTGAAGTGAAGCATCGGAATCTATAACTAGTGTCTGAGGAATGGTACAAAGCATAGACAGTTAGATGAGTCAGTCTTCTTGTACATAAGTCGGCAATGTGCCTTTTGTATTTCATTCCGATGCAAATTTCTGCGTTTCATCGTCAATAAGAAGGTCAGAGGGATACATTAAAACTGAAGTGAAGCATCGGAATCTATAACTAGTGTCACAGGAATGGTTCAAAGCATAGACAGTAAGAAGAGTCTGTCTTCTTGTACTAAAGTCAGCATTGTGCATTTTCTATTTAATTCCGATATAATTTCTTGTTTCATCGACAATAAGAATGTCAGAGGGATCCAGTAAACCTAAAGGGAAGCATCGGAAACTATAACTAGTGTCACAGGAATGGTTCAAAACGTAGACAGTAAGAGGAGTCAGTCTTCTTGTACTTAAGTCGGGATTGTGCCTTTTCTATTTAAATCCGATGCTATTTCTGTGTTTCATCTTCAATTGGAAGGTCAGAGGGATACAGTAAACCTGAAGTGAAGCATCGGAATCTGTAACTAGTGTCACAGGAATGGTTCAAAGCATAGACAGTAAGAAGAGTCAGTCTTCTTGTACTTAAGTCGGCATTGTGCTATTTCGATTTAATTCCGATGCAATTTCTGTGTTACATCGTCAAGAAGATGGGCAGAGGGATACAGTAAACCTGAAGTGAAGCATCGGAATCTATAACTAGTGTCTCAGGAATGGTTCAAAACATAGACAGTAGGAAGAGTCAGTCTTCTTGTACTTAGGTCGGCATTGTGCCTTTTGTATTTAATTGCAATGCAATTTCTGTGTTTCATCGTCAATAAGAAGGTCAGAGGGATACATTAAACCTGAAGTGAAGCATCGGAATCTATAACTAGTGTCACAGGAATGGTTCAAACATGGTCAGTAAGAAGAGTCAGTCTTCTTGTACTTAATTCGGCATTGTGCCTTATTATTTAATTCCGATGCAATTTCTGTGCTTCATCGTCAATAAGAAGGTCAGAGGGATACAGTTAACCTGAAGTGAAGCATCGGAATCTATACCAAGTGTCACAGAAATGGTTCAATACATAGTCAGTAAGAAGAGTCAGTCTTCTTGTACCTAAGTCGGCATTGTGCCTTTTCTATTAAACCTGATGCAATTTCTGTGTTTCATCGTCAATAAGAAGGTCAGAGGGATACAGTAAACCTGAAGTGAAGCATCGGAATCTATAACTAGTGTCACAGGAAAGGCTCAAAGCATAGACAGTAGGAAGAGGCAGTCTTCTTGTACTTAAGTCGGCATTGTGCCTTTTTTATTTAATTCCGATGCAATTTCTGTGTTTCGTTGTCAATAAGAAGGTCCAAGGGATACAGTAAACCTGAAGTGAAGCATCGGAATCTATAACTAGTGTCACAGGAATGTCTCAAATCATTGTCAGTAAGAAGAGTCAGTCCTCTTGTACTTAAGTCGGCATTGTGCTTTCTGTATCTAATTCCGATGCAATTTCTGTGTTTCATCGGCAATTAGAAGGTCAGAGGGATACAGTAAACCTGAAGTGAAGCATCGGAATCTATAACTAGTGTCACAGGAATGGTTCAAATCATAGACAGTAGGAAGAGTCAGTCTTCTTGTACTTAAGTCGGCATTGTGCCTTTTGTATTTAATTCCGATGCAATTTCTGTGTTTCATCGTCAATAAGAAGGTCAGAGGGATACAGTAAACCTGCAGTGAAGCATCGGAATCTATAACTAGTGTCACATTAATTGTTCATTCATAGACAGTAAGATGAGTCAGTCTACTTGTACTTATGTCGGCATTGTACATTTTGTATTTAATTCCGATGCAATTTCTGTGTTTCATCGTCAATAAGACGGTCCGAGGGATACAGTATACCTGAAGTGAAGCATCGGAATCTGTAACTAGTGTCACAGGAATGGTTCAAAGCATAGACAGTAAGAAGAGTCAGTTTTCTTGTACATAAGTCGGCATTGTGCCTTTTCTATTTAATTCCGATGCAATTTCTGTGTTTCGTCGTCAATAAGAAGGTCCAAGGTAAACAGTAAACCTGAAGTGGTGCATCGGAATCTATAAGTAGTGTCACAGGAATGTTTCAAAACATAGACAGTAAGAAGAGTCAGTCCTCTTGTACTTAAGTCAGCATTGTGCTTTTTGTATCTAATTCCGATGCAATTCTTGTGTGTTTCTTCAGAAATTAGAAGGTCAGAGGGATACAGTAAACCTGAAGTTAAGCATCGGAATCTATAGCTAGTGTCACAGGAATGGTTCAAAGTATAGACAGTAGGAAGAGTCAGTCTTCTTGTACATAAGTCGGCATTGTGCCTTTTCGATTTAATTCCGATGCAATTGCTGTGTTTGGTCGCCAATAAGAAGGTCCAAGGGATACAGTAAACCTGAAGTGAAGCATCGGAATCTATAACTAGTGTCAGAGGAATGGTCCAAAGCATAGACAGTAAGATGAGTCAGTCTTCTTGTACAAAAGTCGGCAATGTGCCTTTTGTATTTAATTCCGATGCAAATTTCTGTGTTTCATCGTCAATAAGACGGTCCAAATCATACAGTAAACCTGAGGTGAAGCATCGAAATCTATAACTAGTGTCACAGGAATGGTACATAACATAGACAGTAATAAGAGGCAGTCTTCTTGTACTTAAGTCGGCATTGTGCCTTTTGTATTTAATTCCGATACAATTTCTGTGTTTCATCGTCAATAAGAAGGTCAGAGGGATACAGTAAACCTGAAGTGAAGCATCGGACTCTATCACAAGTGTCACAGGAATGGTTCAAAGCATAGACAGTAGGAAGAGCCAGTCTTCTTGTACTTAAGTCGGCATTGTGCCTTTTGTATTTAATTCTGATGCAATTTCTGAGTTTCATCGTCAATAAGAAGGTCAGAGGGATACATTAAACCTGAAGTGAAGCATCGGAATCTATAACTAGTGTCACAGGAATGGTTCAAAACATGGTCAGTAAGAAGAGTCAGTCTTCTTGTACTTAATTCGGCATTGTGCCTTATTATTTAATTCCGATGCAATTTCTGTGCTTCATCGTCAATAAGAAGGTCAGAGGGATACAGTTAACCTGAATTGAAGCATCGGAATCTATAACAAGTGTCACAGAAATGGTTCAACACATAGTCAGTAAGAAGAGTCAGTCTTCTTGTACCTAAGTCGGCATTGTGCCTTTTCTATTAGACCTGATGCAATTTCTGTGTTTCATCGTCAATAAGAAGGTCAGAGGGATACATTAAACCTGAATTGAAGCATCGGAATGTATGACTAGTGTCACAGGAATCGTTCAAATCATAGACAGTGGGAAGATTCAGTCCTCTTCTACTTGAGTCGGCATTGTGCCTTTTGTATTTATTTACGATGCAATTTCTGTGTTTCATCGTCAATAAAAAGGTCGGAGGGATACAGTAAACCTGAAGTGAAGCATCGGAAACTATAACTAGTGTCACAGGAATGGTTCAAAACATTGACAGTAATTAGAGTCAGTCTTCTTGTACTTAAGTCGGCATAGTGCCTTTTTTATTTAATTCCGATGCAATTTCTGTGTTTCATCGTCAAGAAGAAGGTCCAAGGGATACAGTAAACCTGAAGTGAAGCATCGGAATCTATAACTAGTGTCAGAGGAATGGTTCAAAGTATAGACAGTAAGATGAGTCAGTCTTCTTGTACTTAAGTCGGCAATGTGCCTTTTGCATTTAATTCCGATGCAAGTTTCTATGTTTCATCGTCAATAAGAAGGTCCAAGGCTTACAGTAAACCTGAAGTGAAGCATCGAAATCTATAACTAGTGTCACAGGAATGGTACAAAACATAGACAGTAATAAGAGTCAGTCTTCTTGTACTTAAGTCGGCATTGTGCCTTTTGTATTTAATTCCGATACAATTTCTGTGTTTCATCGTCAATAAGAAGGTCAGAGGGATACAGTAAACCTGAAGTGAAGCATCGGAATCTATAACTAGTGTCTCAGGAATGGTTTAAAGCATAGACAGTAGGAAGAATCAGTCTTCTTGTACTTAGGTCGAAATTGTGCCTTTTGTATTTAATTGCAATGCAATTTCTGTGTTTCATCGTCAATAAGAAGGTCAGAGGGATACATTAAATCTGAAGTGAAGCATCGGAATCTATAACTAGTGTCACAGGAATGGTTCAAAACATGGTCAGTAAGAAGAGTCAGTCTTCTTGTACTTAATTCGGCATTGTGCCTTATTATTTAATTCCGATGCAATTTCTGTGCTTCATCGTCAATAAGAAGGTCAGAGGGATACAGTTAACCTGAAGTGAAGCATCGGAATCTATACCAAGTGTCACAGAAATGGTTCAATACATAGTCAGTAAGAAGAGTCAGTCTTCTTGTACCTAAGTCGGCATTGTGCCTTTTCTATTAAACCTGATGCAATTTCTGTGTTTCAATGTCAATAAGAAGGTCAGAGGGATACAGTAAACCTGAATTGAAGCATCGGAATGTATGACTAGTGTCACAGGAATCGTTCAAATCATAGACAGTGGGAAGATTCAGTCCTCTTCTACTTGAGTCGGCATTGTGCCTTTTGTATTTATTTACGATGCAATTTCTGTGTTTCATCGTCAATAAAAAGGTCAGAGGGATACAGTAAACCTGAAGTGAAGCATCGGAAACTATAACTAGTGTCACAGGAATGGTTCAAAACATTGACAGTAATTAGAGTCAGTCTTCTTGTACTTAAGTCGGCATAGTGCCTTTTTTATTTAATTCCGATGCAATTTCTGTGTTTCATCGTCAATAAGAAGGTCAGAGGGATACAGTAAACCTGAATTGAAGCATCGGAATGTGTGACTAGTGTCACAGGAATCGTTCAAAACATAGACAGTGGGAAGATTCAGTCCTCTTCTACTTGAGTCGGCATTGTGCCTTTTTTATTTAATTCCGATGCGATTTCTGTGTTTCGTTGTCAATAGGAGGGTCCAAGGGATACAGTAAACCTGAAGTGAAGCATCGGAATCTATAACTAATGTCACAGGAATGTCTCAAATCATTGTCAGTAAGAAGAGTCAGTCCGCTTGTACTTAAGTCGGCATTGTGCTTTTTGTATCTAATTCCGATGCAATTTCTGTGTTTCATCGGCAATTAGAAGGTCAGAGGGATACAGAAAAACTTAAGTGAAGCATCGGAATCTATAACTAGTGTCACAGGAATGGTTCAAATCATAGACAGTAGGAAGAGTCAGTCTTCTTGTACTTAAGTCGGCATTGTGCCTTTTGTATTTAATTCCGATGCAATTTCTGTGTTTCATCGTCAATAAGAAGGTCCAAAAGATACAGTAAACCTGAAGTGAAGCATCGAAATCTATAACTAGTGTCACAGGAATGGTTAAAAAATAGACAGTAACAAGAGTCAGTCTTCTTGTACATAAGTCGGCATTGTGCTTATTGTATTTAATTCCGATGCAATTTCTGTGTTTCATCGTCAATAAGAAGGTCAGAGGGATACAGTAAACCTGCAGTGAAGCATCGGAATCTATAACTAGTGTCACATTAATTGTTCATTCATAGACAGTAAGAAGAGTCAGTCTACTTGTACTTATGTCGGCATTGTACATTTTGTATTTAATTCCGATGCAATTTCTGTGTTACATCGTCAAGAAGATGGGCAGAGGGATACAGTAAACCTGAAGTGAAGCATCGGAATCTATAACTAGTGTCTCAGGAATGGTTCAAAACATAGACAGTAGGAAGAGTCAGTCTTCTTGTACTTAGGTCGGCATTGTGCCTTTTGTATTTAATTGCAATGCAATTTCTGTGTTTCATCGTCAATAAGAAGGTCAGAGGGATACATTAAACCTGAAGTGAAGCATCGGAATCTATAACTAGTGTCACAGGAATGGTTCAAACATGGTCAGTAAGAAGAGTCAGTCTTCTTGTACTTAATTCGGCATTGTGCCTTATTATTTAATTCCGATGCAATTTCTGTGCTTCATCGTCAATAAGAAGGTCAGAGGGATACAGTTAACCTGAAGTGAAGCATCGGAATCTATACCAAGTGTCACAGAAATGGTTCAATACATAGTCAGTAAGAAGAGTCAGTCTTCTTGTACCTAAGTCGGCATTGTGCCTTTTCTATTAAACCTGATGCAATTTCTGTGTTTCATCGTCAATAAGAAGGTCAGAGGGATACAGTAAACCTGAAGTGAAGCATCGGAATCTATAACTAGTGTCACAGGAAAGGCTCAAAGCATAGACAGTAGGAAGAGGCAGTCTTCTTGTACTTAAGTCGGCATTGTGCCTTTTTTATTTAATTCCGATGCAATTTCTGTGTTTCGTTGTCAATAAGAAGGTCCAAGGGATACAGTAAACCTGAAGTGAAGCATCGGAATCTATAACTAGTGTCACAGGAATGTCTCAAATCATTGTCAGTAAGAAGAGTCAGTCCTCTTGTACTTAAGTCGGCATTGTGCTTTCTGTATCTAATTCCGATGCAATTTCTGTGTTTCATCGGCAATTAGAAGGTCAGAGGGATACAGTAAACCTGAATTGAAGCATCGGAATCTATAACTAGTGTCACAGGAATGGTTCAAATCATAGACAGTAGGAAGAGTCAGTCTTCTTGTACTTAAGTCGGCATTGTGCCTTTTGTATTTAATTCCGATGCAATTTCTGTGTTTCATCGTCAATAAGAAGGTCAGAGGGATACAGTAAACCTGCAGTGAAGCATCGGAATCTATAACTAGTGTCACATTAATTGTTCATTCATAGACAGTAAGATGAGTCAGTCTACTTGTACTTATGTCGGCATTGTACATTTTGTATTTAATTCCGATGCAATTTCTGTGTTTCATCGTCAATAAGACGGTCCGAGGGATACAGTATACCTGAAGTGAAGCATCGGAATCTGTAACTAGTGTCACAGGAATGGTTCAAAGCATAGACAGTAAGAAGAGTCAGTCTTCTTGTACATAAGTCGGCATTGTGCCTTTTCTATTTAATTCCGATGCAATTTCTGTGTTTCGTCGTCAATAAGAAGGTCCAAGGTAAACAGTAAACCTGAAGTGGTGCATCGGAATCTATAAGTAGTGTCACAGGAATGTTTCAAAACATAGACAGTAAGAAGAGTCAGTCCTCTTGTACTTAAGTCAGCATTGTGCTTTTTGTATCTAATTCCGATGCAATTCTTGTGTGTTTCTTCAGCAATTAGAAGGTCAGAGGGATACAGTAAACCTGAAGTTAAGCATCGGAATCTATAGCTAGTGTCACAGGAATGGTTCAAAGTATAGACAGTAGGAAGAGTCAGTCTTCTTGTACATAAGTCGGCATTGTGCCTTTTCGATTTAATTCCGATGCAATTGCTGTGTTTGGTCGCCAATAAGAAGGTCCAAGGGATACAGTAAACCTGAAGTGAAGCATCGGAATCTATAACTAGTGTCAGAGGAATGGTCCAAAGCATAGACAGTAAGATGAGTCAGTCTTCTTGTACAAAAGTCGGCAATGTGCCTTTTGTATTTAATTCCGATGCAAATTTCTGTGTTTCATCGTCAATAAGACGGTCCAAATCATACAGTAAACCTGAGGTGAAGCATCGAAATCTATAACTAGTGTCACAGGAATGGTACATAACATAGACAGTAATAAGAGGCAGTCTTCTTGTACTTAAGTCGGCATTGTGCCTTTTGTATTTAATTCCGATACAATTTCTGTGTTTCATCGTCAATAAGAAGGTCAGAGGGATACAGTAAACCTGAAGTGAAGCATCGGACTCTATCACAAGTGTCACAGGAATGGTTCAAAGCATAGACAGTAGGAAGAGCCAGTCTTCTTGTACTTAAGTCGGCATTGTGCCTTTTGTATTTAATTCTGATGCAATTTCTGAGTTTCATCGTCAATAAGAAGGTCAGAGGGATACATTAAACCTGAAGTGAAGCATCGGAATCTATAACTAGTGTCACAGGAATGGTTCAAAACATGGTCAGTAAGAAGAGTCAGTCTTCTTGTACTTAATTCGGCATTGTGCCTTATTATTTAATTCCGATGCAATTTCTGTGCTTCATCGTCAATAAGAAGGTCAGAGGGATACAGTTAACCTGAATTGAAGCATCGGAATCTATAACAAGTGTCACAGAAATGGTTCAACACATAGTCAGTAAGAAGAGTCAGTCTTCTTGTACCTAAGTCGGCATTGTGCCTTTTCTATTAGACCTGATGCAATTTCTGTGTTTCATCGTCAATAAGAAGGTCAGAGGGATACATTAAACCTGAATTGAAGCATCGGAATGTATGACTAGTGTCACAGGAATCGTTCAAATCATAGACAGTGGGAAGATTCAGTCCTCTTCTACTTGAGTCGGCATTGTGCCTTTTGTATTTATTTACGATGCAATTTCTGTGTTTCATCGTCAATAAAAAGGTCGGAGGGATACAGTAAACCTGAAGTGAAGCATCGGAAACTATAACTAGTGTCACAGGAATGGTTCAAAACATTGACAGTAATTAGAGTCAGTCTTCTTGTACTTAAGTCGGCATAGTGCCTTTTTTATTTAATTCCGATGCAATTTCTGTGTTTCATCGTCAAGAAGAAGGTCCAAGGGATACAGTAAACCTGAAGTGAAGCATCGGAATCTATAACTAGTGTCAGAGGAATGGTTCAAAGTATAGACAGTAAGATGAGTCAGTCTTCTTGTACTTAAGTCGGCAATGTGCCTTTTGCATTTAATTCCGATGCAAGTTTCTATGTTTCATCGTCAATAAGAAGGTCCAAGGCTTACAGTAAACCTGAAGTGAAGCATCGAAATCTATAACTAGTGTCACAGGAATGGTACAAAACATAGACATTAATAAGAGTCAGTCTTCTTGTACTTAAGTCGGCATTGTGCCTTTTGTATTTAATTCCGATACAATTTCTGTGTTTCATCGTCAATAAGAAGGTCAGAGGGATACAGTAAACCTGAAGTGAAGCATCGGAATCTATAACTAGTGTCTCAGGAATGGTTTAAAGCATAGACAGTAGGAAGAATCAGTCTTCTTGTACTTAGGTCGAAATTGTGCCTTTTGTATTTAATTGCAATGCAATTTCTGTGTTTCATCGTCAATAAGAAGGTCAGAGGGATACATTAAATCTGAAGTGAAGCATCGGAATCTATAACTAGTGTCACAGGAATGGTTCAAAACATGGTCAGTAAGAAGAGTCAGTCTTCTTGTACTTAATTCGGCATTGTGCCTTATTATTTAATTCCGATGCAATTTCTGTGCTTCATCGTCAATAAGAAGGTCAGAGGGATACAGTTAACCTGAAGTGAAGCATCGGAATCTATACCAAGTGTCACAGAAATGGTTCAATACATAGTCAGTAAGAAGAGTCAGTCTTCTTGTACCTAAGTCGGCATTGTGCCTTTTCTATTAAACCTGATGCAATTTCTGTGTTTCAATGTCAATAAGAAGGTCAGAGGGATACAGTAAACCTGAATTGAAGCATCGGAATGTATGACTAGTGTCACAGGAATCGTTCAAATCATAGACAGTGGGAAGATTCAGTCCTCTTCTACTTGAGTCGGCATTGTGCCTTTTGTATTTATTTACGATGCAATTTCTGTGTTTCATCGTCAATAAAAAGGTCAGAGGGATACAGTAAACCTGAAGTGAAGCATCGGAAACTATAACTAGTGTCACAGGAATGGTTCAAAACATTGACAGTAATTAGAGTCAGTCTTCTTGTACTTAAGTCGGCATAGTGCCTTTTTTATTTAATTCCGATGCAATTTCTGTGTTTCATCGTCAATAAGAAGGTCAGAGGGATACAGTAAACCTGAATTGAAGCATCGGAATGTGTGACTAGTGTCACAGGAATCGTTCAAAACATAGACAGTGGGAAGATTCAGTCCTCTTCTACTTGAGTCGGCATTGTGCCTTTTTTATTTAATTCCGATGCGATTTCTGTGTTTCGTTGTCAATAGGAGGGTCCAAGGGATACAGTAAACCTGAAGTGAAGCATCGGAATCTATAACTAATGTCACAGGAATGTCTCAAATCATTGTCAGTAAGAAGAGTCAGTCCGCTTGTACTTAAGTCGGCATTGTGCTTTTTGTATCTAATTCCGATGCAATTTCTGTGTTTCATCGGCAATTAGAAGGTCAGAGGGATACAGAAAAACTTAAGTGAAGCATCGGAATCTATAACTAGTGTCACAGGAATGGTTCAAATCATAGACAGTAGGAAGAGTCAGTCTTCTTGTACTTAAGTCGGCATTGTGCCTTTTGTATTTAATTCCGATGCAATTTCTGTCTTTCATCGTCAATAAGAAGGTCCAAAAGATACAGTAAACCTGAAGTGAAGCATCGAAATCTATAACTAGTGTCACAGGAATGGTTAAAAAATAGACAGTAACAAGAGTCAGTCTTCTTGTACATAAGTCGGCATTGTGCTTATTGTATTTAATTCCGATGCAATTTCTGTGTTTCATCGTCAATAAGAAGGTCAGAGGGATACAGTAAACCTGCAGTGAAGCATCGGAATCTATAACTAGTGTCACATTAATTGTTCATTCATAGACAGTAAGAAGAGTCAGTCTACTTGTACTTATGTCGGCATTGTACATTTTGTATTTAATTCCGATGCAATTTCTGTGTTTCATCGTCAATAAGAAGGTCCGAGGGATACAGTATACCTGAAGTGAAGCATCGGAATCTGTAACTAGTGTCACAGGAATGGTTCCAAGCATAGACAGTAAGAAGAGTCAGTCTTCTTGTACATAAGTCGGCATTGTGCCTTTTCTATTTAATTCCGATGCAATTTCTGTGTTTCGTCGTCAATAAGAAGGTCCAAGGTAAACAGCAAACCTGAAGTGGAGCATCGGAATCTATAACTAGTGTCACAGGAATGTTTCAAAACATAGACAGTAAGAAGAGTCAGTCCTCTTGTACTTAAGTCAGCATTGTGCTTTTTGTATCTAATTCCGATGCAATTCTTGTGTGTTTCTTCGGCAATTAGAAGGTCAGAGGGATACAGTAAACCTGAAGTTAAGCATCGGAATCTATAGCTAGTGTCACAGGAATGGTTCAAAGTATAGACAGTAGGAAGAGTCAGTCTTCTTGTTCTTAAGTCGGCATTGTGCCTTTTCGATTTAATTCCGATGCAATTGCTGTGTTTGGTCGCCAATAAGAAGGTCCAAGGGATACAGTAAACCTGAAGTGAAGCATCGGAATCTATAACTAGTGTCAGAGGAATGGTCCAAAGCATAGACAGTAAGATGAGTCAGCCTTCTTGTACAAAAGTCGGCAATGTGCCTTTTGTATTTAATTCCGATGCAAATTTCTGTGTTTCATCGTCAATAAGAAGGTCCAAGGCATACAGTAAACCTGAGGTGAAGCATCGAAATCTATAACTAGTGTCACAGGAATGGTACATAACATAGACAGTAATAAGAGGCAGTCTTCTTGTACTTAAGTCGGCATTGTGCCTTTTGTATTTAATTCCGATACAATTTCTGTGTTTCATCGTCAATAAGAAGGTCAGAGGGATACAGTAAACCTGAAGTGAAGCATCGGAATCTATCACAAGTGTCACAGGAATGGTTCAAAGCATAGACAGTAGGAAGAGCCAGTCTTCTTGTACTTAAGTCGGCATTGTGCCTTTTGTATTTAATTCTGATGCAATTTCTGAGTTTCATCGTCAATAAGAAGGTCAGAGGGATACATTAAACCTGAAGTGAAGCATCGGAATCTATAACTAGTGTCACAGGAATGGTTCAAAACATGGTCAGTAAGAAGAGTCAGTCTTCTTGTACTTAATTCGGCATTGTGCCTTATTATTTAATTCCGATGCAATTTCTGTGCTTCATCGTCAATAAGAAGGTCAGAGGGATACAGTTAACCTGAATTGAAGCATCGGAATCTGTAACAAGTGTCACAGAAATGGTTCAATACATAGTCAGTAAGAAGAGTCAGTCTTCTTGTACCTAAGTCGGCATTGTGCCTTTTCTATTAAACCTGATGCAATTTCTGTGTTTCATCGTCAATAAGAAGGTCAGAGGGATACAGTAAACCTGAATTGAAGCATCGGAATGTATGACTAGTGTCACAGGAATCGTTCAAATCATAGACAGTGGGAAGATTCAGTCCTCTTCTACTTGAGTCGGCATTGTGCCTTTTGTATTTATTTTCGATGCAATTTCTGTGTTTCATCGTCAATAAAAAGGTCAGAGGGATACAGTAAACCTGAAGTGAAGCATCGGAATCTATAACTAGTGTCACAGGAATGGTTCAAAGCATAGACAGTACGAAGAGGCAGTCTTCTTGTACTTAAGTCGGCATAGTGCCTTTTTTATTTAATTCCGATGCAATTTCTGTGTTTCATCGTCAATAAGAAGGCAGAGGGATACAGTAAACCTGAAGTGAAGCATCGGAATCTATAACTAGTGTCACAGGAATGTTTCAAATCATTAACAGTAAGAAGAGTCAGTCCTCTTGTACTTAAGTCGGCATTGTGCTTTTTGTATCTAATTCCGATGCAATTTCTGTGTTTCATCGGCAATTAGAAGGTCAGAGGGATACAGTAAACCTGAAGTGAAGCATCGGAATCTATAACTAGTGTCACAGGAATGGTTCAAAACATAGACAGTAGGAAGAGTCCGTCTTCTTGTACTTAAGTCGGCATTGTGCCTTTTCTATTCAATTCAGATGCTATTTCTGTGTTTCGTCGTCAGTAAGAAGGTCAGAGGGATACAGTAAACCTGACGTGAAACATCGGAATCTATAACTAGTGTCAGAGGAATGGTTCAAAACATAGACAGTAAGATGAGTCAGTCTTCTTGTACATAAGTCGGCATTGTGCCTTTTGTATTTAATTCCGATGAAATTTCTTTCCTTCATCGTCAATAAGAAGATCCAGGGGATACAGTAAACCTGAAGTGAAGCATCGGAATCTATAACTAGTGTCACAGGAATGGATCAAAACATAGACAGTTAGAAGAGTCAGTCTCCTTATACTTAAGTAGGCATTGTGCCTTTTGTATTTAATTCCGATGCAATTTCTGTGTTTCATCGTCGATAAGAAGGACCAAGGTGTACAGTAAACCTGAAATGAAGCATCGGAATCTATAAGTAGTGTCACAGGAACAGTTCAAACATAGACAGTAGGAAGAGTCAGTCTTCTTGTATATAAGTCGGCATTGTGCCTTTTGTATTTAATTCCGATGGAATTTCTTTCTTTCATCGTCAATAAGAAGATCCAGGGGATACAGTAAACCTGAAGTGAAGCATCGGAATCTATAACTAGTGTCACAGGAATGGTTCAAAACATAGACAGTAAGAAGAGTCAGTCTTCTTGTACTTAAGTCGCCATTGTGCTTTTTGTACTAAATTCCGATGCAATTTCTGTGTTTCTACGTCAATAAGAAGGTCAGAAGGATACAGTATCACCTGAAGTGAAGCATCGGAATCTATAACTAGTGTCACAGGAATGGTTCAAAACATAGACAGTTGGAAGAGTCAGTCTTTTTGTACTTATGTAGGCATTGTGCCTTTTGTATTTACTTCCGATGCAATTTCCGTGTTTCATCGTCAATAAGAAGGTCAGAGGGATACAGTAAACCTGATGTGAGGCATCGGAATCTATAACTAGTGTCACAGGAATGGTCAAAAACATATACAGTAGGAAGAGTCAGTCTACATGTACTTAAGTCGGCGTTGTGCCTTTTGTATTTAATTCCAATGTAATTTCTGAGTTTCATCGTCAATAAGAAGGTCAGAGGGATACAGTTAAACTGAAGTGAAGCATCACAATCTATAACTAGCGTCACAGGAATGGTTCAAAGCATAGACAGTAAGAAGAGTCAGTCTACTTGTACTTAAGTCGGCATTGTGCCTTTTGTATTTAATTCCGATGCAATTTCTGTGTTTCATCGTAAATAAGAAGGTCCAAGGGATACAGTACACCTGAAGTGAAGCATCGGAATCTATAACTAGTGTCACAGGAATGGTTTAAATCATAGACAGTAAGAAGAGTCAGTCTTCTTGTACTTATGTCAGCATTGTGCCTTTTCTATTTAATTCAGATGCAATTTCTGTGTTTCATCGTCAATGAGAAGTTCAGAGGGATACAGTAAACCTGAAGTGAGGCATCGGAATGTATAACTAGTGTCACAGGAATGGTTAAAAAATAGAGAGTAAGAAGAGTCAGTCTTCTTGTTCTTAAGTCGGCGTTGTTCCTTTTGTATTTAATTCAGATGCAATTTCTGTGTTTCATCGTCAATAAGAAGGTCAGAGGGATACAGTAAACATATAGTGAAGCATCGGAATCTAAAACTGCTCTCACAGGACATGTTCACAACATAGTCAGTAAGAAGAGTCAGTCTTCTCGTACTTAAGTAGGCATTGCGCCTTTTGTATTTAATTCCGATGCAATTTTTGTGTTTCATCGTCAATAAGGAGGTCAGAGGGTTACAGTAAACCTGAAGTGAAGCATCGGAATCTATAACTAGTGTCACAGGAATGGTTCAAAACATAGACAGTTAGAAGAGTCAGTCTCCTTATACTTAAGTAGGCATTGTGCCCTTTGTATTTAATTCCGATGCAATTTCTGTGTTTCATCGTCGATAAGAAGGACCAAGGTATACAGTTAACCTGAAGTGAAGCATCGGAATGTATGACTAGTGTCACAGGAATCGTTCAAATCATAGACAGTGGGAAGATTCAGTCCTCTTCTACTTGAGTCGGCATTGTGCCTTTTGTATTTATTTACGATGCAATTTCTGTGTTTCATCGTCAATAAAAAGGTCAGAGGGATACAGTAAACCTGAAGTGAAGCATCGGAAACTATAACTAGTGTCACAGGAATGGTTCAAAACATTGACAGTAATTAGAGTCAGTCTTCTTGTACTTAAGTCGGCATAGTGCCTTTTTTATTTAATTCCGATGCAATTTCTGTGTTTCATCGTCAATAAGAAGGTCAGAGGGATACAGTAAACCTGAATTGAAGCATCGGAATGTGTGACTAGTGTCACAGGAATCGTTCAAAACATAGACAGTGGGAAGATTCAGTCCTCTTCTACTTGAGTCGGCATTGTGCCTTTTTTATTTAATTCCGATGCGATTTCTGTGTTTCGTTGTCAATAGGAGGGTCCAAGGGATACAGTAAACCTGAAGTGAAGCATCGGAATCTATGACTAGTGTCACAGGAATGGTCAAAAACATATACAGTAGGAAGAGTCAGTCTACATGTACTTAAGTCGGCGTTGTGCCTTTTGTATTTAATTCCAATGTAATTTCTGAGTTTCATCGTCAATAAGAAGGTCAGAGGGATACAGTTAAACTGAAGTGAAGCATCACAATCTATAACTAGCGTCACAGGAATGGTTCAAAACATAGACAGTAAGAAGAGTCAGTCTACTTGTACTTAAGTCGGCATTGTGCCTTTTGTATTTAATTCCGATGCAATTTCTGTGTTTCATCGTAAATAAGAAGGTCCAAGGGATACAGTACACCTGAAGTGAAGCATCGGAATCTATAACTAGTGTCACAGGAATGGTTTAAATCATAGACAGTAAGAAGAGTCAGTCTTCTTGTACTTATGTCAGCATTGTGCCTTTTCTATTTAATTCAGATGCAATTTCTGTGTTTCATCGTCAATGAGAAGTTCAGAGGGATACAGTAAACCCGAAGTGAGGCATCGGAATGTATAACTAGTGTCACAGGAATGGTTAAAAAATAGAGAGTAAGAAGAGTCAGTCTTCTTGTTCTTAAGTCGGCGTTGTTCCTTTTGTATTTAATTCCGATGCAATTTCTGTGTTTCATCGTCAATAAGAAGGTCAGAGGGATACAGTAAACATATAGTGAAGCATCGGAATCTAAAACTGCTCTCACAGGACATGTTCACAACATAGTCAGTAAGAAGAGTCAGTCTTCTCGTACTTAAGTAGGCATTGCGCCTTTTGTATTTAATTCCGATGCAATTTTTGTGTTTCATCGTCAATAAGGAGGTCAGAGGGTTACAGTAAACCTGAAGTGAAGCATCGGAATCTATAACTAGTGTCACAGGAATGGTTCAAAACATAGACAGTTAGAAGAGTCAGTCTCCTTATACTTAAGTAGGCATTGTGCCCTTTGTATTTAATTCCGATGCAATTTCTGTGTTTCATCGTCGATAAGAAGGACCAAGGTATACAGTTAACCTGAAGTGAAGCATCGGAATCTATAACTAGTGTCACAGGAACAGTTCAAACATAGACAGTAGGTAGAGTCAGTCTTCTTGTATATAAGTCGGCATTGTGCCTTTTGTATTTAATTCCGATGAAATTTCTTTCTTTCATCGTCAATAAGAAGATCCAGGGGATACAGTAAACCTGAAGTGAAGCATCGGAATCTATAACTAGTGTCACAGGAATGGTTCAAAACATAGACAGTAAGAAGAGTCAGTCTTCTTGTACTTAAGTCGCCATTGTGCTTTTTGTACTAAATTCCGATGCAATTTCTGTGTTTCATCGTCAATAAGAAGGTCAGAAGAATACAGTATAACCTGAAGTGAAGCATCGGAATCTATAACTAGTGTCACAGGAATAGTTCAACACATAGACAGTAAGACGGGTCAGTCTTCTTGTACTTAAGTCGGCAATGTGCCTTTTCAAATTATTTCCGATGCAATTTCTGTGTTTCATCGTCAATAAGAAGGTGAGAGGGATACAGTCAACCTGAAGTGAAGCATCGGAATCTATAACTAGGGTCACAGGAATGGTCCAAAACATATACAGTAGGAAGAGTCAGTCTACATGTACTTAAGTCGGCGTTGTGCCTTTTGTATTTAATTCCAATGTAATTTCTGAATTTCATCGTCAATAAGAAGGTCAGAGGGATACAGTTAAACTGAAGTGAAGCATCACAATCTATAACTAGCGTCACAGGAATGGTTCAAAACATAGACAGTAAGAAGAGTCAGTCTACTTGTACTTAAGTCGGCATTGTGCCTTTTGTATTTAATTCCGATGCAATTTCTGTGTTTCATCGTAAATAAGAAGGTCCAAGGGATACAGTACACCTGAAGTGAAGCATCGGAATCTATAACTAGTGTCACAGGAGTGGTTTAAATAATAGACAGTAAGAAGAGTCAGTCTTCTTGTACTTATGTCAGCATTGTGCCTTTTCTATTTAATTCAGATACAATTTCTGTGTTTCATCGTCAATGAGAAGTTCAGAGGGATACAGTAAACCTGAAGTGAGGCATCGGAATGTATAAGTAGTGTCACAGGAATGGTTAAAAAATAGAGAGTAAGAAGAGTCAGTCTTCTTGTTCTTAAGTCGGCGTTGTTCCTTTTGTATTTAATTCCGATGCAATTTCTGTGTTTCATCGCCAATAAGAAGGTCAGAGGGATACAGTAAACATATAGTGAAGCATCGGAATCTAAAACTGCTCTCACAGGACATGTTCACAACATAGTCAGTAAGAACAGTCAGTCTTCTCGTACTTAAGTAGGCATTGTGCCTTTTGTATTTAATTCCGATGCAATTTTTGTGTTTCATCGTCAATAAGGAGGTCAGAGGGGTACAGTAAACCTGAAGTGAAGCATCGGAATCTATAACTAGTGTCACAGGAATGGTTCAAAACATAGACATTAGGTAGAGTCAGCCATCTTGTACTTTAGTCGGCATTGTGCTTTTTTTATTTAATTCCGATGTAATTTCTTTGTTTCATTGTCAATAAGAAGATCCAAGGGATACAGTAATCCTGAAGTGAAGCATCGGAATCTATAACTAGTGTCACAGGAATGGTTCAAAAACATAGACAGTAAGAAGAGTCAGTCCTCTTGTACTTAAGTCGGCATCGTGGTTTTTGTATGTAATTCCGATGCAATTTCTGAGTTTCATCGTCAATTAGAAGGTCAGAGGGATACAGTAATCCTGAAGTGAAGCATCGCAATCTATAACTAGTGTCACAAGAATGGTTCATAACATAGACAGTAAGAAGAGTCAGTCTTCTTGTACTTAAGTCGGCATTGAGCCTTTTGTATTTAATTCCGATGCAATTTCTGTGTTTCAATGTCGATAAGAAGGACCAAGGTATACAGTAAACCTGACGTGAAGCATCGGAATCTATAACTAGTGTCATAGGAATTGTTCAAACATAGACAGTAGGAAGAGTCAGTCTTCTTGTACTTAAGTTGGCATTGTGCCTTTTGTATTTAATTCCGATGAAATTTCTTTGTTTCATCGTCAATAAGAAGATCCAAGGGATACAGTAAACCTGAAGTGAATCATCGGAATCTATAACTAGTGTCACAGGAATGGTTCAAAACATAGACAGTCAGAAGAGTCAGTCCTCTTGTACTTAAGTCGGCATTGTGCTTTTTGTATGTAATTCCGATGCAATTTCTGAGTTTCATCGTCAATTAGAAGGTCAGAGGGATAAAGTAATCCTGAAGTGAAGCATCGGAATCTATAACTAGTGTCACAGGAATGGTTCAAAACATAGACAGTAAGAAGAGTCAGTCTTCTTGCATTTAAGTCGGCGTTGTGCCTTTTCTATTTAATTCCGATGCAATTTCTGTGTTTTGTCGTCAATAAGAAGGTCCAAGGGATACAGTAAACCTGAAGTGAAGCATCGGAATCTATAACTAGTGTCACAGGAATGTTTCAAAGCACAGACAGTAAGAAGAGTCAGTCCTCTTGTACTTAAGTCGGCATTGTGCTTTTTGTATCTAATTCCGATGCAATTTCTGCGTTTCATCGTCAATTAGAAGGTCAGAGGGATACAGTAATCCTGAAGTGAAGCATCGGAAACTATAACCAGTGTCACAGGAATGGTTCAAAACATACACAGTAAGAAGAGTCAGTCTTCTTGTACTTAAGTCGGCATTGTGCCATTTCTATTAAATTCCGACGCAATTTCTGTGTTTCATCGTCAATAAGAAGGTGAGAGGGATGCAGTGAACCTGAATTGAAACGTCGGAATCTATAACTAGTGTCACAGGAATGATTCAAAACATAGACAGTAGGAAGAGTTAGTCTTTTTGTACTTAAGTCGGCATTGTGCCTTTTGTATTTACTTCCGATGCAATTTTTGTGTTTCATCGTCAATAAGAAGGTCAGAGGGATACAGTAAACCAGATGTGAAGCATCGGAATCTATAACTAGTGTTACAGGAATGATTCAAATCGTAGACAGTAGGATGAGTCAGTCTTCTTGTATTTAAGTCGGCATTGTGCCTTTTCTATTTAATTCCGATGCTATTTCTGTGTTTCATCGTCAATAAGAAGGTCAGAGGGATACAGTAATCCAGAAGTGAAGCATCGGAATCTATAACTAGTGTCACAGGAATCGTTCAAAACATAGACAGTAGGAAGAGTCAGTCTACTTCTACTTGGTTCGGCATTGTGCCTTTTGTACTTATTTCCGATGCAATTTCTGTGTTTCATCGTCAATAAGAAGGTCAGAGGGATACAGTAATCCTGAAGTGAAGCATCGTAATCTATAACTAGTGTCACGGGAATGGTTCAATTCATAGACAGTAGGAAGAGTCAGTCGTCTTGTACTTATGTCGGCAATGTGCCTTTTTTATTTAATTCCGATGCAATTTCTGTGTATCATCATTAACATAAAGGTCAGAGGGATACAGTAAACCTGAAGTGAAGCATCAGAATCTATAACTAGTGTCACAGGAATGGTTCAAAACATAGACAGTAGGAAGCGTCAGACTACTTGTACTTAAGTCGGCATTGTACCTTTTGTATTTAATTCCGATGCAATTTCTGTGTTTCATCGTCAATTAGGAGGTCCATGGAATACAGTACACCTGAAGTGACGCATCGGAATCTATAACTAGTGTCACTGGAATGGTTAAAAACATAGACAGTAAGAAGAGTCAGTCTTCATGTACTTAAGTCGGCATTGTGCCTTTTGTATTTAATTCCGATGCCATTGCTGTGTTTCATCTTCAATAAGAAGGTCAGAGGGAAACAGTAAACCTGAAGTGAAGCATCGGAATGTCTAACTAGTGTCACAGGAATGATTCAAAACTTAGACAGTGGGAAGAGTCAGTCTCCTTGTACTTAAGTCGGCATTGTGTCTTTTGTATTTTATTCCGATGCAATTTCTGTGTTTCATCGTCAATAAGAAGGTCCAAGGAAAACAATAAACCTG
The DNA here is from genome assembly GCF_021461395.2 of Schistocerca americana. Lineage (NCBI taxonomy): Eukaryota > Metazoa > Arthropoda > Insecta > Orthoptera > Acrididae > Schistocerca > Schistocerca americana. Next base: position 13,550,212 of record NC_060119.1, on the reverse strand, counting down.
AAGTGAGGCATCGGAACCTATAACTAGTGTCACAGGACGGGTTCAAACATAGTCAGTAGGAAGAGTCTGTCTTCTTGTACTTAAGTCGGCATTGTGCCTTTTGTATTTAATTCCGATGCAATTTCTGTGTTCCATCGTCGATAAGAAGGGCCAAGGTATACAGTAAACCTGAAGTAAAGCATCGGAATCTATAACTAATGTCACAGGAATAGTTCAAACATAGACAGTACGTTGAGTCAGTCTTCTTGTACTTAAGTCGGCATTGTGCCTTTTGTATTTAATTCCGATGAAATTTCTTTGTTTCATCGTCTATAAGAAGATCCAAGGGATACTGTAAACCTGAACTGAAGCATCGGAATCTATAACTAGTGTCACAGGAATGGTTCAAAACATAGACAGTAAGAATAGTCAGTCTTCTTGTACTTAAGTCGTCATTGTGCCTTTTGTACTTAATTCCGATTCAATTTCTGTGTTTCATCGTCAATAAGAAGGTCAGAAGGATACAGTAAACCTGAAGTGAAGCATCGGAATCTATAACTAGTGTCACAGGAATGGTTCAACACATAGACAGTAGGAAGAGTCAGTCTTTTTGTACTTAAGTCGGCATTGTGCTTTTTGTATCTAATTCCGATGCAATTTCTGTGTTTCATCGTCAATTGGAAGGTCAGAGGGATACTATAATCCTGAAGTGAAGCATCGGAATCTATAACTAGTGTCACAGGAATGGTTCAAAACATAGACACTACGAAAAGTCAGTCTTCTTGTACTTAAGTAGGCATTGTGCCATTTCTATTTAATTCCGACGCAATTTCTGTGTTTCATCGTCAATAAGAAGGTGAGAGGGATACAGTAAACCTGAAGTGAAGCATCGGAATCTATAACTAGTGTCACAGGAATGGTTCAAAACATAGACAGTAGGAAGAGCCAGTCTTTTTGTACTTAAGTCGGCATTGTGCCTTTTGTATTTACTTCAGATGCAATTTCTGTGTTTCATCGTCAATAAGAAGGTCAGAGGGATACAGTAAACCTGATGTGAGGCATCGGAATCTATAACTAGTGTTACAGGAATGATTCAAAACCTAGACAGTAGCATGAGTCAGTCTTCTTGTATTTAAGTCGGCATTGTGCCTTTTCTATTTAATTCCGATGCAATTTCTGTGTTTCATCGTCAATAAGATGGTCCGATGGATACAGTAATCCTGAAGTGAAGCATCGGAATCTATAACTAGTGTCACAGAAATGGTTCAAAACATAGTGAGTAAGAAGAGTCAGTCTTTTTGTACTTATGTCGGCATTGTGCATTTTCTATTTAGTTCCGATGCAATTTCTGTGTTTCATCGTCAGTAAGAAGGTCAGAGGGATACAGTAAACCTGAAGTGAAGCATCGGAATGTATAACTAGTGTCACAGGAATCGTTCAAATCATAGACAGTAGGAAGAGTCAGTCTTCTTCTACTTGATTCGGCATTGTGCCTTTTGTATTTATTTCCGACGCAATTTCTGTGTTTCATCGTCAATAAGAAGGTCCAAATGATGCAGTACACCTGAAACGAAGCATCGGAATCTATAACTAGTCTAACAGGAATGGCTCAAAACATAGACAGTAAGAAGAGTCAGTCTTCTTGTACTTAAAGCGGCATTGTGCCTTTTCTATTTAATTCCGATGCAATTTCTGTGTTTCATCGTCAATAAGAAGGTCCAAGGGATACAGTAAACCTGAAGTGAATCATCGGCATCTATAACTAGTGTCACAGGAATGGTCCAAAACATACACAGTAGGAAGAGTCAGTCTACATGTACTTAAGTCGGCATTGTGCCTTTTGTATTTAATTCCAATGTAATTTCTGAGTTTCATCGTCAATAAGAAGGTCAGAGGGATACAGTTAAACTGAAGTAAAGCATCACAATCTATAACTAGCGTCACAGGAATCGTTCAAAACATAGACAGTAAGAAGAGTCAGTCTACTTGTACTTAAGTCGGCATTGTGCCTTTTGTATTTAATTCCGATGCAATTTCTGTGTTTCATCGTCAATAAGAAGGTCAGAGGGATACAGTAAACATAAAGTGAAGCATCGGAATCTAAAACTGCTCTCACAGGACATGTTCACAACATAGTCAGTAAGAAGTGTCAGTCTTCTCTTACTTAAGTAGGCATTGTGCCTTTTGTATTTAATTCCGATGCAATTTTTGTGTTTCATCGTCAATAAGAAGGTCAGAGGGTTACAGTAAACCTGAAGTGAAGCATCGGAATCTATAACTAGTGTCACAGGAATGGTTCAAAACATAGACATTAGGTAGAGTAAGTCTTCTTGTACTTTAGTCGGCATTGTGCTTTTTGTATTTAATTGCGATGAAATTTCTTTGTTTCATCGTCAATAAGAAGATCCAAGGGATACAGTAAACCTGAAGTGAAGCAGCGGAATCTATAACTAGTGTCACAAGAATGGTTCAAAACATAGACAGTAAGAAGAGTCAGTCTTCTTGTACTTAAGTCGGCATTGTGCCATTTCTATTTAATTCCGACGCAATTTCTGTGTTTCATCGTCAATAAGAAGGTGAGAGGGATACAGTGAACCTGAAGTGAAGCTTTGGAATCTATAACTGGCGTCACAGGAATGGTTCAAAACATAGACAATAGGAAGGGTCAGTCTTCTTGTATTTAAGTCGGCATTGTGCCTTTTCTAATTAATTCCGATGCGATTTCTGTGTTTTGTCGTCAATAAGAAGGTCCAAGGGATACAGAAAACCTGAAGTGAAGCATCGGAATCTATAACTAGTGTCACAGGAATGTTTCAAAGCATAGACAGTAAGAAGAGTCAGTCCTCTTGTACTTAAGTCGGCATTGCACTTTTTGTATCTAATTCCGATGTAATTTCTGTGTTGCATCGTCAATTAGAAGGTCAGAGGGATACAGTAATCCTGAAGTGAGGCATCGGAATCTATAACTAGTGTCACAGAAATGGTTCAAAACATAGTCAGTAAGAAGAGTCAGTCATTTTGTACTTACGCCACCATTGTCCCTTTTCTACTTAATTCCGATGCAAATTCTGTATTTCGTCGTCAATAAGAAGGTCAGAGGTATACAGTAAACAACAAGTGAAGCATCGGATTGTATAACTAGTGTCACAGGAATCGTTCAAAACATAGACAGTAGGAAGAGTCAGTCTTCTTCTACTTGATTCGGCATTGTGCCTTTTGTATTTATTTCCGATGCAATTTCTGTGTTTCATCGTCAATAAGAAGGTCAGAGGGATACAGTAAACCTGAAGTGAAGCATCGTAATCTATAACTAATGTCACAGGAATGGTTCAAAACATAGACAGTAGGAAGAGTCAGTCTTTTTGTACTTAAGTCGGCATTGTGCTTTTTGTATTTACTTCCGATGCAATTTCTGTGTTTCATCGTCAATAAGAAGGTCAGAGGGATACAGTAAACCTGATGTGAGGCATCGGAATCTATAACTAGTGTTACAGGAATGATTCAAAACGTAGACAGTAGGATGAGTCAGTCTTCTTGTATTTAAGTCGGCATTGTGACTTTTCTATTTAATTCCGATGCAATTTCTGTGTTTCATCGTCAATAAGATGGTCAGATGGATACAGTAAACCTGAAGTGAAGCATCGGAATCTATAACTAGTGTCACAGAAATGGTTCAAAACATAGTCAGTAAGAAGAGTCAGTCTTTTTGTCCTTATGTCGGCATTGTGCATTTTCTATTTAATTCCGATGCAATTTCTGTGTTTCATCGTCTATAAGAAGGTGAGAGGGATACAGTAAACCTGAAGTGAAGCATCGGAATGTAAACTAGTGTCACAGGAATCGCTCAAAACATAGACAGTAGGAAGAGTCAGTCTTCTTGTACTTAAGTCGGCATTGTGCCTTTTCTATTTAATTCCGATGCAATTTCTGTGTTTCATCGTCAATAAGAAGGTCCAAGGGATACAGTAAACCTGAAGTGAATCATCGGAATCTATAACTAGTGTCACAGGAATGGTCCAAAACATATACAGTAGGAAGAGTCAGTCTACATGTACTTAAGTCGGCATTGTGCCTTTTGTATTTAATTCCAATGTAATTTCTGAGTTTCATCGTCAATAAGAAGGTCAGAGGGATACAGTTAAACTGAAGTGAAGCATCGGAATCTATAACTAGTGTCACAGGAATGGTTCAAAACATAGACAGTAGGAAGAGTCATTCTTCTTGTTCTTAAGTCGGCGTTGTTCCCTTTGTATTTAATTCCGATGCAATTTCTGTGTTTCATCGTCAATAAGAAGGTCAGAGAGATACAGTAAACATATAGTGAAGCATCGGAATCTAAAACTGCTCTCACAGGACATGTTCACAACATAGTCAGTAAGAAGAGTCAGTCTTCTCGTACTTAAGTAGGCATTGTGCCTTTTGTATTTAATTCCGATGCAATTTTTGTGTTTCATCGTCAATAAGAAGGTCAGAGGGTTACAGTAAACCTGAAGTGAAGCATCGGAATCTATAACTAGTGTCACAGGAATGGTTCAAAACATAGACATTAGGTAGAGTCAGTCTTCTTGTACTTTAGTCGGCATTGTGCCTTTTGTATCTAATTGCGATGAAATATCTTTGTTTCATCGTCAATAAGAAGATCCAAGGGATACAGTAAACCTGAAGTGAAGCATCGGAATCTATAACTAGTTTCACAGGAATGGTTCAAAACATAGACAGTAAGAAGAGTCAGTCCTCTTGTACTTAAGTCGGCATTGTGCTTTTTGTATGTAAATCCGATGCAATTTCTGAGTTTCATCGTCAATTAGAAGGTCAGAGGGATACAGTAATCCTGAAGTGAAGCATCGGAATCTGTAACTAGTGTCACAAGAATGGTTCAAAGCATAGACAGTAAGAAGAGTCAGTCTTCTTGTACTTAAGTCGGCATTGTGCCTTTTGTATTTAATTCCGATGCAATTTCTGTGTTTCATCGTCAATTAGGAGGTCCATGGAATACAGTACACCTGAAGTGACGCATCGGAATCTATAACTAGTGTCACTGGAATGGTTAAAAACATAGACAGTAAGAAGAGTCAGTCTTCATGTACTTAAGTCGGCATTGTGCCTTTTGTATTTAATTCCGATGCCATTGCTGTGTTTCATCTTCAATAAGAAGGTCAGAGGGAAACAGTAAACCTGAAGTGAAGCATCGGAATGTCTAACTAGTGTCACAGGAATGATTCAAAACTTAGACAGTGGGAAGAGTCAGTCTCCTTGTACTTAAGTCGGCATTGTGTCTTTTGTATTTCATTCCGATGCAATTTCTGTGTTTCATCGTCAATAAGAAGGTCCAAGGAAAACAATAAACCTGAAGTGAGGCATCGGAACCTATAACTAGTGTCACAGGACGGGTTCAAACATAGTCAGTAGGAAGAGTCTGTCTTCTTGTACTTAAGTCGGCATTGTGCCTTTTGTATTTAATTCCGATGCAATTTCTGTGTTCCATCGTCGATAAGAAGGGCCAAGGTATACAGTAAACCTGAAGTAAAGCATCGGAATCTATAACTAATGTCACAGGAATAGTTCAAACATAGACAGTACGAAGAGTCAGTCTTCTTGTACTTAAGTCGGCATTGTGCCTTTTGTATTTAATTCCGATGAAATTTCTTTGTTTCATCGTCTATAAGAAGATCCAAGGGATACTGTAAACCTGAACTGAAGCATCGGAATCTATAACTAGTGTCACAGGAATGGTTCAAAACATAGACAGTAAGAATAGTCAGTCTTCTTGTACTTAAGTCGTCATTGTGCCTTTTGTACTTAATTCCGATTCAATTTCTGTGTTTCATCGTCAATAAGAAGGTCAGAAGGATACAGTAAACCTGAAGTGAAGCATCGGAATCTATAACTAGTGTCACAGGAATGGTTCAACACATAGACAGTAGGAAGAGTCAGTCTTTTTGTACTTAAGTCGGCATTGTGCTTTTTGTATCTAATTCCGATGCAATTTCTGTGTTTCATCGTCAATTGGAAGGTCAGAGGGATACTATAATCCTGAAGTGAAGCATCGGAATCTATAACTAGTGTCACAGGAATGGTTCAAAACATAGACACTACGAAAAGTCAGTCTTCTTGTACTTAAGTAGGCATTGTGCCATTTCTATTTAATTCCGACGCAATTTCTGTGTTTCATCGTCAATAAGAAGGTGAGAGGGATACAGTAAACCTGAAGTGAAGCATCGGAATCTATAACTAGTGTCACAGGAATGGTTCAAAACATAGACAGTAGGAAGAGCCAGTCTTTTTGTACTTAAGTCGGCATTGTGCCTTTTGTATTTACTTCAGATGCAATTTCTGTGTTTCATCGTCAATAAGAAGGTCAGAGGGATACAGTAAACCTGATGTGAGGCATCGGAATCTATAACTAGTGTTACAGGAATGATTCAAAACCTTGACAGTAGCATGAGTCAGTCTTCTTGTATTTAAGTCGGCATTGTGCCTTTTCTATTTAATTCCGATGCAATTTCTGTGTTTCATCGTCAATAAGATGGTCCGATGGATACAGTAATCCTGAAGTGAAGCATCGGAATCTATAACTAGTGTCACAGAAATGGTTCAAAACATAGTGAGTAAGAAGAGTCAGTCTTTTTGTACTTATGTCGGCATTGTGCATTTTCTATTTAGTTCCGATGCAATTTCTGTGTTTCATCGTCAGTAAGAAGGTCAGAGGGATACAGTAAACCTGAAGTGAAGCATCGGAATGTATAACTAGTGTCACAGGAATCGTTCAAATCATAGACAGTAGGAAGAGTCAGTCTTCTTCTACTTGATTCGGCATTGTGCCTTTTGTATTTATTTCCGACGCAATTTCTGTGTTTCATCGTCAATAAGAAGGTCCAAATGATGCAGTACACCTGAAACGAAGCATCGGAATCTATAACTAGTCTAACAGGAATGGCTCAAAACATAGACAGTAAGAAGAGTCAGTCTTCTTGTACTTAAAGCGGCATTGTGCCTTTTCTATTTAATTCCGATGCAATTTCTGTGTTTCATCGTCAATAAGAAGGTCCAAGGGATACAGTAAACCTGAAGTGAATCATCGGCATCTATAACTAGTGTCACAGGAATGGTCCAAAACATACACAGTAGGAAGAGTCAGTCTACATGTACTTAAGTCGGCATTGTGCCTTTTGTATTTAATTCCAATGTAATTTCTGAGTTTCATCGTCAATAAGAAGGTCAGAGGGATACAGTTAAACTGAAGTAAAGCATCACAATCTATAACTAGCGTCACAGGAATCGTTCAAAACATAGACAGTAAGAAGAGTCAGTCTACTTGTACTTAAGTCGGCATTGTGCCTTTTGTATTTAATTCCGATGCAATTTCTGTGTTTCATCGTCAATAAGAAGGTCAGAGGGATACAGTAAACATAAAGTGAAGCATCGGAATCTAAAACTGCTCTCACAGGACATGTTCACAACATAGTCAGTAAGAAGTGTCAGTCTTCTCTTACTTAAGTAGGCATTGTGCCTTTTGTATTTAATTCCGATGCAATTTTTGTGTTTCATCGTCAATAAGAAGGTCAGAGGGTTACAGTAAACCTGAAGTGAAGCATCGGAATCTATAACTAGTGTCACAGGAATGGTTCAAAACATAGACATTAGGTAGAGTAAGTCTTCTTGTACTTTAGTCGGCATTGTGCTTTTTGTATTTAATTGCGATGAAATTTCTTTGTTTCATCGTCAATAAGAAGATCCAAGGGATACAGTAAACCTGAAGTGAAGCAGCGGAATCTATAACTAGTGTCACAAGAATGGTTCAAAACATAGACAGTAAGAAGAGTCAGTCTTCTTGTACTTAAGTCGGCATTGTGCCATTTCTATTTAATTCCGACGCAATTTCTGTGTTTCATCGTCAATAAGAAGGTGAGAGGGATACAGTGAACCTGAAGTGAAGCTTTGGAATCTATAACTGGCGTCACAGGAATGGTTCAAAACATAGACAATAGGAAGGGTCAGTCTTCTTGTATTTAAGTCGGCATTGTGCCTTTTCTAATTAATTCCGATGCGATTTCTGTGTTTTGTCGTCAATAAGAAGGTCCAAGGGATACAGAAAACCTGAAGTGAAGCATCGGAATCTATAACTAGTGTCACAGGAATGTTTCAAAGCATAGACAGTAAGAAGAGTCAGTCCTCTTGTACTTAAGTCGGCATTGCACTTTTTGTATCTAATTCCGATGTAATTTCTGTGTTGCATCGTCAATTAGAAGGTCAGAGGGATACAGTAATCCTGAAGTGAGGCATCGGAATCTATAACTAGTGTCACAGAAATGGTTCAAAACATAGTCAGTAAGAAGAGTCAGTCATTTTGTACTTACGCCACCATTGTCCCTTTTCTACTTAATTCCGATGCAAATTCTGTATTTCGTCGTCAATAAGAAGGTCAGAGGTATACAGTAAACAACAAGTGAAGCATCGGATTGTATAACTAGTGTCACAGGAATCGTTCAAAACATAGACAGTAGGAAGAGTCAGTCTTCTTCTACTTGATTCGGCATTGTGCCTTTTGTATTTATTTCCGATGCAATTTCTGTGTTTCATCGTCAATAAGAAGGTCAGAGGGATACAGTAAACCTGAAGTGAAGCATCGTAATCTATAACTAATGTCACAGGAATGGTTCAAAACATAGACAGTAGGAAGAGTCAGTCTTTTTGTACTTAAGTCGGCATTGTGCTTTTTGTATTTACTTCCGATGCAATTTCTGTGTTTCATCGTCAATAAGAAGGTCAGAGGGATACAGTAAACCTGATGTGAGGCATCGGAATCTATAACTAGTGTTACAGGAATGATTCAAAACGTAGACAGTAGGATGAGTCAGTCTTCTTGTATTTAAGTCGGCATTGTGACTTTTCTATTTAATTCCGATGCAATTTCTGTGTTTCATCGTCAATAAGATGGTCAGATGGATACAGTAAACCTGAAGTGAAGCATCGGAATCTATAACTAGTGTCACAGAAATGGTTCAAAACATAGTCAGTAAGAAGAGTCAGTCTTTTTGTCCTTATGTCGGCATTGTGCATTTTCTATTTAATTCCGATGCAATTTCTGTGTTTCATCGTCTATAAGAAGGTGAGAGGGATACAGTAAACCTGAAGTGAAGCATCGGAATGTAAACTAGTGTCACAGGAATCGCTCAAAACATAGACAGTAGGAAGAGTCAGTCTTCTTGTACTTAAGTCGGCATTGTGCCTTTTCTATTTAATTCCGATGCAATTTCTGTGTTTCATCGTCAATAAGAAGGTCCAAGGGATACAGTAAACCTGAAGTGAATCATCGGAATCTATAACTAGTGTCACAGGAATGGTCCAAAACATATACAGTAGGAAGAGTCAGTCTACATGTACTTAAGTCGGCATTGTGCCTTTTGTATTTAATTCCAATGTAATTTCTGAGTTTCATCGTCAATAAGAAGGTCAGAGGGATACAGTTAAACTGAAGTGAAGCATCGGAATCTATAACTAGTGTCACAGGAATGGTTCAAAACATAGACAGTAGGAAGAGTCATTCTTCTTGTTCTTAAGTCGGCGTTGTTCCCTTTGTATTTAATTCCGATGCAATTTCTGTGTTTCATCGTCAATAAGAAGGTCAGAGAGATACAGTAAACATATAGTGAAGCATCGGAATCTAAAACTGCTCTCACAGGACATGTTCACAACATAGTCAGTAAGAAGAGTCAGTCTTCTCGTACTTAAGTAGGCATTGTGCCTTTTGTATTTAATTCCGATGCAATTTTTGTGTTTCATCGTCAATAAGAAGGTCAGAGGGTTACAGTAAACCTGAAGTGAAGCATCGGAATCTATAACTAGTGTCACAGGAATGGTTCAAAACATAGACATTAGGTAGAGTCAGTCTTCTTGTACTTTAGTCGGCATTGTGCCTTTTGTATCTAATTGCGATGAAATATCTTTGTTTCATCGTCAATAAGAAGATCCAAGGGATACAGTAAACCTGAAGTGAAGCATCGGAATCTATAACTAGTTTCACAGGAATGGTTCAAAACATAGACAGTAAGAAGAGTCAGTCCTCTTGTACTTAAGTCGGCATTGTGCTTTTTGTATGTAAATCCGATGCAATTTCTGAGTTTCATCGTCAATTAGAAGGTCAGAGGGATACAGTAATCCTGAAGTGAAGCATCGGAATCTGTAACTAGTGTCACAAGAATGGTTCAAAGCATAGACAGTAAGAAGAGTCAGTCTTCTTGTACTTAAGTCGGCATTGTGCCTTTTGTATTTAATTCCGATGCAATTTCTGTGTTTCATCGTCAATTAGGAGGTCCATGGAATACAGTACACCTGAAGTGACGCATCGGAATCTATAACTAGTGTCACTGGAATGGTTAAAAACATAGACAGTAAGAAGAGTCAGTCTTCATGTACTTAAGTCGGCATTGTGCCTTTTGTATTTAATTCCGATGCCATTGCTGTGTTTCATCTTCAATAAGAAGGTCAGAGGGAAACAGTAAACCTGAAGTGAAGCATCGGAATGTCTAACTAGTGTCACAGGAATGATTCAAAACTTAGACAGTGGGAAGAGTCAGTCTCCTTGTACTTAAGTCGGCATTGTGTCTTTTGTATTTCATTCCGATGCAATTTCTGTGTTTCATCGTCAATAAGAAGGTCCAAGGAAAACAATAAACCTGAAGTGAGGCATCGGAACCTATAACTAGTGTCACAGGACGGGTTCAAACATAGTCAGTAGGAAGAGTCTGTCTTCTTGTACTTAAGTCGGCATTGTGCCTTTTGTATTTAATTCCGATGCAATTTCTGTGTTCCATCGTCGATAAGAAGGGCCAAGGTATACAGTAAACCTGAAGTAAAGCATCGGAATCTATAACTAATGTCACAGGAATAGTTCAAACATAGACAGTACGAAGAGTCAGTCTTCTTGTACTTAAGTCGGCATTGTGCCTTTTGTATTTAATTCCGATGAAATTTCTTTGTTTCATCGTCTATAAGAAGATCCAAGGGATACTGTAAACCTGAACTGAAGCATCGGAATCTATAACTAGTGTCACAGGAATGGTTCAAAACATAGACAGTAAGAATAGTCAGTCTTCTTGTACTTAAGTCGTCATTGTGCCTTTTGTACTTAATTCCGATTCAATTTCTGTGTTTCATCGTCAATAAGAAGGTCAGAAGGATACAGTAAACCTGAAGTGAAGCATCGGAATCTATAACTAGTGTCACAGGAATGGTTCAACACATAGACAGTAGGAAGAGTCAGTCTTTTTGTACTTAAGTCGGCATTGTGCTTTTTGTATCTAATTCCGATGCAATTTCTGTGTTTCATCGTCAATTGGAAGGTCAGAGGGATACTATAATCCTGAAGTGAAGCATCGGAATCTATAACTAGTGTCACAGGAATGGTTCAAAACATAGACACTACGAAAAGTCAGTCTTCTTGTACTTAAGTAGGCATTGTGCCATTTCTATTTAATTCCGACGCAATTTCTGTGTTTCATCGTCAATAAGAAGGTGAGAGGGATACAGTAAACCTGAAGTGAAGCATCGGAATCTATAACTAGTGTCACAGGAATGGTTCAAAACATAGACAGTAGGAAGAGCCAGTCTTTTTGTACTTAAGTCGGCATTGTGCCTTTTGTATTTACTTCAGATGCAATTTCTGTGTTTCATCGTCAATACGAAGGTCAGAGGGATACAGTAAACCTGATGTGAGGCATCGGAATCTATAACTAGTGTTACAGGAATGATTCAAAACCTTGACAGTAGCATGAGTCAGTCTTCTTGTATTTAAGTCGGCATTGTGCCTTTTCTATTTAATTCCGATGCAATTTCTGTGTTTCATCGTCAATAAGATGGTCCGATGGATACAGTAATCCTGAAGTGAAGCATCGGAATCTATAACTAGTGTCACAGAAATGGTTCAAAACATAGTGAGTAAGAAGAGTCAGTCTTTTTGTACTTATGTCGGCATTGTGCATTTTCTATTTAGTTCCGATGCAATTTCTGTGTTTCATCGTCAGTAAGAAGGTCAGAGGGATACAGTAAACCTGAAGTGAAGCATCGGAATGTATAACTAGTGTCACAGGAATCGTTCAAATCATAGACAGTAGGAAGAGTCAGTCTTCTTCTACTTGATTCGGCATTGTGCCTTTTGTATTTATTTCCGACGCAATTTCTGTGTTTCATCGTCAATAAGAAGGTCCAAATGATGCAGTACACCTGAAACGAAGCATCGGAATCTATAACTAGTCTAACAGGAATGGCTCAAAACATAGACAGTAAGAAGAGTCAGTCTTCTTGTACTTAAAGCGGCATTGTGCCTTTTCTATTTAATTCCGATGCAATTTCTGTGTTTCATCGTCAATAAGAAGGTCCAAGGGATACAGTAAACCTGAAGTGAATCATCGGCATCTATAACTAGTGTCACAGGAATGGTCCAAAACATACACAGTAGGAAGAGTCAGTCTACATGTACTTAAGTCGGCATTGTGCCTTTTGTATTTAATTCCAATGTAATTTCTGAGTTTCATCGTCAATAAGAAGGTCAGAGGGATACAGTTAAACTGAAGTAAAGCATCACAATCTATAACTAGCGTCACAGGAATGGTTCAAAACATAGACAGTAAGAAGAGTCAGTCTACTTGTACTTAAGTCGGCATTGTGCCTTTTGTATTTAATTCCGATGCAATTTCTGTGTTTCATCGTCAATAAGAAGGTCAGAGGGATACAGTAAACATAAAGTGAAGCATCGGAATCTAAAACTGCTCTCACAGGACATGTTCACAACATAGTCAGTAAGAAGTGTCAGTCTTCTCTTACTTAAGTAGGCATTGTGCCTTTTGTATTTAATTCCGATGCAATTTTTGTGTTTCATCGTCAATAAGAAGGTCAGAGGGTTACAGTAAACCTGAAGTGAAGCATCGGAATCTATAACTAGTGTCACAGGAATGGTTCAAAACATAGACATTAGGTAGAGTAAGTCTTCTTGTACTTTAGTCGGCATTGTGCTTTTTGTATTTAATTGCGATGAAATTTCTTTGTTTCATCGTCAATAAGAAGATCCAAGGGATACAGTAAACCTGAAGTGAAGCAGCGGAATCTATAACTAGTGTCACAAGAATGGTTCAAAACATAGACAGTAAGAAGAGTCAGTCTTCTTGTACTTAAGTCGGCATTGTGCCATTTCTATTTAATTCCGACGCAATTTCTGTGTTTCATCGTCAATAAGAAGGTGAGAGGGATACAGTGAACCTGAAGTGAAGCTTTGGAATCTATAACTGGCGTCACAGGAATGGTTCAAAACATAGACAATAGGAAGGGTCAGTCTTCTTGTATTTAAGTCGGCATTGTGCCTTTTCTAATTAATTCCGATGCGATTTCTGTGTTTTGTCGTCAATAAGAAGGTCCAAGGGATACAGAAAACCTGAAGTGAAGCATCGGAATCTATAACTAGTGTCACAGGAATGTTTCAAAGCATAGACAGTAAGAAGAGTCAGTCCTCTTGTACTTAAGTCGGCATTGCACTTTTTGTATCTAATTCCGATGTAATTTCTGTGTTGCATCGTCAATTAGAAGGTCAGAGGGATACAGTAATCCTGAAGTGAGGCATCGGAATCTATAACTAGTGTCACAGAAATGGTTCAAAACATAGTCAGTAAGAAGAGTCAGTCATTTTGTACTTACGCCGGCATTGTCCCTTTTCTACTTAATTCCGATGCAAATTCTGTATTTCGTCGTCAATAAGAAGGTCAGAGGTATACAGTAAACAACAAGTGAAGCATCGGATTGTATAACTAGTGTCACAGGAATCGTTCAAAACATAGACAGTAGGAAGAGTCAGTCTTCTTCTACTTGATTCGGCATTGTGCCTTTTGTATTTATTTCCGATGCAATTTCTGTGTTTCATCGTCAATAAGAAGGTCAGAGGGATACAGTAAACCTGAAGTGAAGCATCGTAATCTATAACTAATGTCACAGGAATGGTTCAAAACATAGACAGTAGGAAGAGTCAGTCTTTTTGTACTTAAGTCGGCATTGTGCTTTTTGTATTTACTTCCGATGCAATTTCTGTGTTTCATCGTCAATAAGAAGGTCAGAGGGATACAGTAAACCTGATGTGAGGCATCGGAATCTATAACTAGTGTTACAGGAATGATTCAAAACGTAGACAGTAGGATGAGTCAGTCTTCTTGTATTTAAGTCGGCATTGTGACTTTTCTATTTAATTCCGATGCAATTTCTGTGTTTCATCGTCAATAAGATGGTCAGATGGATACAGTAAACCTGAAGTGAAGCATCGGAATCTATAACTAGTGTCACAGAAATGGTTCAAAACATAGTCAGTAAGAAGAGTCAGTCTTTTTGTCCTTATGTCGGCATTGTGCATTTTCTATTTAATTCCGATGCAATTTCTGTGTTTCATCGTCTATAAGAAGGTGAGAGGGATACAGTAAACCTGAAGTGAAGCATCGGAATGTAAACTAGTGTCACAGGAATCGCTCAAAACATAGACAGTAGGAAGAGTCAGTCTTCTTGTACTTAAGTCGGCATTGTGCCTTTTCTATTTAATTCCGATGCAATTTCTGTGTTTCATCGTCAATAAGAAGGTCCAAGGGATACAGTAAACCTGAAGTGAATCATCGGAATCTATAACTAGTGTCACAGGAATGGTCCAAAACATATACAGTAGGAAGAGTCAGTCTACATGTACTTAAGTCGGCATTGTGCCTTTTGTATTTAATTCCAATGTAATTTCTGAGTTTCATCGTCAATAAGAAGGTCAGAGGGATACAGTTAAACTGAAGTGAAGCATCGGAATCTATAACTAGTGTCACAGGAATGGTTCAAAACATAGACAGTAGGAAGAGTCATTCTTCTTGTTCTTAAGTCGGCGTTGTTCCTTTTGTATTTAATTCCGATGCAATTTCTGTGTTTCATCGTCAATAAGAAGGTCAGAGAGATACAGTAAACATATAGTGAAGCATCGGAATCTAAAACTGCTCTCACAGGACATGTTCACAACATAGTCAGTAAGAAGAGTCAGTCTTCTCGTACTTAAGTAGGCATTGTGCCTTTTGTATTTAATTCCGATGCAATTTTTGTGTTTCATCGTCAATAAGAAGGTCAGAGGGTTACAGTAAACCTGAAGTGAAGCATCGGAATCTATAACTAGTGTCACAGGAATGGTTCAAAACATAGACATTAGGTAGAGTCAGTCTTCTTGTACTTTAGTCGGCATTGTGCCTTTTGTATCTAATTGCGATGAAATATCTTTGTTTCATCGTCAATAAGAAGATCCAAGGGATACAGTAAACCTGAAGTGAAGCATCGGAATCTATAACTAGTTTCACAGGAATGGTTCAAAACATAGACAGTAAGAAGAGTCAGTCCTCTTGTACTTAAGTCGGCATTGTGCTTTTTGTATGTAAATCCGATGCAATTTCTGAGTTTCATCGTCAATTAGAAGGTCAGAGGGATACAGTAATCCTGAAGTGAAGCATCGGAATCTGTAACTAGTGTCACAAGAATGGTTCAAAGCATAGACAGTAAGAAGAGTCAGTCTTCTTGTACTTAAGTCGGCATTGTGCCTTTTGTATTTAATTCCGATGCTATTTCTGTGTTTCGTCGTCGATAAGAAGGACCAAGGTATACAGTAAATATGAAGTGAAGCCTCGGAATCTATAACTAGTGTCATAGGAATAGTTCAAACATAGACAGTAGGAAGAGTCAGTCTTCTTGTACTTATGTTGGCATTGTGCCTTTTGTATTTAATTCCGATGAAATTTCTTTGTTTCATCGTCAATAAGAAGAACTAAGGGATACAGTAAACCTGAAGTGAAGCATCGGAATCTATAACTAGTGTCACAGGAATGGTTCAAAACATAGACACTAAGAAGAGTCAGTCCTCTTGTACTTAAGTCGGCGTTGTGCTTTTTATATGTAATTTCGATGCATTTTCGGAGTTTCATCGTCAATTAGAAGGTCAGAGGGATACAGTAATCCTGAAGTGAAGCATCGGAATCTATAACTAGTGTCACAGGAATGGTTCAAAACATAGACAGTAAGAAGAGTCAGTCTTCTTGTACTTAAGTCGGCATTGTGCCATTTCTATTTAATTCCGACACAATTTCTGTGTTTCATCGTCAATAAGAAGGTGAGAGGGATACAGTGAACCTGAAGTGAAGCTTGGGAATCTATAACTAGCGTCACAGGAATGGTTCAAAACATAGACAATAGGAAGGGTCAGTCTTCTTGTATTTAAGTCGGCATTGTGCCTTTTCTATTTATTTCCGATGCAATTTCTGTGTTTTGTCGTCAATAAGAAGGTCCAAGGGATACAGTAAACCTGAAGTGAAGCATCGGAATCTATAACTAGTGTCACAGGAATGTTTCAAAGCATAGACAGTAAGAAGAGTCAGTCCTCTTGTACTTAAGTCGGCATTGTGCTTTTTGTATCTAATACCGATGCAATTTCTGTGTTTCATCGTCAATAAGAAGGTGAGAGGGATGCAGTAAACCTGAATTGAAGCATCGGAATCTATAACTAGTGTCACAGGAATGGTTCAAAACATAGACAGTAGGAAGAGTCAGTCTTTTTGTACTTAAGTCGGCATTGTGCCTTTTGTATTTACTTCCGATGCAATTTTTGTGTTTCATCGTCAATACGAAGGTCAGAGGGATACAGTAAACCAGAAGCATCGGAATCTATAACTAGTGTCACAGGAATGGTTCAAAACATAGACAGTAAGAAGAGTCAGTCTTCTTGTACTTAAGTCGGCATTGTGCCTTTTGTACTTAATTCCGATGCAATTTCTGTGTTTCATCGTCAATAAGAAGGTCAGAGGGATACAGTAAACCTGAAGTGAAGCATCGGAATCTGTAACTAGTGTCCATGGAATGGTTCAAAACATAGACAGTAGGAAGAGTCAGTCTCCTTGTACTTGAGTCGCCATTGTGCCATTTGTATTTATTTCCGATGTAATTTCTGTGTTTCATCATCAATAAGATGGTCAGAGGGATACAGTAAACCTGAAGTAAAGCATCGGATTCTATAACTAGTGTCACAGGAATGGTTCAAAACATAGACAGTAGGAAGAGTCAGTCTACATGTACTTAAGTCGACATTGTGCCTTTTGTATTTAATTCCGATGCAATTTCTGTGTTTTATCGTCAATAAGAAGGACCAAGGAATACAGTAAACCTGAAGTGAGGCATCGTAATCTATAACTAGTGTCACAGGAATGGTTCAAAACATAGTCAGTAAGAAGAGTCAATCTTCATGTACTTAAGTCGGCATTGTGCCTTTTCTATTTAATTCCGATGCAATTTCTGTATTTTATCGACAATAAGAAGGTCCAAGGGATCCAGTACACCTGAAGTGCAGAATCGGAATCTATAACTAGTGTCACAGGAATGGTTCAAAACATAGTCAGTTGGAAGAGTCAGTCTTCTTGTACTTAGGTCGCCATTGTGCCTTTTCTATTTATTTCCGATGGAATTTCTGTGTTTCATCGTCAATAAGAAGGTCAGAGGGATACAGTAAACCTGAAGTGAAGCAACGGAATCTATAACTAGCGTCACTGGAATGGTTCAAAACATAGACAGTAGGAAGAGTCAGTCTTCTTGTTCTTAAGTCGGCATTGCACTTTTTGTATCTAATTCCGATGTAATTTCTGTGTTGCATCGTCAATTAGAAGGTCAGAGGGATACAGTAATCCTGAAGTGAAGCATCGGAATCTATAACTATTGTCACAGAAATGGTTCAAAACATAGTCAGTAAGAAGAGTCAGTCATTTTGTACTTACGTCGGCATTGTCCCTTTTCTACTTAATTCCGATGCAAATTCTGTATTTCGTCGTCAATAAGAAGGTCAGAGGGATACAGTAAACAACAAGTGAAGCATCGGATTGTATAACTAGTGTCACAGGAATCGTTCAAAACATAGACAGTAGGAAGAGTCAGTCTTCTTCTACTTGATTCGGCATTGTGCCTTATGTATTTATTGCCGATGCAATTTCTGTGTTTCATCGTCAATAAGAAGGTCAGAGGGATACAGTAAACCTGAAGTGAAGCATCGTAATCTATAACTAGTGTCACAGGAATGGTTCAAAACATAGACAGTAGGAAGAGTCAGTCTTTTTGTACTTAAGTCGGCATTGTGCTTTTTGTATTTACTTCCGATGCAATTTCTGTGTTTCATCGTCAATAAGAAGGTCAGAGGGATACAGTAAACCTGATGTGAGGCATCGGAATCTATAACTAGTGTTACAGGAATGATTCAAAACGTAGACAGTAGGATGAGTCAGTTTTCTTGTATTTAAGTCGGCATTGTGACTTTTCTATTTAATTCCGATGCAATTTCTGTGTTTCATCGTCAATAAGATGGTCAGATGGATACAGTTAACCTGAAGTGAAGCATCGGAATCTATAACTAGTGTCACAGAAATGGTTCAAAACATAGTCAGTAAGAAGAGTCAGTCTTTTTGTCCTTATGTCGGCATTGTGCATTTTCTATTTAATTCCGATGCAATTTCTGTGTTTCATCGTCTATAAGAAGGTGAGAGGGATACAGTAAACCTGAAGTGAAGCATCGGAATGTAAACTAGTGTCACAGGAATCGCTCAAAACATAGACAGTAGGAAGAGTCAGTCTTCTTGTACTTAAGTCGGCATTGTGCCTTTTCTATTTAATTCCGATGCAATTTCTGTGTTTCATCGTCAACAAGAAGGTCCAAGGGATACAGTAAACCTGAAGTGAATCATCGGAATCTATAACTAGTGTCACAGGAATGGTCCAAAACATATACAGTAGGAAGAGTCAGTCTACATGTACTTAAGTCGGCATTGTGCCTTTTGTATTTAATTCCAATGTAATTTCTGAGTTTCATCGTCAATAAGAAGGTCAGAGGGATACAGTTAAACTGAAGTGAAGCATCGGAATCTATAACTAGTGTCACAGGAATGGTTCAAAACATAGACAGTAGGAAGAGTCATTCTTCTTGTTCTTAAGTCGGCGTTGTTCCTTTTGTATTTAATTCCGATGCAATTTCTGTGTTTCATCGTCAATAAGAAGGTCAGAGAGATACAGTAAACATATAGTGAAGCATCGGAATCTAAAACTGCTCTCACAGGACATGTTCACAACATAGTCAGTAAGAAGAGTCAGTCTTCTCGTACTTAAGTAGGCATTGCGCCTTTTGTATTTAATTCCGATGCAATTTTTGTGTTTCATCGTCAATAAGAAGGTCAGAGGGTTACAGTAAACCTGAAGTGAAGCATCGGAATCTATAACTAGTGTCACAGGAATGGTTCAAAACATAGACATTAGGTAGAGTCAGTCTTCTTGTACTTTAGTCGGCATTGTGCCTTTTGTATCTAATTGCGATGAAATTTCTTTGCTTCATCGTCAATAAGAAGATCCAAGGGATACAGTAAACCTGAAGTGAAGCATCGGAATCTATAACTAGTTTCACAGGAATGGTTCAAAACATAGACAGTAAGAAGAGTCAGTCCTCTTGTACTTAAGTCGGCATTGTGCTTTTTGTATGTAATTCCGATGCAATTTCTGAGTTTCATCGTCAATTAGAAGGTCAGAGGGATACAGTAATCCTGAAGTGAAGCATCGGAATCTGTAACTAGTGTCACAAGAATGGTTCAAAGCATAGACAGTAAGAAGAGTCAGTCTCTTGTACTTTAGTCGGCATTGTGCCTTTTGTATTTAATTCCGATGCTATTTCTGTGTTTCGTCGTCGATAAGAAGGACCAAGGTATACAGTAAATATGAAGTGAAGCCTCGGAATCTATAACTAGTGTCATAGGAATAGTTCAAACATAGGCAGTAGGAAGAGTCAGTCTTCTTGTACTTATGTTGGCATTGTGCCTTTTGTATTTAATTCCGATGAAATTTCTTTGTTTCATCGTCAATAAGAAGAACTAAGGGATACAGTAAACCTGAAGTGAAGCATCGGAATCTATAACTAGTGTCACAGGAATGGTTCAAAACATAGACACTAAGAAGAGTCAGTCCTCTTGTACTTAAGTCGGCGTTGTGCTTTTTATATGTAATTTCGATGCAATTTCGGAGTTTCATCGTCAATTAGAAGGTCAGAGGGATACAGTAATCCTGAAGTGAAGCATCGGAATCTATAACTAGTGTCACAGGAATGTTTCAAAGCATAGACAGTAAGAAGAGTCAGTCCTCTTGTACTTAAGTCGGCATTGTGCTTTTTGTATCTAATTCCGATGCAATTTCTGTGTTTCATCGTCAATAAGAAGGTGAGAGGGATGCAGTAAACCTGAATTGAAGCATCGGAATCTATAACTAGTGTCACAGGAATGGTTCAAAACATAGACAGTAGGAAGAGTCAGTCTTTTTGTACTTAAGTCGGCATTGTGCCTTTTGTATTTACTTCCGATGCAATTTTTGTGTTTCATCGTCAATACGAAGGTCAGAGGGATACAGTAAACCAGAAGCATCGGAATCTATAACTAGTGTCACAGGAATGGTTCAAAACATAGACAGTAAGAAGAGTCAGTCTTCTTGTACTTAAGTCGGCATTGTGCCTTTTGTACTTAATTCCGATGCAATTTCTGTGTTTCATCGTCAATAAGATGGTCAGAGGGATACAGTAAACCTGAAGTGAAGCATCGGAATCTGTAACTAGTGTCCATGGAATGGTTCAAAACATAGACAGTAGGAAGAGTCAGTCTCCTTGTACTTGAGTCGCCATTGTGCCATTTGTATTTATTTCCGATGCAATTTCTGTGTTTCATCATCAATAAGATGGTCAGAGGGATACAGTAAACCTGAAGTAAAGCATCGGATTCTATAACTAGTGTCACAGGAATGGTTCAAAACATAGACAGTAGGAAGAGTCAGTCTACATGTACTTAAGTCGCCATTGTGCCTTTTGTATTTAATTCCGATGCAATTTCTGTGTTTTATCGTCAATAAGAAGGTCCAAGGAATACAGTAAACCTGAAGTGAGGCATCGTAATCTATAACTAGTGTCACAGGAATGGTTCAAAACATAGTCAGTAAGAAGAGTCAATCTTCATGTACTTAAGTCGGCATTGTGCCTTTTCTATTTAATTCCGATGCAATTTCTGTATTTTATCGACAATAAGAAGGTCCAAGGGATCCAGTACACCTGAAGTGCAGAATCGGAATCTATAATTAGTGTCACAGGAATGGTTCAAAACATAGTCAGTTGGAAGAGTCAGTCTTCTTGTACTTAGGTCGCCATTGTGCCTTTTCTATTTATTTCCGATGGAATTTCTGTGTTTCATCGTCAATAAGAAGGTCAGAGGGATACAGTAAACCTGAAGTGAAGCAACGGAATCTATAACTAGCGTCACTGGAATGGTTCAAAACATAGACAGTAGGAAGAGTCAGTCTTCTTGTTCTTAAGTCGGCATTGTGACTTTTCTATTTAATTCCGATGCCATTTCTGTGTTTCAACGTCAATACGAAGGTCAGAGGGATACAGTAAACCTGACGTGAAGCATCGGAATGTATAACTAGTGTCACAGGAATTGTTCAAGCATTGGCAGTAGGAAGAGTCAGTCTTCTTCTACTTGATTCGGCATTGTGCCATTTGTATTTAATTCCTATGCAATTTCTGCGTTTCAACGGCAATAAGAAGGTCAGAGGGATACAGTAAACCTGAAGTGAATCATCGGAATCTATAACTAGTGTCACAGGAATGGTTCAAAACATTGTCAGTAAGATGAGTCAGTCTACTTGTACTTAATTCGGCATTGTGCCTTTTTACTTAATTCCGATGAAATTTGTGTGTTTTATCGTCTATAAGTAGGTCAGAGGGATACAGTAAACCTGAAGTGAAGCATCGGAATCTGTAACTAGTGTCACAGGAATGGTTCAAACATAGTCAGTAAGAAGAGTCAGTCTTCTTGTACATAAGTCGGCATTGTGCCTTTGCTATTTAATTCCGATGCAATTTCTGTGTTTCATCGTCAATAAGAAGGTCAGAGGGATACAGTAAACCTGAAGTGAAGAATCGGAATCTATAACTAGTGTCACAGGAATGGTTCAAAACATAGTCAGTAAGAAGAGTCAGCCTTCTTGTACTTAAGTCGGCATTGTGCCTTTTCTATTTACTTCCGATGCAATTTCTGTGTTTCATCGTCAATAAGAAAGTCAGAGGGATACAGTAAACCTGAAGTGAAGCGACGGAATCTATAACTAGTGTCACAGGAATGGTTCAAAACATAGACACTAGGAAGAGTCAGTCTTCTTGTACTTAAGACGCCATTGTGCCGTTTCTATTTATTTCCGATGCAATTCCTGTGTTTCATCGTCAAAAAGAAGGTCAGAGGGATACAGTAAACCTGAAGTGAAGCATCGGAACGTATAACTAGTGTCACAGGAATGATTCAAAACATAGACAGTTGGAAGAATCAGTCTTCATGTACTTAAGTCGGCATTGTGCCTTTTCTATTTAATTCCGACGTAATTTCTGTGTTTCATCGTCAATAAGAAAGTCAGAGGGGTACAGTAAACTTGAAGTGAAGCATCGGAATTCGTAACTAGTGTCACAGGATTGGTTCAAAGCATAGACAGTAGGAAGAGTCGGTCTTCTTGTACTTAAGTCGGCATTCTGCCTTTTGTATTTAATTCCGATGCAATTTCTTTGTTTTATCGGCAATAAGAAGGTCCAAGGGATGCAGTACACCTGAAGTGTAGCATCGGAATCTATAACTAGTGTCACAGGAATGGTTCATAACATAGACAGTAAGAAGAGTCAGTCTTCTTGTACTTAAGTCGGCATTGTGCCTTTTCTATTTAATTCCGACGCAATCTCTGTGTTTCATCGTCAATAAGGAGGTCAGAGGGATTCAGTAAACCTGAAGTGAAGCAACGGAATCTATAACTAGTCTCACTGGAATGGTTCAAAACATAGACAGTAGGAAGAGTCAGTCTTCTTGTTCTTATGTCGGCATTGTGACTTTTCTATTTAATTCCGATTCCATTTCTGTGTTTCATCGTCAATAAGAAGGTCTGAGGGATACAGTAAACCTGAAGTGAAGCATCGGAATGTATAACTAGTGTCACAGTAATCGTTCAAAGCATAGACAGTAGGAAGAGTCAGTGTTCTTCTACTTGATTCGGCATTGTGCCTTTTGTATTTATTTCCGATGCAATTCCTGTGTTTCATCGTCAAAAAGAAGGTCAGAGGGATACAGTAAATTTGATGTGAAGCATCGGAATGTATAACTAATGTCACAGGAATGATTCAAAACATAGACAGTTGGAAGAATCAGTCTTCATGTACTTAAGTCGGCATTGTGCCTTTTCTATTTAATTCCGATGCAATTTCTGTGTTTCATCGTCGATAAGACGGTCAGAGGGATACAGTAAACCTGAAGTGAAGCATCGGAATTCATAACTAGTGTCACAGGATTGGTTCAAAACATAGACAGTAGGAAGAGTCAGTTTTCTTGTACTTAAGTTGGCATTGTGCCTTTTGTATTTAATTCCGATGCAATTTCTGTGTTTCATCGTCAATAAGAAGGTCCAAGGAATACAGTAAACCTGAAGTTAGGCATCGGAATCTATAACTAGTGTCACAGGAATGGTTCAAAACATAGTCAGTAGGAAGAGTCAGTCTTCTTGTACTTAAGTCGGCATTGTGCCTTTTCCATTTAATTCCGATGCAATTTCTGTGTTTTATCGGCAATAAGAAGGTCCAAGGGATGCAGTAAACCTGAAGTGAAGCATCGGAATCAATAATTAGTGTCACAGGAATGGTTCATAACATAGACAGTAAGAACAGTCAGTCTTCATGTACTTAAGTCGGCATTGTGCCTTTTCTATTTAATTCCGACGCAATCTCTGTGTTTCATCGTCAATAAGAAGGTCAGAGGGATACAGTAAACGTGAAGTGAAGCATCGGAATCTATAAGTGGTGTCACAGGAATGGTTCAAACATAGTCAGTAAGAAGGGTCAGTCTTCTTGTACTTAAGTCGGCATTGTGTCTTTCGTATTTATCCCCGATGAAATTTCGGTGTTTCATCGTCAATAAGAAGGTCCAAGGGATACAATAAACCTGAAGTGAAACATCGGAATCTATAACTAGTGTCACAGGAATGGTTCAAAACATAGACAGTAGGTAGAGTCAGTCTACATGTACTTAAGTCGGCACTGTGGCTTTTGAATTTAATTCCGATGCAATTTTTGTGTTACATCGTCAATAAGAAGGTCCAAGGGATACAGTAAACCTGAAGTGAAGAATCGGAATCTTTAAGTAGTGTCACAGGAATGGTTCAAAACATAGTCAGTAAGAAGAGTCAGTCCTCTTGTACTTAAGTCTCCATTGTGCCTTTTCAATTTACTTCCGATGCAATTTCAGTGTTTCATCGTCAATAAGAAGGTCACAGGGATACTGTAAACCTGAAGTGTAGCATCGGAATCTGTAACTAGTGTCACAGGAATGGTTCAAAACACAGACAGTAGAAACAGTCAGTCTTCTTGTACTTAAGCCGGCATTGTGCCTTTTGTATTAAATTCCGATGCAATTTCTGTATTTCACCGTCTATAAGAAGGTCAGAGGGATACAGTAAACCTGAAGTGAAGCATCAGGATCTATAACTAGTGTCACAGGAATGGTTCAAAACATAGACAGTAAGAAGAGTCAGTCTACTTGTTCTTAAGTCGGCATTGTGCCTTTTGTATTTAATTCCTATGCAATTTCTGTGTTTCATCGTCAATAAGAAGTTCCAAGGGATATAGCACACCTGAAGTGAAGCATCGGAATCTATAACTAGTGTCACAGGAATGGTTCAAATCATAGACAGTAAGAAGAGTCAGTCTTCTTGTACTTAAGTCGGCATTGTGACTTTTCTATTTAATTCCGATTCCATTTCTGTGTTTCATCGTCAATAAGAAGGTCTGAGGGATACAGTAAACCTGAAGTGAAGCATCGGAATGTATAACTAGTGTCACAGTAATCGTTCAAAGCATAGACAGTAGGAAGAGTCAGTGTTCTTCTACTTGATTCGGCATTGTGCCTTTTGTATTTATTTCCGATGCAATTCCTGTGTTTCATCGTCAAAAAGAAGGTCAGAGGGATACAGTAAATTTGATGTGAAGCATCGGAATGTATAACTAATGTCACAGGAATGATTCAAAACATAGACAGTTGGAAGAATCAGTCTTCATGTACTTAAGTCGGCATTGTGCCTTTTCTATTTAATTCCGATGCAATTTCTGTGTTTCATCGTCGATAAGACGGTCAGAGGGATACAGTAAACCTGAAGTGAAGCATCGGAATTCATAACTAGTGTCACAGGATTGGTTCAAAACATAGACAGTAAGAAGAGTCAGTCCTCTTGTACTTAAGTCGGCATTGCACTTTTTGTATCTAATTCCGATGTAATTTCTGTGTTGCATCGTCAATTAGAAGGTCAGAGGGATACAGTAATCCTGAAGTGAGGCATCGGAATCTATAACTAGTGTCACAGAAATGGTTCAAAACATAGTCAGTAAGAAGAGTCAGTCATTTTGTACTTACGCCGGCATTGTCCCTTTTCTACTTAATTCCGATGCAAATTCTGTATTTCGTCGTCAATAAGAAGGTCAGAGGTATACAGTAAACAACAAGTGAAGCATCGGATTGTATAACTAGTGTCACAGGAATCGTTCAAAACATAGACAGTAGGAAGAGTCAGTCTTCTTCTACTTGATTCGGCACTGTGCCTTTTGTATTTATTTCCGATGCAATTTCTGTGTTTCATCGTCAATAAGAAGGTCAGAGGGATACAGTAAACCTGAAGTGAAGCATCGTAATCTATAACTAATGTCACAGGAATGGTTCAAAACATAGACAGTAGGAAGAGTCAGTCTTTTTGTACTTAAGTCGGCATTGTGCTTTTTGTATTTACTTCCGATGCAATTTCTGTGTTTCATCGTCAATAAGAAGGTCAGAGGGATACAGTAAACCTGATGTGAGGCATCGGAATCTATAACTAGTGTTACAGGAATGATTCAAAACGTAGACAGTAGGATGAGTCAGTCTTCTTGTATTTAAGTCGGCATTGTGACTTTTCTATTTAATTCCGATGCAATTTCTGTGTTTCATCGTCAATAAGATGGTCAGATGGATACAGTAAACCTGAAGTGAAGCATCGGAATCTATAACTAGTGTCACAGAAATGGTTCAAAACATAGTCAGTAAGAAGAGTCAGTCTTTTTGTCCTTATGTCGGCATTGTGCATTTTCTATTTAATTCCGATGCAATTTCTGTGTTTCATCGTCTATAAGAAGGTGAGAGGGATACAGTAAACCTGAAGTGAAGCATCGGAATGTAAACTAGTGTCACAGGAATCGCTCAAAACATAGACAGTAGGAAGAGTCAGTCTTCTTGTACTTAAGTCGGCATTGTGCCTTTTCTATTTAATTCCGATGCAATTTCTGTGTTTCATCGTCAATAAGAAGGTCCAAGGGATACAGTAAACCTGAAGTGAATCATCGGAATCTATAACTAGTGTCACAGGAATGGTCCAAAACATATACAGTAGGAAGAGTCAGTCTACATGTACTTAAGTCGGCATTGTGCCTTTTGTATTTAATTCCAATGTAATTTCTGAGTTTCATCGTCAATAAGAAGGTCAGAGGGATACAGTTAAACTGAAGTGAAGCATCGGAATCTATAACTAGTGTCACAGGAATGGTTCAAAACATAGACAGTAGGAAGAGTCATTCTTCTTGTTCTTAAGTCGGCGTTGTTCCTTTTGTATTTAATTCCGATGCAATTTCTGTGTTTCATCGTCAATAAGAAGGTCAGAGAGATACAGTAAACATATAGTGAAGCATCGGAATCTAAAACTGCTCTCACAGGACATGTTCACAACATAGTCAGTAAGAAGAGTCAGTCTTCTCGTACTTAAGTAGGCATTGTGCCTTTTGTATTTAATTCCGATGCAATTTTTGTGTTTCATCGTCAATAAGAAGGTCAGAGGGTTACAGTAAACCTGAAGTGAAGCATCGGAATCTATAACTAGTGTCACAGGAATGGTTCAAAACATAGACATTAGGTAGAGTCAGTCTTCTTGTACTTTAGTCGGCATTGTGCCTTTTGTATCTAATTGCGATGAAATATCTTTGTTTCATCGTCAATAAGAAGATCCAAGGGATACAGTAAACCTGAAGTGAAGCATCGGAATCTATAACTAGTTTCACAGGAATGGTTCAAAACATAGACAGTAAGAAGAGTCAGTCCTCTTGTACTTAAGTCGGCATTGTGCTTTTTGTATGTAAATCCGATGCAATTTCTGAGTTTCATCGTCAATTAGAAGGTCAGAGGGATACAGTAATCCTGAAGTGAAGCATCGGAATCTGTAACTAGTGTCACAAGAATGGTTCAAAGCATAGACAGTAAGAAGAGTCAGTCTTCTTGTACTTAAGTCGGCATTGTGCCTTTTGTATTTAATTCCGATGCTATTTCTGTGTTTCGTCGTCGATAAGAAGGACCAAGGTATACAGTAAATATGAAGTGAAGCCTCGGAATCTATAACTAGTGTCATAGGAATAGTTCAAACATAGACAGTAGGAAGAGTCAGTCTTCTTGTACTTATGTTGGCATTGTGCCTTTTGTATTTAATTCCGATGAAATTTCTTTGTTTCATCGTCAATAAGAAGAACTAAGGGATACAGTAAACCTGAAGTGAAGCATCGGAATCTATAACTAGTGTCACAGGAATGGTTCAAAACATAGACACTAAGAAGAGTCAGTCCTCTTGTACTTAAGTCGGCGTTGTGCTTTTTATATGTAATTTCGATGCATTTTCGGAGTTTCATCGTCAATTAGAAGGTCAGAGGGATACAGTAATCCTGAAGTGAAGCATCGGAATCTATAACTAGTGTCACAGGAATGGTTCAAAACATAGACAGTAAGAAGAGTCAGTCTTCTTGTACTTAAGTCGGCATTGTGCCATTTCTATTTAATTCCGACACAATTTCTGTGTTTCATCGTCAATAAGAAGGTGAGAGGGATACAGTGAACCTGAAGTGAAGCTTGGGAATCTATAACTAGCGTCACAGGAATGGTTCAAAACATAGACAATAGGAAGGGTCAGTCTTCTTGTATTTAAGTCGGCATTGTGCCTTTTCTATTTATTTCCGATGCAATTTCTGTGTTTTGTCGTCAATAAGAAGGTCCAAGGGATACAGCAAACCTGAAGTGAAGCATCGGAATCTATAACTAGTGTCACAGGAATGTTTCAAAGCATAGACAGTAAGAAGAGTCAGTCCTCTTGTACTTAAGTCGGCATTGTGCTTTTTGTATCTAATACCGATGCAATTTCTGTGTTTCATCGTCAATAAGAAGGTGAGAGGGATGCAGTAAACCTGAATTGAAGCATCGGAATCTATAACTAGTGTCACAGGAATGGTTCAAAACATAGACAGTAGGAAGAGTCAGTCTTTTTGTACTTAAGTCGGCATTGTGCCTTTTGTATTTACTTCCGATGCAATTTTTGTGTTTCATCGTCAATACGAAGGTCAGAGGGATACAGTAAACCAGAAGCATCGGAATCTATAACTAGTGTCACAGGAATGGTTCAAAACATAGACAGTAAGAAGAGTCAGTCTTCTTGTACTTAAGTCGGCATTGTGCCTTTTGTACTTAATTCCGATGCAATTTCTGTGTTTCATCGTCAATAAGAAGGTCAGAGGGATACAGTAAACCTGAAGTGAAGCATCGGAATCTGTAACTAGTGTCCATGGAATGGTTCAAAACATAGACAGTAGGAAGAGTCAGTCTCCTTGTACTTGAGTCGCCATTGTGCCATTTGTATTTATTTCCGATGTAATTTCTGTGTTTCATCATCAATAAGATGGTCAGAGGGATACAGTAAACCTGAAGTAAAGCATCGGATTCTATAACTAGTGTCACAGGAATGGTTCAAAACATAGACAGTAGGAAGAGTCAGTCTACATGTACTTAAGTCGACATTGTGCCTTTTGTATTTAATTCCGATGCAATTTCTGTGTTTTATCGTCAATAAGAAGGACCAAGGAATACAGTAAACCTGAAGTGAGGCATCGTAATCTATAACTAGTGTCACAGGAATGGTTCAAAACATAGTCAGTAAGAAGAGTCAATCTTCATGTACTTAAGTCGGCATTGTGCCTTTTCTATTTAATTCCGATGCAATTTCTGTATTTTATCGACAATAAGAAGGTCCAAGGGATCCAGTACACCTGAAGTGCAGAATCGGAATCTATAACTAGTGTCACAGGAATGGTTCAAAACATAGTCAGTTGGAAGAGTCAGTCTTCTTGTACTTAGGTCGCCATTGTGCCTTTTCTATTTATTTCCGATGGAATTTCTGTGTTTCATCGTCAATAAGAAGGTCAGAGGGATACAGTAAACCTGAAGTGAAGCAACGGAATCTATAACTAGCGTCACTGGAATGGTTCAAAACATAGACAGTAGGAAGAGTCAGTCTTCTTGTTCTTAAGTCGGCATTGCACTTTTTGTATCTAATTCCGATGTAATTTCTGTGTTGCATCGTCAATTAGAAGGTCAGAGGGATACAGTAATCCTGAAGTGAAGCATCGGAATCTATAACTATTGTCACAGAAATGGTTCAAAACATAGTCAGTAAGAAGAGTCAGTCATTTTGTACTTACGTCGGCATTGTCCCTTTTCTACTTAATTCCGATGCAAATTCTGTATTTCGTCGTCAATAAGAAGGTCAGAGGGATACAGTAAACAACAAGTGAAGCATCGGATTGTATAACTAGTGTCACAGGAATCGTTCAAAACATAGACAGTAGGAAGAGTCAGTCTTCTTCTACTTGATTCGGCATTGTGCCTTATGTATTTATTGCCGATGCAATTTCTGTGTTTCATCGTCAATAAGAAGGTCAGAGGGATACAGTAAACCTGAAGTGAAGCATCGTAATCTATAACTAGTGTCACAGGAATGGTTCAAAACATAGACAGTAGGAAGAGTCAGTCTTTTTGTACTTAAGTCGGCATTGTGCTTTTTGTATTTACTTCCGATGCAATTTCTGTGTTTCATCGTCAATAAGAAGGTCAGAGGGATACAGTAAACCTGATGTGAGGCATCGGAATCTATAACTAGTGTTACAGGAATGATTCAAAACGTAGACAGTAGGATGAGTCAGTTTTCTTGTATTTAAGTCGGCATTGTGACTTTTCTATTTAATTCCGATGCAATTTCTGTGTTTCATCGTCAATAAGATGGTCAGATGGATACAGTAAACCTGAAGTGAAGCATCGGAATCTATAACTAGTGTCACAGAAATGGTTCAAAACATAGTCAGTAAGAAGAGTCAGTCTTTTTGTCCTTATGTCGGCATTGTGCATTTTCTATTTAATTCCGATGCAATTTCTGTGTTTCATCGTCTATAAGAAGGTGAGAGGGATACAGTAAACCTGAAGTGAAGCATCGGAATGTAAACTAGTGTCACAGGAATCGCTCAAAACATAGACAGTAGGAAGAGTCAGTCTTCTTGTACTTAAGTCGGCATTGTGCCTTTTCTATTTAATTCCGATGCAATTTCTGTGTTTCATCGTCAACAAGAAGGTCCAAGGGATACAGTAAACCTGAAGTGAATCATCGGAATCTATAACTAGTGTCACAGGAATGGTCCAAAACATATACAGTAGGAAGAGTCAGTCTACATGTACTTAAGTCGGCATTGTGCCTTTTGTATTTAATTCCAATGTAATTTCTGAGTTTCATCGTCAATAAGAAGGTCAGAGGGATACAGTTAAACTGAAGTGAAGCATCGGAATCTATAACTAGTGTCACAGGAATGGTTCAAAACATAGACAGTAGGAAGAGTCATTCTTCTTGTTCTTAAGTCGGCGTTGTTCCTTTTGTATTTAATTCCGATGCAATTTCTGTGTTTCATCGTCAATAAGAAGGTCAGAGAGATACAGTAAACATATAGTGAAGCATCGGAATCTAAAACTGCTCTCACAGGACATGTTCACAACATAGTCAGTAAGAAGAGTCAGTCTTCTCGTACTTAAGTAGGCATTGCGCCTTTTGTATTTAATTCCGATGCAATTTTTGTGTTTCATCGTCAATAAGAAGGTCAGAGGGTTACAGTAAACCTGAAGTGAAGCATCGGAATCTATAACTAGTGTCACAGGAATGGTTCAAAACATAGACATTAGGTAGAGTCAGTCTTCTTGTACTTTAGTCGGCATTGTGCCTTTTGTATCTAATTGCGATGAAATTTCTTTGCTTCATCGTCAATAAGAAGATCCAAGGGATACAGTAAACCTGAAGTGAAGCATCGGAATCTATAACTAGTTTCACAGGAATGGTTCAAAACATAGACAGTAAGAAGAGTCAGTCCTCTTGTACTTAAGTCGGCATTGTGCTTTTTGTATGTAATTCCGATGCAATTTCTGAGTTTCATCGTCAATTAGAAGGTCAGAGGGATACAGTAATCCTGAAGTGAAGCATCGGAATCTGTAACTAGTGTCACAAGAATGGTTCAAAGCATAGACAGTAAGAAGAGTCAGTCTCTTGTACTTAAGTCGGCATTGTGCCTTTTGTATTTAATTCCGATGCTATTTCTGTGTTTCGTCGTCGATAAGAAGGACCAAGGTATACAGTAAATATGAAGTGAAGCCTCGGAATCTATAACTAGTGTCATAGGAATAGTTCAAACATAGACAGTAGGAAGAGTCAGTCTTCTTGTACTTATGTTGGCATTGTGCCTTTTGTATTTAATTCCGATGAAATTTCTTTGTTTCATCGTCAATAAGAAGAACTAAGGGATACAGTAAACCTGAAGTGAAGCATCGGAATCTATAACTAGTGTCACAGGAATGGTTCAAAACATAGACACTAAGAAGAGTCAGTCCTCTTGTACTTAAGTCGGCGTTGTGCTTTTTATATGTAATTTCGATGCAATTTCGGAGTTTCATCGTCAATTAGAAGGTCAGAGGGA
The DNA here is from genome assembly GCF_021461395.2 of Schistocerca americana. Lineage (NCBI taxonomy): Eukaryota > Metazoa > Arthropoda > Insecta > Orthoptera > Acrididae > Schistocerca > Schistocerca americana. The sequence goes on along the minus strand of NC_060119.1, from coordinate 13,518,270 downwards.
TACAGTAATCCTGAAGTGAAGCATCGGAATCTATAACTAGTGTCACAGGAATGTTTCAAAGCATAGACAGTAAGAAGAGTCAGTCCTCTTGTACTTAAGTCGGCATTGTGCTTTTTGTATCTAATTCCGATGCAATTTCTGTGTTTCATCGTCAATAAGAAGGTGAGAGGGATGCAGTAAACCTGAATTGAAGCATCGGAATCTATAACTAGTGTCACAGGAATGGTTCAAAACATAGACAGTAGGAAGAGCCAGTCTTTTTGTACTTAAGTCGGCATTGTGCCTTTTGTATTTACTTCCGATGCAATTTTTGTGTTTCATCGTCAATACGAAGGTCAGAGGGATACAGTAAACCAGAAGCATCGGAATCTATAACTAGTGTCACAGGAATGGTTCAAAACATAGACAGTAAGAAGAGTCAGTCTTCTTGTACTTAAGTCGGCATTGTGCCTTTTGTACTTAATTCCGATGCAATTTCTGTGTTTCATCGTCAATAAGATGGTCAGAGGGATACAGTAAACCTGAAGTGAAGCATCGGAATCTGTAACTAGTGTCCATGGAATGGTTCAAAACATAGACAGTAGGAAGAGTCAGTCTCCTTGTACTTGAGTCGCCATTGTGCCATTTGTATTTATTTCCGATGCAATTTCTGTGTTTCATCATCAATAAGATGGTCAGAGGGATACAGTAAACCTGAAGTAAAGCATCGGATTCTATAACTAGTGTCACAGGAATGGTTCAAAACATAGACAGTAGGAAGAGTCAGTCTACATGTACTTAAGTCGCCATTGTGCCTTTTGTATTTAATTCCGATGCAATTTCTGTGTTTTATCGTCAATAAGAAGGTCCAAGGAATACAGTAAACCTGAAGTGAGGCATCGTAATCTATAACTAGTGTCACAGGAATGGTTCAAAACATAGTCAGTAAGAAGAGTCAATCTTCATGTACTTAAGTCGGCATTGTGCCTTTTCTATTTAATTCCGATGCAATTTCTGTATTTTATCGACAATAAGAAGGTCCAAGGGATCCAGTACACCTGAAGTGCAGAATCGGAATCTATAATTAGTGTCACAGGAATGGTTCAAAACATAGTCAGTTGGAAGAGTCAGTCTTCTTGTACTTAGGTCGCCATTGTGCCTTTTCTATTTATTTCCGATGGAATTTCTGTGTTTCATCGTCAATAAGAAGGTCAGAGGGATACAGTAAACCTGAAGTGAAGCAACGGAATCTATAACTAGCGTCACTGGAATGGTTCAAAACATAGACAGTAGGAAGAGTCAGTCTTCTTGTTCTTAAGTCGGCATTGTGACTTTTCTATTTAATTCCGATGCCATTTCTGTGTTTCAACGTCAATACGAAGGTCAGAGGGATACAGTAAACCTGACGTGAAGCATCGGAATGTATAACTAGTGTCACAGGAATTGTTCAAGCATTGGCAGTAGGAAGAGTCAGTCTTCTTCTACTTGATTCGGCATTGTGCCATTTGTATTTAATTCCTATGCAATTTCTGCGTTTCAACGGCAATAAGAAGGTCAGAGGGATACAGTAAACCTGAAGTGAATCATCGGAATCTATAACTAGTGTCACAGGAATGGTTCAAAACATTGTCAGTAAGATGAGTCAGTCTACTTGTACTTAATTCGGCATTGTGCCTTTTTACTTAATTCCGATGAAATTTGTGTGTTTTATCGTCTATAAGTAGGTCAGAGGGATACAGTAAACCTGAAGTGAAGCATCGGAATCTGTAACTAGTGTCACAGGAATGGTTCAAACATAGTCAGTAAGAAGAGTCAGTCTTCTTGTACATAAGTCGGCATTGTGCCTTTGCTATTTAATTCCGATGCAATTTCTGTGTTTCATCGTCAATAAGAAGGTCAGAGGGATACAGTAAACCTGAAGTGAAGAATCGGAATCTATAACTAGTGTCACAGGAATGGTTCAAAACATAGTCAGTAAGAAGAGTCAGCCTTCTTGTACTTAAGTCGGCATTGTGCCTTTTCTATTTACTTCCGATGCAATTTCTGTGTTTCATCGTCAATAAGAAAGTCAGAGGGATACAGTAAACCTGAAGTGAAGCGACGGAATCTATAACTAGTGTCACAGGAATGGTTCAAAACATAGACACTAGGAAGAGTCAGTCTTCTTGTACTTAAGACGCCATTGTGCCGTTTCTATTTATTTCCGATGCAATTCCTGTGTTTCATCGTCAAAAAGAAGGTCAGAGGGATACAGTAAACCTGAAGTGAAGCATCGGAACGTATAACTAGTGTCACAGGAATGATTCAAAACATAGACAGTTGGAAGAATCAGTCTTCATGTACTTAAGTCGGCATTGTGCCTTTTCTATTTAATTCCGACGTAATTTCTGTGTTTCATCGTCAATAAGAAAGTCAGAGGGGTACAGTAAACTTGAAGTGAAGCATCGGAATTCGTAACTAGTGTCACAGGATTGGTTCAAAGCATAGACAGTAGGAAGAGTCGGTCTTCTTGTACTTAAGTCGGCATTCTGCCTTTTGTATTTAATTCCGATGCAATTTCTTTGTTTTATCGGCAATAAGAAGGTCCAAGGGATGCAGTACACCTGAAGTGTAGCATCGGAATCTATAACTAGTGTCACAGGAATGGTTCATAACATAGACAGTAAGAAGAGTCAGTCTTCTTGTACTTAAGTCGGCATTGTGCCTTTTCTATTTAATTCCGACGCAATCTCTGTGTTTCATCGTCAATAAGGAGGTCAGAGGGATTCAGTAAACCTGAAGTGAAGCAACGGAATCTATAACTAGTCTCACTGGAATGGTTCAAAACATAGACAGTAGGAAGAGTCAGTCTTCTTGTTCTTATGTCGGCATTGTGACTTTTCTATTTAATTCCGATTCCATTTCTGTGTTTCATCGTCAATAAGAAGGTCTGAGGGATACAGTAAACCTGAAGTGAAGCATCGGAATGTATAACTAGTGTCACAGTAATCGTTCAAAGCATAGACAGTAGGAAGAGTCAGTGTTCTTCTACTTGATTCGGCATTGTGCCTTTTGTATTTATTTCCGATGCAATTCCTGTGTTTCATCGTCAAAAAGAAGGTCAGAGGGATACAGTAAATTTGATGTGAAGCATCGGAATGTATAACTAATGTCACAGGAATGATTCAAAACATAGACAGTTGGAAGAATCAGTCTTCATGTACTTAAGTCGGCATTGTGCCTTTTCTATTTAATTCCGATGCAATTTCTGTGTTTCATCGTCGATAAGACGGTCAGAGGGATACAGTAAACCTGAAGTGAAGCATCGGAATTCATAACTAGTGTCACAGGATTGGTTCAAAACATAGACAGTAGGAAGAGTCAGTTTTCTTGTACTTAAGTTGGCATTGTGCCTTTTGTATTTAATTCCGATGCAATTTCTGTGTTTCATCGTCAATAAGAAGGTCCAAGGAATACAGTAAACCTGAAGTTAGGCATCGGAATCTATAACTAGTGTCACAGGAATGGTTCAAAACATAGTCAGTAGGAAGAGTCAGTCTTCTTGTACTTAAGTCGGCATTGTGCCTTTTCCATTTAATTCCGATGCAATTTCTGTGTTTTATCGGCAATAAGAAGGTCCAAGGGATGCAGTAAACCTGAAGTGAAGCATCGGAATCAATAATTAGTGTCACAGGAATGGTTCATAACATAGACAGTAAGAACAGTCAGTCTTCATGTACTTAAGTCGGCATTGTGCCTTTTCTATTTAATTCCGACGCAATCTCTGTGTTTCATCGTCAATAAGAAGGTCAGAGGGATACAGTAAACGTGAAGTGAAGCATCGGAATCTATAAGTGGTGTCACAGGAATGGTTCAAACATAGTCAGTAAGAAGGGTCAGTCTTCTTGTACTTAAGTCGGCATTGTGTCTTTCGTATTTATCCCCGATGAAATTTCGGTGTTTCATCGTCAATAAGAAGGTCCAAGGGATACAATAAACCTGAAGTGAAACATCGGAATCTATAACTAGTGTCACAGGAATGGTTCAAAACATAGACAGTAGGTAGAGTCAGTCTACATGTACTTAAGTCGGCACTGTGGCTTTTGAATTTAATTCCGATGCAATTTTTGTGTTACATCGTCAATAAGAAGGTCCAAGGGATACAGTAAACCTGAAGTGAAGAATCGGAATCTTTAAGTAGTGTCACAGGAATGGTTCAAAACATAGTCAGTAAGAAGAGTCAGTCCTCTTGTACTTAAGTCTCCATTGTGCCTTTTCAATTTACTTCCGATGCAATTTCAGTGTTTCATCGTCAATAAGAAGGTCACAGGGATACTGTAAACCTGAAGTGTAGCATCGGAATCTGTAACTAGTGTCACAGGAATGGTTCAAAACACAGACAGTAGAAACAGTCAGTCTTCTTGTACTTAAGCCGGCATTGTGCCTTTTGTATTAAATTCCGATGCAATTTCTGTATTTCACCGTCTATAAGAAGGTCAGAGGGATACAGTAAACCTGAAGTGAAGCATCAGGATCTATAACTAGTGTCACAGGAATGGTTCAAAACATAGACAGTAAGAAGAGTCAGTCTACTTGTTCTTAAGTCGGCATTGTGCCTTTTGTATTTAATTCCTATGCAATTTCTGTGTTTCATCGTCAATAAGAAGTTCCAAGGGATATAGCACACCTGAAGTGAAGCATCGGAATCTATAACTAGTGTCACAGGAATGGTTCAAATCATAGACAGTAAGAAGAGTCAGTCTTCTTGTACTTAAGTCAGCATTGTGCCTTTTCTATTTAATTCCGATGCAATTTCTGTGTTTCATCGTCAATAAGTAGGCCAGAGGGATACACTACACCTGAAGTGAAGCATCGGAATCTTATACTAGTGTCACAGGAATGGTTCAATACATAGACAGTAGGAAGAGATAGTCTTCTTGTACTTTAGTCGGCATTGTGCATTTTGTATTTAATTCCGATGCAATTTCTGTGTGTCATCGTCAATAAGAAGGTCCAAGGGATACAGTAAACCTGAAGTGAGGCATCGGAATCTATAACTAGTGTCACAGGAGTGGGTCAAAACATAGTCTTCAAGAAGAGTCAGTCTTCTTGTACTTAAGTTGGCATTGTGCCTTTTTAATGTAATTCCGAAGCAATTTATGTGTTTCATCGTCAATAAGAAGGTCCTAGCGATCCAGTACACCTGAATTGAAGCATCGGAATCTATAACTAGTGTCAAAGGAATGGTTCAAAACATAGACAGTAAGAAGAGTCAGTCTTCTTGTACTTAAGTCGGCTATGTGGCTTTTCTATTAAATTCCGATGCTATTTCTGTGTTTCATCGTCAGTACGAAGGTCCGAGGGATACAGTAAACGTGAAGTGAAGCATCGGAATCTACAAGTGGTGTCACAGGAATGGTTCAAAACATAGTCAGTAAGAAGAGTCAGTCTTCTTGTAGTTAAGTCGGCATTGTGCCTTTCGTATATAATTCCGATGCAATTTCGGTGTTTCATCGTCAATAAGAAGGTCCAAGGGATTCAGTAAACCTGAAGTGAAGCATCGGAATCTATAACTAGTGTCACAGGATCGGTTCAAAACATAGACAGTAAGAAGAGTCAGTCTTCTTGCACTTAAGTCGGCATTGTGCCTTTTCTATTTACTTCCAATGCAATTTCTGTGTTTCATCATCAATAAGAAGGTCAAAGGGATACTGTAAACCTGAAGTGAGGCATCGGAGTCTATATCTAGTGTCACAGGAATGGTTCAAACATAGTCAGTAAGAAGAGTCAGTCTTCTTGTAATTAAGTCGGCATTGTGCCTTTTCTATTTAATTCTGATGCAATTTCTGTGTTTCTTTGACAATAAGAAGGTCAGAGGAATACAGCAAACCTGAAGTGAAGCATCGGAATGTATAACTAGTGTCACAGGAATGATTCAAAACATAGACGGTTGGAAGAATCAGTCTTCATGTACTTAAGTCGGCATTGTGCCTTTTCTATTTATCTCCGATGCAATTTCTGTGTTTCATCGTCAACAAGAAAGTCACAGGGATACAGTAAACCTGAAGTGAAGCATCGGAACCCGTAACTAGTGTCACACGGTTGGTTCAAAACATAGACAGTAGGACAAGCCAGTCTTCTTGTTCATAAGTCGGCATTGTGCCTTTTGTATTTAATTCCGATGCAATTTCTGTGTTTTATCATCAATAAGAAGGTCCAAGGAATACAGTAAACCTGAAGTGAGGCATCGGAAACTATAACTAGTGTCACAGGAATGGTTCAAAGCATAGACAGTAGAAAGAGTCAGTCTTCTTGTACTTAAGTCGGCATTGTGCCTTTTGTATTTAATTCCGATGCAATTTCGGTGTTTCATCGTCAATAAGAAGGACCAAGGGATACAGTAAACCTGAAGTGAAGCATTGGAATCTATAACTAGTGGCACAGGATCGGTTCAAAGCATAGACAGTAAGAAGAGTCAGTCATCTTGTACTTAAGTCGGCATTGTGCCTTTTCTATTTAATTCCGATGCAATTTCTGTGTTTCATCATCAATAAGAAGGTCAAAGGGACACAGTAAACCTGAAGTGAGGCATCGAGTCTATATCTAGTGTCACAGGAATGGTTCAAAACATAGTCAGTAAGAAGAGTCAGTCTTCTTGTACTTAAGTCGGCATTGTGCCTTTTCTATTTAATTCTGATGCAGTTTCTGTGTTTCATAGTCAACAAGAAGGTCAGAGGGATACAGTAAACCTGAAGTGAAGTATCGGAATCCACAACTAGTGTCACACTATTGGTTCAAAACACAGACAGTAGGAAGAGTCAGTCTTCTTGTTCTTAAGTCGGCATTGTGCCTTTTGTATTTAATTCCGATGCAGTTTCTGTGTTTTATCGTCAATAAGAAGGTCCAAGGAATACAGTAAACCTGAAGTGAGGCATCGGAATCTATAACTAGTGTCACAGGAATGGTTCAAAATATTGACAGTAAGTAGAGTCGGTCTTCTTGTACTTAAGTCGGCATTGTGCCTTTTCTTTTTAATTCCGACGCAATCTCTGTGTTTCATCGTCATTAAGAAGGTCAGAGGGATACAGTAAACCTGAAGTGAAGCATCGGAATCTATCATTGGTCTCACAGGAAAAGTTCAAACATAGTCAGTAAGAAGAGTCAGTCTTCTTGTACTTAAGTCGGGATTGTGCCTTTCGTATGTTATTCCGATGCAATTTCGGTATTTCATCATCAATAAGAAGATCCAAGGGATACAATAAACCTGAAGTGAAGCATCGGAATCCATGACTAGTGTCACAGGAATGGTTCAAAACATAGTCAGTAAGAAGAGTCACTCTTCTTGTACTTAAGTCGGCATTGTGCCATTTCTATTTAATTCCGATGCAATTTCTGTGTTTCACGTCAATAAGAAGGTCGGAGGGATACAGTAAATCTGAAGTGAAGCATCGGAATGTATAACTAGTGTCAAAGGAATGGTTCAAACATAGAGAGTAGGAAGAGTCAGTCTCCTTGTACTTGAGTCGGCATTGTGCCTTTTGTATTTATTTCCGATGCAATTCCTGTGTTTCATCGTCAAAAAGAAGGTCAGAGGGATACAATAAACCTGAAGTGAAGCATCGGAATCTATGACTAGTGTCACAGGAATGGTTCAAAACAGAGTCAGTAAGAAGAGTCACTCTTCTTGTACTTAAGTTGGCATTGTGCCATTTCTATTTAATTCCGATGCAATTTCTGTGTTTCACGTCAATAAGAAGGTCAGAGGGATACAGTAAATCTGAAGTGAAGCATCGGAATGTATAACTAGTGTCAAAGGAATGGTTCAAACATAGAGAGTAGGAAGAGTCAGTCTCCTTGTACTTGAGTCGGCATTGTGCCTTTTGTATTTATTTCCGATGCAATTCCTGTGTTTCGTCGTCAAAAAGAAGGTCAGAGGGATACAGTAAACCTGAAGTGAGGCATCGGAATCTATAACTAGTGTCACAGGAATGGTTCATAACATAGACAGTAAGAAGAGTCAGTCTTCTTGTGCTTAAGTCGGCATTGTGCATTTTCTATTTAATTCCGACGTAATCTCTGTGTTTCATCGTCAATAAGAAGGTCAGAGGGATACACTACACCTGAAGTGAAGCATCGGAATCTTATACTAGTGTCACAGGAATGGTTCAATACATAGACAGTAGGAAGAGACAGTCTTCTTGTACTTAAGTCGGCATTGTGCATTTTGTATTTAATTCCGATGCAATTTCTGTGTGTCATCGTCAATAAGAAGGTCCAAGGGATACAGTAAACCTGAAGTGAGGCATCGGAATCTATAACTAGTGTCACAGGAATGGTTCAAAACATAGTCTTTAAGAAGACTCCGTCTTCTTGTACCTAAGTTGGCATTGTGCCTTTTTAATGTAATTCCGAAGCAATTTATGTGTTTCATCGTTAATAAGATGGTCCTAGCGATGCAGTACACCTGAAGTGAAGCATCGGAATCTATAACTAGTGTCACAGGAATGGTTCAAAACATAGACAGCAAGAAGAGTCAGTCTTCTTGTACTTAAGTCGGCTATGTGGCTTTTCTATTAAATTCCGATGCTATTTCTGTGTTTCATCGTCAGTACGAAGGTCCGAGGGATACAGTAAACCTGAAGTGAAGCATCGGAATCTACAAGTGGTGTCACAGGAATGGTTCAAAACATAGTCAGTAAGAAGAGTCAGTCTTCTTGTAGTTAAGTCGGCATTGTTCCTTTCGTATATAATTCCGATGCAATTTCGGTGTTTCATCGTCAATAAGAAGGTCCAAGGGATTCAGTAAACCTGAAGTGAAGCATCGGAATCTATAACTAGTGTCACAGGATCGGTTCAAAACATAGACAGTAAGAAGAGTCAGTCTTCTTGTACCTAAGTCGGCATTGTGCATTTTCTATTTAATTCCAATGCAATTTCTGTGTTTCATCATCAATAAGAAGGTCAAAGGGATACAGTAAACCTGAAGTGAGGCATCGGAGTCTATATCTAGTGTCACAGGAATGGTTCAAACATAGTCAGTAAGAAGAGTCAGTCTTCTTGTAATTAAGTCGGCATTGTGCCTTTTCTATTTAATTCTGATGCAATTTCTGTGTTTCATTGACAATAAGAAGGTCAGAGAATTACAGCAAACCTGAAGTGAAGCATCGGAATGTATAACTAGTGTCACAGGAATGATTCAAAACATAGACTGTTGGAAGAATCAGTCTTCACGTACTTAAGTCGACATTGTGCCTTTTCTATTTATCTCCGATGCAATTTCTGCGTTTCATCGTCAACAAGAAGGTCACAGGGATACAGTAAACCTGAAGTGAAGCATCGGAATCCGAAACTAGTGTCACACGATTGGTTCAAAACATAGACAGTAGGACGAGCCAGTCTTGTTGTTCTTAAGTCGGCATTGTGCCTTTTGTATTTAATTCCGATGCAATTTCTGTGTTTTATCGTCAATAAGAAGGTCCAAGGAATACTGTAAACCTGAAGTGAGGCATCGGAAACTATAACTAGTGTCACAGGAATGGTTCAAAACATTGACAGTAGAAAGAGTCAGTCTTCTTGTACTTAAGTCGGCATTGTGCCTTTGTATTTAATTCCGATGCAATTTCTGTGTTTCATCGTCAATAAAAAGTTCCAAGGGATATAGTACACCTGAAGTGTAGCATCGGAAACTATAACTAGTGTCACAGGGATGGTTCAAATCATAGGCAGTAAGAAGAGTCAGTCATCTTGTACTTAAGTCAGCATTGTGCCTTTTCTATTTAATTCCGATGCAATTTCTGTGTTTCATCGTCAATAAGAAGGTCAGAGGGATACACTAAAGCTGAAGTGAAGCATCGGAATCTATTTCTAGTGTCACAGGAATGGTTCAGAACATAGACAGTACGAAGAGTCAGTCTTCTTGTACTTAAGTCGGCATTGTGCATTTTCTATTTAATTCCGAAGCAATTTATGTGTTTCATCGTCAATAGGAAGGTACTAGGGATGCAGTACACCTGAAGTGAAGCATCGGATTCTGTAACTAGTGTCATAGGAATGGTTCACAGCATAGACAGTAAGAAGAGTCAGTCTTCTTGTACTTAAGTCGGCTATGTGCCTTTTCTATTTAGTTCCGATGCAATTTCTTTGTTTCATCGTCAATATGAAGGTCAGAGGGATACAGTATACCTGAAGTGAAGCATCGGAATCTATAAGTGGTGTCACAGGAATGGTTCCAAACATAGTCAGTAAGAAGAGTCAGTCTTCTTGTAGTTAAGTCGGCATTGTGCCTTTCGTATATAATTCCGATGCAATTTCGGTGTTTCATCGTCAATGTGAAGGACCAAGGGATACAGTAAACCTGAAGTGAAGCAATGGAATCTATAGCTAGTGGCACAGGATCGGTTCAAAGCATAGACAGTAAGAAGAGTGAGTCTTCTTGTACTTAAGTCGGCATTGTGCCTTTTCTATTTAATTCCGATGCAATTTCTGTGTTTCATCATCTATAAGAAGGTCAAAGGGACACAGTAACCCTGAAGTGAGGCATCGAGTTTATATCTAGTGTCACAGGAATGGTTCAAAACATAGTGAGTAAGAAGAGTCAGTCTTCTTGTACTTAAGTCGGCATTGTGCCTATCCTATTTAATTCCGATGCAATTTCTGTGTTTCATCGTCTCTATGAAGGTCAGAGGGATACAGTAAACCTGAAGTGAATCATTGGACTCTATAACTAGTGTCACAGGAATGGTTCAAACATAGACAGTAGGATGAGTCAGTCTACATGTACTTAAGTCGGCATTGTGCCTTTTCTATTTATCTCCGATTCAATTTCTGTGTTTCATCGTCAACAAGAAGGTCCTAGGGATAGAGTAAACCTGAAGTGGCGCATCGGAATTCATAACTAGTGTCACACGATTGGTTCAAAACATAGACAGTAGGAAGAGTCAGTCTTCTTGTTCTTAAGTCGGCATTGTGCCTTTTGTATTTAATTCCGATGCAGTTTCTGTGTTTCATCGTCAATAAGAAGGTCCAAGGAATACAGTAAACCTGAAGTGAGGCATCGGAATCTATAACTAGTGTCACAGGAATGGTTCAAAACATAGACAGTAGAAAGAGTCAGTCTTCTAGTACTTAAGTCGGCATTGTGTCTTTTGTATTTAATTCCGATGCAATTTCTGTGTTTCATCGTCAATAAGAAGGTCAGAGGGATACAGTAAACCTGAAGTGAAGCAACAGAATCTATAACTAGTGTCACAGGAATGGTTCAAAACATAGACAGTAAGAAGAGTCAGTCTACTTGTACTTAAGTCGGCATTGTGCCTTTTGTATTTAATTCCGATGCAATTTCTGTGTTTCATCGTCAATAAGAAGTTCCAAGGGATATAGTACACCTGAAGTGAAGAATCGGAATCTGTAATTAATGTCACAGGAATGGTTCAAATCATAGACAGTAAGAATAGTCAGTCTTCTCGTACGTAAGTCTGCATTGTGCCTTTTCTATTTAATTTCGATGCAATTTCTGTGTTTCATCGTCAATAAGAAGGTCAGAGGGATACACTAAACCTGAAGTGAAGCATCGGAATCTATTACTAGTGTCACAGGAATGGTTCAAAACATAGACAGTAGGAAGAGTCAGTCTTCTTGTACTTAAGTCGGCATTAAGCATTTTGTATTTAATTCCGATGCAATTTCTATGTTTCATCGTCAATAAGAAGGCCAAGGGATACAGTAAACCTGAAGTGAAGCATCGGAATATATAACCAGTGTCACAGGAATGGTTCAAAACATAGGCAGTAGGAAGAGTCAGTCTTCTTGTACTTAAGTCGGCATTGTGCCATTTGTATTTAATTCCGATGCAATTTCTGTGTTTCATCGTCAATAAGAAGGTCCAAGGGAAGCAGTAAGCCTGAAGTGAGGCATCGGAATCTATAACTAGTGTCACAGGAATGGTTCAAAACATAGTCAGTAAGAAGAGTCAGTCTTCTTGTACTTAAGTTGGCATTGTGCCTCTTCTATTTAATTCCGAAGCAATTTATGTGTTTCAACGTCAATAAGAAAGTCCTAGGGATGCAGTACAAGTGAAGTGAAGCATCGGAATCTATAACTAGTGTCACAGGAATGGTTCAAAATGTAGACAGTATGAAGAGTAAGTCTTCTTGTACTTAAGTCGGCTATGTGCCTTTTCTATTTAATTCCGATGCAATTTCTGAGTTTCATCGTCAATAAGAAGGTCAGAGGGATACAGTAAACCTGAAGTGAAGCATCGGAATCTATAACTAGTGTCACAGGAATGGTTCAAAACATAGACAGTAGGAAGAGTCAGTCTACATTTACTTAAGTCGGCACTGTGCCTTTTGAATTTAATTCCGATGCAATTTTTGTGTATCATTGTCAATAAGAAGGTCCAAGGGTTACAGTAAACCTGAAGTGAGTCATCGGAATCTATATTTAGTGTCTCAGGAATGGTACAAATCAGAGACAGTAAGAAGAGTCAGGCTTCTTGTACTTAAGTTGGCATTGTGCCTTTTCTATTTATGTCCGAAGCAATTTATGTGCTTCATCGTCAATAAGAAGGTCCTAGGGATGCAGTAGACTGAAGTGAAGCATCGGAATCTATAACTAGTGTCACAGGAATGGTTCAAAACATAGACAGTAAGAAGAGTCAGTCTTCTTGTACTTAAGCCGGCTATGTGTCTTTTCTATTTAATTCCGATGCAATTTCAGTGTTTCATCGTCAATAAGAAGGTCACGGGGATACAGTAAACCTGAAGTGTAGCATCGGAATCTATAACTAGTGTCACAGGAACGGTTCAGAACATAGACGGTAGAAAGAGTCAGTCTTCTTGTACTTAAGTCGTCATTGTGCCTTTTGTATTTAATTCCGGTGCAATCTCTGTGTTTCATCGTCAATGAGAAGGTCAGAGGGATGCAGTAAACCTGAAGTGAAGCATCAGAATCTATAACCAGTGTCACAGGAATGGTTCAAAACATAGACAGTAGGAAGAGTCAGTCTTCTTTTACGTAAGTCGGCATTGTGCCTTTTGTATTTAATTCCGATGCAATTTCTGTGTTTCATCATCAATAAGAAGGTCCAAGGGAAACAGTAAGCCTGAAGTGAGGCATCGGAATCTATAACTAGTGTCACAGGAATGGTTCAAAACATAGTCAGTAAGAAGAGTCAGTCTTATTGTACTTAAGTTGGCATTGTGCCCTTTCTATTTCATTCCGAAGCAATTTATGTGTTTCATCGTCAATAAGAAAGTCCTAGGGATGCAGTACACCTGAAGTGAAGCATCGGAATCGATAACTAGTGTCACAGGAATGGTTCAAAACATAGTCAGTAAGAAGAGTCAGTCTTCTTGTACTTATGTCGGCATTGTGCCTTTTGTATTTTATTCCGATGCAAATTCTGTGTTTTATCGTCAATAAGAAGGTCAGAGGGATACAGTAAACCTGAAGTGAAGCATCGGAATCTATAACTAGTGTCACAGGGATGGTTCAAAACATAGACAGTAGGAAGAGTCAGTCTTCTTGTACTTAAGTCGGAATTGTGCCTTTTGTATTCAATTCCGATGCAATTTCGGTGTTTCATCGTCAATAAGAATGTCCAAGGGATACAGTAAACCTGAAGTGAAACATCGGAAACTATAAATAGTGTCACAGAAATGGTTCAAAACATAGACAGTAAGAAGAGTCAGTCTTCTTGTACTTAAGTAAGCATTATGCCTTTTCTATTTAATTCCGATGCAATTTCTGTGTTTCATCATCAATAAGAAGGTCAGAGGGATACAGTAAACCTGAAGTGTAGCATCAGAGGCTATAACTAGTGACACAGGAATGGTTCAAAGCATAGTCAGTAAGAAGAGTCAGTCTTCTTGTACTTAAGTCGGAATTGTGCCTTTTGTATTCAGTTCCGATGCAATTTCGGTGTTTCATCGTCAATACGAATGTCCAAGGGATACAGTAAACGTGAAGTGAAGAATCGGAATCTATAACTAGTGTCACACGGATGGTTCAAAGCAGAGACAGTAGGAAGAGTCAGTCTTCTTGTCCCTAAGTCGGCATTGTGCCTCTTCTATTTAATTCCGATGCAATTTCTGTGTTTCATCGTCAATAAGAAAGTCCAAGGGATACAGTAAACCTGAAGTGAGGCATCGGAATCTATAACTAGTGTCACAGGAATGGTTCTAAACAGAGACAGTAAGAAGAGTCAGTCTTCTTGTACTTAAGTCGGCATTGTGCCATTTCTATTTAATTCCGATGCAATTTCTGTGTTTTATCGTCAATAAGAAGGTCAGAGGGATACAGTAAACATGAAGTGAAGCATCGGAATCAAAAAGTGGTGTTGAAGGAATGGTTCAAAGCATAGTCAGTAAGAAGAGTCAGTCTTCTTGTACTTAAGTCGGCATTGTGCAATTCGTATTCAATTCCGATGCAAATTAGGTGTTACATCGTCAATAGTAAGGTCCAAGGGATACAGTAAACCTGAAGTGAAGCATCGGAATCCATAACTAGTGTCACAGGAGTGGTTCAAAACATAGACAGTATGAAGAGTCAGTCTTCTTGTACTTAAGTCGGCATTGTGCCTTTTCTATTTAATTCCGATGCAATTTCTGTGTTTCATCATCAATAAGAAGGTCAGAGGGATACAGTAAACCTGAAGTGTAGCATCGGAGGCTGTAACTAGTGTCACAGGAATGGTTCAAAGCATAGTCAGTAAGCAGAGTCAGTCTTCTTGTACTTAAGTCGGCATTGTGCTTTTTCTACTTAATTCCGATGCAATTTCTGTGTTTCATCGTCAATAAGAAGGTCAGAGGGATACAGTAAAGCTGAAGTTATGCATCGGAATCTATAACTAGTGTCACAGGAATGGTTCAAAACATAGTCAGTAAGAAGAGTCAGTCTTTTTTTACTTGAGTCGGATTGTGCCTTTTGTATTTAATTCCGATGCAATTTCTGTGTTTCATCGTCAATAAGAAGGTCCGATTGATACAGTAAACCTGAAGTGAAGCATCGGAATCTATAACTAGTGTCACAGGAATGGTTCAAAACATATCCAGTAGGAAGAGTCAGTCTTCTTATGCTTAAGTCGGCATTGTGCTTTTTCTATTTAATTCCGATGCAATTTCTGTGTTTCATCATCAATAATAAGGTCAGAGGGATACAGTAAACCTGAAGTGAAGCATTGGAATCTATAACTAGTGTCACAGGAATGGTACAAAACATTGACAGTAGGAAGAGTCAGTCTTCCTGTACTTAAGTCGGCATTGTGCCTTTTGTATTTAATTCCGATGCAATTTCTGTGTTTCATCATAAATAAGAAGGTCCAAGTGATACAGTAAACCTGAAGTGAGAATTCGGAATCGATAACTAGTGTCACAGGAATGGTTATAAACATTGTCAGTAAGAAGAGTCAGTCTTCTTGTACTTAGGTCGGCATTGTTCTTTTAGTATTTTATTCCGATGCAATTTCTGTGTTTTATCGTCAATAAGAAGGTCAGAGGGATACAGTAAACCTGAAGTGTAGCATCAGAGGCTATAACTACTGTCACAGGAATGGTTCAAAGCATAGTCAGTTAGAAGAGTCAGTCTTCTTGTACTTACGTCGGCATTGTACTTTTTCTCTTTAATTCTGATTCAATATCTGTGTTTCATCGTCAATAAGAAGGTCAGAGGGATACAGTAAACCTGAAGTGAAGCATTGGAATCTATAGCTAGTGTCACAGGAATGGTTCAAAACATTGACAGTAGGAAGAGTCAGTCTTCTTGTACTTAAGTCGGCATTGTGCGTTTTGTATTTAATTCCGATGCAATTTCTGTGTTTCATCATAAATAAGGAGGTCCAAATGATACATTAAACCTGAAGTGAGAATTCGGAATCGATAACTAGTGTCACAGGAATGGTTCAAAACATAGTCAGTAAGAAGAGTCAGTCTTCTTGTACTTAAGTCGGCATTGTGCCTTTTGTATTTTATTCCGATGCAATTTCTGTGTTTTATCGTCAATAAGAAGGTCAGAGGAATACAGTAAACCTGAAGTGAAGCATCGGAATCTGTAACTAGTGTCACAGGGATGGTTCAAAACATAGACAGTAGGAAGAGTCAGTCTTCTTGTACTTAAGTCGGAATTGTGCGTCTTGTATTCAATTCCGATGCAATTTTGGTGTTTCGTCGTCAATAAGAATGTCCAAGGGATACAGTAAACCTGAAGTGAAACATCGGAAACTATAACTAGAGTCACAGGAATGGTTCAAAACATAGACAGCAAGAAGAGTCAGTCTTCTTGTGCTTAAGTCAGCATTATGCCTTTTCTATTTAATTCCGAAGCAATTTCTGTGTTTCATCATCAATAAGAAGGTCAGAGGGACACAGTAAACCTGAAGTGTAGCATCAGAGGCTATAACTAGTGTCACAGGAATGGTTCAAAGCATAGTCAGTAAGAAGAGTCAGTCTTCTTGTACTTAAGTCGGCATTGTACTTTTTCTATTTAATTCTGATTCAATATCTGTGTTTCATCGTCAATAAGAAGGTCAGAGGGATATTGTAAACTGAAGTGAAGCATCGGAATCTATAACTAGTGTCACAGGAATGCTTCAAAACATAGATAATGGGAAGAGTCAGTCTTCTTGTACTTAAGTCGGCATTGTGCCTTTTGTATTTAATTCCGATTCAATTTCTGTGTTTTATCGTCAATAAGAAGGTCAGAGGGATACAGTAAACCTGAAGTGAAGAATCGGAATCTGTAACTAGTGTCACAGGGATGGTTCAAAACAGAGACAGTAGGAAGAGTCAGTCTTCTTGTTCCTAAGTCGGCATTGTGCCTCTTCTATTTAATTCCGATGCAATTTCTGTGTTTCATCGTCAATAAGAAAGTCCAAGGGATACAGTAAACCTGAAGTGAAGCATCAGAATCTATAACTAGTGTCACAGGAATGGTTCAAAACATAGACAGTATGAAGAGTCAGTCTTCTTGTACTTAAGTCGGCATTGTGCCTTTTCTATTTAATTCCGATGCAATTTCTGTCTTTCATCATCAATAAGAAGGTCAGAGGGATACAGTAAACCTGAAGTGTAGCATCGGAGGCTATAACTAGTGTCACAGGAATGGTTCAAAGCATAGTCAGTAAGACGAGTCAGTCTTCTTGTACTTAAGTCGGCATTGTGCTTTTTCTATTTAATTCCGATGCAATTTTTGTGTTTCATCGTCAATAAGAAGGTCAGAGGGATACAGTAAACCTGAATTGATGCATCGGAATCTATAACTAATGTCACAGGAATGGTTCAAAACATAGTCAGTAAGAAGTGTCAGTCTTCTTGTACTTAAGTAGGCATTGTGTTTTTTCTATTTAATTCCGATGCAATTTCTGTGTTTCATCATAAATAATAAGGTCAGAGGGATACAGTAAACCTGAAGTGAAGCATTGGAATCTATAACTAGTGTCACAGGGATGGTTCAAAACATAGACAGTAGGAAGAGTCAGTCTTCTTGTACTTAAGTCGGAATTGTGCTTTTTCTATTTAATTCCGATGCAATTTCTGTGTTTCATCATAAATACGAAGGTCCAAGTGATACAGTAAACCTGAAGTGAGAATTCGGAATCGATAACTAGTGTCACAGGAATGGTTCAACACATAGTCAGTAAGAAGAGTCAGTCTTCTTGTACCTAAGTCGGCATTGTGCCTTTTGTATTTTATTCCGATTCAATTTCTGTGTTTTATCGTCAATAAGAAGGTCAGAGGGATACAGTAAACCTGAAGTGTAGCATCAGAGGCTATAACTAGTGTCACAGGAATGGTTCAAAGCATAGTCAGTAAGAAGAGTCAGTCTTCTTGTACTTAAGTCGGCATTGTGCCTTTTGTATTTAATTCCGATGCAATTGCTGTGTGTCATCATAAATAAGAAGGTCCAAGTAATACAGTAAACCTGAAGTGAGAAATCGGAATCGATAACTAGTGTCACAGGAATGGTTCAATACATAGTCAGTAAGAAGAGTCAGTCTTCTTGTACTTAAGTCGGCATTGTGCCTTTTGTATTTTATTCCGATGCAATTTCTGCGTTTTATCGTCAATAAGAAGGTCAGGGGGATACAGTAAACCTGAAGTGAAGCATCGGAATCTATAACTAGTGTCACAGGGATGGTTCAAAATATAGACAGTAGGAAGAGTCAATCTTCTTGTACTTAAGTCGGAATTGTGCCTTTTGTATTCAATTCCGATGCAATTTCGGTGTTTCATCGTCAATAAGAATGTCCAAGGGATACAGTAAACCAGAAGTGAAACATCGGAAACTATAACTAGAGTCACAGGAATGGTTCAAAACATAGACAGTAAGAAGAGTCAGTCTTCCTGTGCTTAAGTCAGCATTATGCCTATTCTATTTAATTCCGATGCAATTTCTGTGTTTCATCATCAATAAGAAGGTCAGAGGGATACAGTAAACCTGAAGTGTAGCATCAGAGGCTATAACTAGTGTCACAGGAATGGTTCAAAGCATAGTCAGTAAGAAGAGTCACTTGTACTTCAGTCGGCATTGTACTTTTTCTATTTAATTCTGATTCAATATCTGTGTTTCATCGTCAATAAGAAGGTCAGAGGGATATTGTAAACCTGAAGTGAAGCATCGAAATCTATAACTAGCGTCACAGGAGTGCTTCAAAACATAGATAATAGGAAGGTTCAGTCTTCTTGTACTTAAGTCGGCATTGTGCATTTTGTATTTAATTCCGATGCAATTTCTGCGTTTTATCGTCAATAAGAAGGGCAGAGGGATACAGTAAACCTGAAGTGAAGAATCTGAAACTATAACTAGTGTCACAGGGATGGTTCAAAGCAGAGACAGTAGGAAGAGTCAGTCTTCTTGTTCGTAAGTCGGCATTGTGCCTCTTCTATTTAATTCTGATGCAATTTCTGTGTTTCATCGTCAACAAGAAAGTCCAAGGGATACAGTAAACCTGAAGTGAGGCATCGGAATCTATAACTAGTGTCACAGGAATGGTTCAAAACAGAGACAGTAGGAAAAGTCAGTCTTCTTCTACTTAAGTCGGCATTGTGCCTTTTCTATTTAATTCCGATGCAATTTCTGTGTTTCGTCGTCAATAAGAAGGTCAGAGGTATACAGTAAACCTGAAGTGATGCATCGGAATCTATAACTAGTGTCACAGGAATGGTTCAAAACATAGTCAGTAAGAAGAGTCAGTCTTTTTTTAATTGAGTCGTTATTGTGCCTTTTGTATTTAATTCCGATGCAATTTCTGTGTTTCATCGTCGATAAGAAGGTCAGATGGATACAGTAAACCTGAAGTGAAGCATCGGAATCTATAACTAGTGTCACAGGAGTGGTTCAAAACATAGGCAGTAGGGCTAGTCAGTCTTCTTATACTTAAGTCGGCATTGTGCTTTTTCTATTTAATTCCGATGCAATTTCTGAGTTTCATCATCAATAATAAGGTCAGAGGATACAGTAAACCTGAAGTGAGGCATCGGAATCTATAACTAGTGTCACAGGAATGATTCAAAACGTAGACAGTACGAAGAGTCAGTCTTCTTGTATTTAAGTCGGCATTGTGCCTTTTCCATTTAATTCCGATGCAATTTCTGTGTTTCATCGTCAATAAGAAGGTCAGATGGATACAGTAAACCTGAAGTGAAGCATCGGAATCTATAACTAGTGTCACAGGAATAATACAAAACATAGACGGTAGGAAGAGTCAGTCTTCCTGTACTTAAGTCGGCATTGTGCCTTTTGTATTTAATTCCGATGCAATTACTGTGTTTCATCGTCAATAAGAAGGTCCAAGGGATACAGTAAACCTGAAGTGAGGCATCGGAATCTATAACTGGTGTCACAGGATCGTTCAAATCATAGTCAGTTAGAAGAGTCAGTCTTCTTGTACTTAAGTCGGCATTGTGCCTTTTCTATTTAATTCCGAAGCAATTTAAGTGTTTCATCGTCAATAAGAAGGGCCAAGGGATGCAGTACACCCGAAGTGAAGCATCGGAATCTATAACCAGTGTCACAGGAATGGTTCAAATTATAGAAAGTAAGAAGAGTCAGTCTTCTTGTACTTAAGTCGGCATTGTGCCTTTTCTATTCAATTCCGATGCAATTTCTATGTTTCATCGTCAATAAGAAGGTCAGACTGATACAGTAATCCTGAAGTGAAGCATCGGAATCTATAAGTGGTGTCACTGGAATGGTTCAAAACATAGTCAGTAAGAAGAGTCAGTCTTCTAGTAGTTACGTCGTAATTGTGGCTTTCGTATTTAATTCCGATGCAATTTCGGGGTTTCATCGTCAATAAGAAGGTCCAAGGGATACAGTAAACCCGAAGTGAAGCATCGGAATCAAAAACTAGTGTAACAGGAATGGTTCAAAACATAGCCAGAATGAAGAGTCAGTCTTCTTGTACTTAAGTCGGCATTGTGCCTTTTTCTATTTAATTCTGATGCAATTTCTGTGTTTCATCATCAATAATAACGTCAGTGGGATACAGTAAACCTGAAGTGAAGCATTGTAATCTAAAACTAGTGTCACAGGAATGGTTCAAAACACAGGCGGTAGGATGAGTCAGTCTTCTTGTACTTAAGTCGGCATTGTGCCTTTTGTATTTAATTCCGATGCAATTTCTGTGTTTCATCGTCAATAAGAAGGTCCAAGGGATACAGTAAACATATAGTGAAGCATCGGAATCTAAAACTTGTCTCATAGGAAATGTTCAAAACATAGTCATTAAGAAGAGTCAGTCTTCTTGTACTTAAGTCGGCATTGTGCCTTTTCTATTTAATTCCGATGCAATTTCTGTGTTTCGTCGTCAATAGGAAGGTACAAGTAATACAGTAAACCTGAAGTGAAGCATCGGAATCTAAAACAGGTCTCACAGGAAAGGTTCAAAACACAGAGAGTAACAAGAGCCAGTCATCTTGTATTTGAGTCGGCATTGTGCCTTTTGTATTTAATTCCGATGCAATTCATGTGTTTCATCGTCAATAAGAACGGCAGAGGGATACAGTTAACCTGAAGTGAAGCATCGGAATCTATAACTAGTGTCACAGGAATGGTTCAAAACATAGATAGTAGGAGGAGTCAGTCTTCTTGTACTTAAGTCGGCATTGTGCCTTTTCTATTTAATTCCGATGAAATTTCTGTGTTTCATCGTCAATAAGAAAGTCCAAGGGATACAGTGAACCTGAAGTGAGGCATCGGAATCTATAATTAGTGTCACAGGAATGATTCAAAACATAGTCAGTAAGAAGAGTCAGTCTTCTTGAACTTAGGTCGGCATTGTGCATTTCGTATTCAATTCCGATGCAATTTCGGTGATTCATCGTCAATAAGAAGGTCCAAGTGATACAGTAAATCTGAAGCGAAGCATCGGATTCTATAACTAGTGTCACAGGAATGGTTCAAAACATAGACAGTAAAAAGAGTCAGGCTTCTTGTACTTAAGTCGGCATTGTGCCTTTTCTATTTAATTCCGATGCAATTTCAGAGTTTGATCATCAATAAGAACGCCTGAGGGATACAGTAAACCTGAAGTGTAGCATCGGAGGCTGTAACTAGTGTTACAGGAATGGTTCAAAGCATTGATAGTAAGAAGAGTCAGTCTTCTTGTACTTAAGTCGGCATTGTGCTTTTTCTATTTAATTCCCATGCAATATCTGTGTTTCATCGTCAATACGAAGGTCAGAGGGATACAGTAAACCTGAAGTGAAGCATCGGAATCTATAAATAGTGTCACAGGAATGGTTCAAAACATAGATAGTAGGAAGAGTCAGTCTTCTTGTACTTAAGTCGGCATTGTGCCTCTTGTATTTAATTCCGATGCAATTTCTGTGTTTCATCGTCAATAAGAAAGTCCAAGGGATACAGCAAACCTGAAGTGAGGCATCAGAATCTATAACTAGTGTCACAGGAATGTTTCAAAACATAGTCAGTAAGAAGAGTCAGTCTTCTTGTACATAAGTCGGCATTGTGCCTTTTCTATTCAATTCCGACGCAATTTCTATGTTTCATCGTCAATAAGAAGGTCAGACTGATACAGTAAACCTGAAGTGAAGCATCGGAATCTATAAGCGGTGTCACAGGAATGGTTCAAAACATAGTCAGTAAGAAGAGTCAGTCTTCTAGTAGTTATGTCGTAATTTTGGCTTTCGTATTTAATTCCGATGCAATTTCGGTGTTTCAGCGTCAATAAGAAGTTCCAAGGGATACAGTAAACATATGGTGAAGCATCGGAATCTAAAACTTGTCTCACAGGAAATGTTCAAAACATAGTCATTAAGAAGAGTCAGTCTTCTTGTACTTAAGTCGGCATTGTGCCTTTTCTATTTAATTCCGATGCAATTTCTGTGTTTCGTCGTCAATAGGAAGGTACAAGTAATACAGGAAACCTGAAGTGAAGCATCGGAATCTAAAACAGGTCTCAAAGGAAAGGTTCAAAACATAGGGAGTAACAAGAGCCAGTCATCTTGTATTTGAGTCGGCATTGTGCCTTTTGTATTTAATTCCGATGCAATTTATGTGTTTCATCGTCAATAAGAGCGTCAGAAGGATACAGTTAACCTGAAGTGAAGCATCGGAATCTATAACTAGTGTCACAGGAATGGTTCAAAACATAGATAGTAGGAAGAGTAAGTCTTCTAGTACTTAAGTCGGCATTGTGCCTTTTCTATTTAATTGCGATGAAATTTCTGTGTTTCATCGTCAATAAGAAGGTCAGAGGGATACAGTAATCCTGAAGTGAAGCATCGGAATCAATATGTGGTGTCACAAGAATGGTTCAAAACATAGTCAGTATGAACAGTCAGTCTTCTTGTACTTAGGTCGGCATTGTGCATTTCGTATTCAATTCCGATGCAATTTCGGTGTTTCATCGTCAATAAGAAGGTCCAAGTGATACAGTAAATCTGAAGCGAAGCATCGGATTCTATAACTAGTGTCACAGGAATGGTTCAAAACATAGACAGTAAGAAGAGTCAGTCTTCTTGTACTTAAGTCGGCATTGTGGCTATTGTATTTAATTCTGATGCAATTTCTGTGTTTCATTGTCAATACGAATGTCCAAGGGATACAGTAAACATATAGTGAAGCATCGGAGTCTAAAACTTGTCTCACAGGAAAAGTTCGAAACATAGTCATTAAGAAGAGTCAGTCTTCTTGTACTTAAATCGGCATTGTGACTTTTCTATTTAATTCCGATGCAATTTCTGTGTTTCGTCGTCACTAGGAAGGTACAAGTAATACAGTAAACCTGAAGTGAAGCATCGGAATCTAAAACGGGTCTCACAGGAAAGGTTCAAAACATAGAGAGTAACAAGAGCCAGTCATCTTGTATTTGAGTCGGCATTGTGCCTTTTGTATTTAATTCCGATGCAATTTATGTGTTTCATCGTCAATAAGAACGTCAGAGTGATACAGTTAACCTGAAGTGAAGCATCGGAATCTATAACTAGTGTCACAGGAATGGTTAAAAAATAGACAGTAAGAAGAGTCAGTCTTCTTGTACTTAGGTCGGCATTGTGCATATCGTTTTCAATTCCGATGCAATTTCGGTGTTTCATCGTCAATAAGTAGGTCCAAGTGATACAGGAAATCTGAAGCGAAGCATCGGATTCTATAACTAGTGTCACAGGAATGGTTCAAAGCATAGACAGTAAGAAGAGTCAGTCTTCTTGTACTTAAGTCGGCATTGTGCCTTTTCTATTTAATTCCGATGCAATATCTGTGTTTCATCGTCTATAAGAAGTTCAGAGGGATACAGTAAACCTGAAGTGAAGCATCGGAATCTATAACTAGTGTCACAGGAATGGTTAAAAAATAGACAGTAAGAAGAGTCAGTCTTCTTGTACTTAGGTCGGCATTGTGCATATCGTTTTCAATTCCGATGCAATTTCGGTGTTTCATCGTCAATAAGTAGGTCCAAGTGATACAGGAAATCTGAAGCGAAGCATCGGATTCTATAACTAGTGTCACAGGAATGTTTCAAAACATAGTCAGTAAGAAGAGTCAGTCTTCTTGTACTTAAGTCGGCGTTGTGCCTTTTGTATTTAATTCCGATGCAATTTCTGTGTTTCATTGTCAATAAGAAGGTCCAAAGGATACAGTAAACATATAGTGAAGCATCGGAATCTAAAACTTGTCTCACAGGAAATGTTCAAAGCATAGCCATTAAGAAGAGTCTGTCTTCTTGTACTTAAATCGGCATTGTGCCTTTTCTATTTAATTCCGATGCAATTTCTGTGTTTCGTCGTCAATAGGAAGGTACAAGTAATACAGTAAACCTGAAGTGAAGCATCGGAATCTAAAACCGGTCTCACAGGAAAGGTTCAAAACATAGAGAGTAACAAGAGCCAGTCATCTTGTATTTGAGTAGGCATTGTGCCTTTTGTATTTAATTCCGATGCAATTTATGTGTTTCATCGTCAATAAGAACGTCAGAGGGATACAGTTAACCTGAAGTGAAGCATCGGAATCTATAACTAGTGTCACAGGAATGGTTCAAAACATAGTCAGTAAGAAGAGTCAATCTTCTTGTACTAAAGTCGGCATTGTGTCATTTCTAATTAATTCCGATGCAATTTCTGTGTTTCGTCGACAATAGGAAGGTACAAGTAATACAGTAAACCTGAAGTGAAGCATCGGAATCTAAAACCGGTCTCACAGGAAAGGTTCAAAACATAGAGAGTAAGAAGAACCAGTCATCTTGTATTAGAGTCGGCATTGTGCCTTTTGTATTTAATTCCGATGCAATTTATGTGTTTCATCGTCAATAAGAAGGTCAGAGGGATACAGTAAACCTGAAGTGAAGCATCGGAATCTATAACTAGTGTCACAGGATAGGGTAAAAAATAGACAGTAAGAAGAGTCAGTCTTCTTGTACTTAAATCGGCATTGTGCCTTTTGTATTTAATTCCGATGCAATTTCCGTGTTTCATCGTCAATAAGAAGGTCCAAGCGATACAGTAAACCTGAAGTGAAGCATCGGAATCTATAACTAGTGTCACAGGAATGGTGCAAAACATAGACAGTAAGAAGAGCCAGTCTTCTTGTACTTAAAACGGCATTTTGCCTTTTGTATTTAATTCCGATGCAATTTTTGTGTTTCATCGTCAAGAAGAAGGTCAGAGGGATACAGTAAACCTGAAGTGAAGCATCGGAATCTATAACTAGTGTTACAGGAATGTTTCAAAACATAGTAAGTAAGATGAGTCAGTCTTCTTGTACATAATTCGGCATTGTGCCTCTTCTATTTAATTCCGATGTAATTTCTGTGATTCATCGTCATTAAGAAGGTCCAAGGGATACAGTAAACCTGAAGTGAAGCATCGGAATCTATAACTAGTGTCACAGGAATGGTTCAACACATAGACAGTAAGAAGAGTCAGTCTTCTTGTACTTAAGTCGGCATTCTGCCTTTCCTATTTAATTCCGACGCAATTTCTGTGTTTCATCGTCAATAGGAAGGTCAGAGGGATATAGTTAACCTGAAGTGAAGCATCGGAATCTATAACTAGTGTCACAGGAATGGTTCAAAACATAGACTTTAGGAAGGGTCAGACTTCTTGAACTTAAGTCGGCATTGTGCCATTTCTATTTAATTCCGATGCAATTTCTGTGTTTCATCGTCGATAAGAAGGTCCAAGGGATACAGTAAACCAGAAGTGAAGCATCGGAATCTATAACTAGTGTCACAGGAATGTTTCAAAACATAGACAGCAAGAAGAGTCAGTCCTCTTGTACTTAAGTCGGCATTGTGCTATTTGTATCTAATTTCGATGCTATTTCTGTGTATCATCGTCTATACGAAGGTCAGAGGGATACAGTAAACGTGAAGTGAAGCATCGGAATCTATAACTAGTGTCACAGGAATGGTTTAAAATATAGACAATTGGGAAAGGCATTTTTCTTGTACTTAAGTCGGCATTGTGCCTTTTCTATTTAATTCCGATGCAAATTCTGTGTTTCATCGTCAATAAGAAGGTCAGAGGGATACAGTCAACCTGAAGTGAGTCATCGGAATCTATAACTAGAGTCACAGGAATGGTTCAAAAGCATAGACAGTAGGAAGAGTCAGTCTACATGTACTTAAGTCGGCATTGTGCCTTTTGTATTTAATTCCGATGCAATTTTTGTGTTTCATCGTCAATAAGAAGTTCCAAGGGACATTGTACACCTGAAGTGAAGAATCGGAATCTATAACTAGTGTCACAGGAATGGTTCAAATCATAGACATTAAGAAGAGTCAGTCTTCTAGTAATTAAGTCAGCATTGTGCCTTTTCTATTTAATTCGGATGCAATTTCTGTGTTTCATCGTCGATAAGAAAGTCCAAGGGATACAGTAAACCTGAAGTGAAGCATCGGAATCTATAACTAGTGTCACAGGAATTGTTGAAACATAGACAGTAAGAAGAGTCAGTCTACTTGTACTTAAGTAGGCATTGTGCCTTTTGTATTTAATTCCGATGCAATTTCTGTGTTTCATCGTCAATAAGAAGGTCCAAGGGATACAGTGCACCTGAAGTTAAGCATCGGAATCTATAACTAGTGTCACAGGAATGGTTCAAAACATAGACATTAGGTAGAGTCAGGCTTCTTGTACTTATGTCGGCATTGTGCCTTTTCTATTTAATTCCGATGCAGTTTCTGTGTTTCATCGTCAATAAGAAGGTCAGAGGGATAGAGTCAACCTGAAGTGAGTCATCGGAATCTATAAC
Organism: Schistocerca americana; assembly: GCF_021461395.2. Lineage (NCBI taxonomy): Eukaryota > Metazoa > Arthropoda > Insecta > Orthoptera > Acrididae > Schistocerca > Schistocerca americana. Next base: position 13,491,606 of record NC_060119.1, on the reverse strand, counting down.
TAGTGTCACAGGAATGGTTCAAATCATAGACAGTAAGAAGAGTCAGTCTTCTTGTACTTAAGTCAGCATTGTGATTTTTCTATTTAATACCGATGAAATTTCTGTGTTTCATCGTCAATAAGAAGGTCAGTGGGATACAGTAAACCTGAAGTGAAGCATCGGAATCTATAGCTAGTGTCACAGGAATGGTTAAAAAATAGACAGTAATAAGAGTCAGTCTTCTTGTACTTAAGTCGGCATTGTGCCTTTTGTATTTAATTCCGATGCAATTTCTGTGTTTCATCGTCAATAAGAAGGTCAGACGGATACAGTAAACCTGAAGTGAAGCATCGGAATCTATAACTAGTGTCACAGGAATGGTTCAAAACATACACAGTAAGATGAGTCAGTGTTCTTGTACATAAGTCAGCATTGTGCCGTTTCTATTTATTTCCGATGCAATTTCTGTGATTCATCGTCAATAAGAAGGTCCAAGGGATACAGTAAACCTGAAGTGAAGCATCGGAATCTATAACTAGTGTCACAAGAATGGTTCAAAAAATAGACAGTAAGAAGAGTCAGTCCTCTTGTACTTAAGTCGGCATTGTGCATTTTGTATGTTATTCCGATGCAATTTCTGTGTTTCATCGTCAATTAGAAGGGCAGAGGGATACAGTAAACCTGAAGTGAAGCATCGGAATCTATACCTAGGGTCACAAGAATGGTTCAAAAAATAGACAGTAGGAAGAGTCAGTCCTCATGTACTTAAATCGCCATTGTGCATTTTGTATCTAATTCCGATGCAATTGCTGTGTTTCATCGTCAATTAGAAGGGCAGAGGGATACAGTAAACCTGAAGTGAAGCATCGGAATCCATAACTAGTGTCACAGGAATGGTTCAAAACATAGTCAGTAAGAAGAGTCAGTCTTCTTGTACCTAATTCGGCATTGTGCATTTTTATTTAATTCCGATGCTATCTCTGTGTTTCATCGTCAATAAAGAGATCAGAGGTATACTGTAAAGCTGAAGTGAAGCATCGTAATCTATAACTAGTGTCACAGGAATGGTTCTAATCATAGACAGTAAGAAGAGTCAGTCTTCTTGTACTTAAGTCAGCATTGTGCCTTTTCTATTTAATTCCGATGCAATTTTTGTGTTTCATCGTCAAGAAGAAGGTCAGAGGGATACAGTAAACCTGAAGTGAAGCATCGGAATCTATAACTAGTGTCACAGGAATGTTTCAAAACATAGTAAGTAAGATGAGTCAGTCTTCTTGTACATAATTCGGCATTGTGCCTCTTCTATTTAATTCCGATGTAATTTCTGTGATTCATCGTCATTAAGAAGGTCCAAGGGATACAGTAAACCTGAAGTGAAGCATCGGAATCTATAACTAGTGTCACAGGAATGGTTCAACACATAGACAGTAAGAAGAGTCAGTCATCTTGTACTTAAGTCGGCATTCTGCCTTTCCTATTTAATTCCGACGCAATTTCTGTGTTTCATCGTCAATAGGAAGGTCAGAGGGATATAGTTAACCTGAAGTGAAGCATCGGAATCTATAACTAGTGTCACAGGAATGGTTCAAAACATAGACTTTAGGAAGGGTCAGACTTCTTGAACTTAAGTCGGCATTGTGCCATTTCTATTTAATTCCGATGCAATTTCTGTGTTTCATCGTCGATAAGAAGGTCCAAGGGATACAGTAAACCAGAAGTGAAGCATCGGAATCTATAACTAGTGTCACAGGAATGTTTCAAAACATAGACAGCAAGAAGAGTCAGTCCTCTTGTACTTAAGTCGGCATTGTGCTATTTGTATCTAATTTCGATGCTATTTCTGTGTATCATCGTCTATACGAAGGTCAGAGGGATACAGTAAACCTGAAGTGAAGCATCGGAATCTATAACTAGTGTCACAGGAATGGTTTAAAATATAGACAATTGGGAAAGGCATTTTTCTTGTACTTAAGTCGGCATTGTGCCTTTTCTATTTAATTCCGATGCAAATTCTGTGTTTCATCGTCAATAAGAAGGTCAGAGGGATACAGTCAACCTGAAGTGAGTCATCGGAATCTATAACTAGAGTCACAGGAATGGTTCAAAAGCATAGACAGTAGGAAGAGTCAGTCTACATGTACTTAAGTCGGCATTGTGCCTTTTGTATTTAATTCCGATGCAATTTTTGTGTTTCATCGTCAATAAGAAGTTCCAAGGGACATTGTACACCTGAAGTGAAGAATCGGAATCTATAACTAGTGTCACAGGAATGGTTCAAATCATAGACATTAAGAAGAGTCAGTCTTCTAGTAATTAAGTCAGCATTGTGCCATTTCTATTTAATTCGGATGCAATTTCTGTGTTTCATCGTCGATAAGAAAGTCCAAGGGATACAGTAAACCTGAAGTGAAGCATCGGAATCTATAACTAGTGTCACAGGAATTGTTGAAACATAGACAGTAAGAAGAGTCAGTCTACTTGTACTTAAGTAGGCATTGTGCCTTTTGTATTTAATTCCGATGCAATTTCTGTGTTTCATCGTCAATAAGAAGGTCCAAGGGATACAGTACACCTGAAGTTAAGCAACGGAATCTATAACTAGTGTCACAGGAATGGTTCAAAACATAGACATTAGGTAGAGTCAGGCTTCTTGTACTTATGTCGGCATTGTGCCTTTTCTATTTAATTCCGATGCAATTTCTGTGTTTCATCGTCAATAAGAAGGTCAGAGGGATAGAGTCAACCTGAAGTGAGTCATCGGAATCTATAACTAGTGTCACAGGAATGGTTCAAATCATAGACAGTAAGAAGAGTCAGTCTTCTTGTACTTAAGTCAGCATTGTGATTTTTCTATTTAATACCGATGAAATTTATGTGTTTCATCGTCAATAAGAAGGTCAATGGGATACAGTAAACCTGAAGTGAAGCATCGGAATCTATAGCTAGTGTCACCGGAATGGTTAAAAAATAGACAGTACTAAGAGTCAGTCTTCTTGTACTTAAGTCGGCATTGTGCCTTTTGTATTTAATTCCGATGCAATTTCTGTGTTTCATCGTCAATAAGAAGGTCAGACGGATACAGTAAACCTGAAGTGAAGCATCGGAATCTATAACTAGTGTCACAGGAATGGTTCAAAACATACACAGTAAGATGAGTCAGTGTTCTTGTACATAAGTCAGCATTGTGCCGTTTCTATTTATTTCCGATGCAATTTCTGTGATTCATCGTCAATAAGAAGGTCCAAGGGATACAGTAAACCTGAAGTGAAGCATCGGAATCTATAACTAGTGTCACAAGAATGGTTCAAAAAATAGACAGTAAGAAGAGTCAGTCCTCTTGTACTTAAGTCGGCATTGTGCATTTTGTATCTTATTCCGATGCAATTTCTGTGTTTCATCGTCAATTAGAAGGGCAGAGGGATACAGTAAACCTGAAGTGAAGCATCGGAATCTATACCTAGGGTCACAAGAATGGTTCAAAAAATAGACAGTAAGAAGAGTCAGTCCTCATGTACTTAAATCGCCATTGTGCATTTTGTATCTAATTCCGATGCAATTGCTGTGTTTCATCGTCAATTAGAAGGGCAGAGGGATACAGTAAACCTGAAGTGAAGCATCGGAATCCATAACTAGTGTCACAGGAATGGTTCAAAACATAGTCAGTAAGAAGAGTCAGTCTTCTTGTACCTAATTCGGCATTGTGCATTTTTATTTAATTCCGATGCTATCTCTGTGTTTCATCGTCAATAAAGAGATCAGAGGTATACTGTAAAGCTGAAGTGAAGCATCGTAATCTATAACTAGTGTCACAGGAATGGTTCTAATCATAGACAGTAAGAAGAGTCAGTCTTCTTGTACTTAAGTCAGCATTGTGCCTTTTCTACTTAATTCCGATGCAATTTCTGTGTTTCATCGTCATTAAGAAGGTCGGAGGGATACAGTAAACCTGAAGTGAACCATCGGAATCTATAGCTAGTGTCACAGGAATGGTTAAAAAATAGACAGTAAGAAGAGTCAGTCTTCTTGTACTTAAGTCGGCATTGTGCCTTTTGTATTTAATTCCGATGCAATTTCTGTATTTCATCGTCAATAAGAAGGTCAGACGGATACAGTAAACCTGAAGTGAAGCATCGGAATTTATAACTAGTGTCACAGGAATGGTTCAAAACATACACAGTAAGATGAGTCAGTGTTCTTGTACATAAGTCAGCATTGTGCCGTTTCCATTTAATTCCGATGCAATTTCTGTGTTTCATCTTCAACAGGAAGGTCAGAGGGATACAGTAAACATTAAGTGAAGCATCGATATCTATAACTAGTGTCACAGGAATGGTTCAAAACATAGACAGTAAGAAGAGTCACTCTCCTTGTACTTAAGTCGGCATTGTACCTATTCTTTTTAATTCCGATGCAATTTCTGTGTTTCATCGTCAATAAGAAGGTCAGAGGGATACAGTAAACCTGAAGTGAAGCATCGGAATCTTTAACTAGTGTCACAGGAATGGTTCAAAACATAGACAACAGGAAGGGTCAGTCTTCTCGTACTTAAGACGGCATTGTGCCTTTTCTATTTAATTCCGATGCAATTTCTGCATTTCGTCGTCAATAAGAAGGTCCAAGGGATACAGTAAACCTGATATGAAGCATCGGAATCTATACCTAGTGTCACAAGAATGGTTCAAAAAATAGACAGTAAGAAGAGTCAGTCCTCTTGTACTTAAATCGCCATTGTGCATTTTGTATCTAATTCCGATGCAATTTCTGTGTTTCATCGTCAATTAGAAGGGCAGAGGGATACAGTAAACCTGAAGTGAAGCATCGGAATCCATAACTAGTGTCACAGGAATGGTTCAAAACATAGTCAGTAAGAAGAGTCAGTCTTCTTGTACCTAATTCGGCATTGTGCATTTTTATTTAATTCCGATGCTATCTCTGTGTTTCACCGTCAATAAAGAGATCAGAGGTATACTGTAAAGCTGAAGTGAAGCATCGGAATCCATAACTAGTGTCACAGGATTTAATCAAACATAGACAGTAAGAAGAGTCAGTCTTCTTGTACTTAAGTCGGCATTGTGCCTTTAGTATTTAATTCCGTTGAAATTTCTTTGTTTCATCGTCAATAAGAAGGTCCAAGGCATACAGTAAACCTGAAGTGAAGCATCGGAATCTATAACTAGTGTCACAGGAAAGGTTCAAAACATAGACAGTAAGAAGAGTCATTCTTCTTGTACTTAAGTGGTAATTGTGATTTTTTTTTTTTTATTTCCGATGCAATTTCTGTGTTTCATCGTCAATAAGAAGGTCAGAGGGATACAGTAAACCTGAATTGAAGCATCGGAATCTATAACTAGTGTCACAGGAATGGTTCAAAACATACACTGTAAGATGAGTCAGTCTTCTTGTACATAAGTCAGCAATGTGCCGTTTCTATTTAATTCCGATGCAATTTCTGTGATTCATCGTCAATAAGATGGTACAAGGGATACAGTAAACCTGAAGTGAAGCATCGGAATCCATAACTATTGCCAGAGGAATGGTTCAAAACATAGACAGTAAGATGAGTCAGTCTTCTTGTACATAAGTCGGCACTGTGCCTTTTGTATTTAATTCCGATGCAATTTCTGTGTTTCATCGTCAATAAGAAGGTCCAAGGGATACAGTAAACCTAAAGTGAAGCATCGGAATCTATAACTAGTGTCACAGGAATGGTTCAAAGGATAGACAGTAATAAGAGTCAGTCTTCTCGTACTTAAGTCGACAATGTGCCTTTTGTATTTAATTCCGATGCAATTTCTGTGTTTCATCGTCAATAAGAAGGTCAGAGGGATATAATAAACCTGAAGTGAAGCATCGGAATCTGTAACTAGTGTCACAGGAAAGGTTCAAAATATAGTAAGTAAGAAGAGTCAGTCTTCTTGGACTTAACTCGGCATTGTGCCTTTTGTATTTAATTCCGATGTAATTTCTGTGTTTCATCGTCAATAAGAAGGTCCAAGGGATACAGTAAACCAGAAGTGAACCATCGAAATCTAAAACTGGTCTCACAGGACAGGTTCAAATCATAGACAGTAAGAAGAGTCAGTCTTCTTGTACTTAAGTCGGCATTGTGCTTTGTCAATTTAATTCCTATGCAGTTTCTCTGTTCCATCGTCAATAAGGAGGTCCAAGGGATACAGTAAACCTGAAGTGAAGCATCGGAATCTAAAACAGGTCTCACAGGAATGGTTCAAAACATAGACAGTAAGATGAGTCAGTCTTATTGTACTTAAGTCAGCATTCCGCATTTGTATTTAACTCCGATGCAATTTCTGTGTTTCATCGTCAATAAGAAGGTCCAAGGAATACAGTAAACATGAAGTGAAGCATCGGAATCTGAAACTGTTCTCACAGGAAAGGTTAGAAACATAGACAGTAAGAAGAGTCAGTCATCTTGTACTTAAGTCGGCTTTGTGCCTTTTGTATTTAATTCCGATCGAATCTCTGTGTTTCATCGTCAATATGAAGGTATAAGGCATACAGTAAACCTGAGGTGAGGCATCGGAATCTAAAACTGATCTCACAGGAAAGGTTCCAATCATAGAGTGTAAGATGAGTCAGTTCTTATGTACTTAAGTAGGCATTGTGCCTTTTGCAATTAATTCCGATGCAATTTTTGTGTTTCATCGTCAATAAGAAGGTATACGGGATACAGTAAACCTGAGGTGAAGCATCATATTCTAAAACTGGTCTCACTGGAAAGGTTCAAAGCATACACAGTAAGAAGAGTCAGTCTTCTTGTACTTAACTCGGCAGTGTGCCTTTTGTATTAAATTCAGATGCAATTTCTGTGTTTCATCGTCAATAAGAAGGTCCAAGTGATCCAGTAAACCTGAAGTGAAGCATCGGAATCTAAAACTTGTCTCACAGGAGAGGTTCAAAACATAGACAGTACGAAGAGTCAGTCTTCTTGTACCTAAGTCGGCATTCCGCCTTTTGTCTTTGATTCCGATCCAATTTCTGTGTTTCATCAACAATAAGAAGGTCCAAGGAATACAGTAACCAGAAGTGAAGCATCGGAATCTGAAACTGGTCTCACAGGAACGGTTAGAATCATAGACAGTAACAAGAGTCAGTCATCTTGTACTTAAGTCGGCTTTTGAATTTTGTATTTAATTCCGATGCAACTTCTGTGTTTTATCGTCAATAAGAATGTCCAAGGGATACAGTAAACCAGAAGTGAACCATCGGAATCTAAAACTATTCTCACAGGAAAGGTTCAAAACATAGGCAGTAAGAAGAGTCAGTCTTCTTGGACTTCAGTCGGCAATGTGCTTTTTGCATTTAATTCCGATGCAATTTCAGTGTTTCATCGTCGATATGAAGCTTCAAGGGATACAGTAAACCTGAAGTGAAGCATCGGAATCGAATACTGGTCTCACAGGAAAGGTACAAAGCATACACAGTAAGAATAGTCAGTCTTCTTGTACTTAAGTCGGCATTGTGATATTTGTATTTAATTCCGATGCAATTTCTGTGTTTCATCGTCAATTACAAGGTCCAAGGGATACAGTAAACCTGAAGGGAAGCATCGATATCTAAATCTGGTGTTACAGGATAGGTTCAAATCATAGAAGGTAAGAAGTGTCAGTCCTCTTGTACTTAAGTCGGCATTGTGCCTTTTGCATTTATATCTGATGCAATTTCTGTGTTTCATCGTCAATAAGGCCCAAGGGATACAGTAAACCGGCAGTGAAGCATCTCAATCTAAAACTGGTCTCACAGGAAATGTTTAAACCATAGACAGTAAGAGGAGTCAATCTTCTTGTACTTATGTCAGCATTGAGCATTTTGATTTAATTCCGATGCAATTTCTGTGTTTCATCATCACTTAGTAGGTCCAAATTATACAGTAAACCTGAAGTGAAGTATCGGAATCTAAAACTGGTCTAACAGGAAAGGTTCAAAACATAGACAGTAAGAAAAGTCAGTCTTCTTGTACTTATGTCAGCATTGTGCCTTATGAATTTAATTCCGATGCAATTTCTGTGCTTCATCGTCATTAAGAAGATCTAACTGATACAGTAAACCTATGGTGAAGCATCGGAATCGAAAACTGGTGTCACAGGAAAGGTTCAAAGCATACACAGTAAGAATGCTCAGTCTTCTTGTACTTAAGTCAGCTTTGTGAATCTTGTATTTAATTCCGATGCAACTTCTGTGTTTCATCGTCAATAAGAGGGTCCAAGGGATACAGTAAACCTGAAGTGAAGCATCGGAATCTAAAACTGGCCCCACAGGAAAGGTTCAAGACATAGACAGTAAGAAAAGTCAATCTTCTTGTACTTAAGTCGGCATTGTGCCTTATGTATTTAATTCCGATGCAATTTCTGTGTTTCATCATCAATAAGAAGATCTAACTGATACAGTAAACCTATGGTGATGCATCGGAATCAAAAACTGGTCTCACACGAAAGGTTCAAATCATAGACAGTAAGAAGAGTCACACTTCATGTACTTAAGTCGGCACTGTGCCCTTTGTATTTAATTCCGATGCAATTTCTGTGTTTCATTGTCAAAAAGAAGGTCCGAGGGATACAGTAAACCTGAAGTGATGCATCTAAATCTAAAACTGGTCTCACAGGAGAGGTTCAAAACGAAGTCACTAAGAAGAGTCAGACATTTTGTACTTAATTCGGGATTATGCCATTTTTATTTAATTCCGATGCAATTTCTGTGTTTCATCGTCAATTACAAGGGCCAAGGGATACAGTAAACCTGAAGTGAAGCATCGATATCTAAATCTGGTGTTACAGGAAGGGTTCAAATCATAGAAAGTAAGAAGAGTCAGTCCTCTTGTACTTAAGTCGGCATTGTGCCTTTTGCATTTATATCTGATGCAATTTCAGTGTTTCATCGTCATTAAGGCCCAAGGGATACAGTAAACCGGCAGTGAAGCATCTCAATCTAAAATTGGTCTCACAGGAAATGTTTAAAACATAGACAGTAAGAGGAGTCAGTCTTCTTGTACTTATGTCAGCATTGAGCATTTTGCATTTAATTCCGATGCAATTTCTGTGTTTCATCATCACTTAGTAGGTCCAAATTATACAGTAAACCTGAAGTGAAGTATCGGAATCTAAAACTGGTCTAACAGGAAAGGTTCAAAACACAGACAGTAAGAAGAGTCAGTCTTCTTGTACTCAAGTCAGCATGGTGCCTTTTGTATTAAATTCCGATGCAATTTCTGTGTTTCATCGTCAAAAAGAAGGTCCAAGGGATACAGTAAACCTGAAGTGAAGCATCAGAATCTAAAACTGGTCTCACAGGAAAGATACAAAACATAGACAGTAAGAAGAGTTAGTCTTCTTGTACTTAAGTCGGCATTCTGCCTTTCGTATTTAATTCCGATGCAATTTCTGTGTTTCATCGTCAATTAGAAGGTCCAAGGGATACAGGTAACCTGAAGTGAAGCATCGATATCTGAAACAGGTCCCACAGGAACGGCTAAAATCATAGAATGTTAGAAGAGTCAATCCTCTTGTACTTAAGTCGGCATTGTGCCTTTTGTATTTAATTCCGATGCAATTTCTCTGTCTCATCGTCAATAAGAAGAATGGATACATTAAAACTGAAGCGAAGCATCGGAATCTGAAACTGGTCTCACTGGAAAAGCTCAAATCATAGACAGTAAGAAGAGTCACACTTCTTGTACTTAAGTCGGCACTGTGCCCTTTGTATTTAATTCCGATGCAATTTCTGTCTTTCATTGTCAAAAAGAAGGTCCGAGGGGTATAGTAAACCTGATGTGAAGCATCGGAATCTAAAACTGGTCTCACCGGAAAGGTTCAAAACATAAACTGTAAGAAGAGTCAGTCTTCTTGTCCTTAAGTCGGCATTTTGCCTTTTGTATTTAATTCCGATGCAATTTCTCTGTTTCATCGTCAATACGAAGGTCCAAGGGATACAGTAAACCTGACGTGAAGCATCGATATCTAAAACTGGTCTCACAGGAAAGGCAAAAATCATAGAATGTACGAACAGACAGTCCTCTTTCACTTAAGTCGGCATTGTGCCTTTTGTATTTAATTCCGATGCAATCTCTGTGTTTCATCGTCAAAAAGAAGGTCCAAGGGATACAGTAAACCTGAAGTGAAGCATCGGAATCTAAAACTGGTCTCATAGGAAATGTTTAAACCATAGACAGTAAGAGGAGTCAGTCTTCTTGTACTTATTTCAGCATTGAGCATTTTGTATTTAATTCCGATGCAATTTCTGTGTTTCATCATCACTTAGAAGGTCCAAATTATACAGTAAACCTGAAGTGAGGTATCGGAATCTAAAACTGGTCTAACAGGAAAGGTTCAAAACAAAGACAGTAAGAAAAGTCACTCTTCTTGTACTTATGTCGGCATTGTGAATTATGTATTTAATTCCGATGCAAATTCTGTGTTTCATCGTCAATAAGGAGATCTAACCGATACAGTAAACCAATGGTGAAGCATCGGAATGAAAAACTGGTCTCAAGGGAAAGGTTCAAATCATAGACAGTAAGAAGAGTGAGACTTCTCGTACTTAAGTCGGCATTGTGCCTTTTGTATTAAATTCCGATGCAATTTCTGTGTTTCATCGTCCATAAAAAGGTCCAAGGGATACAGTAAATTTGAAGTGAAGCATCGATATCTAAAACTGGTCCCACAGAGAGGCTAATATCATAGAATGTAAGAAGAGTCAGACCTCTTGTACTTAAGTCGGCATTGTGCCTCTTGTATGTAATTCCAATGCCATTACTGTGTTTCATCGTCAACAAGAAGGTCCAAGGGATACAGTAAACCTGAAGTAAAGCATCGGAATCTAAAACTGGTGTCACAGGAAAGATTCAAAACATAGACTGTAAGAAGAGTCAGTCTTTTTGTACTTAAGTCGCCATTGTGGCTTTTGTATGTAATTCCGATGCAATGTCTGTGTTTCATCGTCAATAAGAAGGTCCAAGGGATACAATAAACCTGAAGTGAAGCATCGATATCTAAAACTGGTCTCACAGGAAAGGCTAAATTCATAGAATGTAAGAAAAGGCTGACCTCTTGTACTTAAATCGGCATTGTGCCTCTTGTATGTAATTCCAATGCCATTACTGTGTTTCATCGTCAACAAGAAGGTCCAAGAGATACAGTAAACCTGAAGTGAAGCATCGGAATCTAAAACTGGTCTCACAGGAGAGGTTCTAAGCATAGACAGTAAGAAGAGTCAGACATCTTGTACTTAAGTCGGGATTGTGCCATTTGTATTTAATTCCGATGCAATTTCTGTGCTTCATCGTCAATAAGCAGGTCCAAGGGATACAGTAAACCTGAAGTGAAGCATCGGAATCTAAAACTGGTCTCACAGGAAAGGTTCACAACATAGACAGTAAAAAGTGTCAGTCTTCTTGTACTTAAGTCGGCAATGTGCCTTTTGCATTTATATCCGATGCAATTTCAGTGTTTCATCGTCAATAAGAAGGTCCAAGGGATACAGTAAACCGGCAGTGAAGCATCGGAATCTAAAACTGGTCTAACAGGAAAGGTTCAAAACATAGACAGTAAGAAGAGTCAGTCTTCTCGTACTTAAGTCGGCATTGTGCCTTTTGTATTTAATTCCGATGCAATATCTGTGTTTCATCGTCAATAAGAAGGTCCAAGGGATACAGTAAACCTGAAGTGAAGCATCGGAATCTAAAACTTGTGTCACAGGAAAGCTTCAAAGCATAGACAGTAAGAGGAGTCAGTCTTCTTGTACTTAAGTCGGCATTGTGTCTTTTGTATTTAATTCCGATGCAATTTCTGTGCTTCATCGTCAATATGAAGATCCAAAGGATTTAGTAAACCCGAAGTGAAGCATCGGAATCAAAACTGGTCTCACAGGATAGGTTCAAATCATTGAATGTAAGAAGAGTCAGTACTCTTGTCCTTATGTCGGCATTGTGCCTTTTGTATCTATTTCCGATGCTATTTCTGTGTTTCATCGTCAATAAGAAGGTCCAAGGGACACATGAAACCTGAAATGAAGCATCGGAATCTAAAACTGGTCTCACAGGAATGGTTCACAATATAGACAGAAAGAAGAGTCAGTCTTCTTGTACTTAAGTCGCCATTGTGCCTCTTGTATTTAATTCCGTTGCAATTTCTGTGCTACATCGTCAATACGAAGGTCCAAGGAACACAGTAAACCTGAAGTGAAGCACCGGAATCTAAAACTGGTCTCACAGGAAAGTTTCACAACATAGACAGTAAAAAGAGTCAGTCTTCTTGTACTTAAGTCGGCATTGTGAGTTTTGTATTTAATTCCGATGCAATTTCTGTCTTTCATCGTCAAAAAGAAGGTCCAAGGAATACAGTAAACCTGAAGTGAAGCATCGATATCTAAAACTGATCTCAGAGGTAAGGCTCAAATCGTAGAATGTAAGAAGAGTAACTCCTATTGTACTTATGTCGGCATCGTGCGTTTTGTATTTAATTCAGATGCAATTTCTGTGTTTCATCGTCAATTAGAAGGTCCAAGGGATACAATAATTCTGAAATGAAGCATCGGAATCGAAAACTAGTCTCACAGGAAAGGTTCAAATCATAGAATGTAAGAAGAGACAGTCCTCTTGTACTTAAGTCGGCATTCTGCATTTAGTATTAAATTCCGATGCAATTTCTGTGTTTTATCGTCAATAATAAGGTCCAAGGGATACAATAAACTTGAAGTAAAGCTTCGGAATCTAAAACTGGTCTCACAGGAAAGGTTCAAATCATTGACAAGAAGAAGAGTCAGTCTTCTTGTTTTTAAGTGGGCATTGTGCCTTTTGTATTTAATTCCGATATAATTTCTGTGTTTCATCGTCAATAAGAAGGTCCAAAGGATACAGTAAACCTGAAGTGAAGTATCGGAATCAAAACTGGTCTCACAGGAAAGGTTCAAGACATAGACAGTAAGAAGAGTCAGTCTTCTTGTACTTAAGTCGGCTTTGTGCATTTTGTATTTAGTTCCGATGCAATTTCTGCGTTTCATCGTTAATAAGAAGGTCCAAGGGATACCGTAAAACAGAAATGAAGGATCGGAAACTAAAACAGGTCTCACAGGAGAGGTTCAAAACATCGACTGTAAGAAGAGTCAGTCTTCTTGTACTTAAGTCGGCATTGTGCCTTTTGTATATAATTCCGATGGAATTTCTGTGTTTCATCGTCAATAAGAATACAGTAAACCTGAAGTGAAACAGCGGAAACTAAAACTGGTCTCACAGGAAAGGTTCAAAACATAGACAGTGAGAAGAGTCAGTCTTCCTGTACTTAAATCGCCATTGTGCCTCTTGTATTTAATTCCGTGGCAATTTCTGTGCTACATCGTCAATACGAAGGTCCAAGGAACACAGTAAACCTGAAGTGAAGCACCGGAATCTAAAACTGGTCTCACAGGAAAGGTTCACAACATAGACAGTAAAAAGAGTCAGTCTTCTTGTACTTAAGTCGGCATTGTGAGTTTTGTATTTAATTCCGATGCAATTTCTGTGTTTCATCGTCAAAATGAAGGTCCAAGGAATACAGTAAACCTGAAGTGAAGCATCGATATCTAAAACTGATCTCAGAGGTAAGGCTCAAATCGTAGAATGTAAGAAGAGTAATTCCTATCGTACGTTTGTCGGCATCGTGCGTTTTGTATTTAATTCAGATGCAATTTCTGTGTTTCATCGTCAATTAGAAGGTCCAAGGGATACAGTAAACCTGAAATGAAGCATCGGAATCAAAAACTAGTCTCACAGCAAAGGTTGAAATCATAGAATGTAAGAAGAGACAGTCCTCTTGTACTTAAGTCGGCATTGTGCATTTAGTATTAAATTCCGATGCAATTTCTGTGTTTTATCGTCAATAATATGGTCCAAGGGATACAGTAAACTTGAAGTAAAGCTTCGGAATCTAAAACTGGTCTCACAGGAAAGGCTCAAATCATAGACAGTAAGAAGAGTCAGTCTTCTTGTTTTTAAGTGGGCATTGTGCCTTTTGTATTTAATTCCGACGCAATTTCTGTGTTTCTTCGTCAACAAGAAGGTCCAAGGGATACAGTAAACCTGAAGTAAACCATCGGAATCTAAAACTGGTCTCACAGGAAGGGTTCAAATCATAGACAGTAAGATGTGTCAGTCTTCTTGTACTTCAGTCGGCATTGTGCCTTTTGTAATTAATTCCGATGTAATTTCTGTGTTTCATCGTCAACAAGATGGTCCAAGGGATACAGTAAACCTGAAATGAGGTATAGGAATCTGAATCTGGTCTCACAGGAAAGGTTCAAATCATAGACAGTAAGATGTGTCAGTCTTCTTGTACTTCAGTCGGCATTGTGCCTTTTGTAATTAATTCCGATGTAATTTCTGTGTTTCATCGTCAACAAGAGGGTCCAAGGGATACAGTAAACCTGAAGTGAAGCATCGGAATCAAAACTCGTCTCACAGGAATGGATCAAAACATAGACACTAGAAGAGTCAGTCTTCTTGTACTTAAGTCGGCATTGTGCCTTTTGTATTTAATTCCGATGCATTTTCTGTGTTTCATCGTCAATAAGAAGGTCCAAGGGATACAGTAAACCTGATATGAAGCATAGGAATCTAACACTGGTCTCACACTAAAGGTTCAAATCATAGATAGTGAGAAGACTCAGTCTTCTTGTACTTAAGTCGGCATTGAGCTTTTTGTATTTAATTCCAACGCAATTTCTGTGTTTCATCGTCAGTCAGTAGGTCCAAGGGAAACAGTAAACCTGAAGAGAAGCATCGCAATCTAAAACAGGTCTCACAGGAAATGTTTAAAACATCGACTGTAAGAAGACTCAGTCTTCTTGTACTTAAATCGGCATTGTGCCTTTTGTATATAATTCCGATGCTATTTCTGCGTTTCATCGTCAATAAGAATACAGTAAACCTGAAGCTAAGCATCGGAAACTAAAACTGGTCTCACAGGAAAGGATCACAACATAGGCAGTAAAAAGAGTCAGTCTTCTTGTACTTAAGTCAGCATTGTGAGTTTTGTATTTAATTCCGATGCAATTTCTGTGTTTCGTCGTCAAAAAGAAGGTCCATGGTATACAGTAAAGCTGAAGTGAAGCATCGATATCTAAAACTGATTTCAGCGGAAAGGCTCAAATCGTAGAATGTAAGAAGAGTCATTCCTATTGTACTTATGTCGGCATTGTGCCTTTTGTATTTAATACCGATGCAATTTCTGCGTTTCATCGTCAATAAGAAGGTGCAAGGGATACAGTAAACCTGAAGTGGAGGACCGGAATCTAAAACTGGTCTCACAGGAAAAGTTCAAATCGTAGACAGTAAGAAGAGTCAGCCTTCTTGTACTTAAGTATGCATCGTGCGTTTTGTATTTGCTTCCGATGCAATTTCTGTGTATCATCTTCAATAAGAAGGTCCAAGGGATACAGTAAACCTGAAGTGACGCATCGATATCTAAAACTGGTGCCGCAGCAAAGGCTCGAATCATAGACAGTAAGAAGAGACAGACTTACTGTACTTATGTCAGCATTGTGCCTTTTGTATTTAATTCCGATGCAATTTCTGTGTTTCATCGTCAACAAGAAGGTCAAAGGGATACAGTAAAACTGAGGTGAAGCATCGTAATCTAAAACTGGTCTCACAGGAAAGGTTCAAATCATAGAATGTACGAAGGGTCCGTCCTCTTTTACTTAAGTCGGCATTGTGCTTTTAGAATTTCATTCCGATGCAATTTCTGTGTTTCATCGTCAATAAGAAGGTCCAAGGGATACAGTAAACCTGAATTGAAGCATCGGAAACTAAAACTTGTGTCACAGGAAAGGTTTAAAACAAAGACTGTAAGAAGAGTCAATCTTCTTGTACTTAAGTCGGCAGTGTCCCTTTTGTATTTAATTCCGATGCTATTTATGTGTTTCATCGGCAATATGTAGGTCAAAGGGATACAGTAGAAATGAAGTGTACCATCGGAAACTAAAACTTGTGTCATAGGAAAGGTTCAATACATAGACAGTAACAAGAGTCAGTCTTCTTCTACTTAAGTCTGCATTGTACCTTTTGTATTTAATTCCGATGCAATTTCTGTGTTTCATCGTCAGTAAGCAGGTCCAAGCGATACAGTAAACCTGAAGTGAAGCATCGGAATCTAAAACTGGTCTCACAGGAAAGGTTCATATCATAGAATGTAAGAAGAGTCAGTCCTCTTGTACTTAAGTCGGCATTGTGCCTTTTGTCTTAAATTCCGATGCAATTTCTGTGTTTTATCGTCAATAAAAAGGTCCAAGGGGTACAATAAACCTGAAGTAAAACTTCGGAATCGAAAACTGGTCTCACAGGAAGGGTTCAAATCATAGACAGTAAGAAGAGTCAGTCTTCTTGTTTTTAAGCGGACATTGTGCCTTTTGTATTTAATTCCGACGCAAATTCTGTGTTTCATCGTCAACAAGAAAGTTCAAGGGATACAGTAAGCCCGAACTAAAGCATCGGATTCAAAACTAATCTCACAGGAATGATAAAAACATAGACACTAAGAAGAGTCAGTCTTCTTGTTCTTAAGGCGGCATTGTGCCTTTTGTATTTAATTCCGATGCAATTTCTGTGTTTCATCGTCAATTAGAAGGACCAAGGGAGACCGTAAACCGGAAATAAAGCATAGGAATCTAACACTGGTCTCACAGGAAAGGTTCAAATCATAGACAGTAAGAAGACTCAGTCTTCTTGTACTTAAGTCGGCATTGTGCCTTTTGTATTTAATTCCGAGCAATTTCTGTGTTTCTTCGTCAATATTAAGATCCAAAGGATACAGTAAACCTCAAGTGAAGCATCGGAATCAAAACTGGTCTCACAGGAAAAGTTCAAATCGTAGACAGTAAGAAGAGTCAGCCTTCTTGTACTTAAGTCGGCATCGTGCGTTTTGTATTTACTTCCGATGCAATTTCTGTGTATCATCTTCAATGAGAACGTCCAAGGGATACAGTAAACCTGAAGTGACGCATCGATATCTAAAACTGGTGCCGCAGCAAAGGCTCGAATCATAGACAGTAAGAAGAGTCAGCCTTATTGTACTTATGTCAGCATTGTGAATTTTGTATTTAATTCCGATGCAATTTCTGTGTTTCATCGTCAATAAGAAGGTCAAAGGGATACAGTAAAGCTGAGGTGAAGCATCGTAATCTAAAACTGGTCTCACAGGAAAGGTTCAAATCATAGAATGTACGAAGGGTCCGTCCTCTTTTACTTAAGTCGGCATTGTGCCTTTAGAATTTCATTCCGATGCGGTTTCTGTGTTTCATCGTCAATAAGAAGGTCCAAGGGATACAGCAAACCTGAATTGAAGCATCGGAAATTAAAACTTGTGTCACAGGAAAGGTTCAAAACATAGACTGTCAGAAGAGTCGGTCTTCCTGTACTTAAATCGGCATTGTGCCTTTTGTATATAATTCCGATGAAATTTCTGTGTTTCGCCGTCAAAAAGAAGGTCCATGGTATACAGTAAACCTGAAGTGAAGCATCGATATCTAAAACTGATTTCAGCGGAAAGGCTCAAATCGTAGAATGTAAGAAGAGTCATTCCTATTGTACTTATGTCGGCATTGTGCCTTTTGTATTTAATACCGATGCAATTTCTGCGTTTCATCGTCAATAAGAAGGTGCAAGGGATACAGTAAACCTGAAGTGGAGGACCGGAATCTAAAACTGGTCTCACAGGAAAAGTTCAAATCGTAGACAGTAAGAAGAAACAGCCTTCTTGTACTTAAGTATGCATCGTGCGTTTTGTATTTACTTCCGATGCAATTTCTGTGTATCATCTCTAATAAGAAGGTCCAAGGGATACAGTAAACCTGAAGTGACGCATCGATATCTAAAACTGGTGCCGCAGCAAAGGCTCGAATCATAGACAGTAAGAAGAGACAGACTTACTGTACTTATGTCAGCACTGTGCCTTTTGTATTTAATTCCGATGCAATTTCTGTGTTTCATCGTCAATAAGAAGGTCAAAGGGATACAATAAAACTGAGGTGAAGCATCGTAATCTAAAACTGGTCTCACAGGAAAGGTTCAAATCATAGAATGTACGAAGGGTCCGTCCTCTTTTACTTAAGTCGGCATTGTGCTTTTAGAATTTCATTCCGATGCAATTTCTGTGTTTCATCGTCAATAAGAAGGTCCAAGGGATACAGTAAACCTGAATTGAAGCATCGGAAACTAAAACTTGTGTCACAGGAAAGGTTCAAAACAAAGACTGTAAGAAGAGTCAATCTTCTTGTACTTAAGTCGGCAGTGTCCCTTTTGTATTTAATTCCGATGCTATTTATGTGTTTCATCGTCAATATGTAGGTCCAAGGGATACAGTAGAAATGAAGTGTACCATCGGAAACTAAAACTTGTGTCATAGGAATGGTTCAATACATAGACAGTAACAAGAGTCAGTCTTCTTCTACTTAAGTCTGCATTGTACCTTTTGTATTTAATTCCGATGCAATTTCTGTGTTTCATCGTCAGTAAGCAGGTCCAAGCGATACAGTAAACCTGAAGTGAAGCATCGGAATCTAAAACTGGTCTCACAGGAAAGGTTCATATCATAGAATGTAAGAAGAGTCAGTCCTCTTCTACTTAAGTCGGCATTGTGCCTTTTGTCTTCAATTCCGATGCAATTTCTGTGTTTTATCGTCAATAAAAAGGTCCAAGGGGTACAGTAAACCTGAAGTAAAACTTCGGAATCGAAAACTGGTCTCACAGGAAGGGTTCAAATCATAGACAGTAAGAAGAGTCAGTCTTCTTGTTTTTAAGCGGACATTGTGCCTTTTGTATTTAATTCCGACGCAAATTCTGTGTTTCATCGTCAACAAGAAAGTCCAAGGGATACAGTAAGCCCGAACTAAAGCATCGGATTCAAAACTAATCTCACAGGAATGATAAAAACATAGACACTAAGAAGAGTCAGCCTTCTTGTTCTTAAGGCGGCATTGTGCCTTTTGTATTTAATTCCGATGCAATTTCTGTGTTTCATCGTCAGTTAGAAGGACCAAGGGAGACCGTAAACCGGAAATAAAGCATAGGAATCTAACACTGGTCTCACAGGAAAGGTTCAAATCATAGACAGTAAGAAGACTCAGTCTTCTTGTACTTAAGTCGGCATTGTGCCTTTTGTATTTAATTCCGAGCAATTTCTGTGTTTCTTCGTCAATATTAAGATCCAAAGGATACAGTAAACCTCAAGTGAAGCATCGGAATCAAAACTGGTCTCACAGGAAAAGTTCAAATCGTAGACAGTAAGAAGAGTCAGCCTTCTTGTACTTAAGTCGGCATCATGCGTTTTGTATTTACTTCCGATGCAATTTCTGTGTATCATCTTCAATGAGAACGTCCAAGGGATACACTAAACCTGAAGTGACGCATCGATATCTAAAACTGGTGCCGCAGCAAAGGCTCGAATCATAGACAGTAAGAAGAGTCAGCCTTATTGTACTTATGTCAGCATTGTGCCTTTTGTATTTAATTCCGATGCAATTTCTGTGTTTCATCGTCAATAAGAAGGTCAATGGGATACAGTAAAGCTGAGGTGAAGCATCGCAAACTAAAACTGGTCTCACAGGAAAGGTTCAAAACATAGTAAGAAGGGTCAACCTTCTTGTAATTAATTCGGCATTGTGCCTTTTGTATTTCATTCCGATGCATTTTCTGTGTTTCATTGTCAATAAGAAGGTCCTAGGGATATAGTAAACCTGAAGTAAAACATCGGAATCTAAAACTTGTCACACAGGAAAGGTTCAAAACATAGACAGTAAGAAGAGTCAGTCTTCTTGTTTTTAAGTGGGCATTGTGCCTTTTGTATTTAATTCCGACACAATTTCTGTGTTTCATCGCCAAGAAGATAGTCCAAGGAATACGGTAAACCTGAAGTGAAGCATCGGAATCTAAAACTGGTCTCATAGGAAATGTTTAAACCATAGACAGTAAGAGGAGTCAGTCTTCTTGTACTTATTTCAGCATTGAGCATTTTGTATTTAATTCCGATGCAATTTCTGTGTTTCATCATCACTTAGAAGGTCCAAATTATACAGTAAACCTGAAGTGAGGTATCGGAATCTAAAACTGGTCTAACAGGAAAAGTTCAAAACAAAGACAGTAAGAAAAGTCACTCTTCTTGTACTTATGTCGGCATTGTGAATTATGTATTTAATTCCGATGCAAATTCTGTGTTTCATCGTCAATAAGGAGATCTAACCGATACAGTAAACCAATGGTGAAGCATCGGAATGAAAAACTGGTCTCAAGGGAAAGGTTCAAATCATAGACAGTAAGAAGAGTGAGACTTCTCGTACTTAAGTCGGCATTGTGCCTTTTGTATTAAATTCCGATGCAATTTCTGTGTTTCATCGTCCATAAAAAGGTCCAAGGGATACAGTAAATTTGAAGTGAAGCATCGATATCTAAAACTGGTCCCACAGAGAGGCTAATATCATAGAATGTAAGAAGAGTCAGACCTCTTGTACTTAAGTCGGCATTGTGCCTCTTGTGTGTAATTCCAATGCCATTACTGTGTTTCATCGTCAACAAGAAGGTCCAAGGGATACAGTAAACCTGAAGTGAAGCATCGGAATCTAAAACTGGTGTCACAGGAAAGATTCAAAACATAGACTGTAAGAAGAGTCAGTCTTTTTGTACTTAAGTCGCCATTGTGGCTTTTGTATGTAATTCCGATGCAATGTCTGTGTTTCATCGTCAATAAGAAGGTCCAAGGGATACAATAAACCTGAAGTGAAGCATCGATATCTAAAACTGGTCTCACAGGAAAGGCTAAATTCATAGAATGTAAGAAAAGGCTGACCTCTTGTACTTAAATCGGCATTGTGCCTCTTGTATGTAATTCCAATGCCATTACTGTGTTTCATCGTCAACAAGAAGGTCCAAGAGATACAGTAAACCTGAAGTGAAGCATCGGAATCTAAAACTGGTCTCACAGGAGAGGTTCTAAGCATAGACAGTAAGAAGAGTCAGACATCTTGTACTTAAGTCGGGATTGTGCCATTTGTATTTAATTCCGATGCAATTTCTGTGCTTCATCGTCAATAAGCAGGTCCAAGGGATACAGTAAACCTGAAGTGAAGCATCGGAATCTAAAACTGGTCTCACAGGAAAGGTTCACAACATAGACAGTAAAAAGTGTCAGTCTTCTTGTACTTAAGTCGGCAATGTGCCTTTTGCATTTATATCCGATGCAATTTCAGTGTTTCATCGTCAATAAGAAGGTCCAAGGGATACAGTAAACCGGCAGTGAAGCATCGGAATCTAAAACTGGTCTAACAGGAAAGGTTCAAAACATAGACAGTAAGAAGAGTCAGTCTTCTCGTACTTAAGTCGGCATTGTGCCTTTTGTATTTAATTCCGATGCAATTTCTGTGTTTCATCGTCAATAAGAAGGTCCAAGGGATACAGTAAACCTGAAGTGAAGCATCGGAATCTAAAACTTGTGTCACAGGAAAGCTTCAAAGCATAGACAGTAAGAGGAGTCAGTCTTCTTGTACTTAAGTCGGCATTGTGTCTTTTGTATTTAATTCCGATGCAATTTCTGTGCTTCATCGTCAATATGAAGATCCAAAGGATTTAGTAAACCCGAAGTGAAGCATCGGAATCAAAACTGGTCTCACAGGATAGGTTCAAATCATTGAATGTAAGAAGAGTCAGTACTCTTGTCCTTATGTCGGCATTGTGCCTTTTGTATCTATTTCCGATGCTATTTCTGTGTTTCATCGTCAATAAGAAGGTCCAAGGGACACATGAAACCTGAAATGAAGCATCGGAATCTAAAACTGGTCTCACAGGAATGGTTCACAATATAGACAGAAAGAAGAGTCAGTCTTCTTGTACTTAAGTCGCCATTGTGCCTCTTGTATTTAATTCCGTTGCAATTTCTGTGCTACATCGTCAATACGAAGGTCCAAGGAACACAGTAAACCTGAAGTGAAGCACCGGAATCTAAAACTGGTCTCACAGGAAAGTTTCACAACATAGACAGTAAAAAGAGTCAGTCTTCTTGTACTTAAGTCGGCATTGTGAGTTTTGTATTTAATTCCGATGCAATTTCTGTCTTTCATCGTCAAAAAGAAGGTCCAAGGAATACAGTAAACCTGAAGTGAAGCATCGATATCTAAAACTGATCTCAGAGGTAAGGCTCAAATCGTAGAATGTAAGAAGAGTAACTCCTATTGTACTTATGTCGGCATCGTGCGTTTTGTATTTAATTCAGATGCAATTTCTGTGTTTCATCGTCAATTAGAAGGTCCAAGGGATACAATAATTCTGAAATGAAGCATCGGAATCGAAAACTAGTCTCACAGGAAAGGTTCAAATCATAGAATGTAAGAAGAGACAGTCCTCTTGTACTTAAGTCGGCATTCTGCATTTAGTATTAAATTCCGATGCAATTTCTGTGTTTTATCGTCAATAATAAGGTCCAAGGGATACAATAAACTTGAAGTAAAGCTTCGGAATCTAAAACTGGTCTCACAGGAAAGGTTCAAATCATTGACAAGAAGAAGAGTCAGTCTTCTTGTTTTTAAGTGGGCATTGTGCCTTTTGTATTTAATTCCGATATAATTTCTGTGTTTCATCGTCAATAAGAAGGTCCAAAGGATACAGTAAACCTGAAGTGAAGTATCGGAATCAAAACTGGTCTCACAGGAAAGGTTCAAGACATAGACAGTAAGAAGAGTCAGTCTTCTTGTACTTAAGTCGGCTTTGTGCATTTTGTATTTAGTTCCGATGCAATTTCTGCGTTTCATCGTTAATAAGAAGGTCCAAGGGATACCGTAAAACAGAAATGAAGGATCGGAAACTAAAACAGGTCTCACAGGAGAGGTTCAAAACATCGACTGTAAGAAGAGTCAGTCTTCTTGTACTTAAGTCGGCATTGTGCCTTTTGTATATAATTCCGATGGAATTTCTGTGTTTCATCGTCAATAAGAATACAGTAAACCTGAAGTGAAACAGCGGAAACTAAAACTGGTCTCACAGGAAAGGTTCAAAACATAGACAGTGAGAAGAGTCAGTCTTCCTGTACTTAAATCGCCATTGTGCCTCTTGTATTTAATTCCGTGGCAATTTCTGTGCTACATCGTCAATACGAAGGTCCAAGGAACACAGTAAACCTGAAGTGAAGCACCGGAATCTAAAACTGGTCTCACAGGAAAGGTTCACAACATAGACAGTAAAAAGAGTCAGTCTTCTTGTACTTAAGTCGGCATTGTGAGTTTTGTATTTAATTCCGATGCAATTTCTGTGTTTCATCGTCAAAATGAAGGTCCAAGGAATACAGTAAACCTGAAGTGAAGCATCGATATCTAAAACTGATCTCAGAGGTAAGGCTCAAATCGTAGAATGTAAGAAGAGTAATTCCTATCGTACTTTTGTCGGCATCGTGCGTTTTGTATTTAATTCAGATGCAATTTCTGTGTTTCATCGTCAATTAGAAGGTCCAAGGGATACAGTAAACCTGAAATGAAGCATCGGAATCAAAAACTAGTCTCACAGCAAAGGTTGAAATCATAGAATGTAAGAAGAGACAGTCCTCTTGTACTTAAGTCGGCATTGTGCATTTAGTATTAAATTCCGATGCAATTTCTGTGTTTTATCGTCAATAATATGGTCCAAGGGATACAGTAAACTTGAAGTAAAGCTTCGGAATCTAAAACTGGTCTCACAGGAAAGGCTCAAATCATAGACAGTAAGAAGAGTCAGTCTTCTTGTTTTTAAGTGGGCATTGTGCCTTTTGTATTTAATTCCGACGCAATTTCTGTGTTTCTTCGTCAACAAGAAGGTCCAAGGGATACAGTAAACCTGAAGTAAACCATCGGAATCTAAAACTGGTCTCACAGGAAGGGTTCAAATCATAGACAGTAAGATGTGTCAGTCTTCTTGTACTTCAGTCGGCATTGTGCCTTTTGTAATTAATTCCGATGTAATTTCTGTGTTTCATCGTCAACAAGATGGTCCAAGGGATACAGTAAACCTGAAATGAGGTATAGGAATCTGAATCTGGTCTCACAGGAAAGGTTCAAATCATAGACAGTAAGATGTGTCAGTCTTCTTGTACTTCAGTCGGCATTGTGCCTTTTGTAATTAATTCCGATGTAATTTCTGTGTTTCATCGTCAACAAGAGGGTCCAAGGGATACAGTAAACCTGAAGTGAAGCATCGGAATCAAAACTCGTCTCACAGGAATGGATCAAAACATAGACACTAGAAGAGTCAGTCTTCTTGTACTTAAGTCGGCATTGTGCTTTTGTATTTAATTCCGATGCATTTTCTGTGTTTCATCGTCAATAAGAAGGTCCAAGGGATACAGTAAACCTGATATGAAGCATAGGAATCTAACACTGGTCTCACACTAAAGGTTCAAATCATAGATAGTGAGAAGACTCAGTCTTCTTGTACTTAAGTCGGCATTGAGCTTTTTGTATTTAATTCCAACGCAATTTCTGTGTTTCATCGTCAGTCAGTAGGTCCAAGGGAAACAGTAAACCTGAAGAGAAGCATCGCAATCTAAAACAGGTCTCACAGGAAATGTTTAAAACATCGACTGTAAGAAGACTCAGTCTTCTTGTACTTAAATCGGCATTGTGCCTTTTGTATATAATTCCGATGCTATTTCTGCGTTTCATCGTCAATAAGAATACAGTAAACCTGAAGCTAAGCATCGGAAACTAAAACTGGTCTCACAGGAAAGGATCACAACATAGGCAGTAAAAAGAGTCAGTCTTCTTGTACTTAAGTCAGCATTGTGAGTTTTGTATTTAATTCCGATGCAATTTCTGTGTTTCGTCGTCAAAAAGAAGGTCCATGGTATACAGTAAACCTGAAGTGAAGCATTGATATCTAAAACTGATTTCAGCGGAAAGGCTCAAATCGTAGAATGTAAGAAGAGTCATTCCTATTGTACTTATGTCGGCATTGTGCCTTTTGTATTTAATACCGATGCAATTTCTGCGTTTCATCGTCAATAAGAAGGTGCAAGGGATACAGTAAACCTGAAGTGGAGGACCGGAATCTAAAACTGGTCTCACAGGAAAAGTTCAAATCGTAGACAGTAAGAAGAGTCAGCCTTCTTGTACTTAAGTATGCATCGTGCGTTTTGTATTTGCTTCCGATGCAATTTCTGTGTATCATCTTCAATAAGAAGGTCCAAGGGATACAGTAAACCTGAAGTGACGCATCGATATCTAAAACTGGTGCCGCAGCAAAGGCTCGAATCATAGACAGTAAGAAGAGACAGACTTACTGTACTTATGTCAGCATTGTGCCTTTTGTATTTAATTCCGATGCAATTTCTGTGTTTCATCGTCAACAAGAAGGTCAAAGGGATACAGTAAAACTGAGGTGAAGCATCGTAATCTAAAACTGGTCTCACAGGAAAGGTTCAAATCATAGAATGTACGAAGGGTCCGTCCTCTTTTACTTAAGTCGGCATTGTGCTTTTAGAATTTCATTCCGATGCAATTTCTGTGTTTCATCGTCAATAAGAAGGTCCAAGGGATACAGTAAACCTGAATTGAAGCATCGGAAACTAAAACTTGTGTCACAGGAAAGGTTTAAAACAAAGACTGTAAGAAGAGTCAATCTTCTTGTACTTAAGTCGGCAGTGTCCCTTTTGTATTTAATTCCGATGCTATTTATGTGTTTCATCGGCAATATGTAGGTCAAAGGGATACAGTAGAAATGAAGTGTACCATCGGAAACTAAAACTTGTGTCATAGGAAAGGTTCAATACATAGACAGTAACAAGAGTCAGTCTTCTTCTACTTAAGTCTGCATTGTACCTTTTGTATTTAATTCCGATGCAATTTCTGTGTTTCATCGTCAGTAAGCAGGTCCAAGCGATACAGTAAACCTGAAGTGAAGCATCGGAATCTAAAACTGGTCTCACAGGAAAGGTTCATATCATAGAATGTAAGAAGAGTCAGTCCTCTTGTACTTAAGTCGGCATTGTGCCTTTTGTCTTAAATTCCGATGCAATTTCTGTGTTTTATCGTCAATAAAAAGGTCCAAGGGGTACAATAAACCTGAAGTAAAACTTCGGAATCGAAAACTGGTCTCACAGGAAGGGTTCAAATCATAGACAGTAAGAAGAGTCAGTCTTCTTGTTTTTAAGCGGACATTGTGCCTTTTGTATTTAATTCCGACGCAAATTCTGTGTTTCATCGTCAACAAGAAAGTCCAAGGGATACAGTAAGCCCGAACTAAAGCATCGGATTCAAAACTAATCTCACAGGAATGATAAAAACATAGACACTAAGAAGAGTCAGTCTTCTTGTTCTTAAGGCGGCATTGTGCCTTTTGTATTTAATTCCGATGCAATTTCTGTGTTTCATCGTCAATTAGAAGGACCAAGGGAGACCGTAAACCGGAAATAAAGCATAGGAATCTAACACTGGTCTCACAGGAAAGGTTCAAATCATAGACAGTAAGAAGACTCAGTCTTCTTGTACTTAAGTCGGCATTGTGCCTTTTGTATTTAATTCCGAGCAATTTCTGTGTTTCTTCGTCAATATTAAGATCCAAAGGATACAGTAAACCTCAAGTGAAGCATCGGAATCAAAACTGGTCTCACAGGAAAAGTTCAAATCGTAGACAGTAAGAAGAGTCAGCCTTCTTGTACTTAAGTCGGCATCGTGCGTTTTGTATTTACTTCCGATGCAATTTCTGTGTATCATCTTCAATGAGAACGTCCAAGGGATACAGTAAACCTGAAGTGACGCATCGATATCTAAAACTGGTGCCGCAGCAAAGGCTCGAATCATAGACAGTAAGAAGAGTCAGCCTTATTGTACTTATGTCAGCATTGTGAATTTTGTATTTAATTCCGATGCAATTTCTGTGTTTCATCGTCAATAAGAAGGTCAAAGGGATACAGTAAAGCTGAGGTGAAGCATCGTAATCTAAAACTGGTCTCACAGGAAAGGTTCAAATCATAGAATGTACGAAGGGTCCGTCCTCTTTTACTTAAGTCGGCATTGTGAATTTAGAATTTCATTCCGATGCGGTTTCTGTGTTTCATCGTCAATAAGAAGGTCCAAGGGATACAGCAAACCTGAATTGAAGCATCGGAAATTAAAACTTGTGTCACAGGAAAGGTTCAAAACATAGACTGTCAGAAGAGTCGGTCTTCCTGTACTTAAATCGGCATTGTGCCTTTTGTATATAATTCCGATGAAATTTCTGTGTTTCGCCGTCAAAAAGAAGGTCCATGGTATACAGTAAACCTGAAGTGAAGCATCGATATCTAAAACTGATTTCAGCGGAAAGGCTCAAATCGTAGAATGTAAGAAGAGTCATTCCTATTGTACTTATGTCGGCATTGTGCCTTTTGTATTTAATACCGATGCAACTTCTGCGTTTCATCGTCAATAAGAAGGTGCAAGGGATACAGTAAACCTGAAGTGGAGGACCGGAATCTAAAACTGGTCTCACAGGAAAAGTTCAAATCGTAGACAGTAAGAAGAAACAGCCTTCTTGTACTTAAGTATGCATCGTGCGTTTTGTATTTACTTCCGATGCAATTTCTGTGTATCATCTCTAATAAGAAGGTCCAAGGGATACAGTAAACCTGAAGTGACGCATCGATATCTAAAACTGGTGCCGCAGCAAAGGCTCGAATCATAGACAGTAAGAAGAGACAGACTTACTGTACTTATGTCAGCACTGTGCCTTTTGTATTTAATTCAGATGCAATTTCTGTGTTTCATCGTCAATAAGAAGGTCAAAGGGATACAATAAAACTGAGGTGAAGCATCGTAATCTAAAACTGGTCTCACAGGAAAGGTTCAAATCATAGAATGTACGAAGGGTCCGTCCTCTTTTACTTAAGTCGGCATTGTGCTTTTAGAATTTCATTCCGATGCAATTTCTGTGTTTCATCGTCAATAAGAAGGTCCAAGGGATACAGTAAACCTGAATTGAAGCGTCGGAAACTAAAACTTGTGTCAGAGGAAAGGTTCAAAACAAAGACTGTAAGAAGAGTCAATCTTCTTGTACTTAAGTCGGCAGTGTCCCTTTTGTATTTAATTCCGATGCTATTTATGTGTTTCATCGTCAATATGTAGGTCCAAGGGATACAGTAGAAATGAAGTGTACCATCGGAAACTAAAACTTGTGTCATAGGAATGGTTCAATACATAGACAGTAACAAGAGTCAGTCTTCTTCTACTTAAGTCTGCATTGTACCTTTTGTATTTAATTCCGATGCAATTTCTGTGTTTCATCGTCAGTAAGCAGGTCCAAGCGATACAGTAAACCTGAAGTGAAGCATCGGAATCTAAAACTGGTCTCACAGGAAAGGTTCATATCATAGAATGTAAGAAGAGTCAGTCCTCTTCTACTTAAGTCGGCATTGTGCCTTTTGTCTTCAATTCCGATGCAATTTCTGTGTTTTATCGTCAATAAAAAGGTCCAAGGGGTACAGTAAACCTGAAGTAAAACTTCGGAATCGAAAACTGGTCTCACAGGAAGGGTTCAAATCATAGACAGTAAGAAGAGTCAGTCTTCTTGTTTTTAAGCGGACATTGTGCCTTTTGTATTTAATTCCGACGCAAATTCTGTGTTTCATCGTCAACAAGAAAGTCCAAGGGATACAGTAAGCCCGAACTAAAGCATCGGATTCAAAACTAATCTCACAGGAATGATAAAAACATAGACACTAAGAAGAGTCAGTCTTCTTGTTCTTAAGGCGGCATTGTGCCTTTTGTATTTAATTCCGATGCAATTTCTGTGTTTCATCGTCAATTAGAAGGACCAAGGGAGACCGTAAACCGGAAATAAAGCATAGGAATCTAACACTGGTCTCACAGGAAAGGTTCAAATCATAGACAGTAAGAAGACTCAGTCTTCTTGTACTTAAGTCGGCATTGTGCCTTTTGTATTTAATTCCGAGCAATTTCTGTGTTTCTTCGTCAATATTAAGATCCAAAGGATACAGTAAACCTCAAGTGAAGCATCGGAATCAAAACTGGTCTCACAGGAAAAGTTCAAATCGTAGACAGTAAGAAGAGTCAGCCTTCTTGTACTTAAGTCGGCATCATGCGTTTTGTATTTACTTCCGATGCAATTTCTGTGTATCATCTTCAATGAGAACGTCCAAGGGATACACTAAACCTGAAGTGACGCATCGATATCTAAAACTGGTGCCGCAGCAAAGGCTCGAATCATAGACAGTAAGAAGAGTCAGCCTTATTGTACTTATGTCAGCATTGTGCCTTTTGTATTTAATTCCGATGCAATTTCTGTGTTTCATCGTCAATAAGAAGGTCAATGGGATACAGTAAAGCTGAGGTGAAGCATCGGAAACTAAAACTGGTCTCACAGGAAAGGTTCAAAACATAGTAAGAAGGGTCAACCTTCTTGTAATTAATTCGGCATTGTGCCTTTTGTATTTCATTCCGATGCATTTTCTGTGTTTCATTGTCAATAAGAAGGTCCTAGGGATATAGTAAACCTGAAGTAAAACATCGGAATCTAAAACTTGTCACACAGGAAAGGTTCAAAACATAGACAGTAAGAAGAGTCAGTCTTCTTGTTTTTAAGTGGGCATTGTGCCTTTTGTATTTAATTCCGACACAATTTCTGTGTTTCATCGCCAAGAAGATAGTCCAAGGAATACGGTAAACCTGAAGTGAAGCATCGGAATCAAAACTGGTCTCACAGGAATGGTTCAAAACATGGACAGTAAGAAGAGTCAGTCTTCTTTTACTAAAGTCGGCATTGTGCCTTTTGTTTTTTATTCCGATGCAATTTCTGTGTTTCATCGTCAATAGGAAAGTCCAAGGGATACGGTAAACCTGAAATGAAGCATAGGAATCTGAAACTGGTCTCACAGGAAAGGTTCAAATCATAGACAGTAAGAAGGGTCAGTCATCTTGTACTAAAGTCGGCATTGTGCCTTTTGTATTTTACTCCGATGCAATTTTTGTGTTTCATCGTCAAAACGAAGGTCCAAGGGATACAGTAAACCGGAAGTGAAGCTACGATTTCTAAATCAGGTCTCACATGAAAGGTTCATAACATAGACAGTATAAAAAGTCAGTCTTCTTGTACCTAAGTGGGCATTGTGCCTTTTGTACTTAATTCCGATGCAATTTCTGTGTTTCATCGTCAATAAGCGGGTCCAAGGGATACAGTAAACCGGAAGTGAAGTATCGGAATCTAAAACTGGTCCCACAGGAAAGGTACAAATCAAAGAATGTATGAAGAGTCAGTCCTCTTGTACACAAGTCGGCATTGTGCTTATTGTATTTAATTCCGATGCAATTTCTCGGTTCTATCGTCAATACGAAGGTCCAAGGGATACAGTAAACCTGAAGTAAAGCATCGGAATCTAAAACTGGTCTCTCAGGTAAGGTTCAAAACATAGACAGTAAGAAGAGTCATTCTTCTTGCTTTTAAGTGGTCATTGTGCCTTTTGCATTTAATTCCGACGCAATTTCTGTGTTTCATCGTCAATAAGAAAGTCCAAGGAATACAGTAAACCTGAAGTGAAGTATCGGAATTTAAAACTGGTCTCACAGGATACTTTCAAAGCATAGACAGTAAGAAGAGGCAGTCTTCTTGTACTTAAGTCGGCATTGTGCGTTTTGTATTTAATTCAGAGGCAATTTCTGTGTTTCATCGTCATTAAGAAGGTCCAAGGGATACAATAAACCTGAAATGAAGCATCGTAATCTAAAACTGGTCTCACAGGAAAGATTCAAATAATAGAATGTAAGTACAGTCAGTCCTCTTGTACTTAAGTCGACATTGTGCCTTTTGCATTTAGTTCCGATGCAATTTCTGTGTTTCATCGTCATTTTGAAGGTCCAAGAGATACAGTGAACCTGAAGTAAACATCGGAATCTGAAACTGGTATCACAGGAAAGTTTCAAAAGCATAGACAGTAAGAAGAGTCAGTCTTCATGTACTTAAGTCGGCATTGTGCCCTTTGTATTTAATTCTGGTGCAATTTCTGTGTTTCTTCGTCACTAAGATGGTCCAAGGGATACAGTAAACCTGAAATGAAGCATAGTCATCTGAAACTGGTCTCACAGAAAAGGTTCAAATCATAGACAGTAAGAAGTGTCAGTCTTCTTGTACTTCAGTCGGCGTTGTGCATTTTGTATTTAATTCCGATGTAATTTCTGTGTTTCATCGACAATAAGAAGGTCCAAGGGATACAGTAAACCTGAAGTGATGCATCGGAATCAAAACTGGTCTCTTAGGAAAGGTTCAAAGCATAGACAGTAAGAAGAGTCAGTCTTCTTGTACTTAAGTCGGCATTTTGCATTTTGTACTTAATTCCGATGCAATTTCTGTTTCATCGTCAATAAGAAGGTCCAAGGGATACAGTAAACAAGGAATGAAGCATCAGAAACTAAAACTGGTCTCACAGGAAAGGTTCAAATCATAGACAGTAAGAAGAGTCAGTCTTCTTGTACTTAAGTCGGCAGTGCGCCTTTTCTATTTAATTCCGATGCAATTTGTGTGTTTCACCGTTAATTAGGAGGTCCAAGGGATATAGAAAAATTGAAGTGAAGCATCGGAAAATAAAACTGGTGTCACAGGAAAGGTTAAAACAATAGTCACTCTTCTTGTACTGAAGTCGGCATGGTGCCTTTTGTATTCAATTCCGATGCAATATCTGTGTTTCATCGTCAATAATCAGGTCCAAAAGATACAGTACACCAGAAATGAAGCATCGGAAACTAAAACTGGTCTCACAGGAAAGGTTCAAATCATAGACAGTAAGAAGAGTCAGTCTTCTTGTACTTAAGTCGGCAGTGTGCCTTTTGTATTTAATTCCAATGCAATTTATGCGTTTCATCGTTAATAAGAAGGTCCAAGGGTTACAGTAAACCTTAGGTGTAGCATCGGAAACTAAAACTGGTCTCACAGGTAAGGTTCAAAACATAGACAGTAAGAAGAGTCAGTCTTCTTGTACTTAAGTCGCCATTGTGCCTTTTGTATTTAATTCCGATACAATTTCTGGGTTTTATCGTCAATAAGAAAGTCCAAGGGATACGATAAAACCTGATGTGAAGCATCGGAATCAAGACTGGTCTCACAGGAATGGTTCAAAACGTAGATAGTAAGAAGAGTCAGTCTTCTTGTACTAAAGTCGGCATTGTGCCTTTTGTATTTTAGTCCAATGCAAGTTCTGTGTTTCATCGTCAATAAGAAGGTCCAAGGGATACAGTAAACCTGAAGTGATGCATAGGAATCTGAAACTGGTCTCACAGGAAAGGTTCAATTCATAGACAGTATGAGGAGTCAGTCTTCTCGTACTTAAATCGGCATTGTGCTTTTTGTACTTAATTCCGATGTAATTTCTGTGTTTCATCGTCAATAAGAAGGTCCGACAGATACAGTAAACCTGAAGTGAAGCATCGGAATCTAACTGGTCTTACAGGAAAGGTTCAAAACGTGGACAGTAAGGGGAGTCAGTCTTCTTGTACTTAAGTTGGCATTGTGCATTTTGTATTTAATTCCGATACAATTTCTGTGTTTCATCGCCAATAAGAAGGTCCAATGGATACAGTAAAGAAGAAATGAAGCATCGGAAACTAAAACTGGTCTCACAGGAAAGGCTCAGAACATAGACAGTATGAAGAGTCAGTCTTCTTGTACTGAAGTCGGCATTGTGATTTTTGTATTTAATTCCGATGCAATTTCTGTGTTTCGCCGTCAAAAAGAATGTCCAAGGGATACAGTAAACCTGAATTGAAACTTCGATTTCTAAATCTGGTCTCACATGAAAGGTTCATAACATAGACAGTACGAAGAGTCTGTCTTCTTGTACTTAAGTTGGCATTGTGCATTTTGTATTTAATTCCGATGCGATTTCTGTGTTTCATTGTCAATAAGAAGGTCCAAGGGAT
Organism: Schistocerca americana; assembly: GCF_021461395.2. Classification (NCBI taxonomy): domain Eukaryota; kingdom Metazoa; phylum Arthropoda; class Insecta; order Orthoptera; family Acrididae; genus Schistocerca; species Schistocerca americana. The sequence continues at coordinate 13,458,735 of NC_060119.1, read as the reverse complement.
ACAGTAAACCTGAAGTGAAGCATCGGAAACTAAAACTGGTCTCACAGGAAAGGTTCAAAGCATAGACAGTAAGAAGAGTCCGTCTTCTTGTACTTAAGTCGGAATTGTGCCTTTTGTGTTTAATTCCGATGCAATTTCTGTGATTCATCGACAATGAGAAGGTCCAAGGGACACAGTAAACCTGAAGTGAAGCATCGGAATGTAAAACTGATCTCACAGGAAAGGTTCAAGTCATAGAATGTAAGAAGAGTCAGTCTTCTTGTTTTTAAATCGGCATTGTGCCTTTTGTATTTAATTCCAATAAAATTACTGTGTTTCATCGTCAATAAGAAGGTCCAAGGGATACAGTAAACCTGAAGTGAAGCTTCGGAATCAAAACTGGTATCACAGCAAAGGTTCAAGACGTAGACAGTAAGAAGAGTCAGTCTTCTTGTAGTTAAGTCGGCATCGTGCCTTTTGTATTTAATTCCGATGCAATTTCTATGTTTCATCGTCAATTAGAAGGTCCAAGGGATACAGTAAACATGAAATGAACCATCGGAATCCTAAACTGGTCTCACAGGAAAGGTTCAAAGCATAGAGAGTAAGAAGAGTCGGTCTTCTCGTCTTTAAGTCGGCATTTTGACTTTTGAATTTAATTCCTATGCAATTTCGGTGTTTCATCGTCTACAAGAAGGTCCAAGGGATACTGTAAACCTGAAGTGAAGCATCGGAAAATAAACCTGGTCTCACAGTAAAGGTTCAAAACATAGACAGTAAGAAGAGTCTGTCTTCTTGTACTTAAGACGGCAGTGTGCCTTTTGTATTTAATTCCGATGCATTTTCTGTGTTTCATCGTCAATAAAAAGGCCCAAGGGATACAGTAAACCTGAAGTGAAGCATCGGAATCTAAAACTGGTCTCACAGGAAAGGTTCTAAACATAGACAGTAAGAAGATTTAGTCATCTTGCACTTAAGTCGGCATTGTGCCTTTTGTATTTAATTCCGATGCAATTTCTGTGTTTCATCGTCGATAAGAAGGTCCAAGGGATACAGTAAACCTGAAGTAAACGATCGGAATCTAAAATTGGTCTCACAGGAAAGGTTCAAAACATAGACAGTATGAAGAGTCAGTCTTCATGTACTTAAGTCGGCATTGTCCTTTTGTATTTAATTCCGATGCAATTTCTGTGTTCATCGTCAATAAGAAGGTCCAAGGGTTACAATACACCTGAAATGAAGCGTAGGAATCTGAAACTGGTCTCACAGGAAAGCTTCAAATCATAGACAATAAGAAGTGACTGTCTTCTTGTACTTCAGTCGGCATTGTTCCATTTGTATTTAAATCCGATGTAATTTCTGTGTTTCATCGTCAATAAGAAGGTCCAAGGGATACAGTAAAACAGAAACGAAGCATCGGAAACTAAAACTGGTCTCACAGGAAAGGTTCTAATTATAGACAGTAAAAAGAGTCAGTCTTCTTGAATTTAAGTCGGCAGTGTGCCTTTTGTATTTAATTCCGATGCAATTTCTGTGTTTCATCATCAATTAGCAGGTCAGAGGGATTCAGTAATCCTGTAGTAAAGCATCGGAATATAAAACTGGTCTCACAGGAAAGGTTCAAATCATAGAATGTAAGAAGAGTCATTCCTGTTGTTCATATGTCGGCATTGTGCCTTTTGTATTTAATTGCGATGCAATTTCTGGGTTTTATCGTCAATAAAGTCTAAGGGACACAGTAAACCTGAAGTAAAGCATCGGAATCTAAAACTGGTCACACAGGAATGGTTCAAATCATAGATAGTAAAAAGGGTCAGTCTTCTTGGACTTAAGTTGGCATTGTGCTTTTTGTATTTAATTCCGATGCGTTTTTGTGTTTTATCGCCATCATGTAAGTCTGAGGGATACAGTAAACCTGAAGTGAAGCATCGGAATCAAAACTGATCTCAAGGGAGAGGTTCAAAACATAGACTTTGAGAAGAGTCAGTCTTCTTGTACCTAAGTCGACATTGTGCCTTTTGTATTTAATTCCGATGTAATTACTATGTTTCACCGTCAATATGGAAGTCCAAGGGATACAGCAAACCTGAAGTGACGCATCGGAATCTAAAACTGTCCTCACAGGAAAAGTTCAAATCATAGACAGTAAGAAGAGTCGGTCTTCTTGTACTTAAGACGGCATTTTGACATTTGAATTTAATTCCGATGCAATATCTGTGTTTCATCGTCAATAAGAAGGTCAAAGGTATACAGTAAACATGAAGTGAAGCATCGGAACCTAAAACTGGTCTCACAGGAAAGGTTCAAATCATAGAATGTAAGAAGAGAAAGTCCTCTTGTACTTAAGTCGGTATTGTGCCTTTTGTATTTTGTGCGGTCGCAATTTCTGTGTTTCATCGTCAATAAGACGGTCCAAGGGATACAGTTAATTTGAAGTAAAGCATCGGAATCTATAACTGGTCTCACAGGAAGGGTTCAAAATATAGACAGTAAGAGGAGTCAGTCTTCTTGTACTTAAGTCGGAATCGTGCCTTTTGTATTTAATTCCGATGCAATTTCTGAGTTTCATCGTCAATAAGAAGGTCCAAGGGATACAGTAACACTGAAATGAAGCATAGGAATCTAAAACTGGTCTCACAGAGAAGGTTTAAACATAGACAGTAAGAAGATTCAGTCTTTATGAACTTAAGTCGGCATTGTGACATTTGAATTTAATTCCGATGCAATTTCTGTGTTGCATCGTCAATAAGAAGGTCCAAGGGATACAGTAAACCCGAAGTGAAGCATCGGAATCTAAACCTGGTCTCACTGGAAAGGTACAAATCATAGAATGTAAGAAGAGTCAGTCCTCTTGTACTTGAATCGGCATTGTGCCTTTTGTATTTTATTCCGACGCAATATCTGTGTTTCATCGTCAATAAGAAGGTCCAAACGATACAGTAAACTTGAAGTGAAGCATCGGAATCTAAAACTGGTCCCACAGTTAAGATTCAAAACATAGACTGTTAGAAGAGTCAGTCTTCATGTACTTAAATCGGCATTGTGCCTTTTGTATTTAATTCCGGTGCAATTTCTGTGTTTCTTCGTCAATAAGAAGGTCCAATGGATACAGTAAACCGGAAATGAAGCATAGGAATCTGAAACTGGTCTCACAGGAAAGGTTCAAATCATAGACGGTAAGAAGTGTCAGTCTTCTTGTACTTCAGTCGGCATTGTGCATTTTGTATTTAATTCCGATGCAATTTCTGTGTTTCATCGTCTATAAGATTGTCCAAGGGATACAGCAAACTAGAAATGAAGCATAGGAATCTAAATCTGGTCTCACAGGAAAGGTTCAAATCATAGAATATAAGAAGAGTCAGTCCTCTTGTACTGAAATCGGCATTGTGCCTTTTGTATTTAATTCCAATGCAATTTCTGTGTTTCATCTCCAATATGAAGATTCAAGGGACACAGTAAACCAGAAGGTGAGCATCATAATGAAAACTGCTCTCAGAGGATAGGTTCAAATCATAGAATGTAAGAAGAGTCTGTCCTCTTGTACTTAAGTCGCCATTGTGCATTTTGTATTTAATTCCGATGCAATTTCTGTGTTTCATCGTCAATAAGAAGGTCCAAGGGATACAGTAAACCTGAAGTGAAACATTGGAATCAAAACTGGTCTCACAGGAAAGGTTCAAAGCATAGACTGTAAGAAGAGTCAGTCTTCTTTTACTTAAGTCGTAATTTTTCATTTTGTATTTAATTCCGATGCAATTTCTGTGTTTCAACGTCAATAAGAAGGACCAAGGGGTACAGTACACCAGAAATGAAGCATCGGAAACTAAAACTGGTCTCACAGGAATGGTTCAAAACATAGACAGTAAGAAGAGTCAGTCTTCCTGTACTAAAGTCGGCATTGTGCATTTTGTATTTAATTTCGTTGCAATTTCTGTGTTTCATCGTCAATAAGAATGACCAAGGGATACAGTAAACTAGAAATGAAGCATAGGAATCTAAATCTGGTCTCACAGGAAAGGTTCAAATCATAGAATATAAGAAGAGTCAGTCCTCTTGTACTGAAATCGGCATTGTGCCTTTTGTATTTAATTCCGATGCAATTTCTGTGTTTTATCGTCAATAAGAAGGTCCAAGGGACACAGTAAACCTGAAGTAAAGCATCGGAATCTGAAATTGGTCACACAGGAAAGGTTCAAAACATAGACAGTAAGAAGAGTCAGTCTTCTTGCACTAAAGTCGGCATTGTGCCTTTTGTATTTAATTCCGATGCAATTTCTGTGTTTCATCGTCTATAAGATTGTCCAAGGGATACAGCAAACTAGAAATGAAGCATAGGAATCTAAATCTGGTCTCACAGGAAAGGTTCAAATCATAGAATATAAGAAGAGTCAGCCTTCTTGTGCATAAGTCGGCATTGTGCCTTTTGTACTTGATTCCGATGCAATTTCTGTATTTCATCGTCAATAAGAAGGTCCAAGGGATACAGTAAACCTGAAGGTAAGCATCGGAAACTAACACTGGTCTCACAGGAATGGTTCAAAACATAGACAGTTAGAAGAGTCTGTCTTCTTGTACTTAAGTCGGCATTGTGGATTTTTTATTTAATTCTGATGCAATTTATGTGTTTCATGGTCAATAAGTAAGTCTGAGGGATACAGTAAACCTGAAGTGAAGCTTCGGAATCAAAACTGGTCCCACATCTAAGGTTCAAAACATAGACAGTAAGAGGAGTCAGTCTTATTGTACTTAAGTCGGCATTGTGCTTTTGTATTTAATTCCGATGCAATTTCTGTGTTTCATCGTCAATAAGAAGGTCCAAGGGATACAGTAATACTGAATTTAAACATTGGAATCTGAAACTGGTCTCACATTGAAGGTTCAAATTATAGACAGCAAGAAGAGTCAGTCTTCTTGTATTTACATCGTCATTGTGCCTTTTGTATTTAATTCCATTGCAATTTCTGTGTTTCATCGTCAATAAGAAGGTCCAAGGGATACAGTATACCTGAAGTGAAGCTTCGGAATCAAAAATGGTCTCACAGCTAAGGTTCAAAACATAGACAGGAAGAAGAGTCAGTTTCCTTGTACTTAAGTAGGAATTTAGATTTTGTATTTAATTCCGATGCCATTTCTGTGTTTCATCGTCTATAAGAAGGTCCAAGGGATACAGTAAAACTGAATTCAAGCATAGGAATCTAAAACTGGTCTCACAGGGAAGGTTCAAAGCATAGACAGTAAGAAGAGTCAGTCTTCTTGTACTTAAGTTGGCATTGTGCCTTTTGTATTTAATTCCGATGCAATTTCTGTGTTTCATCGTCAATAAGCAGGTACAAGGGATACAGTAAACCTGAAGTGAAGCATCGGATTCTATAACTGGTCAAATAGGAAAGGTTCAAATCAAAGAATGTAAGAAGAGTCAGTCCTCTTGTACTTAAGTCGGCATTGTGCTTATTGTGTTTAATTCCGATGGAATTTCTGTGATTCATCGACAATGAGAAGGTCCAAGGGATACAGTAAACCTGAAGTGAAGCATCGGAATCTAAAACTGGTCTCACAGGAAAGGTTCAAGACATAGAATGTAAGAAGAGTCAGTCCTCTTGTACTTAAGTCGGCATTGTGCCTTTTGTATTTAATTCCGATGCAATTTCTGTGTTTCATCGTCAATAAGAAGGTCCAAGGCATACAGTAAACCTAAAATACAGCTTCGTAATCTAAAACTGGCCTCACAGTAAGGATTCAAAACATAGACAGTAAGAAGAGTCAGTCTTCTTGTACTTAAGTCGGCATTGTGCCTTTTGTATTTAATTCCGATGCAATTTCTATGTTTCATCGACAATAAGAAAGTCTGAGGGATACAGTAAACCTGAAGTAAAGAATCGGAATCTGAAACTGGTCTCACTGGAAAGGTTCAAAACATAGACAGCAAGAAGAGTCAGTCTTCTTGTTTTTAAATCGGCATTGTGCCTTTTGTATTTAATTCCGATGCAATTTCTTTGTTTCATCGTCAATTAGAAGGTCCAAGGGATACACTAAACATGAAGTGAACCATTGGAATCTAAAAATGGTCTCACAGGAAAGGTTCAAATCATAGATAGTAAGAAGAGTCGGTCTTCTCGTCTTTAAGTCGGCATTTTGACTTTAGAATTTAATTCGGATGCAATTTTGGTGTTTCATCGTCAACAAGAAGGTCCAAGGGATACTGTAAACCTGAAGTTAAGCATCGGAATCTAAAACTGGTCTCACAGTAAAGGGTCAATCATAGACAGTAAGAAGAGTCTGTCTTCTTGTACTTAAGACGGCATTGTGCCTTTTGTACTTAATTCCGATGCATTTTCTGTGTTTCATCGCCAATAACAAGGCCCAAGGGATACAGTAAACCTGTAGTGAAGCATCGGAATCTAAAACTGTTCCCACAGTAAAGATTCAAAACATAGACAGTGAGAAGAGACAGTCTACTTGTACTTAAGACGGCATTGTGCCTTTTGTATTTAATTCTGATGCAATTTCTGTGTTTCATCGTCAATACGAAGGTCCAAGGGATACAGAAAACCTGAAGTAAAGCATCGGAATCTGAAACTAGTCTCACAGGAAAGGTTCAAAACGTAGACAGTAAGAAGAGTCGGTCTTCTTGTTTTTAAGTCGGCATTATGCCTTTTGTATTTCACTCCGACGCAATTTCTGTGTTTCATCGTCAATAAGAAGGTCCAAGGGATACAGTAAACCTGAAGTGAAGCATCGGAACGGAAACTGGTCTCACAGGAATGGTTCAAAATATGGACAGTAAGAAGAGTCAGTCTTCTTGTACTTAAGTCGGCATTTTGGTTTTGTATTTAATTCCGCTGCAATTTCTGTGTTTCATCGTCAATAAGAAGGTCCAAGGGATACAGTAAACCTGTAGTGAAGCATCGGAATCTAAAACTGTTCCCACAGTAAAGATTCAAAACATAGACAGTGAGAAGAGACAGTCTACTTGTACTTAAGACGGCATTGTGCCTTTTGTATTTAATTCCGATGCCATTTCTGTGTTTCATCGTCAGTAAGAAGGTCCAAGGGATACAGTAAACCTGAAGTGAAGAATCGGAAACTAAAACTGGTCTCACAGGAAAGGTTCAAAGCATAGACAGTAAGAAGAGTCCATCTTCTTGTACTGAAGTCGGAATTGTGCCTTTTGTGTTTAATTCCGATGCAATTTCTGTGATTCATCGACAATGAGAAGGTCCAAGGGATACAGTAAACCTGCAGTGAAGCATCGGAATCTAAAACTGGTCTCACAGGAAAGGTTCAAGTCATAGAATGTAAGAAGAGTCAGTCCTCTTGTACTTAAGTCGGCATTGTGCCTTTTGTATTTAATTCCGATGCACTTTCTGTGTTTCATCGTCAATAAGAAGGTCCAAGGCATACAGTAAACCTAAAATACAGCTTCGTAATCTAAAACTGGTCTCACAGTAAAGATTCAAATTATAGACAGTAAGAAGAGTCCATCTTCTTGTACTGAAGTCGGAATTGTGCCTTTTGTGTTTAATTCCGATGCAATTTCTGTGATTCATCGTCAACAAGAAGGTCCAAGGGATACTGTAAACCTGAAGTTAAGCATCAGAATCTAAAACTGGTCTCACAGTAAAGGTTCAAACATAGAGAGTAAGAAGAGTCTGTCTTCTTGTACTTAAGACGGCATTGTGCCTTTTGTATTTAATTCCGATGAATTTTCTGTGTTTCATCGCCAATAAGAAGGCCCAAGGGATACAGTAAACCTGAAGTGAAGCATCGGAATCTGATACTGGTCTCACAGGAAAGGTTCAAATCATAGTATGTAAGAGGAGTCAGTCTTCTTGTACTTAAGTCGGCATTGTGCCTTTTGTATTTAATTCTGATGCAATTTCTGTGTTTCATCGCCAATACGAAGGTCCAAGGGATACAGAAAACCTGAAGTAAAGCATCGGAATCTAAAACTGGTCTCACAGGAAAGGTTCAAATCATAGAATGTAAGAAGAGTCATTCCTCTTGTACTTAAGTCGGCATTGTGCCTTTTGTATATAATTCCGATGCAATTTGTGGGTTTTATTGTCAGTACAGTCTAAGGGATACAGTAAACCTGAAGTAAAGCATCGGAATCTAAAACTGGTCACACAGGAATGGTTCAAATCATAGACAGTAAAAAGGGTCAGTCTTCTTGTTTTTAAGTGGGGATTGAGCCTTTTGTTTTTAATTCCGACGCAATTTCTGCGTTTCATCGTCAATAAGAAGGTCCAAGGGGTACATTGAACCTGAAATGAAACATCGGAATCTATAACTGGTCTCATATGATAGGTTCAAATCATAGACCGCAAGAAGAATCAGTCTTCTTGTACTTAAGTCGGCCGTGTGCCTTTTGTATGTAATTCCGATGCAATTTCTGTGTCGTCGTCAATATGTAGGTCCAAGGGATACAGTAAACCTGAAGTAAAGCTTCGGAATCTATAACTGGTCTCACAGGAAAGGGTCAAAATATAGACAGTAAGAAGAGTCAGTCTTCTTGTACTTAAGTCGGCATTTTGGTTTTGTATTTAATTCCGCTGCAATTTCTGTGTTTCATCGTCAATAAGAAGGTACAAGGGATACAGTAAACCTGAAGTGAAGCATCGGAACGGAAACTGGTCTCACAGGAATGGTTCAAAATATGGACAGTAAGAAGAGTCAGTCTTCTTGTACTTAAGTCGGCATTTTGGTTTTGTATTTAATTCCGCTGCAATTTCTGTGTTTCATCGTCAATAAGAAGGTCCAAGGGATACAGTAAACCTGTAGTGAAGCATCGGAATCTAAAACTGTTCCCACAGTAAAGATTCAAAACATAGACAGTGAGAAGAGACAGTCTACTTGTACTTAAGACGGCATTGTGCCTTTTGTATTTAATTCCGATGCGATTTCTGTGTTTCATCGTCAATAAGAAGGTCCAAGGGATACAGTAAACCTGAAGTGAAGAATCGGAAACTAAAACTGGTCTCACAGGAAAGGTTCAAAGCATAGACAGTAAGAAGAGTCCATCTTCTTGTACTGAAGTCGGAATTGTGCCTTTTGTGTTTAATTCCGATGCAATTTCTGTGATTCATCGACAATGAGAAGGTCCAAGGGATACAGTAAACCTGCAGTGAAGCATCGGAATCTAAAACTGGTCTCACAGGAAAGGTTCAAGTCATAGAATGTAAGAAGAGTCAGTCCTCTTGTACTTAAGTCGGCATTGTGCCTTTTGTATTTAATTCCGATGCACTTTCTGTGTTTCATCGTCAATAAGAAGGTCCAAGGCATACAGTAAACCTAAAATACAGCTTCGTAATCTAAAACTGGTCTCACAGTAAAGATTCAAATTATAGACAGTAAGAAGAGTCCATCTTCTTGTACTGAAGTCGGAATTGTGCCTTTTGTGTTTAATTCCGATGCAATTTCTGTGATTCATCGTCAACAAGAAGGTCCAAGGGATACTGTAAACCTGAAGTTAAGCATCGGAATCTAAAACTGGTCTCACAGTAAAGGTTCAAACATAGAGAGTAAGAAGAGTCTGTCTTCTTGTACTTAAGACGGCATTGTGCCTTTTGTATTTAATTCCGATGCATTTTCTGTGTTTCATCGCCAATAAGAAGGCCCAAGGGATACAGTAAACCTGAAGTGAAGCATCGGAATCTGATACTGGTCTCACAGGAAAGGTTCAAATCATAGTATGTAAGAGGAGTCAGTCTTCTTGTACTTAAGTCGGCATTGTGCCTTTTGTATTTAATTCTGATGCAATTTCTGTGTTTCATCGCCAATACGAAGGTCCAAGGGATACAGAAAACCTGAAGTAAAGCATCGGAATCTAAAACTGGTCTCACAGGAAAGGTTCAAATCATAGAATGTAAGAAGAGTCATTCCTCTTGTACTTAAGTCGGCATTGTGCCTTTTGTATATAATTCCGATGCAATTTGTGGGTTTTATTGTCAGTACAGTCTAAGGGATACAGTAAACCTGAAGTAAAGCATCGGAATCTAAAACTGGTCACACAGGAATGGTTCAAATCATAGACAGTAAAAAGGGTCAGTCTTCTTGTTTTTAAGTGGGGATTGAGCCTTTTGTTTTTAATTCCGACGCAATTTCTGCGTTTCATCGTCAATAAGAAGGTCCAAGGGGTACATTGAACCTGAAATGAAACATCGGAATCTATAACTGGTCTCATATGATAGGTTCAAATCATAGACCGCAAGAAGAATCAGTCTTCTTGTACTTAAGTCGGCCGTGTGCCTTTTGTATGTAATTCCGATGCAATTTCTGTGTCGTCGTCAATATGTAGGTCCAAGGGATACAGTAAACCTGAAGTAAAGCTTCGGAATCTATAACTGGTCTCACAGGAAAGGGTCAAAATATAGACAGTAAGAAGAGTCAGTCTTCTTGTACTTAAGTCGGCATTTTGGTTTTGTATTTAATTCCGCTGCAATTTCTGTGTTTCATCGTCAATAAGAAGGTACAAGGGATACAGTAAACCTGAAGTGAAGCATCGGAATCTAAAACAGGTCTCACAGTAAAGATTCAAACCATAGATAGTAAGAAGAGTCAGTCTTCTTGTACTTAGGTCGGCATTGTAACTTTTGTATTTAATTCCGATGCAATTTCTGTGTTTCATCGTCAATAACAAAGTCCAAGGGATACAGTAAACCTGAAGTGAAACATGGGAATCTATAACTGGTCTCACAGGAAAGGTTCGAGTCGAAGAATGTAAGAAGCGTCAGTCCTCTTGTACTTAAGTCGGCATTGTGTCTTTTGTAATGAATTCCGATGCATTTTCTGTGTTTCATCGTCAATAAGATGGTCCAAGGCATACAGTAAACCTAAAGTTAAGCATCGGAATCTAAAACTGGTCTCACAGTAAATTTTCAAATCATAGACAGTTAGAACAGGCCGTCTTCTTGTACTTAAGTCGGCATTGTGCATTTTGTATTTAATTCCGATGCAATTTCTGTGTTTCACCGTCAATAAGGAGGTAGAAGGGATACAGTACACCTGAAGTAAAGCATCGGAACCTAAAACTGGTCTCACTGGAGAGGTTCAAACCATAGTCAGCAAGAAGTGTCAGTCTTCCTGTTTTCTAAATCGGCATTGTGCCTTTTGTATTTAATTCCAATGTAATTTCTGTGTTTCATCGCAAATAAGAAGGTCCAAGGGATACAGTAAACCTGAAGTGAAGCTTCGGAATCCAAACTGGTCTCACAGCAAAGGTTCATAACATAGACAGTAAGAGGAGTCAGTCTTCTTGTACTTAAGTCGGCATCGTGCCTTTTGTAATTAATTCCGATGCCATTTTTGTGTTTTATCGTCAATAAGAAGGTCCAAGGGATACAGTAACATTGAAATGAAGCATAGGAATCTAAAACTGGTCTCACAGGGAAGGTTTAAACATAGACAGTAAGAAGAGTCAGTCTTCTTGTACTTAAGTCGGCACTGTGACATTTGAATTTCATTCCGATGCAATTTCTGTGTTGCATCGTCAATAAGAAGGTCCAAGGGATACAGTAAACCTGAAGTTAAGCATCGGAATCTAAAACTGGTCTCACAGTAAAGGTTCAAACATAGAGAGTAAGAAGAGTCTGTCTTCTTGTACTTAAGTCGGCATTGTGCCTTTTGTATTTAATTCCGATGCATTTTCTGTGTTTCATCGCCAATAAGAAGGCCCAAGGGATACAGTAAACCTGAAGTGAAGCATCGGAATCTGATACTGGTCTCACAGGAAAGGTTCAAATCATAGTATGTAAGAGGAGTCAGTCTTCTTGTACTTAAGTCGGCATTGTGCCTTTTGTATTTAATTCTGATGCAATTTCTGTGTTTCATCGCCAATACGAAGGTCCAAGGGATACAGATAACCTGAAGTAAAGCATCGGAACCTAAAACTGGTCTCACAGGAAAGGTTCAAATCATAGAATGTAAGAAGAGTCATTCCTCTTGTACTTAAGTCGGCATTGTGCCTTTTGTATTTAATTCCGATGCAATTTGTGGGTTTTATTGTCAATACAGTCTAAGGGATACAGTAAACCTGAAGTAAAGCATCGGAATCTAAAACTGGTCACACAGGAATTGTTCAAATCATAGACAGTAAAAAGGGTCAGTCTTCTTGTTTTTAAGTGGGGATTGTGCCTTTTGTTTTTAATTCCGACGCCATTTCTGCGTTTCATCGTCAATAAGAAGGTCCAAGGGGTACATTGAACCTGAAATGAAACATCGGAATCTATAACTGGTCTCATATGATAGGTTCAAAACATAGACCGCAAGAAGAATCAGTCTTCTTGTACTTAAGTCGGCCGTGTGCCTTTTGTATGTAATTCCGATGCAATTTCTGTGTCGTCGTCAATATGAAGGTCCAAGGGATACAGTAAACCTGAAGTAAAGCATCGGAATCTATAACTGGTCTCACAGGAAAGGTTCAAAATATAGACAGTAAGAAGAGTCAGTCTTCTTGTACTTAAGTCGGCATTTTGGTTTTGTATTTAATTCCGCTGCAAATTCTGTGTTTTTATCGTCAATAAGAAGGTACAAGGGATACAGTAAACCTGAAGTGAAGCATCGGAATCTAAAACAGGTCTCACAGTAAAGATTCAAACCATAGACAGTAAGAAGAGTCAGTCTTCTTGTACTTAGGTCGGCATTGTAACTTTTGTATTTAATTCCGATGCAATTTCTGTGTTTCATCGTCAATAACAAAGTCCAAGGGATACAGTAAACCTGAAGTGAAACATCGGAATCTAAAACTGGTCTCACAGGAAAGGTTGGAGTCATAGAATGTAAGAAGCGTCAGTCCTCTTGTACTTAAGTCGGCATTGTGTCTTTTGTAATGAATTCCGATGCATTTTCTGTGTTTCATCGTCAATAAGATGGTCCAAGGCATACAGTAAACCTAAAGTAAAGCATCGGAATCTAAAACTGGTCTCACAGTAAATTTTCAAATCATAGACAGTAAGAACAGGCCGTCTTCTTGTACTTAAGTCGGCATTGTGCATTTTGTGTTTATTTCCGATGCAATTTCTGTGTTTCACCGTCAATAAGGAGGTAGAAGGGATACAGTACACCTGAAGTAAAGCATCGGAACCTAAAACTGGTATCACTGGAGAGGTTCAAACCATAGTCAGCAAGAAGTGTCAGTCTTCCTGTTTTCTAAATCGGCATTGTGCCTTTTGTATTTAATTCCAATGTAATTTCTGTGTTTCATCGCAAATAAGAAGGTCCAAGGGATACAGTAAACCTGAAGTGAAGCTTCGGAATCCAAACTGGTCTCACAGCAAAGGTTCATAACATAGACAGTAAGAGGAGTCAGTCTTCTTGTACTTAAGCCGGCATCGTGCCTTTTGTAATTAATTCCGATGCCATTTCTGTGTTTTATCGTCAATAAGAAGGTCCAAGGGATACAGTAACACTGAAATGAAGCATAGGAATCTAAAACTGGTCTCACAGGGAAGGTTTAAACATAGACAGTAAGAAGAGTCAGTTTTCTTGTACTTAAGTCGGCACTGTGACATTTGAATTTCATTCCGATGCAATTTCTGTGTTGCATCGTCAATAAGAAGGTCCAAGGGATACAGTAAACCTGAAGTGAAGCATCGGAATCTGAAACTGGTCTCACTGGAAAGGTTCAAATCATAGAATGTAAGAAGAGTCAGTTATCTTGTACTTCAATCGGCATTGTGCCTTTTGTATTTTATTCCGAAGCAATTTCTGTGTTTCATCGTCAATATGAAGGTCCAAAGGATACTGTAAACCTGAATTGAAACATGGGAATATAAATCTGCACTCACAGGAAACTTTCAAACCATAGACAGTAAGAAGAGTTAGTCTTCTTGTACTTAAGTCTGCATTATGCCTTTTGTAATTAATTCCGATGCAATTTTTATGTTTCATCGTCAATATGAAGATCCAAGGGATACAGTAAACCTGAAGTGAAGCACCGGAAACTAAAACTGGTCGCAAAGTAAAGGTTCAAAACATAGATAGTTTGGAGAGCCTGTCTTCTTGTACTTAAGTCGGCATTGTGCCTTTTTTACTTAATTCCGATCCAATTTCTGTGTTTCATGGTCAATAAGTAAGTCTGAGGGATACAGTAAACCTAAAGTGAAGCATCGGAATAAAACCTGGTCTCACAGAAAAGGTTCAAATTATAGACAGTAAGAAGAGTCAGTATTCTTAGACCTAAGTCGGCATTGTGCCTTTTGCATTTAATTCCAATGCAATTTCTGTGATTCATCGTCAATAAGGTGGTCCAAGGGATACAGTAAACCTGAAGTAAAGCATCGGAATCTAAAACTGGTCCCACTGAAAAGGATCAATCCATAGTCAGCGAGAAGAGTCAGTCTTCCTGTACTTCAATCGGCATTGTGCCTTTTGTATTTAATTCCAATGCAATTTCTGTGTTTCATCGTCAATAAGAAGGTCCAAGGGATACAGTAAACCTGAAGTGAAGCTTCGGAATCAAAACTGCTCTCACAGGTAAGGTTCAAAACATAGACAGGAAGAAGAGTCAGTCTCCTTGTGCTTAAGTAGGCATTTAGATTTTGTATTTTATTCCGATGCAATTTCTGTGTTTCATCGTCAATAAGAGGGTCCAAGGGATACAGTAAACCTGAATTCAAGCATAGGAATCTAAAACTGGTCTCACAGGGAAGGTTCAAAACATAGACAGTAAGAAGAGTAAGTCTTCTTGTACTTAAGTCTGCATTGTGCCTTTTGTATTTAATTCCGATGCAATTTCTGTGTTTCATCGTCAATAAGCAGGTACAAGGGATACAGTAAACCTCAAGTGAAGCATTGGATTCTAAAACTGGTCATATAGGAAAGGTTCAAATCAAAGAATGTAAGAAGAGTCACTCCTCTTGTATATAAGTCGGCATTGTGCCTATTGTGTTTAATTCCGATGCAATTTCTGGGTATTATCGCCAATAAGAACGTCCAAGGGATACAGTAAACCTGAAGTAAAGCATCCATATCTAAATCTGGTCTAACAGGAAAGGTTCAAAACATGGACAGTAAGAAGAGTCAGTCTTCTTGTACATAAGTCGGCAGTGTGTCTTTTGTATTTAATTCCGATGCAATTTCTGTGTTTCATCGTCAATAAGAAGCTCCAAGGGATACATTAAACCTGAGATGAAGCATCGGAATCTACAACTGGTCTCACAGGAATGGTTCAAAGCATAGACCGTAAGAAGTCAGTCATCTTCTACTTAAGTCGGCATTGTGCCTTTTGTATATAATTCCGATGCAATTTCTGTGTTTCATCGTCAATATGAAGGTCCAACGGATATAGTAAACCGAAGGTAAAGCATCGGAATCTATAACTGGTCTCAGAGGAAATGTTCAAAGTATAGACAGTAAGAAGAGTCAGTCTTCTTGCACTTATGTCGGCATTTTGATTTTGTATTTAATTCCGACGCAATTTCTGTGTTTCATCGTCAATAAGAAGGTCCAAGGGATACAGTAAACCTGAAGTGAAGCATCGGAATCTGAAACTGGTCCCACAGTAAAGATTCAAAACATAGACAGTTAGGAGAGTCAGTCTTCATGTACTTAAATCGGCATTGTGCCTTTTGTATTTAATTCCGGTGCAATTTCTGTGTTTCTTCGTCAATAAGAAGGTCCAATGGATACAGTAAACCGGAAATGAAGCATAGGAATCTGAAACTGGTCTCACAGGAAAGGTTCAAATCATAGACAGTAAGAAGTGTCAGTCTTCTTGTACTTCAGTCGGCATTGTGCCTTTTGTATTTAATTATGATGCAATTTCTGTGTTTCATCGTCAATAAGAAGGTCCAAGGGATTAAATAAGTCTGAAGTGAAGCATCGGAATCAAAAGTAGTCTCACAGGAAAGGTTCAAAGCATAGACTGTAAGAAGAGTCAGTCTTCTTTTACATAAGTCGGCATTTTGCATTTTGTATTTAATTCCGATGCAATTTCTGTGTTTCATCGTCAATAAGAAGGTCCAAGGGATACAGTAAACCAGAAATGAAGCATAGGAATCTAAATCTGGTCTCACAGGAAAGGTTCAAATCATTGAATGTAAGAAGAGTCAGTCCTCTTCTACTGAAATCGGCATTGTGCCTTTTGTATTTAATTCCGTTGCAATTTCTGGGTTTTATCGTCAATAAGAAGGTCCAAGGGACGCAGCAAACCTGAAGTAAAGCATCGGAATCTAAAACTGGTCACACAGGAAAGGTCCAAAACATAGACAGTAAAAAGAGTCAGTCTTCTTGTTTTTTAATTGGGCATTGTGCCTTTTGTATTTAATTCCGACGCAATTTCTGTGTTTCATCGTCAGTAAGAAAGTCCAAGGGATACGGTAAACCTGAAGTGAAGCATCGGAATCAAAACTGGTCTCACAGGAATGGTTCTAAACATAGACTGTAAGAAGAGTCAGTCTTCTTTTACATAAGTCGGCATTTTGCATTTTGTATTTAATTCCGATGCAATTTCTGTGTTTCATCGTCAATAAGAAGGTCCAAGGAATACAGTAAACCAGAAATGAAGCATAGGAATCTAAATCTGGTCTCACAGGAAAGGTTCAAATCATAGAATGTAAGAAGAGTCAGTCCTCTTCTACTGAAATCGGCATTGTGCCTTTTGTATTTAATTCTGATGCAATTTCTGTGTTTCATCATCAATAAGAATGTCCAAGGGATACAGCAAACTAGAAATGAAGCATAGGAATCCAAATCTGGTCTCACAGGAAAGGTTCAAATTATAGACAGTAAACAAGACTCAGTCTTCTTATACTTAAGTCGGCATTGTGAATTTCGTATTTAATTCCGATGCAATTTCTGTGTATCATCGATATTATGAAGATTCAAGGGACACAGTAAACCTGAGGTGGAGCATCATATTGAAAACTGCTCTCAGAGGATAGGTTCAAATCATAGAATGTAAGAAGAGTCAGTCCTCTTGTACTTAAGTCGGCATTGTGCCTTTTGTATTTAATTCCGATGCAATTTCTGTGTTTCATCGTCAATAAGAAGGTCCAAGGGATACATAAAACCTGAAATGAGGAATCGGAATCTGAAACTGGTCTCACAGGAAAAGTTCAAAACAGAGACCGTAAGAAGAGTCAGTCTTCTTGTACTTAAGTCAGCATTGTGCCTTTTGTATATAATTCCGACGCAATTTCTGTGTTTCATCGTCAATATGAGGGTCCAAGGGATACAGTAAACCTGAAGTGAAGCATCGGAATCTAAAACTAGTGTCACAGTAAAGATTCAAAACACAGACTGTAAGAAGAGTCAGTCTTCTTGTACTTAAGTCGGCATTGTGCCTTTTGTACTTATTTCCGATGCAATTTCTGTATTTCATCGTCAATAAGAAGGTCCAAGGGATACAGTAAACCTGAAGGTAAGCATCGGAAACTAACACTGGTCTCACAGGAAAGGTTCAAAACATAGACAGTTAGAAGAGTCTGTCTTCTTGTACTTAAGTCGGCATTGTGTCTTTTGTACTTAATTCCGATCCAATTTCTGTGTTTCGTGGTCAATAAGTAAGTCTGAGGGATACAGTAAACCTAAAGTGAAGCATCGGAATCAAAACAGGTCTCACAGGAAAATGTTCAAATTATAGACAGTAAGAAGAGTCAGTCTATTAGACGTAAGTCGGCATTGTGCCTTTGGCATTTAATTCCAAAGCAATTTCTGTGTTTCATCGTCAATAAGGTGGTCCAAGGGATACAGTAATCCTGAAGTAAAGCATCGGAATCTAAATTTGGGCTCACAGAAAAGGATCAAACCATAGTCAGGAAGAAGAGTCAGTCTTCGTGTATTTAAATCGGCATTGTGCCTTTTGTATTTAATTCCAATGCAATTTCTGTGTTTCATCGTCAATAAGAAGGACTAAGGGATACAGTAAACCTGAAGTGAAGCTTCGGAATCATAACTGGTTTCACAGCTAAGGTTCAAAACATAGGCAGTAAGAGTAGTCAGTCTTCTTGTACTTAAGTCGGCATTGTGCTTTTGTATTTAATGCCGATGCAAGTTCTGTGTTTCATCGTCAATAAGAAGGTCCAAGGGATACAGTAACCTTGAATTGAAGCATTGAAATCTGAAACTGGTCTCACAGGGAAGGTTCAAAACATAGACAGCAAGAAGAGTCAGTCTTCTTGTATTTACATCGTCATTGTGCCTTTTGTATTTAATTCCATTGCAATTTCTGTGTTTCATCGTCAATAAGAAGGTCCAAGGGATGCAGTAAACCTGAAGTGAAGCTTCGGAATCAAAAATGGTCTCACAGCTAAGGTTCAAAACATAGACAGGAAGAAGAGTCAGTCCCCTTGTACTTAAGTAGGCATTTAGATTTTGTATTTAATTCCCATGCAATTTCTGTGTTTCATCGTCAATAAGATGGTCCAAGGGATACAGTAAACCTGAATTCAAGCATAGGAATCCAAAACTGGTCTCACAGGGAAGGTTCAAAACACAGACAGTAAGAAGAGTCAGTCTTCGTGTACTTAAGTTGGCATTGTGCCTTTTGTATTTAATTCCGATGCAAATTCTGTGTTTCATCGTTAATTTGAAGTGCCAAGGGATACAGTATACCTGAAGTGAAGCATCGGAATCTAAAACTGGTCAAATAGGAAAGGTTCAAATCAAAGAATGTAAGAAGAGTCAGTCCTCCTGTACTTAAGTCGGCATTGTGCTTATAGTGTTTAATTCCGACGCAATTTCTGGGTTTTCTCGTCAATAAGAAGGTCCAAGGGATACAGTAAACCTGAAGTGAAGCATCGGAATCTAAAACTGGTCAAATAGAAAATTTCAAATCAAAGAATGTAAGAATAGTCAGTCTTCTTGTACTTAAGTCAGCATTGTGCCTTTTGTATTTAATTCCGATGCAAATTCTGTGTTTCATCGTTAATTTGAAGGGCCAAGGGATACAGTATACCTGAAGTGATGCGTCGGAATCTAAAACTGATCTCAGAGGAAACGTTCTAAATATAGACCGTAAGAAGAGTCAGTCCTCTTGTATTTAAGTCGGCATTGTGATTTTTGTATTTAATTCCGATGCAATTTCTGTGTTTCATCGTCAATTAGAAGGTATCATGGATACAGTAAAACTGAAGTGAAGTTTCGATTTATAAAACTGGTCTCACAGGAAAGGTTTATAACATAGACAGTAAGAAGAGTCAGTCATCTTCTACTTACGTCGGCATTGTGCCTTTTGTATATAATTCCGATGCAATTTCTGGGTTTCATCGTCAATATGAAGGTCCAACGGATACAGTAAACCTAAGGTAAAGCATCGGAATCTGTAAATGGTCTCAGAGGAAATGTTCAAAGTATAGACAGTAAGAAGAGTCAGTCTTCTTGTACTTATGTCGGCATTTTGATTTTGTATTTCATTCCGACGCAATTTCTGTGTTTCTACGTCAATAAGAAGGTCCAAGGGATACAGTAAACCTGAAGTGAAGCATCGGAATCTAAAACTGGTCCCACAGTAAATATTCAAAACATAGACAGTTAGAAGAGACAGTCTTCTTGCACTTAAGTTGGCATTGTGGCTTCTGTATTTAATTCCGATGCGATTTCTGTGTTTCATTGTCAATAAGAATGTCCAAGGGATACAGTAAACCTGAAGTGAAACATCGGAAACTAAAACTGGTCTCACAGGAAAGGTTCAAAGCATAGACTGTAAGAAGAGTCCGTCTTCTTGTACTTATGTCGGCATTGTGCCTTTTGAATTAAATTCCTATGCAAATTCTATGTTTCATCGTCAATAAGAAAGTCTGAGGGATACAGTAAACCTGAACTAAAGCATCGGAATCTGAAACTGGTCTCACTGGAAAGGTTCAAAACATAGACAGCAAGAAGAGTCAGTCGTCTTGTTTTTAAATCGGCATTGTGCCTTTTGTATTTAATTCCAATGCAATTTCTGTGATTCATGGTCAATAACAAGGTCCAAGAGATACAGTAAACCTGAAGTGAAGCATCGGAATCTAAAACTGGTCTCACAGGAAAGGTTCAAAACATAGACAGTATGAAGATTTAGTCTTCTTGTACTTAAGTCGGCATTGTGCCTTTTGTATTTAATTCGGATGCAATTCCTGTGTTTCATCGTCAATGAGAAAGTCCAAGGGATACAGTAAACCTGAAGTGAAGCATCGGAAACTAAAAGTGGTCTCACACGGAAGGTTCACAACATAGACAGTAAGAAGAGTCAGTCTTCTTGTACTTAAGTCGGCTTTGTGCCTTTTGTATTTAATTCCGATGCATTTTCTGTGTTTCATCGCCATTAAGAAGGCCCAAGGGATACAGTAAACCTGAAGTGAAGCATCGGAATCTGATACTGGTCTCACAGGAAAGGTTCAAATCATAGAATGTAAGAAGAGTCAGTCTTCTTGTACTTAAGTCGGCATTGTGCCTTTTGTATTTAATTCTGATGCAGTTTCTGTGTTTCATCGTCAATAAGAAGGTCCAAGGGATACAGAAAACCTGAAGTGGAGCATCGGAATCAAAACTGGTCTCACAGGATAGGTTCAAATCATAGAATGTAAGAAGAGTCAGTCCTCTTGTACTTAAGTCGGCATTGTGCTTTTGTATTTAATTCCGATGCAATTTCTGTGTTTCATCGTCAATAAGAAGCTCCAAGGGATACATTAATCCTGAAATGAAGAATCGGATTCAAAAACTGGTCTCACAGGAATGGTTCAAAAGATAGACCGTAAGAAGAGTCAGTCATCTTCTACTTAAGTCGGCATTGTGCCTTTTGTATATAATTCCGATGCAATTTCTGTGTTTCATCGTCAATATCAAGGTCCAACGGATACAGTAAACCTACGGTAAAGCATCGGAATCTATAAATGGTCTCAGAGGAAATGTTCAAATTATAGACAGTAAGAAGAGTCAGTCTTCTTGTACTTATGTCGGCATTTTGATTTTGTATTTAATTCCGACGCAATTTCTGTGTTTCATCGTCAATAAGAAGGTCCAAGGGATACAGTAAACCTGAAGTGAAGCATCGGAATCTAAAATTGGTCTCACAGGAAAGGTTCAAAACATAGACGGTAAGAAGAGTCAGTCTTCATGTACTTAAGTCGGCATTATGCCTTTTGTATTTAATTCCGATGCTATTTCTTTGTTTCATCGCCAATAAGAAGGTCCAAGGGTTACAATACACCTGAAATGAAGCATAGGAATCTGAAACTGGTCTCACAGGAAAGCTTCAAATCATAGACAATAAGAAGTGACAGTCTTCTTGTACTTCAGTCGGCATTGTTCCTTTTGAATTTAAATCCGATGTAATTTCTGTGTTTAATCGTCTATAAGAAGGTCCAAGGGATACAGTAAACCTGAAGTGAAACATCGGAATCTAAAACTGGTATCACAGCAAAGGTTCATGACGTAGACAGTAAGAAGAGTCAGTCTTCTTGTACTTAAGTCGGCATTGTGCCTTTTGTATTTAATTCCGATGCAATTTCTGTGTTTCATCGTCAATAAGATGGTCCAAGGGATACAGTTAACCTGAAGTAAGCTATCGGAATCTAAAATTTGTCTCACAGGAAAGGTTCAAAACATAGACTGTAAGAAGAGTCAGTCTTCTTGTATTTAAGTCGGCAGTGTGCCTTTTGTATTTAATTCCGATGCAATTTCTGTGTTTCATCGTCAATTAGCAGGTCAAAGGGATTCAGTAATCCTGTAGTGAAGCATCAGAATCTAAAACTGGTCTCACAGGAAAGGTTCGAGTCATAGAATGTAAGAAGCGTCAGTCCTCTTGTACTTAAGTCGAGATTGTGTCTTTTGTAATTAATTCCGATGCAATTTCTGTGTTTCATCGTCAATTAGAAAGTCCAAGGTATACGATACACCTGAAGTGAAGCATCGGAATCAAAACTGGTCTCACAGGAATGGTTCAAAACATAGACAGTAAGAAGAGTTAGTCTTCTTGTACTAATGTCGGCATTGTGCCTCTTGTATTTAATTCTGATGCAATTTCTGTGTTTCATCGTCAATAAGAAGGTCCAAGGGATACAGTAAACCTGAAATGAAGCATAGGAATCTAAAACTGTTCTCTCAGGAAAGCTTCAAAATATACCCAGTAAGAAAACTCAGTCTACTTGTACGTAAGTCGGCATTGTGCCGTTTGTATTTAATTCCGATGCGATTTCTGTGTTTTATCGTCGATATGAAGATCCAAGGGAAACAGTAAACCTGATGCGGAGCATCGAAATCAAAACTGGTCTCACAGGATAGGTTCATAACATAGAACGTAAGAAGAGTCACTCCTCTTGTACTTAAGTCGGCATTGTGCATTTTGTATTTAATTCCCATGCAATATATGTGTTTCATCGTCAATATGAAGGTCCAAGGGATACAGTAAACCTGAAGTGAAGCATCGGAAACTAAACTGGTCTCACACGGAAGGTTCAAATCATAGACAGTAATAAGAGTCAGTCTTGTTGTACTTAAGTCGGCATTGTAACTTTTGTGTTTAATTCCGATGCAATTTCTGTGTTTCATCGTCAATAACAAAGTCCAAGGGATACAGTAAACCTGAAGTGAAACATCGGAATCTAAAACTGGTCTCACAGGAAAGGTTCGAGTCATAGAATGTAAGAAGCGTCAGTCCTCTTGTACTTAAGTCGAGATTGTGTCTTTTGTAATTAATTCCGATGCAATTTCTGTGTTTCATCGTCAATAAAATGGACCAAGGCATACAGCAAACCTAAAGTAAAGCATCGGAAACTAAAACTGGTCTCACAGTAAATATTCAAATCACAGACAGTAAGAACAGACCGTCTTCTTGTACTTAAGTCGGCATTGTGCCTATTGTATTTAATTCCGATGCAATATCTGTGTATCATCGTCAATATGAAGGTCAAAGGGATACAGTAAACTTGAAGTGAAGCATCGGAACCTAAAACTGGTCTCACAGGAAAGGTTCAAATCATAGAATGTAAGAAGAGTCTGTCCTCTAGTACTTAAGTCGGCATTGTGCCTTTTGTATTTCATTCCGTCGCAATTTCTGTGTTTCATCGTCAATAAGAAGGTCCAAGGGATACAGTAAATCTGAAGAGATGCATCGGAATCCCAACTGGCCTCACAGGAATGACTCAAAACATAGACAGTAAGAAGAGTCAGTCTTCCTGTACTTAAGTCGTCATTGTGCCTTTTGTATTTAATTCCGATGAAATTTCTGTGTTTCATCGTCAATAAGAAGGTCCAAGGGATACAGTAAACCTGAATTGAAACATAGAAATCAAAAACTGCACTCACAGGAAAGCTTCAAATCATAGGCAGTAAGAAGGGTCAGTCCTCTTGTACTTAAATCGGCATTATGCATTTTGTACTTAATTCCGAAGCAATTACTGTGTTTCATCGTCAATATGAAGATCCAAGGGATACAGTAAACCTGAAATGAAGCATCGGAATCAGAAAAGGGCTCACAGGAAAAGTACAAATCGTGGAATGTAAGAAGGGTCGGTCCTCTTGTACTTAAGTCGGCATTGTGCCTTTTGTACTTAATTCCGATGCAATTTCTGTGTTTCATCGTCAATAAGTAAGTCTGAGGGATACAGTTACCTGAAGTGAAGCAGCGCAATCAAAACTGGTCTCACAGGAAAGGTTCTAAATATAGACAGTAAGAAGAGTCAGACTTCTTGGACTTAAGGCGGCATTGTGCCTTTTGTATTTAATTCCGATGCAATTTTTGTGTTTCACCGTCAATAAGGAGGTCCAGGGGATACAGTAAACCTGAAGTAAAGCATCGGAACCTAAAACTGGTCTAATTGGAAATGATCAAACTAAAGCCAGCAAGAAGAGTCAGTCTTCTTGTTTTTAAATAGGCATTGTACCTTTTGTATTTAATTCCAATGTAATTTCTGTGTTCCATCGTCAATAAGAAGGTCCAAGGGATACAGTAAACCTGAAGTGAAGCTTCGGAATCCAAACTGGTCTCACATCAAAGGTTCAAAACATAGACAGTAAGAAGAGTCAGTCATCATGTACTTATGTCGGCATTGAGCCTTTTGTATTCAATTCCGATGCAATTTCTGTGTTTCATCGTCAATAAGAAGGTCCAAGGGACACAATAACAATGAAATGAATCATAGGAATCAAAAACTGGTCTCACAGAGAAGGTTCAAGACATAGACCGTAAGTGGAGTCAGTCTTCTTGTACTTAAGTCGGCATTGTGCCTTTTGTATATAATTCCGAAGCAATTTCTGTGTTTCATCGTCAATATGAAGGTCCAAGGGATACAGTTAACCTGAAGAAAAGCATCGGAATCTATAACTGGTCTCGCAGGAAAGGTTCAAAGTGTAGACAGTAAGAAGAGTCAGACTTCTTGGACTTAAGACGGCATTGTGCCTTTTGTATTTAATTCCGATTCCATTTCTGTGTTTCACCGTCAATAAGGAGGTAGAAGGGATACAGTAAAACCTGAAGTAAAGCATCGGAACCTAAAACTGGTCTCACTGGAAAGGTTCAAACTATAGTCAGCAAGAAGAGTCAGTCTTCCTGTTTTTTAAATCGGCATTGTGCCTTTTGTGTTTAATTCTAATGTAATTTCTGAGTTACATCGTCAATATGAAGGTCCAAGGGATACAGTAAAGCTGAAGTGAAGCATCGGAAACTAAAACTGGTCTCACATGAAAGGTTCAAAGCATAGGCAGTAAAGACTGTCACTCTTCTTGTACTTAAGTCGGCATTGCGCATTTTGTATTTAATTCCGATGCTATTTCTGTGTTTCATCGTCAATAAGAAGGTCCAAGGGATACAGTCAACCTGAAGTGAAGCATCGGAATCTACAACTGGTCTCACAGGAAAGGTTCGAGTCCTAGAATGTAAGAAGAGACAGTTTTCTTGTACGTAAGTCGGCATTGTGCCTTTTGCATTTAATTCCGACGCAATTTCTGTGTTTCATCGTCAATAAGTAAGTCTGAGGGATACAGTAAACCTGAAGTGTAGCATCGGAATCAAAACTGGTCTCACAGGAAAGGTTGAAAATGCAGACAGTAACAAGAGTCAGACTTCTTGGACTTAAGTCGGCATTGTGCCATTTGTATTTAATTCCAGTGCAATTTCTGTCTTTTACCGTCAATAAGGAAGTCCAAGGAATACAGTAAACCTGAAGTAAAGCATCGGAATCTAAAACTGGTCTCTCTATAAAGGTTCAAACCATTGACACCAAGAAGAGTCAGTCTTCTTGTTTTTAAATCGGCATTGTGCCTTTTGTATTTCATTCCAATGCAATTTCTGTGTTACATCGTCAATATGAAGGTCCACGGGATACAGTAAACATGAAGTGAACCATCTGAATCTAAAACTGGTCTCACAGGAATGGTTCAAAGCATAGACAGTAAGGAGAGTCGGTCTTCTTGTACTTAAGTCGGCATTGTGCCTTTTGTATTTAATTCCGATGCAATTTCTGTGTTTCACCGTCTATACGGAGGTCCAAGGGATACAGAAAACCTGAAGTAAAGCATCGGAATCTAAAACTGGTCTTACTGGAAAGGTTCTAACCATAGACAGCAAGAAGAGTCAGTCTTCTTGTTTTTAAATCGGCATTGTGCATTTTGTATATAATTCCAATGCAATTTCTGTGTCTCATCGTCAATAAGAAGGTCCAAGGGATACAGTAAACCTGAAATGAAGCTTCGGAATCCAAACTGGTCTCACAGCAAAGGTTCAAAACATAGACAGTAAGAAGAGTCAGTCATCTTGTACTCTAGTCGGCATTGTGCCTTTTTTATTTAATTCCAATGCATTTTCTGTGTTTTATCGTCAATATGAAAGTCCAAAGCGATACAGTAACACGGAAATGAAGCATAGGAATCTAAAACTGGTCTCACAAAGAAGTTTCAAAGCTTAGACAGTAAGAAGAGTCAGTCTTCTTGTACTTAAGTCGGCATTATGCCTTTTGTATTTAATTCCGATGCAATTTTTGTGTTTCATCGTCAATATGAAGATCCAAGGGGTACAGTAAACCTGAAGTGAAGCATCGGAATCAGAACTGGCCTCACAGGAAAGGTTCAAATCGTAGAATGAAAGAAGGGTCAGTCCTCCTGTACTTAAGTCGGCATTGTGCCTTTTGTATTTACTTCCGATGCAATTTCTGTGTTTCATCGTCAATAAGAAAGTCTGAGGGATACAGTAAACCTGAAGTAAGGCATCAGAATCAGAACTGGTAACACAGTAAATGTTTAAAACATAGAAAGTAAGAAGAGTAGTCTTCTTGTACTTCAGTCGTCATTGTGCCTTTTGTATTTATTTCCGCTTAAATTTCTGTGTTTCATCGTCAATTAGGAGGTCCAAAGGATACAGTAAACCTAAAGTAAAGCATCGTAATCTAAAACTCGTCTCGCTATAAAGGTTCAAACCATAGACAGCAGGAAGAGTCAGTCTTCTTGTTTTTAAAACAGCATTGTGTTTTTATTTTTAATTCCAATGCAATTTCTGTGTTTCATCGTCAATAAGAAGGTCCAAGGGATACAGTAAACCTGAAGTGAAGCATCGGAAACTAAAACTGGTCTCACAGGAAAGGTACAAAGCATAGACAGTGGGAAGAGTCAGTCATCTTGTACTTAAGACGGCATTGTGCCTTTTGTATTTAATTCCGATGCAATTTCTGTGTTTCATCGTCAATAAGAAGGTCCAAGGGATACAGTAAACCTGAAGTGAAGCATCGGAATCTAAAACTTGTCTCACAGTAAAAATTCAAATCATAGACAGTAAGAACAGTCAGTCTTCTTGTACTTAAGTCGGCATTTTGATTTTGTGTTTAATTCCGACGCAATTTCTGTGTTTCATCGCCAATAAGAAGGTCCTCAGGATACTGTAAACCTGAAGTGAAGCATCGGATTATATAACTGGTCTCACAGTAAAGATTCAAAACATCGACAGTAAGAAGAGTCAGTCTTCTTGTACTTACGTCGGCATTGTGCCTTTAGTATTAAATGCCGATATAATTTCTGTGTTTCATCGTCAAAAAGAAGGTCCAAGGGATACAGTAAACCTGAAGTGAAGCATCGGAATCTAAAACTGGTCTCACAGTAAAGGTTCAAATCATAGGCAGTAAGAGGAGTCAGTTTTCTTGTACCTTAGGCGGCATTGTGCCTTTTGTATTTAATTCCAATGCAATTTCTGTGTTTCATATTCAATGAGATGGTCCAGGGCATATAGTAAACCTGAAGTGAAGCATCGGAATCTAAAACTGGTTTCACAGGAAAGGTTCAAAGCATAGACAGTAAGAAGTGTCTGTCTTCTTGTACTTGAGTCGGCATTGTGCCTTTTGTATTTAATACGGATGCAATTTCAGTGTTACAACGTCAATAAGAAGGTCTAAGGGGTACCGTAAACCTGAAGTGAAGCATCGGAAACTAAAACTGCTCTCACAGGGACCGTTCACAACATAGACAGTAAGAAGAGTCAGTCTTCTTGTACATAAGTCGGCATTGCGCCTTTTGAATTTAATACCGATGCATTTTCTGTGTTTCATCGTTAATAAGAAGGTCCAAGGGATACAGTAAACCTGTTGTGAAGCATCGGAATCTAAAACTGGTCTCACAGGAAAGGTTCAAATCTAAGAATGTAAGAAGAGTCAGTCCTCTTGTACTTTAGTCGGCATTGTGCCTTTTGTATTTCATTCCGACGCAATATCTGTGTTTCATCGTCAATAAGAACGTCCAAGGGATACCGGAAACCTGAAGTGCGGCATCAGATTCAGAACTGGTCTCAAAGGAAAGGTTCAAATCGTAGAAAGTAAGAAGGGTCGGTCCTCTTGTACTTAAGTCGGCATTGTGCTTTTATAATTAATTCCGATGCAATTTCTGTGTTTCATCGTCAATAAGAAGGTCCAAGGCATCCAGTAAACCTGAAGTAAAGCATCGGAATCTAAAACTGGTCTCACAGGAAAGTTTCAAACATAGACAGGAAGAAGTATCGGTCTTCTTGTCTATAAGTCGGCATTGTGCCTTTTATATTTAATTCCGATGCAGTTTCTGTGTTTCATCGTCAATAAGTAAGTCTGAGGGATACAGTAAACCTGAAGTCAACAATCGGAATCTAAAACTGGTCACACAGGAAAGGTTCAAAACTAAGACAGTAAGAAGAGGCAGCCTTCTTGTACTTAAGTCGGTATTTTGACTTTTGTATTTAATTCCGATGCAATTTCTGTGTTTCATCGTCAATAAGAAGGCCCTAGGGATACAGTAAACCTAAAGTGAAACATCGCAATCTAAAACTTGGCTCACAGTAAAGGTTCAAATCTTAGACAGCAACAAGGGTGAGTCGTCTTGTACGTAAGTCGGCATTGTGCCTTTTGTATTTCATTCCGATTCAATTTCTGTGTTTCATCGTCAGTAAGAAGGTCCAAGGGACACAGTGAACCTGAAGTGAAGCATCGTAATCTAAAAATGGTCTCACAGGAAAGGTTCAAAATATAGACAGTAAGAAGAGTCAGTATTCTTGTACTTAAGTCGGCATTGTGCCTTTTGTATATAATTAGGATGCAATTTCTGTGTTTCATCGTCAATAAAAAGGTACTAGGGATACAGTAAACCTGAAGTAATGCATCGGAATCTAAAACTGGTCTCACAGGAAAGTTTCAAAACATAGACAGTAAGAGGAGACGGTCTTCTTGTTTATAAGTCGGCATTGTGCCTTTTGTATTTAATTCCGATGCAATTTCTGTATTTCATCGTCAATAAGAAAGTCTGAGGGATACAGTAAACCTGAAGTGAAGCATCGGAATCAAAACTGGTCTCACAGTATAGGTTTAAAACATAGACAGTAAGAAGAGTAGTCTTCTTGTACTTCAGTCGGCATTGTGCCTTATGTATTTAATTCCGCTGCAATTTCTGTTTTTCTTCGTCAATAAGAAGGTCCAAGGAATGCATTAAACCTGAAATGAAGCATCGGAATCTAAAACTGGTCTCACAGGAAAGGTTCAAAACATAGACCTTAAGAAGAGTCAGTCTTCTTGTACCTAAGTCGACATTGTGCCTTTTGTATATAATTACGATGCAATTTCTGAGTTTCATCGTCTTGTTGAAGGTCCAATGGACACAGTAAACCTGAAGTGAAGCATCGAAACCTATAACTGGTCTCACAGGAAAGGTTCAAAATATAGACAGTACGAAGAGTCAGTCTTCTTGTACGTAAGTCGGCATTGTGCCTTTTGTATTTAATTACGATGCAATTTCTGTGTTTCATCGTCAGTAAAAAGGTCCATGAGATACAGTAAATCTGAATTGAAGCATAGGAGTCTAAAACTGCTCTCACAGGAGAGGTTCAAGACATAGACAGTAAGAAGAGTCAGTCTTCTTGTACTTAAGTCGGCATTATGCCTTTTGTATTTATTTCCGATTGCAATTTCTGTGTTTCATCGTCAATATGAAGATCCAAGGGATACAGTAAACCTCAAGTACAGCATCGGAATCTAAAACTGGTCTCACCGCAAAGGTTCAAAACTTAGACAGTGAGAAGAGTTAGACTTCTTGTACTTAAGTCGACATTGTGCCTTTTGTTTTTAATTCCGATGTAATTTCTGTCGTTCATCGTCAATAAGAAGGTCCAAGGGATACAGTAAACCTGACATGAAGCATCTGAATCTAAAACTGGTCTCACAGGAAAGATTCAAATCATAGAATGTAGGAAGAGTCAGTTCTCTTGTACTCAAGTCGGCATTGTGCCTATTGCATTCAATTCCGATGCAATTTCTGTGTTTCATCGTCAATAAGAAGGTCCAAGGGATACAGTAAACTTGAAGTACAGCATCGGAATCTAAAACTGGTCTCACAGAGAAGGTTCAAAACATAGACAGTAAGAAGAGTCAGTCATCTTGTACTTAAGACGGCATTGTGCCTTTTGTGTTTGATGCCGATGCAAATTCTTCGTTTCATCGTCAATAAGAATTTCCAAGGGATACAGTAACACTAAAATGAAGCATAGGAATCTAATACTGGTCACACACAGAAGGTTCAAAACATAGACAGTAAGAAGAGTCAGTCTTCTTGTACTTAAGTCGGCATTGTGCCTTTTGTATCTAATGCCGATGCAAATTCTGTGTTACATCGTCAATATGAAGGGCAAAGGGATACAGTATACCTGAAGTGAAGCATCGGAATCTAAAACTGGTCTCAGAGGAAAGGTTCAAAATATAGACCGTAAGAAGAGTCAGTCTTCTTGTACTTAAGTCAGCAATGTGCCATTTGTATTTCATTCCGACGCAATATCTGTCTTTCATCGTCAATAAGAATGTCCAAGGGATAGAGTAAACCTGAAGTGAAGCATCGGAATCCAAACTGGTCTCATAGGAATGGTTCAAATCATAGACAGTAAGGAGTGTCAGTCTTCTTGTACTTAAGTCGGTATTGTGCCTTTTGTATTTAATTCCGATGCAATTTCTGTGTTTCATCGCCAATAAGAAGGTTCAAGGGATACAGAAAACCTGAAATGAAGCGTCGGAATCTAAAACTCGTCTCACAGGAAAGGTTTAGAACATAGACCGTAAGAAGAGTCAGTCTTCTTGTACCTAAGTCCACATTGTGCCTTTTGTATATAATTACGATGCAATTTCAGTGTTTCATCGTCTTTATCAAGGTCCAACCGACACAGTAAACCTGAAGTGAAGCATCGGAATCTAAAACTGGTCTGACAGGAATGGTTCAAAACATAGACAGTAAGAAGAGTCAGTCGTCTAGCACTAAAGTTGGCATTGTGCCTTTTGTATTTAATTACGATGCAATTTCTGTGTTTCATCGTCCGTAGGAAGGTCCATGGGATACAGTAAACCTGAATTGAAGCATAGAAATCTAAAACTGCTCTCACAGGAAAGGTTCAAATCATAGACAGTAAGAAGATTCAGTCTTCTTGTACTTAAATCGGCATTATGCCGTTTGTATTTAACTCCGATGCAATTTCTGTGTTTCATCGTCAATATGAAGATCCAAGGGATACAGTAAACCTGAAGTGAAGCATCGGAATCAGAACTGGTCTCATAGGAAAGGTTCAAATCGTAGAATGTAAGTAGAGTCAGTCCTCTTGTACCTAAGCCGGCATTGTGCCTTATGTATTTAATTCCGATGCAATTTCTGTGTTTCTTCGTCAATAAGAGGGTCCAAGGGATAAAGTAAACCTGAAGTAAAGCATCGGAATCTAAAACTGGTCTCACAGGAAAGTTTCAAACATAGACAGGAAGAAGAATTGGTCTTCTTGTCTTTAAGTCGGCATTGTGGCTTTTATATTTAATTCCGATGCAGTTTGTGTGTTTCATCGTCAATAAGAAAGTCTGAGGCATACAGTAAAACTGAAGTGAAGCATCGGAATCTAAAACTGGTCTCACAGGAAAGGTTCAAATCATAGATTGTAAAAAGAGTCGGTCTTCTTGTACAAAAGTCGGCAATGTGCCACTTGTATTTCATTCCGACGCAATATCTGTCTTTCATCGTCAATAAGAATGTCCAAGGGATAGAGTAAACCTGAAGTGATGCATCGGAATCCAAACTGGTCTCATAGGAAAGGTTCAAATCATAGACAGTAAGGAGTGTCAGTCTTCTTGTACTTAAGTCGGTATTGTGCCTTTTGTATTTAGTTCCGATGTAATTTCTGTGTTTCATCGTCAATAAGAAGGTCCAAGGCATCCAGTAAACCTGAAGTAAAGCATCGTAATCCAAAACTGGTCTCACAGAAAGGTTCAAAACATAGACATTAAGGAGAGTCAGTCTTCTTATTTTTAATTCGGCATTGTGCCGTTTGTATTTCATTCCGACGCAATTTCTGTGCTTCATCGTCAATTAGAAGGTCCAAGGGATGCTGTAAACCTGAAGTGAAGCATTGGAATCCAAACTGGTCTGACAGGAATGGTTCAAAACATAGACAGTAAGAAGAGTCAGTCGTCTAGCACTAAAGTTGGCATTGTGCCTTTTGTATTTAATTACGATGCAATTTCTGTGTTTCATCGTCCGTAAGAAGGTCCATGGGATACAGTAAACCTGAATTGAAGCATAGAAATCTAAAACTGCTCTCACAGGAAAGGTTCAAATCATAGACAGTAAGAAGATTCAGTCTTCTTGTACTTAAATCGGCATTATGCCGTTTGTATTTAACTCCGATGCAATTTCTGTGTTTCATCGTCAATATGAAGATCCAAGGTATACAGTAAACCTGAAGTGAAGCATCGGAATCAGAACTGGTCTCACAGGAAAGGCTCAAATCGTAGAATGTAAGAAGAGTCAGTCCTCTTGTACCTAAGCCGGCATTGTGCCTTATGTATTTAATTCCGATGCAATTTCTGTGTTTCATCGTCAATAAGAGGGTCCAAGGGATAAAGTAAACCTGAAGTAAAGCATCGGAATTTAAAACTGGTCTCACAGGAAAGTTTCAAACATAGACAGGAAGTAGAATTGGTCTTCTTGTCTTTAAGTCGGCATTGTGCCTTTTATATTTAATTCCGATGCAGTTTCTGTGTTTCATCGTCAATAAGAAAGTCTGAGGCTAACAGTAAAACTGAAGTGAACCATCGGAATCTAAAACTGGTCTCACAGGAAAGGTTCAAAGCATAGAATGTAAGAACAGTCAGTCCCCTTGTACTTAAGCCGGCATTGTGCCTTGTGCATTTAATTCCAATGCAATTTCTGTGTCTCATCGTCAATAAGAAGGTCCAAGGGATACAGTAAACCTGAAGTGAAGCATCGGAATCAAAACATGTTTCACAGGAAACCTTCAAAACACAGACAGTAATAAAAGTCAATCTTCTTGTACTTAAGTCGGCATTGTGCCTAATGTATTTAATTCCGATGCAATTTCTGTCTTTCATCGTCAATAAGAAGGTCCAAGGGATACAGTAAACCTGAAATGAAGCATAGGAATCTAAAACTGGTTTCACAAGAAAGGTTCAGATCATAGACAGTAAGAAGACTCAGTCATCTTGTACTTAACTCGGCATTGTGCATTTTTTATTTAATTCCGATGCAATTTCTGTGTTTCATCGTCAATATGAAGGTCCAAAGGATACAGTAAACCTGAAGTGAAGCATCGGAATCTGAAACTGGTCTCACAGGAAAGGTACAAGATATAGACAAAAAGAAGAGTCAGTCATCTTGTACTTAAGTCTGCATATTGCCTTATTATTTAATTCCGATGCAATTTCTGTATTTCATCGTCAATAAGAAAGTCTGAGGGATACAGTAAACCTGAAGTGAAGCATCGGAATCAAAACTGGTCTCACAGTATAGGTTTAAAACATAGACAGTAAAATGAGTAGTCTTCTTGTACTTCAGTCGGCATTGTGCCTTTTGTATTTAATTCCGATGTAACATCGGTTTTTCATCGACAATCACAAGGTTCAAGGGATTCAGTAAACCTGATGTGAAGCACCGGAATCAAATCTGGTCTCACAGGAAGGCTTCAAAACATAGACAGTAAGAAGTGTCAGTCTTCTTGTACTTAAGTCGGCATTGTGCATTTGTATTTAATGCCGATGCAATTTCTGTGTTTCATCGTCAATAAGAAGGTCCAAGGAATACAGTAAACCTGAAATGAAGCATCGGAACCTAAAACCGGTCTCACAGATAAGGTTCAAATCATAGACAGTGAGAAGAGTCAGTCTTCTTATACTTATGATGCCATTGTGCTTTTTGTGTTTAATTCCGATGCAATTTCTGTGTTTCATCGTACAAAAGAAGGTCCTAGGGATACAGCAAACCTGAAGTGGAACATCGGAATCTATAACTGGTCACACAGGAAAGGTACAAAATAAAGACAGTAAAAAGAGTCAGTCTTCTTGTACTTAAGTCGGCATTTTGATTTATGTATTTAATTCCCATGCTCTTTCTGTGTTTCATCGTCAATAAGAATGCCCAAAAGATACAGTAAAACTGAAGTGAAGCATCGGAATCTAAAACTGGCCTAACAGTAAAGATTCAAAACATAGAAAGTAAGAAGAGTCAGTCTTCTTGACCTTAAGTCGGCATTGTGCCTTTTGTATTTAATTCCGATGCAATTTCTGTGATTCATCGTCAATAAGAAGGTCCAAGGGATACAGTAAACCTGATGTGAAGCATCGGAAACTAAGACTGGTCTCACAGGAAAGGTTCAAAACATAGACAGTAAGTGGAGTCTGTCTTCTTGTCTTTAAGTCGGCATTGTGCATTTTGCATTTAATTCCGAGGCAATCTCTGTGCTTCACCGTCAATAGGTAAGTCTGTGGGATACAGTAAACCTGAAATGAAGCATAGGAATCAAAACTGGTCTCACAGGAAAGGTTTGAAACATAGACTCTAAGAGGAGTTAGTCTTATTGTACTTAAGTCGACATTGTACCTTTTGTATATACTTCCGATACAATTTCTGTATTATATCGTCAAATAGCAGGTCCAAGGCATACATTAAACCTGATATGAAGCATCGGAATCTAAAACTGGTCTCACAGGAATGATTCAAAACATACACCGTAGTAAGAGTCATTCTTCTTGTACTTATGTCCACATTGTGCTTTTCTATATAATTACGATGCAATTTCTGTGTTTCATCGTCAATAAGAAGGTCCAAGGGATACAGTAAACCGGAAGTGAAGAATCGGAATCTAAAACTTGTCTCACAGGAAAGGTTCAAATCATAGACAGTAAGAAGAGTCAGTCTTCTTGTACTTAAGTCGGCTTTGTGCCTTTTGTATTTAATTCCGATGCTAGTTCTGTGTTTCATCGTCAATAGGAAGGTCCAAGGGATACAGTAAACCCGAAGTGGGGCATCGGAAACTAAAACTGGTCTCACAGCAATGGTTCACAACATAGACAGTAAGAAGAGTCAGTCTTCTTGTACTTAAATCGGCATTGTGCCTTTTCTATTTAATTCCGATGCAATTTCTGTCTATCATCGTCAATATGAAGGTACAAGGGATACAGTAAACCGGAAGTGAAGCATCGGAATCTAAAACTTGTCTCACAGTAAAGATTCAAAACATAGACAGTAAAAAGCGTCAGTCTTCCTGGACTTAAGTCGGCATTGTGCCTTTTGTATTTTATTCTGATGTAATTTCTGTGTTTCATCGTCAATAAGAAGGTCGAAGGATACAGTAAACCGGAAATGAAGCATAGGAACCTAAAACTGGTCTCACAGGGAATGTTCAAAACATAGACAGTAAGAAGAGTCAGTCTTCTTGTACTTAAGACGGCATTCTGCCTTTCGTATTTAATTACGATGCAATTTCTGTGTTTCATCGTACAAAAGAAGGTCCTAGGGTTTCAGTAAACCCGAAATGAAGCATAGGAATCTAAAACTGGTCTCACAGGAGAGGTTCAAATCATAGACAGTATGTAGACTCAGTCATCTTGTACTTAAGTCGGCATTATGCTTTTTTTATTTAATTTTGATGCAATTTCTGTGTTTCATGGTCAATAAGAAGGTCCAAGGGATACAGTATACCTGAAGTGAAGCATCGGAAACTAAGACTGGTCTCACAGGAAAGGTTCAAAACATAGACAGTAAGAAGAGTCAGTCTTCTTGTACTTAAGTAGGCATTGTGCCTTTTGTATTTACTTCCGATGCAATTTCTGTGTTTCATTATCAAATAGAAGATCCAAGGCATACATTAAACCTGATATGAAGCATCGGAATCTAAAACTGGTCTCACAGGAAAGATTCAAAACATAGACAGTAAGAAGCGTCGGTCTTGTTGTACTTAAGTCGGCTTTGTGCCTTTTGTATTTTATTCCGATGCTAATTCTGTGTTTCATCGTCAATAAGAAGCTCCAAGGGATACAGTAAACCCGAAGTGAGGCATCGGAAACTAAACTGGTCTCACAGGAAAGGTTCACAACATAGACAGTAAGAAGAGTCAGTCTTCTTGTACTTAAGACGTCATTGTGCCTTTTGTATTCAATTGCATTGCAATATGTGTGTTTCATCGTCAATAACAAGGCCCAAGGAATACAGTAAACCTGAAGTGAAGCATTGGAATCTAAAACTGGTCTCACAGAAAAGGTTCAAATCATAGACAGTAAGAAGAGTCAGTCTTCTTGGACTTAAGTCGGCTTCGTGACTTTTGTATTTAATTCCGATGCTTAATCTGTGTTTCATCGTCAATAAGAAGGTCCAAGGGATACAGTAAACCCGACGTAAAGCATCGGAATCCAAAACTGGTCTCACAGGGAATGTTCAAAACATAGACAGTAAGAAGAGTCAGTCTTCTTGTACTTAAGACGGCATTATGCGTTTTGTATTTAATTCCGATGCAATTTCTGTGTTTCATCGTCAATACGTAAGTCTGCGGGATACAGTAAACCTGCAGTGAAGCATCAGAATCAAAACTAGTCTCACAAGAAAGGTTTAAAACATAAACTGTAAGAGGAGTCAGTCTTCTTGACCTCAAGTCGCCATTGTGCTTTTCGTAATTAATTCCGATGCAATTTCTGTGTTTCATCGTTAATACGTACGTCTCTGGGATACAGTAAACCTGATGTAAAGCATCGGAATCTAAAACTGGTCTCACAGTAAAGATTCAAAACATATACAGTAAGAAGCGTCAGTCTTCCTGGACTTACGTCGGCATTGTGCCCTTTGTATTTTATTCTGATGCAATTTCTGTGTTTCAACGTCAATAAGAAGGTCCAAGGATACAGTAAACCGGAAATGAAGCATAGGAACCTAAAACTGGTCTCACAGGGAAGGTTCAAAACATAGACAGTAGGAAGAGTCAGTCATCTTGTACTTAAGTCGGCATTGTGCTTTTTGTATTTAATTCCGATGCAATTTCTGTGTTTCATCGTACAAAAGAAGGTCCCAGGGTTACAGTAAACCTGAAATTATCCTTAGGAATCTAAAACTGGTCTCACAGGAAAGGTTCAAATCATAGACAGTAAGTAGACTCAGTCATCATGTACTTAAGTCGGCATTGTGATTTTTGTATTTAATTCCGATGCAATTTCTGTGTTTCATGGTCAATATGAAGGTCCAAGGATACAATAAACCTGAAGTGAAGCATCGAAATATAAAACTGGTCTCACAGGAAAGGTTCAAATTATAGATAGTAAGATGAGTCAGTCTTCTTGTACATTAGCCGGCATTGTGCCTCTTGTATTTAATTCCGATGCAATTTCTGTGTTCCATCGTCAATAAGAAGGTCCAAGGGATACAGTATACCTGAAGTGAAGCATCGGAAATTAAAACTGGTCTCACAGGAAAGGTTCAAAACATAGACAGTAAGAAGAGTCAGTCTTCTTGTACTTAAGTCGGCATTGTGCCTTTTGTAATTAATTCCGTCGAAAGTTCTGTGTCTCATCGTCAATAAGAAGGTCCAAGGGATACAGTAAACCTGAAGTGAAGCATCGGAACCTAAAACTGGTCTCACAGGAAAGGTTCAAATCATTGAGTGTAAGAATAGTCAGTCCTCTTGTACTTAAGTCGGCATTGTGCCTTTTGTATTCGATTCCGATGCACTTTCTGTCTTTCATCGTCAATAAGAAGGTCCAAGGGATACAGTAAACCTGAAGAGAACCATAGGAATCTAAAACTGGTCTCTCAGGAAAGGTTCACAACATAGACAGAAGAAGATTCAGCCTTCTTGTACTTAAGACGGCATTGTGCCTTTTGTATTCAATTGCAATGTAATATGTGTGTTTCATCGTCAATAAGAAGGTCCAAGGGATACAGTAAACCTGAAGTGAAGCATCGAAATATAAAACTGGTCTCACAGGAAAGGTTCAAATTATAGACAGTAAGATGAGTCAGTCTTCTTGTACATTAGCCGGCATTGTGCCTCTTGTATTTAATTCCGATGCAATTTCTGTGTTCCATCGTCAACAAGAAGGTCCAAGGGATACAGTAAACCTGAAGTGAAGCATCGGAATCTAAAACTAGTCTCACGGGAAAGGTTCAAATCATAGAATGTTAGAAGAGTCAGTCCTCTTGTACTTAAGTCGGCATTATGCTTTTTGTATTTAATTTTGATGCAATTTCTGTGTTTCATGGTCAATAAGAAGGTCCAAGGGATACAGTATACCTGAAGTGAAGCATCGGAAACTAAGACTGGTCTCACAGGAAAGGTTCAAAACATAGACAGTAAGAAGAGTCAGTCTTCTTGTACTTAAGTAGGCATTGTGCCTTTTGTATTTACTTCCGATGCAATTTCTGTGTTTCATTATCAAATAGAAGATCCAAGGCATACATTAAACCTGATATGAAGCATCGGAATCTAAAACTGGTCTCACAGGAAAGATTCAAAACATAGACAGTAAGAAGCGTCGGTCTTGTTGTACTTAAGTCGGCTTCGTGACTTATGTATTTAATTCCGATGCTTAATCTGTGTTTCATCGTCAATAAGAATGTCTAAGGGATACAGTAAACCCGACGTAAAGCATCGGAATCCTAAACTGGTCTCACAGGGAATGTTCAAAACATAGACAGTAAGAAGAGTCAGTCTTCTTGTACTTAAGACGGCATTATGCGTTTTGTATTTAATTCCGATGCAATTTCTGTGTTTCATCGTCAATACGTAAGTCTGCGGGATACAGTAAACCTGCAGTGAAGCATCAGAATCAAAACTAGTCTCACAAGAAAGGTTTAAAACATAAACTGTAAGAGGAGTCAGTCTTCTTGAACTCAAGTCGGCATTGTGCTTTTCGTAATTAATTCCGATGCAATTTCTGTGTTTCATCGTTAATACGTACGTCTCTGGGATACAGTAAACCTGATGTAAAGCATCGGAATCTAAAACTGGTCTCACAGTAAAGATTCA
This sequence comes from Schistocerca americana, assembly GCF_021461395.2. NCBI lineage: Eukaryota > Metazoa > Arthropoda > Insecta > Orthoptera > Acrididae > Schistocerca > Schistocerca americana. The sequence goes on along the minus strand of NC_060119.1, from coordinate 13,420,076 downwards.
AAACATATACAGTAAGAAGCGTCAGTCTTCCTGGACTTACGTCGGCATTGAGCCCTTTGTATTTTATTCTGATGCAATTTCTGTGTTTCATCGTCAATAAGAAGGTCCAAGGATACAGTAAACCGGAAATGAAGCATAGGAACCTAAAACTGGTCTCACAGGGAAGGTTCAAAACATAGACAGTAGGAAGAGTCAGTCATCTTGTACTTAAGTCGGCATTGTGCTTTTTGTATTTAATTCCGATGCAATTTCTGTGTTTCATCGTACAAAAGAAGGTCCCAGGGTTACAGTAAACCTGAAATTATGCTTAGGAATATAAAACTGGTCTCACAGGAAAGGTTCAAATCATAGACAGTAAGTAGACTCAGTCATCTTGTACTTAAGTCGGCATTATGATTTTGGTATTTAATTCCGATGCAATTTCTGTGTTTCATGGTCAATATGAAGGTCCAAGGATACAATAAACCTGAAGTGAAGCATCGAAATATAAAACTGGTCTCACAGGAAAGGTTCAAATTATAGACAGTAAGATGAGTCAGTCTTCTTGTACATTAGCCGGCATTGTGCCTCTTGTATTTAATTCCGATGCAATTTCTGTGTTCCATCGTCAATAAGAAGGTCCGAGGGATACAGTATACCTGAAGTGAAGCATCGGAAATTAAGACTGGTCTCACAGGAAAGGTTCACAACATAGACAGAAGAAGATTCAGCCTTCTTGTACTTAAGACGGCATTGTGCCTTTTGTATTCAATTGCAATGTAATATGTGTGTTTCATCGTCAATAAGAAGGTCCAAGGGGTACAGTAAACCTGAAGTGAAGCATCGAAATATGAAACTGGTCTCACAGGAAAGGTTCAAATTATAGACAGTAAGATGAGTCAGTCTTCTTGTACATTAGCCGGCATTGTGCCTCTAGTATTTAATTCCGATGCAATTTCTGTGTTCCATCGTCAACAAGAAGGTCCAAGGGATACAGTAAACCTGAAGTGAAGCATCGGAATCTAAAACTAGTCTCACGGGAAAGGTTCAAGTCATAGAATGTTAGAAGAGTCAGTCCTCTTGTACTGAAGTTGGCATTGTGCCCTTTGTATTTCATTCCGACGCAATTTCTGTGTTTCATCATCAATAAGAAGGTCCATGGGATACAGTAAACCTGAAAGGAAACATGGGAATCTGAAACTGGTCTCACAGGAATGGTTCAAATCATAGACAGTAAGAAGAGTCAGTCTTCTTGTACTTTAATCGGCATTGTGGCTTTTGTATATAATTACGATGCAATTTCTGTGTTTCATCGTCAATAAGAAGGTCCAAGGGATACAGTAAACAGGAAATGAAACACAGGTACCTAAACTGGTCTCACAGGAAAGGTTCAAAACATAGACAGTGAGAAGAGTCAGTCATCCTTTACTTAAGTCGGCATTGTGCTTTTTGTATTTAATTCCGATGCAATTTCTGTGTTTCATCGTACAAAAGAAGGTCCAAGGGTTACAGTAAACCTGAAATGTAGCATAGGAATGTAAAACTGGTCTCACAGGAAAGGTTCAAATCATAGACAGTAAGTGGATTCAGTCATCTTGTACTTAAGTCGGCATTATGCTTTTTGTATTTAATTCCGATGCAATTTCTGTGTTTCATGGTCAATATGAAGGTCCAAGGATACAGTAAACCTAAAGTAAAGCATCGGAAAATGAAACTGGTCTCACAGGAAAGGTTCAAATGATAGACAGTAAGATGAGTCTGTCTTCTTGTGCATTAGCCGGCATTGTGCCTTTTGTATTTAATTCCAATGCAATTTCTGTGTTACATCGTCAATAAGAAGGTCCAAGGGATACAGTATACCTGAAGTGAAGTATCGGAAACTAAGACTGGTCTCACAGGAAAGGTTCAAAACATAGACAGTAAGAAGAGTCAGTCTTCTTGTACTTAAGTCGGCATTGTGCCTGTTGTAATTAATTCCGACGCAGTTTCTGTGTTTCATCGTCAATAAGTAGGTCCAAGGGATACAGTAAACCTGAAGTGAAGCATCGGAATCTAAAACTGGTCTCACAGGAAAGGTTCAAATCATAGAATGTAAGAGTAGTCAGTCCTCTTGTACTTAAATCGGCATTGTGCCTTTTGTATTTAATTCCGATGCAATATCTGTGTTTCATCGTCAATAAGAAGGTCCAAGGGATACTGTAAACCTGAAGTGAAGCATCGGAATCTAAAACTAGTCTCACGGGAAAGGTTCAAATCATAGAATGTTAGATGAGTCAGTCCTCCTGTACTTAAGTTGGCATTGTGCCATTTGTATTTAATTCCGATGCAATGTCTGTGTTTCATCGTCAATATGAACGTCCAAGGGATACAGTAAACATGAAGTGAAGCATCGGGATCTGAAACTGGCGTCACAGGAAAGGTTCAAATTATAGACAGTAAGAAGAGTCAGTCTTCTTGTACCTAAGTCGGCATTTTGACTTTTGTATTTCATTCCGATGCAGTTTCAGTGTTTCATCCTCAATACGAAGGTCCAAGGGATACAGTAAACCTGAAGTGAAGCATCGCAATCATAACTGGTCTCACAGGAAAGGTTTAAAACATAGACAGTAAGAAGAGTCAGTCTTCTTGTACTTAAGTCGGCATTGTGCCTTTTGTATTTAATTCCGAGGTAATTTCTGTGTTTCATCGTCAATAAGAAGGTCCAAGGCATACATTAAACAGTAATGAAGCATCGGAATCTAAAACTGGTCTCACAGGAAAGGTTCAAAGTATAGACCGTAAGAAGAGTCAGTCTTCTTGTACTTAAGTCGGCATTTGGCTTTTGTATTTTATTCCGATGCAATTTCTGGGATTCATCGTCAATACGAAGGTCCAAGGGATACAGTAAACCTGAAGTGAAGCATCGGACTCTAAAACTGGTCTCACAGTAAAGGTTCATAACGTAGACAGCAAGAAGAATCAGTCTTCTTGTACTTAAGTCGGTATTGTGCCTTTTGTATTTAATTCCAATTCAATTTCTGTGTTTCATCGTCAATAAGAAGGTCCAACGGATACACTAAACCTGAAGTGAAGCATCGTAATCTAAAAGTGGACTCACAGGAATGGTTCAAAACATAGACAGTAAGAAGAGTCAATCTTTTTTGGCTTAAATCGTCATTGTGCCTTTTGTATTCAATTCCTACGCGATTTCTGTGTTTCATCGTCAATAGGAAGGTCCAAGGGATACAGTGAACTTGAAGTAAAGCATCGGAATCTAAAACTGGTCTCACAGGGAAGGTTCAAATCATAGAATGTAAGAAGAGTCATTCCTCCTGTACTTAAGTCGGCATTGTGCCATTTGTATTTAATTCCGATGCAATGTCTGTGTTTCATCGTCAATAAGAAGGTCCAAGGGATACAGTAAACCGGAAGTAAAGCATCGGAATCTAAAACTGGTCTCACAGGAAAGGTTCAAATCATAGACAGTAAGAAGAGTCAGTCTTCTTGTTTATAAGTTGGCATTGTGCCTTTTGTATTTCATTCCGACCAATTTCTGTTTCATCATCAATAAGAAGGTCCATGGGATACAGTAAACCTCAAAGGAAACATAGGAATCTGAAACTGGTCTCACAGGAAAGGTTCAAATCATAGACAGTAAGAAGATTCAGTCTTTATGTACTTTAATCGGCATTGTGCCTTTTGTATTTAATTCCGATGTAATTTCGGTGTTTCATCGTCAATACGAAGGTCCGAGGGATACAGTAAACCTGAAGTGAAGAACCGGAATCAAAACTGGTCTCACAGGAAAGCTTCAAAACATAGACAGTAAGAAGAGTCTGTCTACTTGTACTTAAGTCGGCATTGTGCCTTTTGTATTTCATTCTGATGCAATTTCTGAGTTTCATCGTCAATAAGAAGGTCCAAGTTATACAGCAAACCTGAAATGAAGCATAGCAATCTAAAACTGGTCTCACAGGAAAGGTTCAAATCATAGACAGTATGAAGACTCAGTCATCTAGTACTTAAGTCGGCATTGTGCCATTTGTATTTAATTCCGATGCAATCTCTGTGTTTCATCGTCAATCAGAGGGTCCAGGGGATACACTAAACCTAAAGTGAAGCTTCGGAATCTAAAACTGGTCTCACAGGAAAGGTTCAAAATATAGACTGTAAGAAGAGTCTGTCTTCTTGTACTTAAGTTGGCACTTTGACTTTTGTATTATATTCCGATGCAATTTCTGGGATTCATCGTCAATAAGAAGGTCCAAGGGATACAGTAAACCTGAAGTGAATCATCGGAATCTAAAACTGGTCTCACAGTAAAGGTTCATAACGTAGACAGCAAGAAGAGTCAGTCTTCTTGTACTTAAGTCGGCATTGTGCCTTTTGTATTTAATTCCAAATCAATTTCTGTGTTTCATCGTCAATAAGATGGTCCAACGGATACAGTAAACCTGAAGTGAAGCATCGTAATCTAAAATAGGACTCACAGGAAAGGTTCAAATCATAGGCTGTAAGAAGAGTCAGTCTTCTTGTACTTAAGTCGGCATTGTGCATTTTGTATTTGATTCCGATGTAATTTCAGTGTTTCATCGTCAATAAGAAGGTCCAAGGGATACACTAAACCTGAAGTGAAGCTTCGGAATCTGAAACTGGACTCACAGGAAAGGTTCAAATCATAGGCTGTATGCAGAGTCAGTCTTCTTGTACATAAGTCGGCATTGTGCCATTTGTATTTAATTCCGATGCAAATTCTGGGCTTCATCGTCAATATGAAGGTCCAAGGGATACAGTATACCTGAAGTGAAGCATCGGAATCTAAGACTGGTCTCGGAGGGAAGGTACAAAATATAGACAGTAAGAAGAGTCAGTCTTCTTGTACTTAAGTCCGCATTGTGGCTTTTGTATTTAATTCTGATGTAATTTCAGTGTTTCATCGTCAATAAGAAGGTCCAAGGGATATACTAAACCTGAAGTGAAGCTTCGGAATCTAAAACTGCTCTCACAGGAAAGGTTCAAATCATAGGCTGTAAGAAGAGTCAGTCTTCTTGTACTTAAGTCCGCATTGTGCCTTTTGTATTTAATTCCGATGCAATTTCTGTGTTTCATCGTCAATCAGAAGGTCCAGGGGATACACTAAAAATGAAGTGAAGCTTCGGAATCTAAAACTGGTCTCACTGGAACGGTTCAAAACATAGACAGTAAGAAGAGTCACTCTACTTATACTTAAGTCGGCATTTTGAATTTTGTATTTAATTCCGATGCAATTTCTGTAATTCATCGTCAATAAGAAGGTCCGAGGGATACAGTAAACCTGAAGTATAGCATCGGAATCTAAAATTGGTCTCACAGTAAAGGTTCAAAACATAGACATCAAGAAGAGTCAGTCTTCTTGTGCTGAAAACGGCGTAGTGCCTTTTGTATTTAATACCAATTCAATTTCTGTGTTTCATCGTCAATAAGAAGTTCCAAGGGATACAGTAAACCTGAAGTGAAGCATCGTAATCTAAAAATGGTATCACAGGAAAGGTTCAAAGCATAGACAGTAAGAAGAATCAATCTTCTTGTACTTAAGTTGGCATTGTGAGTTTTGTATTAAATTCGGATGCAATTACTGTGTTTCATCGTCAAAAAGAAGGACCAAAGGATACAGTAAACCTGAAGTGAAGCTTCGGAATCTAAAACTGGTCTCACAGGAAAGGTTCAATTCATAGAATGTAAGAAGAGTCAGTCCTCTTGTCCTTAAGTCGGCATTGTGCCTTTTGCATTTTATTCCGATGCAATTTCTGTGCTTCATCGTCAATAAAAAGGTCCAAGGGATACAATAAACCTGAAGTAAAGCATCGGAAGCTAAAACTGATCCCACAAGAAAGGTTCAAAGCATAGACAGTATGTTGATACTGTCTTCTTGTTTTTGAGTCGGCATTGTGCCTTTTGTATTTAATACCGACGCAATTTCTGTGTTTCATCGTCTATAAGAAGGTCCAAGGGATACATTAAACCTGAAGTGAAGCATCGGAATCATCACTGGTCTCTCAGGAAAGCTTCAAAACATAGACAGTAAGAAGTGTCAGTCTTCTCGTACTTATGTCTGCATTATGCCTTCTGTATTTAATTCCGATGGAATTTCTGTGTTTCATCGTCAATAAGGAGGTCCAAGGGATACAGGAAACCTGAAATGAAGCATAGGAATCTGAAACTGGTCTCACAGGAAAGGTTAATATCATAGACAGTCAGAAGAGTCAGACTTCTTGTACTTAAGTCCGCATTGTGCCTTTTGTATTTAATTCCGATGCAATGTCTGTGTTTCATCGTCAATTAGAAGGTCCAAGGGATACAGTAAACCTGATGAGAACCATCGGAATCTAAAACTGGTCTCACATGAAAGGTTGAAAACATAGACAGTAAGAAGAGTCAGTCTACTTGTACTTAAGTCGGCATTGAGCCTTTTGTATTTAATTCCGATCCCATTTCTGTGTTTCATCGCGAACAAGAAGGTCCAAGGGATACAGCAAACCTGATGTGAAGCACCGGAATCTAAAACTGGTCTCACAGGAAAGGTTAAAATCATAGACAGTAAGAAGAGTCAGTCTTCTTGTACTTAAGTCTGCATTGTGCCTTTTGTATTTAATTCCGACGTTATTTCTGTGTTTCATCGTCATTAAGAAGGTCCAAGCGATACAGTAAATCTGAAGTGTAGCATCGGAATCAAAACTGGTCTCACAGGAAAGCTGCAAAACATAGACAGTAACAAGACTCAGTCTTCTTGTACTTAAGTTGGCATTGTGCCTTTTGTATGTAATTGCGATGCAATTTCTGTGTTTCATCGTCAATAAGCAGGTTCAAGGGATACAGTAAACCTGAAATGAAGCATTGGAATCTAAAACTGGTCTCACAGGAAAGGTTCATATCATGGAATGTCAGAAGAGTCAACCCTCTTGTACTTACGTCTGCATTGTGCCTTTTGTATTTAATTCCGATGCAATTTCTGTGTTTCATCGTCAATACGAAGGTCCAAGGGATTCAGTAAACCTGAAATGAAGCATTAGAATCTACAACTGGTCTCACAGGGAAGATTCAAACATAGGCTGAGAGAAGACTCAGTCTTCTAGTACTTAAGTTGGCATTGTGCTTTTTGTATGTAATTCCGATGCAATTTCTGTGCTTCATCGTTAATATGAAGGTCCAAGGGATACATTATTCCTCAAGTGATGCATTGGAATCTAAGACTGGTCTCGGAGAGAAGGATCAAAATATAGACAGTAAGAAGTGTCAGTCTTCTTGTACTTAAGTTCGCATTGTGCCTTTTGTATTTAATCCCGATGCAATTTCTGTGTTTCACCGTCAACATGAAGGTCCAAGGGATACAGTAAACCTGAAGTGAAGCATCGGAAGCTAAAACTGGTCTCACAGGAAAGGTTCAACTTATTGACAGTAAGAAGAGTTTGTCTTCTTGTACTTAAGTCGGCATTTTGCTTTTGTATTTAATTCCGATGCAATTTCTGTGTTTCATCGTCAATAAGAAGGTACAAGGGATACAGTAAACCTGAAGTGAAGCATCGGAATCTAAAACTGGTCTCACAGTAAAGGTTCAAAACATAGAGAGCAAGAAGAGTCAGTCTTCTTGTTCTGGAAACGGGTTAGTGCCTTTTGTATTTGATTCCAATTCTATTTCTGTGTTTCATCGTCAATAAGAAGGTCCAAGCCACACAGCAAACCTGAAGTGAAGCATCGTAATCTAAAAATGGTCTCACAGGAAAGGTTCAAAACAAAGACAGTAAGAAGAGTCAATCTTCTTGTACTTAAATCGGCATTGTGCCTTTTGTATTAAATTCGTATGCAATTACTGTATTTCATCTTCAATTAGAGGGTCCAAGGGATACAGTAAACCTGAAGTGAAGCTTCGGAATCTAAAACTGGTCTACACAGGAAAAGTTTAATTCATAGAATGTAAGAAGAGTCAGTCTTCACGTACTGATGTCGGCATTGTGCCTTTTGTATTAAATTCCGATGCAATATCTGTGTTTCATCGACAATAAGAAGGTCCAAGGGATACAGTAAACCTGAAGTAAAGGATCGGAATCTAAAACTGGTCACACAGGAAAGGTTCAAAACATAGACAGTAAGAAGAGTCAGTCTTCATGTACTGATGTCGGCATTGTGCCATTTGTATTTAATTCCGATGCAATTTCTGTGTTTCATCGTAAATAAGAAGGTCCAAGGGATACAGTAAACCTGAAGTGAAGCTTTGGAATCTAAAACTGGTCTCACAGGAAAGGTAAATTTCATAGAATGTAAGAAGAGTCAGTCCTCTTGTACTTAAGTCGGCATTGTGACTTTTGTATTTAATTCCGATGCCATTTCTGTGTTTCATCGTGAATGAGAAGGTCCAAGGGATGCAGTAAACCAGAAGTATAGCTTCGTAATGTAAAACTGGTCTCACAGGAAGGTTCAAAGCATAAACAGTAAGAAGAGTCAGTCTTCTTGTACTTAAGTCATCATTGTGCTTTTTTGTATTTAATTCCGATGAAATTTTTGTGCTTCATGTCAATAAGAAGGTCCAAGGGACACAGTAAACCTGATGTGAAGCACCGGAATCTAAAACTGGTCTCACAGGAAAGGTTCAAATCATAGACAGTAAGAAGAGTCACTCTTCTTGTACTTAAGTCCGCATTGTGCCTTTTGTATTTGATTCCGATGTAATTTCTGTGTTTCATCGTCAATAAGTAGGTCCAAGGGATACAGCAAACCTGAAGTGACGGATCGGAATCAAAACTGGTCTCACAGGAAAGCTTCAAGACATAGACAGCAACAAGAGTCAGTCTTCTTGTACTTAGGTCGGCATTGTGCCTCACGTATTTGATTCCGATGCAATTTCTGTGTTTCATCGTCAATAAGCAGGTCCAAGGGATACAGTAAAATTGAAGTGAAGCATTGGAATCCAAAACTGGTCTCACAGGATAGGTTCATATCATGGAATGTAAGAAGAGTCAGTCCTCTTATACTTACGTCGGCATTGTGCTTTTGTATTTAATTCCGATGCATTTCTGTGTTTCATCGTCAATAAGGTGCAAGGGATACAGTAAACCTGAAGTGAAGCATCGGAATCAACACTGGTCTCACAGGAAAGCTTCAAAACATAGACAGTAAGAAGAGTCAGTCTTCTCGTACTTATGTCGGCATTATGCCTTTTGTATTTAATTCCAATGCAATTTCTGTGTTTCATCGTGAATAAGAAGGTCCGAGGGATACAGTTAACCTGATGTGAAGCACTGGAATCTAAAACTGGTCTCACAGGAAAGGTTCAAATCGTAGAATGTAATAGGAGTCAGTCCTCTTGTACTAAAGTCGGCATTGTGCCTTTTGCATTACATTCCGATGCAATTTCTGTGATTCATCGTCAATAAGGAGGTCTAAGGGATACAGTAAACCTGAAGTAAAGCATAGGAATCTAAAACTGGTCTCAGAGGAAAAGTTCAAAACATAGGCAGTAAGACGAGTCAGTCTTCTTGTTTTTAAATGGGCATTGTGCCTTTTGTATTTAATTCCGACGCAATTTCTGTGTTTCACCGTCAATTAGAAAGTCAAAGGGATACAGTAAACCTGAAGTGAAGCATCGGAATTAAAGCTGGTCTCACAGGATTGGTTCAAAACATAGACAGTAAGAGGAGTCAGTCTTCTTGTACTTAAGTCGGCATTGTGCCATTTGTATTTAATTCCGGCGCTATTTCTGTGTTTCATCGTCAACAAGAAGGTCCAAGGGATACAGCATACCTGAAATGAAGCATAAGAATCTAAAACTGGTATCACAGGAAAGGTTCAAATCATAGACAGTAAGGAGACTCAGTCATCTAGTACTTAAGTCGGCATTGTGCCATTTGTATTTAGTTCCGATGCAATTTGTGTGTTTCATCGTCAACATGAAGGACCAAGGGATGCAGTAAACCTGAAGTGAATCATCGGAATCTAAAACTGGACTCACAGGAAAGGTTCAAAATATTGACAGCAAGAAGAGTCAGTCTTCTTGTTCTGAGGTCGGCATAGTGCATTTTGTATTTAATTCCGATGCAATATCTGTGTTTCATCGTCAATAAGAAGGTCCAAGGGATACAGTATACCTGAAGTGAAGCATCGGAATCTAAAACTGGTCTCACATGAATGGTTCAAATCATAGAATGTAAGAAGACTCAGTCGTCTTGTACGAAAGTCGGCATTGTACCTTTTGCATTTAATTTCGATGCAATTTCTGTGTCTCATCGTAAATAAGAAGGTCCAACGGATACAGTAAACCTGAACAAAGCATCGGAATCTAAAACTGGGGTCACAGGAAAGGTTCAAAACATAGACAGTAAAAAGAGTCAGTCTTCATGTACTGAAGTCGGCATTGTGCGTTTTGTATTTAATTCCGATGCAATATCTGTGTTTCATCGTCTATAAGAAGGTCCAAGGGATACAGTAAACCTGAAAGGAAACATAGCAATCTGAAACTGGTCACTAAGGAATGGTTCAAATCATAGACAGTAAGAAGAGTCAGTCTTCTTGTACTTAAGTCGTCATTTTTCATTTAGTATTTAATTCCGATGCAATTTTTGTGTTTCATCGTCAACAAGAAGGTCCAAGATATACAGTAAACCTCAAGTAAAGCATCGGAATCTAAAACTGGTCTCAAAGGAAACGTTCAAAACATAGACAGTAAGAAGAGTCAGTCTTCATGTACTTAAGTCGGCATTGTGCCTTTTGTATTTAATTCGGATGCAATTACTGTGTTTCATCGTCAATAAGAAGGTCCAAGGGATACAATAAACCAGAAGTGAGGCTTTGGAATCTAAAACTGGTCTCACAGGAAAGGTTCAATTCATAGAATGTAAGAAGAGTCAGTCCTCTTGTACTTAAGTCGGCATTTTGCCTTTTGTATTTAATTCCGTTGCCATTTCTGTGTTTCATCGTGAATAAAAAGGTCCAAGGGATACAGTAAACCTGAAGTAAAGCATCGGAGTGTATAACTGGTCTCACAGGAAAGGTTCAAAGCATAGACAGTAAGAAGAGTCAGTCTTCTTGTACTTAGGTCGGCATTGTGCCTTTTGTATTTAATTCCGATGCAATTTCTGTGTTTCATCGTCAATAAAAAGGTCCAAGGGATACAGTAAACCTGAAATGAAGCATCGGAATCTAAAACTGGTCTCACAGGAAAGGTTCAAATCTTAGAATGTAAGAGGAGTCTGTCCTCTTGTACTGAAGTCGGCATTGTGCCTTTTGCATTTAATTCCGATGCAATTTCTGTGTTTCATCGTCAATAAGAAGGTCCAAGGAATACAGTAAACCTGAAGTAAAACATCGGAATCTAAGACTGGTCTCAGAGGGAAGGTTCAAAATATTGACAGTAAGAAGAGTCAGTCTTCTGGTACTTAAGTCGTTATTGCGCCTTTTGTAAATAATTCCGATGTAATTTCTGTGTTTCATCGTCAATAAGAAGGTCCAAGGGATACAGTAAACCTGAAGTGAAGCACCGGAATCAAAACTGGTCTCACAATAAAGCTTCAAAACATAGACAGTAAGAAGAGTCAGTCCTCTTGTACTTAAGGCGGCATTGTTCATATAGTATTTAATTCCGATGCAATTTTTGTTCTTCATCGTCAATGAGAAGGTCCAAGATATACAGTAAACCTGGAGTAAAGCATCGGAACCTAAAACTGGTCTCACAGGAAACGTTCAAAACATAGACAGTAAGAAGAGTCAGTCTTCATGTACGCAAGTCGGAATTGTGCCTTTTGTATTTAATTCGGATGCAATTACTGTGTTTCATCGTCAATAAGAAGGTCCAAGGGATACAGTAAACCTAAAAGAAAACCTACGAATCTGAGGCTGATCTAACAGAAATGGTTCAAATCATAGACAGTAAGAGGAGTCAGTCTCCTTGTACTTATGTCGGCATTGTGGCGTTTGTATTTAATTCCGATGTAATTTTTGTGTTTCATCGTCAATAAGAAGGTGAAGGGATACAGTAAACCTGAAGTAAAGCATCGGAATCTAAAACTGGTCTCACAGGAATGGTTCAAAGCATTGTCAGTAAGAAGAGTCAGTCCTCTTGTACTTAAGTCGGCATTGTGCTTTTTGTATTTAATTCGGATGCAATTACTGTGTTTCATCGTCAATAAGAAGGTCCAAGGGATACAGTAAACTTGACGTGAAGCTTCGGAATCTAAAACAGGTCTAACAGGAAAGGTTCAATTCATAGAATGTAAGAAGAGTCAGTCCTCTTGTACTTAAGTCGGCATTGTGCCTTTTGAATTTAATTCCGATGCAATATCTGTGTTTCATCGTCAATAAGAAGGTCCAAGGGATACAGTAACCCTGAAAGGAAACATAGGAATCTGAAACTGGTCTCACAGGAATGGTTCAAATCATAGACAGTAAGAAGAGTCAGTCTGCTTGTACTTATGTCGTCATTGTGCCTTTTGTATTTAAATCCGATGTAATTTCTGTGTTTCATCGTCAATAAGAAGGTGAAGGGATACAGTAAACCTGAAGTAAAGCATCGGAATCTAAAACTGGTCTCACAGGAATGGTTCAAAGCATTGTCAGTAAGAAGAGTCAGTCCTCTTGTACTTAAGTCGGCATTGTGCTTTTTGTATTTAATTCGGATGCAATTACTGTGTTTCATCGTCAATAAGAAGGTCCAAGGGATACAGTAAACTTGACGTGAAGCTTCGGAATCTAAAACAGGTCTAACAGGAAAGGTTCAATTCATAGAATGTAAGAAGAGTCAGTCCTCTTGTACTTAAGTCGGCATTGTGCCTTTTGAATTTAATTCCGATGCAATATCTGTGTTTCATCGTCAATAAGAAGGTCCAAGGGATACAGTAACCCTGAAAGGAAACATAGGAATCTGAAACTGGTCTCACAGGAATGGTTCAAATCATAGACAGTAAGAAGAGTCAGTCTTCTTGTACTTATGTCGTCATTGTGCCTTTTGTATTTAAATCCGATGTAATTTCTGTGTTTCATCGTCAATAAGAAGGTCCAAGGGATACAGCAAACCTGAAGTGAAGCACCGGAATAAAAACTGGTCTCACAGGAAACGTTCAAAACATAGACAGTAAGAAGAGTCAGTCTTCATGTACTTAAGTCGGCATTGTGCCTTTTGTATTTCATTAAGATGCAATATCTGTGTTTCATCGTTAATAAGAAGGTCCAAGGGATACAGTAAACCTGAAAGGAAACCTAGGAATCTTAGGCTGATCTCACAGGAAAGGTTCAAATCATATTCAGTAAGAAGATTCAGTCTCCTTGTACTTAAGTCGGCAATGTGGCGTTTGTATTTAATTCCGATGTAATTTTTGTGTTTCACGTCAATAAGATGGTCCAAGGGATACAGTAAACCTGACGTGAAGGTTTGGAATCAAAACTGGTCTCACAGGATAGCTTCAAAACATAGTAAGTAAGAAGAGTCAGTCTTCTTGTACTCAAGTCTCCATTGTGCAATTTGTATTTAATTCCGATGCGATATCTGTGTTTCATCGTCAATAATAAGGTCCAAGGGATACAGTAGACCTGAAGTAAAGCATCGGAATCTAAAACTGGTCTCACAGGAAAGGTTCAATTCATAGAATGTAAGAGGAGTCAGTCCTCTTGTACTAAAGTCGGCACTGTGCCATTTGCATTTAATTCAGATGTAATTTCTGTGTTTCATCGTCAATAAGAAGGTCCAAGGGATACAGTAAAATTGAAGTAAAGCATCGGAATCTAAGACTGGTCTCAGAGGGAAGGTTCAAAATATAGAGAGTAAGAGGAGTCAGTCTTCTTGTACTTGAGTCGGCATTTTGCCTTTTGTATTTAATTCCGATGCAATATCTGTGTTTCATCGTCAATAAGAAGGTCCAAGGGATACAGTAAACCTGAAATGAAGCATCGTAATCTAAAACTGGTCCCACATGAAAGGTTCAAATCATAGAATGTAAGAGGAGTCAGTCCTCTTGTACTAAAGTCGGCACTGTGCCATTTGCATTTAATTCCGATGCAATTTCTGTGTTTCATCGTCAATAAGAAGGTCAAAGGGATACTGTAAACCTGAAGTAAAGCAACGGAATCTAAAACTGGTTACACGGGGAAGGTTCAAAACATAGACAGTAAGATTAGTCAGTCTCCTTGTACTTATGTCGGCATTGTGGCGTTTGTATTTAATTTCGATGTAACTTTTGTGTTTCACGTCAATAAGAAGGTCCAGGGGATACAGTAAACCTGACGTGAAGCACCGGAATCAGAACTGGTCTCACAGCAAAGTTTCAAAACATAGACAGTAAGAAGAGTCAAACTTCTTGTACTCAAGTCGGCATTGTGCATTTTGTATTTAAGTCCGATGCAATTTCTGTGTTCCATCGTCAATAAGAAGGTGCAAGGGATACAGTAAACCTGAAGTAAAGCATCGGAATCACAAACTGGTCGCACAGGAATGGTTCAAAACATTGACAGTAAGAAGAGTCAGTCTTCTTGTACTTAAGTCGGCATTGTGCTTTTTGTATTTAATTCGGATGCAATTACTGTGTTTCATCGTCAATAAGAAGGTCCAAGGGATACAGTAAACTTGACGTGAAGCTTCGGAATCTAAAACAGGTCTCACAGGAAAGGTTCAATTCATAGTATGTGAGAAGAGTCAGTCCTCTTGTACTTAAGTCGGCATTGTGCCTTTTGAATTTAATTCCGATGCAATTTCTGTGTTTCATCGTCAATAAGAAGGTCCAAGGGATACAGTACACCTGAAGTAAAGCATCGGAATCTGAGACTGGGCTCAGAGGGAAGGTTCAAAATATAGACAGTAAGAAAAGTCAGTCTTCTAGTTCTTAAGTCGGCATTGTGCCTTTTGTATTTAACTCCGATGCAATATCTGTGTTTCATTGTCAATAAGAAGGTCCCAGGGATACATTAAACCTGAAACGAGACATAGGAATCTTAAACTGGTCACACAGGAATGGTTCAAATCATAGACAGTAAGAAGAGTCAGTCTTCATGTACTGAAGTCGGCATTGTGCCTTTTGTATTTCATTCCGATGCAATATCTGTGTTTCATCGTCAATAAGAAGGTCCAAGGGATACAGTAAACCTGAAAGGAAACATAGGAATCTGAAACTTGTCTCACTGGAATGGTTCAAATCATAGACAGTAAGAAGAGTCAGTCTTCTTGTACTTATGTCGTCATTGTGACTTTTGTATTTAAATCCGATGTAATTTCTGTGTTTCATCGTCAATAAGAAGGTCCAAGGGATACAGTAAACATGAAGTGAAGCACCGGAATCAAAACTGGTCTCACAGGAAAGCCTCAAAACACAGACAGTAAGAAGAGTCAGTCTTCTTGTACTTAAGTCTCCATTGTGCATTTTGTATTTAATTCCGATGCGATTTCTGTGTTTCATCGTCAACAATAAGGTCCAAGGGATACAGTAAACCTGAAGTAAAGCATCGGAATGTAAAACTGGTCTCACAGGAAAGGTTCAAAGCATAGTCAGTAAGAAGAGTCAGTCTTCTTGTACTTAAGTCGGCATTGTGCCCTTTGTATTTAATTCCGATGCACTTTCTGTGTTTCATCTTCAATAAAAAGGTCCAAGGGATACAGTAAACCTGAAATGAAGCATCGGAATCTAAAACTGGTCCCACATGAAAGGTTCAAATCATAGAATGTAAGAAGAGTCAGTCGTCTTGTACGAAAGTCGGCATTGTGCCTTTTGCATTTAATTTCGTTGCAATTTCTGTGTCTCATCGTAAATAAGAAGGTCCAAAGGATATAGTAAACCTGAAGTGAAGCACCGGAATCAAAACTGGTCTCACAGGAATGGTTCAAAACATTGACAGTAAGAAGAGTCATTCTTCTTGTACTTAGGTCGTCATTGCGCCTTTTGTATTTAATTCCGATGTGATTTCTGTGTTTCATCGTCAACAAGAAGGTCCAAGGGATACAGTAAACCTGAAGTGAAGCACCGGAATCAAAACTGGTCTCACAGGAATGGTTCAAAACATTGACAGTAAGAAGAGTCATTCTTCTTGTACTTAGGTCGTCATTGCGCCTTTTGTATTTAATTCGGATGCAATTACTGTGTTTCATCGTCAATAAGAAGGTCCAAGGGATACAGTAAACCTGAAATGAAGCATCGGAATCTAAAACTGGTCTCACAGGAAAGGTTCAAATCATAGCATGTAAGAGGAGTCGGTCCTCTTGTACTAAAGTCGGCATTGTGCCTTGTGCATTTAATTCCGTTGCAATTTCTGTGTTTCATCGTCCATAAGAAGGTCCAAGGGATACAGTACAACTGAAGTGAAGCATCGGAATCAAATCTGGTCTCACAGGAATGGTTCAAAACATAGACAGTAAGATTAGTCAGTCTTCTTGTACTTAAGTGGGCAATGTGCCATTAGTATTTAATTCCGATGCAATTTCTTTGTTTCGTCGTCAATAAGAAGGTCCAAGGGGTACAGTAAACCTGAAGTGAAGCACCGGAATCAAAACTGGTATCACAGGAATGCTTCAAAATATAGACAGGAAGAAGATTCAGTCTTCTTGTACTTAAGTCGGCATTCTTCATTCAGTATTTATTCCGATGCAATTTTTGTTCGTCATCGTCAATAAGAAGGTCCAAGATATACAGTAAACCTGAAGTAAAGCATCGGAATCTAAAACTGGTCTCACAGGAAACGTTCAAAACATAGACAGTAAGAGGAGTCACTCTTCATGTACTTAAGTCGGAATTGTGCCTTTTGTATTTCATTCCGATGCAATATCTGTGTTTCATCGGCAATAAGGAGGTCCAAGGGATACAGTAAACCTGAAAGAAAACCTACGGATCTGAGGCTGATCTAACAGGAATGGTTCAAATCATAGACAGTAAGAAGACTAAGTCTCATTGTACTTATGTCGGCATTGTGGCCTTTGTATTTAATTCCGATGTAATTTTTGCGTTTCACGTCAATACGAAGGTCCAAGGGATACAGTAAACCTGACGTGAATCAACGGAATCAAAACTGGTCTCACAGGAAAGCTTCAAAACATAGACAGTAAGAAGAGTCAGCCTTCTTGTACTTAAGACGGCATTGTGCATTTTGTATTTAATTCCGATGCAATTTCTGTGTTTCATCATCAATAAGAAGGTCCAAGGGATACAGTAAACCTGAATTAAAGCATCGGAATCAAAAACTGGTCTCACAGGAATGGTGCAAAACATTGACAGTAAGAAGAGTCAGTCATCTTGTACTTAAGTCGGCATTGTGCCTTTTGTATTTAATTCCGATGCCATTTCTGTGTTTCATCGTCAATTAGAAGGTCCAAGGGATAGAGTAAAAATGAAGTACAGCATCGGAATGTAAAACTGGTCTCACAGGAAAGGTTCAAAGCATAGACAGTAAGAAGAGTCAGTCTTCTTGTACTTAAGTCGGTATCGTGCCTTTTGTATTTAATTCCGATGCAATTTCTTTGTTTCATCGTCAATTAGAAGGTCCAAGGGATACAGTAAACCTGAAATGAGGCATCGGAATCTAAAACTGGTCTCACAGGAAAGGTTCAATTCATAGATTGTAAGAAGAGTCAGTCCTCTTGTACTTACGTCGGCATTGTGCATTTTGTTTTTAATTCCTACGCCATTTCTGTGTTTCATCGTGAATAAGAAGGTCCAAGGATACAGTAAACCTGAAGTAAAGCATCGGAATGTAAAACTGGTCTCACATGAATGGTTCAAAGCATAGACAGTAAGAAGAGTCAGTCTTCTTGTACTTAAGTCGGCATTGTGCCTTTAGTATTTAATTCCGATGCAATTTCTTTGTTTCATCGTCAATAAGAAGGTCCAAGGGATACAGTAAACCTGAAATGAAGCATCGGAATCTGAAACTGGATTCACAAGAAAGGTTCATAACATAGACAGTAAGAAGAGTCAGACATCTTGTACGTAAGTCGGCATAGTGCTTTTTGTATTAAATTCCGATGCAGTTTCTGTGTTTCATCGTCAATAAGCAATTCCAAGGGATACAGTAAACATGAAGTGAAGCATCGGAATCTTAAAACTGGTCTCACAGGAAAGGTTCAAATCATGGAATGTAAGAAGAGTCAGTCCTCTTGTACTTAAGTCCACATTGTGCCTTTTGTATTTACATCCGATGCAATTTCTGTGTTTCATCGTCAATAAGAAGGTCCAAGGGATACAGTAAACCTGAAGTAAAGCAACCGAATCTAAAACTGGTCTCACAGGAAAGGTTCAAAACATAGACAGTAAGAAGAGTCAGTCTTCTTGTTTTCAAGTGGGCATTGCGCCTTTTGTATTTAATTCAGACAAATTTCTGTGTTTCATCGTCAATAAGAAAGTCCAAGGGATACAGTAAACCTAAAGTGAGGCATCGGAATCTAAAACTGGTCTCACAGGAAAAGTTCAAATTATAGACAGTAAGAAGAGTCAGTCTACTCGTACTTAAGTCGGCATTTTGACTTTTGTATTTAATTCCGATGCAATTTCTGTGTTTCATCTTCAATAAGAAGGTCCAACGGATACAGTAAACCTGAAGTGAAACACCGGAATCAAAACTGGTCTCACAGGATTGGTTCAAAACATAGACAGTAAGAGGAGTCAGTCTTCTTGTACTTAAGTCAGCATTGTGCCTTTTGTATTAAATTCCTATGCTATATCTGTGTTTCATCGTCAATAAGAAGGTCCAAGGGATACAGTAAACTTGAAATGAAGCATAAGAATCTAAAACTGGTCTCACAGGAAAGGTTCAAATCATAGACAGTAAGAAGACTCAGTCATCTCGTACTTAAGTCGGCATTGTGCCTTTTGTATTTAGTTCCGATGCAATTTGTGTGTTTCATCGTCAACATGAAGGTCCAAGGGATACAGTAAACCTGAAGTGAAGCATTGGAATCTAAAACTGGTCTCACTGGAAAAGTTCAAATTATAGACATTGGGAAGAGTCAGTCTTCATGTACTTAAGTCGGCATTTTGACTTTTGTATTTATTTCCGATGCAATTTTTGTGTTTCATCGTCAATATGAAGGTCCTAGGGATACAGCAAACCTGAAGTGAAGCATCGGAATCTATAACTGGTCGAACAGGAAATTTTCAAAATATAGACAGCAAGAAGAGTCAGTCTTCTTGTTCTGAAGTCGGCATAGTGCCATTTGTATTTAATTCCAATTCAATTTCTGTGCTTCATCGTCAATAAGAAGGTCCAAGGGATACAGTAAACCTAAAGTGAAGCATCGTAACCTAAAAATGGTCTCACAGGAAAGGTTCAAAACATAGTCAGTAGGAAGAGTCAATCTTCTTGTACTTAAGTCGGCATTGTGCCTTTTCTATTTAATTCGGATGCAATTACTGTGTTTCGTCATCAATAAGAAGGTCCAAGGGATACAGTAAACCTGAAGTGAATATTCGGAATCTAAAACTGGTCTCACAGGAAAGGTTCAAAGCATAGACAGTAAGAAGAGTCAGTATTTTTGTACTTGAGTCGGCATTGTGCCTTTTGTATTTAATTCCGATGCAATTTCTGTGTTTCATCGTCAATAAGAAGCGTCAAGGGATACAGTAAACCTGAAGTAAAGCATCGGAATCTAAAACAGGTCTCACAGGAAAGGTTCAAATCATAGACAGTAAGAAGACTCAGTCATCTTGTACTTAAGTCGGCATTGTGCGTTTTGTATTTAATTCCGATAGAATTTCTGTGTTTCATCGTCAATATGAAGGTCCAAGGGACACAATAACCCTGAAGTGAAGCAGCGGAATCTAAAACTGGTCTCATAGGAAAGGTTTAAATTATAGACAAAAAGAAGAGTCAGTCTTCTTGTACTTAAATCGGCATTTTGACTTTTGTATTTAATTCCGATGCAATTTCTGTGTTTCATCGTCATTATGAAAGTCCAAGGGATACAGTAAACCTGAAGTGAAGCATCGGAATCTATAACTGGTCTCACAGGAAAGGTTCAAAATATAGACACAAAGAAGAGTCAGTCTTCTTGTACTTAAGTCGGCATTGTGCCTTTTGCAATTAAATCCGATGCAATTTCTGTGTTTCATCTTCAATAAGAAGGTCCAAGGGATACAGTAAACCTGAAGTGAAACACCGGAATCAAAACTGGTCTCACAGGAAACCTTCAAAACATAGACAGTAAGAAGAGTCAGTCTTGTTGTACTTAAGTCGGAATTGTGCGTTTTGTACTTAATTCCGATGCAATTTCTGTATTTCATCGTCAATAAGAAGGTCCAAGGGATACAGTAAACCTGAAATGAAGCATCGGAATCTGAAACTGGTCTCACAAGAAGGGTTCAAAGCATAGACACTAAGAAGAGTCAGACATCTTGTAATTAAGTCGGCATAGTGCTTTTTGTATTAATTTCCGATGCAGTTTCTGTGTTTCATCGTCAATAAGCAATTCCAAGGGATACAGTAAACCTGAAATGAAGCATCGGAATCTTAAAACTGGTCTCACAGGAAAGGTTCAAATCATGGAATGTGAGAGGAGTCTGTCCTCTTGTACTTAAGTCCGCATTGTGCCTTTTGTATTTAAATCCGATGCAATTTCTGTGTTTCATCTTCAATAAGAAGATCCAAGGGATACAGTATACCTGAAATGAAGCATAAGAATCTAAAACTGGTCTCACAGGAAAGGTTCAAATCATAGACAGTAAGAAGACTCAGTCATCTCGTACTTAAGTCGGCATTGTGCCTTTTGTATTTAGTTCCGATGCAATTTGTGTGTTTCATCGTCAACATGAAGGTCCAAGGGATACAGTAAACCTGATGTGAAGCATCGGAATCTAAAACTAATCTCACAGGAAAAGTTCAAATTATAGACAGTGAGAAGAGTCAGTCTTCTTGTACTTAAGTCGGCATTTTGACTTTTGTATTTAATTCCGATGCAATTTCTGTGTTTCATTGTCAATATAAAGGTCCAAGGGATACAGCAAACCTGAAGTGAAGCATCGGAATCTATAACTGGTCGAACAGGAATGGTTCAAAATATAGACAGCAAGAAGAGTCAGTCCTCTTGTTCTGAAGTCGGCATAGTGCCATTTGTATTTAATTCCAATTCAATATCTGTGTTTCATCGTCGATCAGAAGGTCCAAGGGATACAGTAAACCTGAAATGAAGCAGCGGAATCTAAAAATTGTCTCACATAAAAGGTTCAAATCATAGAATTTAAGAAGAGTTAGTCGTGTTGTACGAAAGAAGGCATTGTGCCTTTTGCATTTAATTCCGATGCAATTTCTGTGTCTCATCGCAAATAAGAAGGTCCAATAGATACAGTAAACCTGAAGTAAAGCATCGGAATCTAAAACTGGTCTCCCAGGAAAGGTTCAAACCATAGACATTAAGAAGTGTCAGTCTTCATGTACTGAAGTCGGCATTGTGCCTTTTGTATTTAATTCCGATGCAATATCTGTGTTTCATCGTCATTAAGAAGGTCCATGGGATATAGTAAACCTGAAGTGAAGCTTCGGAATCTAGAACTGGTCTCACAGGAAATGTTCAAATCATAGAATGTAAAAAGAGTCAGTCCTATAGTACTTAAGTCGGCATTGTGACTTTTGTATTTGATTCCGATGCCATTTCTGTGTTTCATCGTGAATAAGAAGGTCCAAGGGATACAGTAAACCTGAAGTAAAGCATCGGAATGTAAAACTGGTCTCACAGGAACGGTTCAACGCATAGACAGTAAGAAGAGTCAGTCTTCTTGTAGTTGAGTCGGCATTGTGCCTTTTGTATTTAATTCCGATGCAATATCTGTGTTTCATCGACAATAAGAAGGTCCAAAGGATACAGTAAACCTGAAATGAAGCATCGGAATCTAGAACTGGTCTCACATGAAAGGTTTCTAATTATAGAATGTAAGAAGAGTAAGTCGTCTTGTACGAAAGTCGGCATTGTGCCTTTTGCATTTAATTCCAATGCAATATCTGTGTTTCATCGTCAATAAGAAGGTCCAAGGGATACAGTAAACCTGAAGTAAAGCATCGGAATCTAAAACTGGTCTCACAGGAAACGTTCAAAACATAGACAGTAAGAAGAGTCAGTCTTCATGTATTTAGGTCGGCATTGTGCCTTTTGTATTTAATTCCGATGCAATTTCTGTATTTCATCGTCAATAAGAAGGTCCAAGGGATACAGTAAACCTGAAGTAAAGCATCTGAATCTAAAACTGGTCTCATGGGAAAGGTTCAAACCATAGACATTAAGAAGAGTCAGTCGTCTTGTTTTTATGTGGGCATTGTGCCTTTTGTATTTAATTCCGATGCAATTTCTGTGTTTCATCGTCAATAAGAAGGTCCAAGGGACACAGTAAACCTGAAATGAAACATCGGAATGTAAAACTGGTCTCACAGGAAAGGTTCAAAACGTAGACAGTAAGAAGAGTCAGTCATCTTGTATTTAAGTCGGCATCGTGCCTTTTGTATTTAACTCCGACGCTATATCTGTGTTTCATCGTCAATAAGAAGGTCCAAGGGGTACAGTATACCTGAAATGAAGCATAAGAATCTAAAACTGGTCTCACAGGAAAGGTTCAAATCATAGACAGTAAGCAGATTTAGTCATCTTGTACTTAAGTCGGCATTGTGCCTTTTGTATTTAGTTCCGATGCAATTTGTGTGGTGTCACCGCCAGACACCACACTTGCTAGGTGGTAGCTTAAATCGGCCGCGGTCCTTTTAGTACATGTCGGACCCGCGTGTCGCCACTGTGTGATCGCAGACCTAGCGCCACCACAAGGCAGGTCTCGATATACGATAGAGCACTCGCCCCAGTTGTACGACGACATTGCTAGCGACAATACGGACGAAGCCTTCCTCTCATTTGCCGAGAGACAGTTAGAATAGCCTTCTGCTAAGTCCATGGCTACGACCTAGCAAGGCGCCAATTGTAACAGTGCATGTATCTTACGAGTCGCATTTGTATAGTCGAGAGAGATGTATCACCAGGAGTGAATAAAGTTAAGTATATTCCAGCTACGTACCTTTCTTGCTACCATTCAATAGTTATCCTGTTCCAGACTTCACGCCCGTCTGCGATAGATAGCGTGCCTATCGGCCCCTTCAAAATAACACTGTGTCGGCACTTCCTGTCGACACATCAATTTGTGTGTTTCACCGTCAACATGAAGGTCCAAGGGATACAGTAAACCTGAAGTGAAGCATCGGAAGCTAAAACTGGTCTCACAGGAAAGGTTCAAAATATAGACAGCAAGAAGAGTCAGTCTTCTAGTTCTAAAGTCGGCATAGTGCCTTTGGTATTTAATTCCAATTCAGTTTCTGTGTTTCATCGTCAGTAAGAAGGTCCAAGGGATACAGTAAACCTGAAGTGAAGCATCGTAATCTAAAAATGGTCTCACAGGAAAGGTTCAAATCATAGTCAGTAAGAAGAAACAATCCCGTCGTACATAAGTCGGCATTGTTCCTTTTGTATTTAATTCGGATGCAATTACTGTGTTTCATCGTCAGAAGGAAGGTCCAAGGGATACAGTAAACCTGAAGTGAAGCTTCGGAAACTAGAACTGGTCTCACACGAAAGGTTTAAATCATCGAATGTAAGAAGAGTCAGTCCTCTTGTACTTAAGTCGGCATTGTAACTTTTGTATTTAATTCCGATGCCATTTCTGTGTTTTGTCGTGAATAAGAATGTCCAAGGGATACAGTAAAAATGAAGTAAAGCATCGGAATGTAAAACTGGTCTCACAGGAAAGGTTCAAAGCATAGACAGTAAGAAGAGTCAGTCTTCTTGCACTTAAGTCGGCATTGCGCCTTTTGTATTTAATTCCGATGCAATTCCTGTGTTTCATCGTCAATAAGAAGGTCCAAGGGATACAGTAAACCTGAAATGAAGCATCGGAATCTAAAACTGGTCTCACAGGAAAGGTTCAAAACATAGACAGTAAGAAGAGTCAGTCTTCATGTACTGAAGTCGGCATTCTGCCTTTTGTATTTAATTCCGATGCAATATCTGTGTTTCATCGTCAATAAGAAGGTCCAAGGGATACAGTAAACCTGAAAGGAAACGTAGGAATCTGAGGCTGGTCTCACAGGAAAGGTTAAAATCATTGACAGTAAGAAGAGTCAGTCTCCTTGTACTTAAGTCGGCATTGTGGCTTTTGTATTTAATTTCGATGTAATGTTTGTGTTTCACGTCAATAAGAAGGTCCAAGGGATACAGTAAACTTGACGTGAAGCACCGGAATCAAAACTGGTCTCACAGGAAAGCTTCAAAACGTAGACAGTAAGAAGAGTCAGACTTCTTGTACTTAAGTCGGAATTGTGCATTTTGTATTAAACTCCGATGTAATTTCTGTGTTCCATCGTCAATAAGCAGGTCCAAGGGATACAGTAAACTTGAAGTGAAGCATCGGAATCTAAAACTGGTCTCACAGGAAAGGTTCAAATCACGGAATGTAAGTAGAGTCAGTCCTTTTGTACTTAAGTCAGCATTGTGCCTTTTGTATTTACTTCCGCTGCAATTTCTGTGTTTCATCGTCAATAAGAAGTTCCAAGGAACACAGTATACCTGAAGCAAAGCATCCGAATCTAAAACTGGTCCACAGGAAAGGTTCAAATCATACACAGAAAGAAGAGTCAGTCTTCTTGTGTTTAAGTGGCCATTGTGCCTTTTGTATTTAATTCCGAAGCAATTTCTGTGTTTCATCGTCAGTAACAAAGTCCAAGGGATACAGAAAACCTGAAGTGAAGCATCGGAATCAAAACTGGTCTCACAGGGATGGTTCAAAACATTGACAGTAAGAGGAGTCAGTCTTCTTGTACTTAAGTCGGCATTGTGCCTTTTGTATTTAATTCCGATGCTATTTCTGTGTTTCAACGTCAATAAAAAGGTCCAAGGGATACAGTAAACCTAAAGTGAAGCATCGGAATCTAAAACTGGTCTCACTTAAAGATTCAAAACATAGACAGTAAGAAGAGTCAGTCTTCTTGTACTTAAGTCGGCTTTTTGACTTTTGTATTTAATTCCGATGCAATTTCTGTGTTTCATCGTCAATAAGAAGGTCCAAGGGATACAGTAAACCTGAAGTGAAGCATCGAAAACTAAAACTGGTCTTACAGGAAAGGTTCAAAACATAGACAGTAAGAAGAGACAGTCTTCTTGTACTAAAGTCGGCATTGTGCATTGTGTAATAAATTCCGACACAATTTCTGTGTTTCATCGTCAATGAGAAGGTCCAAGGGACACAGTAAACCTGAACTGAAGCATCGGAATCTAAAACTGGTGTCACAGGACACGTTCAAATCATGGAATGTAAGAAGAGTCAGTCCTCTTGTACTTAAGTCGGCATTGTGCTATTTGTATTTAAGTCCGATGCACTCTCTGTGTTTCATCGTCAATAAGAAGGTCCAAGGGATACAGTAAACCTGAAGTAAAGCATCGGAATCTAAAACTGATCTCACAGGAAAGGTTCAAAACATAGACAGTAAGTGGAGTCGGTCTTCTTGTTTTTGAGTCAGCATTGTGCATTTTGTATTTAGTACCGACGCAATTTCTGTGTTTCATCGTCAATAAGAAGGTCCAAGGGATACAGTAAACCTGAAGTGAAGCATCAGAATCTAAACTGGTCTCACAAGAAAGGTTCAAAATATAGACCGTAAGAAGAGTCAGTCTTCTTGTACTTATGTCGGCATTGTGCCTTTTTTATATAACTACGATGCAATTTCTGTGTTTTATCGTCAATATGAAGGTCCAAGGGATACAGTAAACCTAAAATGAAACATTGGATTCTAAAACTGGTCACACAGGAAAGGTTTAAATCATAGACAGTAAGAAGAATCAGACCTCTTGTACTTAGGTCGCTATGTGCCTTTTGTATTTAAATCCGATGCAATTTCTGTGTTTCATCGTCAATAAGAAAGTCCAAGGGATACAGTAAACCTGAAATGAAACATCGGATTCTTAAACTGGTCACACAGGAAAGGTTTAAAACATACACAGTAAGAAGAGTCAGTGTTCTTGTACTTAAGTCGGCATTCTGCCTTTTGTATTTAATTCCGATACAATTTCTGTGTTTCATCGTCAATAAGAAGGTACAAGGGATACAGTAAATCTGAAATGAAACATCGGATTCTGAAACTGGTCAGACAGGAAAGGTTTAAAACATACACAGTAAGAAGAGTCAGAGTTCTTGTACTTAAGTCGGCATTCTGCCTTTTGTATTTAATTCCGATGCAATTTCTGTGTTTCATCGTCAATAAGAAGGTACAAGGGATACAGTAAACCTGAAATGAAGCATAGGATTCTGAAACTGGTCTCACATTAAGGGTTCAAATCATAGACAGTAAGAAGACTGAGTCTTCTTGCACGTAAGTCGGTATTGTGCCTTTTGTATGTAATTCCGATGCAATTTCTGTGTTTCATCGACAATATGAAGGTCCAAGGGATACAGTAAACCAAAGTGAAGCATCGGAATCTAAAACGGGTCTCACAGGAAAGGTTCAAATAAAGACAGTAGGATCGGTCAGTCTTCATGTACTTAAGTCGCCATTTTGAATTTTGTATTTTATTCCGATGCAATTTCTGTGTTTCATCGTCAATAAGATGGGCCAAGGGATACATTAAACCTTAAGTCAGGCATCGGTAACTAAAACTGGGCTCACAGGAAAGGTTCAAATCGTAGAAAGTAAGAAGAGTCAGTCCTCTTGTACTTAAGTTGGCATTGTGCCTTTTGAATTTAATTCCGATGCAATTTCTGAGTTTCATCGTCAATAAGAAGGTCCAAGGGATACAGTAAACCTGAAGTGAAGCATCGGAATCAAAACTGGTCTCACAGGGATGGTTCAAAACATTGACAGTAAGAGGAGTCAGTCTTCTTGTACTTAAGTCGGCATTGTGCCTTTTGTATTTAATTCCGATGCTATTTCTGTGTTTCAACGTCAATAAAAAGGTCCAAGGGATACAGTAAACCTGAAGTGAAGCATCGGAATCTAAAACTGGTCTCACTTAAAGATTCAAAACATAGACAGTAAGAAGAGTCAGTCTTCTTGTACATAAGTCGGCTTTTTGACTTTTGTATTTAATTCCGATGCAATTTCTGTGTTTCATCGTCAATAAGAAGGTCCAAGGGACACAGTAAACCTGAAGTGAAGCATCGAAAACTAAAACTGGTCTCACAGGAAAGGTTCAATACATAGACAGTAAGAAGAGACAGTCTTCTTGTACTTAAGTCGGCATTGTGCCATTTGTATTTAATTCCGATGCACTCTCTGTGTTTCATCGTCAATAAGAAGGTCCAAGGGATACAGTAAACCTAAAGTAAAGCATCGGAATCTAAAACTGATCTCACAGGAAAGGTTCAAAACATAGACAGTAAGTGGAGTCAGTCTTCTTGTTTTTGAGTCAGCATTGTGCATTTTGTATTTAGTACCGACGCAATTTCTGTGTTTCATCGTCAATAAGAAGGTCCAAGGGATACAGTAAACCTGAACTGAAGCATCAGAATCTAAACTGGTCTCACAAGAAAGGTTCAAAATATAGACTGTAAGAAGAGTCAGTCTTCTTGTACTTATGTCGGCATTGTGCCTTTTTTATATAACTACGATGCAATTTCTGTGTTTTATCGTCAATATGAAGGTCCAAGGGACACAGCTAACCTGAAGTGAAGCATCGGAACCTAAACTGGTCTCACAGGAAAGGTTCAAAACATAGACAGTAAGAAGAGTCAGTCTTCTTGTACTTAAGTCGGCATTGTGCCTTTTGTATTTAATTCCGATGCAATTTCTGTGTTTCATCGTCAATAAGAAGGTCCAAGGGATACAGTAAACCTGAAGTGAAGCATCGGAAACTAAAACTGGTGTCATAGGAAAGGTTCAAAACATAGACAGTAAGAAGAGTCAGTCCTCTTGTACTTAAGTCGGCATTGTGCATTTTGTATTTAATTCCGATGCACTTTCTGTGTTTCATCGTCAATAAGAAGGTCCAAGGCATACAGTAAACCTGAAGTAAAGCGTCGGAATCTAAAACTGGTCACACAGGAAAGGTTCAAAACAATGACAGTGAGAAGAGTCAGTGTTCTTGTCTTTAAGTCGGCATTGTGCCTTTTGTATTTATTTCCGATGCAATTTCTGTGTTACACCGTCAATACGAAGGTCTAAGGCATACACTAAACCTGAAATGAAACATCGGAATCTAAAACTGGTCTCACAGGTATAGGTTCAAACATAGACCGTAAGAAGAGTCAGTCTTCTTGTACTTATGTCGGCATTGTGCCTTTTTCACATAACTACGATGCAATTTCTGTGTTTCATCGTCAATATGAAGGTCCAAGGGACACAGCAAACATGAAGTGAAGCATCAGAATCTAAACTGGTCTCAAAGGAAAGGTTCCAAGCATAGACAGTAAGAAGAGTCAGTCCTCTTGTACTTAAGTGGCTCTGTGCCTTTTGTATTTAATTCCGATGCAGTTTACGTGTTTCATCGTAAATAAGCAGGTCCAAGGGATACAGTAAACCTGAAGAGAAGCATCGGAATCTAAAACTGGTCTAACAGGAAAGGTTCAAAACATAGACAGTAAGAAGAGTCAGTCTTCTTGTTTATAAGTGGGCATTGTGCCATTTGTATTTAATTCCGTCTCAATTTCTGTGTTTCATCGTCAATAAGAGAGTCCAAGGGATCCAGTAAACCTGCAGTGAAGCATCGGAATCTAAACTGGTCTCACAGGAATGGTTCAAAACAGAGACTGTAAGAGGAGTTAGTCTTCTTGTACTAAAGTCGGCATTGTGCCTTCTGTATTTAATTCCGATGCAATTTCTGTGTATCATTGTCAATAAGCAGGTCCAAGGGATACAGTGAACCTGAAGTGAAACATCGGAATCTAAAACTGGTCTCACAGGAAAGGTTTAAATCATGGTATGTAAGAAGAGTCAGTCCTCTTGTACTTAAGACGGCATTGTGCCTTTTGTAATTAATTCCGATGCAATTTCTGTGTTCCATCGTCTATAAGAAGGTCCAAGGGATACAGCGAAACCTGAAATGAAACATCGGATTCTAAAACTGGTCTCACAGGAAAGGTTTAAATCATAGACTGTAAGAAGAATCAGTCCTCTTGTACTTAGGTCGCAATGTTCC
Source organism: Schistocerca americana (assembly GCF_021461395.2). NCBI lineage: Eukaryota > Metazoa > Arthropoda > Insecta > Orthoptera > Acrididae > Schistocerca > Schistocerca americana. Next base: position 13,391,038 of record NC_060119.1, on the reverse strand, counting down.
TTTTGTATTTAATTCCGATGCAATTTCTGTGTTTCATCGTCAATAAGAAGGTCCAAGGGATACAGTAAACCTGAAATGAAACATCGGATTCTCAAACTGGTCACACAGAAAAGGTTTAAAACATACACAGTAAGAAGAGTCAGTGTTCTTGTACTTAAGTCGGCATTCTGCCTTTTGTATTTAATTCCGATGCAATTTCTGTGTTTCATCGTCAACAAGAAGGTACAAGGGATACAGTAAACCTGAAATGAAGCATAGGACTTTGAAACTGGTCTCACAGGAAAGGTTCAAATCATAGACAGTAAGAGGAGTCAGTCTTCTTGTACTTAAGTCGGCATTGTGCCTTTTGTATTTAATTCCGATGCTATTTCTGTGTTTCAACGTCAATAAAAAGGTCCAAGGGATACAGTAAACCTGAAGTGAAGCATCGGAATCTAAAACTGGTCTCACTTAAAGATTCAAAACATAGACAGTAAGAAGAGTCAGTCTTCTTGTACTTAAGTCGGCTTCTTGACTTTTGTATTTGATTCCGATGCAATTTCTGTGTTTCATCGTCAATAAGAAGGTCCAAGGGATACAGTAAACCTGAAGTGAAGCATCGAAAACTAAAACTGGTCTCACAGGAAAGGTTCAAAACATAGACAGTAAGAAGAGACAGTCTTCTTGTACTAAAGTCGGCATTGTGCATTTTGTAATTAATTCCGACACAATTTCTGTGTTTCATCGTCAATGAGAAGGTCCAAGGGATACAGTGAACCTGAACTGAAGCATCGGAATCTAAAACTGGTGTAACAGGAAAGGTTCAAATCATGGAATGTAAGAAGAGTCAGTCCTCTTGTACTTAAGTCGGCATTGTGCCATTTGTATTTAATTCCGATGCACTCTCTGTGTTTCATCGTCAATAAGAAGGTCCAAGGGATACAGTAAACCTGAAGTAAAGCATCGGAATCTAAAACTGATCTCACAGGAAAGTTATAAAACTTAGACAGTAAGTGGCGTCAGTCTTCTTGTTTTTGAGTCAGCATTGTGCGTTTTGTATTTAGTACTGACGCAATTTCTGTGTTTCATCGCCAATAAGAAGGTCCAAGGGATACAGTAAACGTGAAGTGAAGCATCAGAATCTAAACTGGTCGCACTAGAAAGGTTCAAAATATAGACCGTAAGAAGAGTCAGTCTTCTTGTACTTATGTCGGCATTGTGCCTTTTTTATATAACTACTATGCAATTTCTGTGTTTTATCGTCAATATGAAGGTCCAAGGGACACAGCAAACCTGAAGTGAAGCATCGGAATCTAAACTGGTCTCACAGTAAAGGTTCAAAACATAGACAGTAAGAAGAGTCAGTCTTCTTGTACTTAAGTCGGCATTGTGCCTTTTGTATTTAATTCCGATGCAATTTCTGTATTTCATCGTCAATACGAAGGTCCAAGGGATACAGTAAACCTGAAATAAAGCATAGGAATCTAAAACTGGTCTCACAGGAAAGATTCAAATCATAGACAGTAAGAGGAGTCAGTCTTCTTGTTTTTCAGTCTACATTGTGCCTTTTGTATTTAATTCCGATGAACTTTCTGTGTTTCATCGTCAATAAAATGGTCCAAGGCATACAGTAAACCTGAAGTGAAGCATCGGAATTTAAAACTGTTCACAGAGAAAAGTTCATAACATAGACAGTAAGGAGAGTCGGTCTTCTTGTCTTTAAGTCGGCATTCTGCCTTTTGTATTTAATTTCGATGCAATTTCTGTGTTTCATCGTCAATAACTAAGTCTGTGGGATTCAGTAAACCTGAAGTCAAGCATCGGAATCAAAAATGGTTTCACAGGAAAGTTCAAATCACAGACAGTAAGAACAGTCAGTCTTCTTGTTTTTATGTTTTCATTGTGCCTTTTGTATTTCATTCCGACGCAATTTCTGTGTTTCATCGACACTAAGAAGGTCCAAGGGGTACAGTAAACCAGAAGTGAAGCACTGGAATCTAAACTGGTCTCACAGGAAAGCTTCAAAACATAGGGAGTAAGAAGAGTCAGTCTTCTTGTACTTAAGTCGGCATTGTGCCTTTTGTATTTAATTCCGATGCAATTTCTGTGTTTCATCGTCAATAAGAAGGTCCAAGGGATACATTAAACCTGAAGTGAAGCATCGGAAACTAGAACTGGTGTCATAGGAAAGGTTCAAAACATAGACAGTAAGAAGAGTCAGTCCTCTTGTACTGAAGTCGGCATTGTGCATTTTGTATTTAATTCCGATGCACTTTCTGTGTTTCATCGTCAATAAGAAGGTCCAAGGCATACAGTAAACCTGAAGTAAAGCGTCGGAATCTAAAACTGGTCACACAGGAAAGGTTCAAAACAATGACAGTGAGAAGAGTCAGTGTTCTTGTCTTTAAGTCGGCATTGTGCCTTTTGTATTTATTTCCGATGCAATTTCTGTGTTTCATCGTCAATTAGAAGGTGCAAGGGATACAAGGAACCTGAAGTTGACCATAGGAATCTAAAACCGGTCTCACAGTAAAGGTTCAAAACATAGACGGTAAGAAGGATCAGTCTTCTTGTACTAAAGTCGGCATTGTGCCTTTTGTATTTAATTCCGATGCAATTTCTGTGTTTCATCGTCAATACGAAAGTCCAAGGGATACAGTAAAACTTAAATGAAACATAGGAATCTAAAACAGGTCTCATAGGGAAGGTTCAAAACATAGACAGTAAGATGAGTCAGACATCATGTACTTAAGTCGGCATTGTGCCTTTTGTATTTAATTCCGATGCTATTTCTGTGTTTCAACGTCAATAAAAAGGTCCAAGGGATACAGTAAACCTGAAGTGAAGCATCGGAATCTAAAACTGGTCTCACTTAAAGATTCAAAACATAGACAGTAAGAAGAGTCAGTCTTCTTGTACTTAAGTCGGCTTTTTGACTTTTGTATTTAATTCCGATGCAATTTCTGTGTTTCATCGTCAATAAGAAGGTCCAAGGGATACAGTAAACCTGAAGTGAAGCATCGAAAACTGAAACTGGTCTCACAGAAAGGTTCAAAACATAGACAGTAAGAAGAGACAGTCTTCTTGTACTAAAGTCGGCATTGTGCCTTTTGTAATTAGTTCCGACACAATTTCTGTGTTTCATCGTCAATGAGAAAGTCCAAGGGATACAGTAAACCTGAACTGAAGCATCGGAATCTAAAACTGGTGTCACAGGAAAGGTTCAAATCATGGAATGTAAGAAGAGTCAGTCCCCTTGTACTTTAGTCGGTATTGTGCCTTTTGTATATAACTACAATGCAATTTCTGTGTTTCATCGTAAAGAAGAAGGTCCAAGGCATACAGTAAACCTGAAGTGAAGCATCGGAATCTAAAACTGGTCTCACACGAAAGGTTCAAAGCATAGACAGTAAGAAGAGTCAGTCATCTTGTTTTTAAGTCGGCATTGTGCCTTTTGTATTTAATTCCGATGCAATTTCTGTGTTTCATCGTCAATAAGAAGGTCCTAGGCATACAGTAAACCTGAAGTAAAGCATCGGAATCTAAAACTGGTCTAACAGGAAAGGTTCCAAGCATAGACAGTAAGAAGAGTCAGTCCTCTTGTACTTAAGTGGCTTTGTGCCTTTTGTATTTAATTCCGATGCAGTTTATGTGTTTCATCGTCAATAAGCAGGTCCAAGGGATACAGTAAACCTGAAGTGAAGCATCGGAATCTAAAAGTGGTCTAACAGGAAAGGTTCAAAACATAGACAGTAAGAAGAGTCAGTCTTCTTGTTTATAAGTGGGCATTGTGCCATTTGTATTTAATTCCGACGCAATTTCTGTGTTTCATCGTCGATAAGAAAGAGCAAGGGATCCAGTAAACCTGCAGTGAAGCATCGGAATCTAAACTGGTCTCACAGGAATGGTTCAAAACAGAGACAGTAAGAGGAGTTAGTCTTCTTGTACTTAAGTCGGCATTGTTCCTTTTGTATTTAATTCCGATGCAATTTCTGTGTTTCATCGTCAATAAGAAGGTCCAAGGGATACATTAACCCTGAAGTGAAGCATCGGAAACTAAAACTGGTCTCACAGGAAAGGTTCAATTCATAGAATGTAAGAAGAGTCAGTCTTCTTGTAAGTAAGTCGGCATTTTGACTTTTGTATTTAATTACGATGCAATTTCTCTGTTTCGTCGTCAATAAGAAGGTCAGAGGGATACATTAACCATGAAGTGAAGCATCGGAATCTAATACTGGTCTCACAGTAAAGGTCAAAACATAGACAGCAAGAAGAGTCAGTCTTCTTGTACTTAAGTCGGCATTGTGCCTTTTGTATTTAATTCCGATGCAATTTCTGTGTTTCATCGTCAATAAGAAGGTCCAAGGGATACATTAACCCTGAAGTGAAGCATCGGAAACTAAAACTGGTCTCACAGAAAAGGTTCAATTCATAGAATGTAAGAAGAGTCAGTCCTCTTGTACTTAAGTCGGCATTGTGCCTTTTGTATTTAGTTCCGATGCAATTTCTATGTTCCATCGTCAATACGAAGGTCCAAGGGATACAGTAAACATGAAGTAAAGCATCGGCATCTAAAACTGGTCTCACAGGATAGGTTCAATACATAGACAGTAAGAAGAGTCATTCTTCTTGTTTTTAAGTGGGCATTGTGGCTTTTGTATTTAATTCCGACGCAATATCTGTGTTTCATCGGCAATAAGAAAGTCCAAGGGAAACAGTAAACCTGAAGTGAAGCATCGAAATCAAAACTGGTCTCACAGGAATGGTTCAAAACATAGACAGTAAGAGGAGTTAGTTTTCTTGTTCTTAAGTCGGCATTGTTCCTTTTGTATTTAATTCCAATGCAACTTCTGTGGTTCATCGTCAGTCAGAAGGTCCAAGGGATACTGTAAACCTGAAGTGAAGCATCGTAATCTAAAACAGGTCTCGTAGGAAAGGTTCAAAACATAGACAGTAAGAAGAGTCAGTCTTCTTGTACTTAAGTCTGCATTGTGCCTTTTGTATTTAATTCCGATGCAATTTCTGTGTTTTATCGTCAATAAGAAGGTCCGAGGGATACACTAAACCTGAAGTGAGGCATCGGAAACTAAAACTGGTCTCACAGGAAAGGTTCAATTCGTAGAATGTAAGAAGAGTCAGTCTTCAGGTTTTTAAGTCGGCATTGTGCCTTTTGCATTTAATACCGACGCAACTTCTGTGGTTCATCGTCAGTCAGAAGGTCCAAGGGATACTGTAAACCTGAAGTGAAGCATCGTAATCTAAAACAGGTCTCACAGGAAAGGTCCAAATCATAGGCAGTGAGAAGAGTCAGTCTTCTTGATATTAAGTCGCCATTTTGCCTTTTGCATTTAATTCCGATGTAATTTCGGTGGATCATCGTCAATAAGAAGGTCCAAGACATACAGTATACTTGTTGTGAAGCATCGTAATCAAAACTGGTCCCACAGGAAAGGTTCAAAACATAGAGAGTAAGACGAGTCAGTCGTCTTGTACTTAGGTCGGCATTGTGACTTTTATATTAATTTCCAATAAAATTTCTGTGTTTCATCGTCAATAAGAAGTTCCAAGGGATACAGTAAGCCTGAAATGAAGCATAGGAATCTAAAATTGGTCTCACAGGAAAGGTTCAAAATATAGACAGTAAGAAGAGTCAGTCTTCTTGTACCTATGTCGGCATTGTGCGTCTTGTATTTAATTCCGATGCAATTTCTGTGTATCATCGTCAATAAGCAGGTCCAAGGGATACAGTGAGCCTGAATTGAAGCATCGGAATCTAAAACTGATCTCACAGGAATGATTCAATTCATGGAATGTAAGAAGAGTCAGTCCTCTTGTACTTAAGTCGGCATTGTGATTTTTGTATTCAATCCCGATGCAATTTCTGTGTTTCATGGTCAATGTGAAGGTCGAAGGAATACAGTAAACCCTCACTGGTGCATTGGAATCTAATACTGGTCTCCCAGGAGCAGCTCAATGCACAAACTCTTAGAGGTTTAACTCTTCTTGTCCTTAAGTCGGCATTGTGCCTTTTGCATTCAATCCCAATGCGATTTCTGTGTTTCATGGTCAATGCGAAGATCCAAGGTATACATTAAACCTGCCTGGTGCATCGGAATCTAATATTGGTCTCCCAGGAGCCGCACAAAGCACAAATTCTTAGAAGATTCTTTCTTCTAGTACTAAAGTCAGCATTGTGCCTTTGGTATTCAATCCCGATGCAGTTTTTGAATTTAATGGTAATTGTGAAGGTCCAAGAGATACAGGAAACCTGCACTGGTGTATTGGAATCTAATACTGGACTCCCAGTAGCCGCTGTAAGCACAAATTCTTCGAAGATTCACTCTTCTTGTACTTAAGGCGGCATTGTGCCTTTTGTATTCAATCCCGATGCAATTTCTGTGTCTCATGGTCAATGTGAGTGTCCAAGGGATTTACTAAACCTGTACTGGTGCATCGGAATCTAATACTGGTCTCCCAGGAGCCGGTCAAAGCACAAGCTCTTAGAAGATTCACTCTTCTTGTACTTAAGTTGGCATTGTCCCTTTTGTATTCAATCCCGATGGAATTTCTGTGTTTCATGGTCAATGTGAAGGTCCAAGGGATACAGTAAACCTGTACTGGTGCATCGGAATCTAATACTGGTTTCACAGGAGCCGCCCAAAGCAGAAACTCCTAGATGATTCTTTCTTCTTGTACTTAAGTCGGCATTGTGCCTTTTGTATTCAATCACAATGCAATTTCTGTGTTTCATGGTCAATGTGAAGGTCCAAGGGATTCACTGAACCTCCACTGGTGCATCGGAATCGAATGTTGGTCTCTCAGGAGCCGCTCAAATCACAAAGTTTTAGAAGATTCACTCTTCTTGTACTTAAGTCGGCATTGTGCCTGTTGTATTCAATCCCGATGCTTTTTCTGTGTTTCATGGTCAATGTGAAAGTCCATGGGATACAGTAAACCTGCACTGGTGCATCGATTTCTAATACTGGTCTCCCAGGAGCCGCTGAAATCAGAAACTCTTAGAAGATTCGTTCTTCTTGTACTTAATTTATTTATATATTTATTTATTGATTTATTTAACCTGGCAAGATTAGGGCCATCAGGCCCTCTCTTACATCTAACCACGCATCCTACTTTTATTACATACATATGTTTAAGTAGGCATGTTAAACTACATTTCAACAAAAAGTTAAATAAACAATTAGAAAGGTACACCTGGAAAAATATATACATATAGAGTTTATATTCGTAGATCATAAGTACTGTTATAATTAGACATTATTGAAGAGACAAATTTTAGATAGGAGTGCTGGCAGCAGGGAGTATGAGGGACACTCATTGTGAACGGAGGAGAAGAATACACATGATGAAACATAATTAAGGAAATATAAAGGAAAAGAAGATTGCCTGGCTAATAGAGATAGATGAATGGGAAGGCATCTCAGGAGCAAGATGGGAGACGCTAGCTTTGCTATTTGACAGATGAGAGGATTGGCCTGGTACATTAATTTTGTGGAGAACTTTATGAGGATGATAGTAGGAAATGCTTCAACTTCTTCTTAAAAGCAGCTGGAGATTGAATTTTGCGCAAGGTAAGGGGCAGTTTGTTCCGGATGCTGACGGCGGCAACTGAGAAGGAGTTTGCAAAAGTTTTTGTTTTGTGAGTGGGCACAGTTAGGATACCAAATAAGAGTGACCTCGTGTTTCGATTATGATGGCACGACAGGTTTTTAATCTCTGAAGCAAGGTACTGGGGTGCTTGCGCGACGAAGAGTTTGTGAAGTAGACATAGAGTGTGGTAGTAACGCAATTTGTCCGGCCGCAGCCACTTTGCTCGGAGTATGAAGCACTAACATGATCATATCGGCGAATGTTGCAGGTGTAATGCACACAGGCATTCATGGTTATCTCTAGCCGTATTTTCTTTTCACTACCCGTGCCTTGTTGAATCACATCACAATAGTGGAGGTTCGGTAGAAAGAGTGCTTGCACGAGCTGGCGTTTCAAGTCCAGTGGAAATATGTTCTGAAACTTTTTGAGAGCATAGAGACAAGCAGACGTCTTTCGGCACACTGCGACTGTATTCTCCGCCCAGTTGAGATGCTCATCCAAAGTTACACCCAATTTTTCACTGTTTTCTGATATGGTATTGGAGTACCATCGAGCAGAATAGAAGGTAGCCATTCGCGGAGATCTGAACTTATTAATTTCTGACGGGCTGTTAAGATTACTTGCGTCTTTTTTGCATTTAGTTTAAGCCCCAGGCTTTTCGCCCATGTCACTACCGAAGACAGATCATCATTCATCTGAGAATTTGCAGTGTTTACGTCTTCAGGTCTGACGCTTAGGTAGAGCTGGAGGTCGTCGGCATAGAAATGATATTTACAGGACAGAACCGACGAAATATAGTTGACATATAAAGAAAACAAAAGTGGTCCTAAGACTGATCCTTGTGGCAGTCCCGAGGAAAGATGTTTCCAGGAAGATTTTTCATTTACGCAGACAACACATTGCTGTCTGTGTTTTAAGTAGCTTTCAAACCATCTCACTGCACTAACAGAGAAATTAAGCTGATGCATTTTTTTGAGCAATATGTCAAAGTTACCAAAGTCAAAAGCTTTGCTGAAGTCCAGTAGCGTCAATATTGCTGCCTTTAGATTGTCAATGGCACATTTCAGGTCATCTAATACTTTAATTAGAGCAGTGTTTGTGCTGTGATGTTTACGGAAACCGGATTGAAATTTGTGATATAGGCTGAATTCATGCAAGTGTTCAGTGATTTGGTCATGAACAATATATTCGAGTGCTTTGGAAACAGCAGGCAGTATGCTAATTGGTTGGTGCCTTTTGTATCCAATCCCGATGCAATTTCTGTGTTTCATGGTCAATGTGAAGGTCCATGGGATACAGTAAACTTGCACTGCTGCATCGGACTCTAATACTGGTGTCCCAGGAGCCGCTCAAATTACAAACTCATAAAATTCACTCTTCTTGTACTTAAGTCGGCATTATGCCTTTTGTATTCAACCGCGGTGCAATTACTGTGTTTCATGGTCACTATGAAGGTCAAAGGGATACAGTAAACCTGAACTGGTGCATCGGAATCTAATACTGGTCTCCCAGGAGCCGCTCAAAGTGGAAACTTCTAGAAGTTTCACTCTTCATGTACTTAAGTCGGCATTGTGCCTTTTACATTCAATCCCGATGCATTTTCTGTGTTTCATGGTCAATATGAAAGTCCAAGCGATACAGTAAATCTGCACTGGTGCATTGGAATCTAATACTGGTCTCCCAGGAGCCGCTCAAAACACAAATTCTTAGAAGATTCACTCTTGTTGTACTTAAGTCGGCATTGTGCATTTTGTATTCAATCCCGATGCATTTTCAGTGCTTCAAGGTCAATGTGAAGGTCCAAGGTATACAGTAACCTGCACTGGTGCATCGGAATCTAATACTTGACCCACAGGGGCCGCTCAAAGCACAAACTCTTAGAAGATTAACTCTAATTGCAATTATGTAGGCATTGTGCCTTTGGTATTCAATCGCGATGCAATTTCTGTGTTTCATGCACAATGTGAAGGTCCGAGGGATACAGTAACCCTGCACTGGTGCATTGGAATCTAATACTGGTCTCCCAGGAGCCGCTCTTTGCACAACCTCTTAGGAGATTCACTCCTCTTGTACTTCAGTCGGCATTCTGTCTTTTGCATTCAATCCCGGTGAAATTTCTGTGTTTCATGGTCAATGTTAAGGTCCAAGTGATACAGTAAAACTGCACTGGTGCATCGGAATCCAATACTGGTCACCCAGGAGCCGCTCAAAGCTCAAATTCTTAGATGATTCACTATTCTTGTACTTAAGTCGGCATAGTGCAATTTGTTCTCAATCGCGAAGCAATTTGTGTGTTTCATGGTCAATGTGAAGGTCCAAGGGATACATTAAAGCTGGAATAGTGCATCAGAATCTAATACTGGTCTCCCAGGAGCTTCAAAAAGCGGGCACTCTTAGAAGATTCACTCTTCTTGTACATAAGTCGGCATTGTGCCTTTTGTATTCAATCCCGATGCAATTTCTGTAGTTCATGGTCAATGTAAAAGTCGAAGGTATACAGTAAACCTGCACTGAAGCATCGGAATCTAATACTGGTCTCCCAGGAGTCGCTCAAAGCAGAAACTCTTAGAAGATTCACTCTTCTTGTACTTAAGTCGGCATTGTGCAATTTGTATTCAATCCCGATGTAATTTCTGTGTCTCATGCTCAATGTAAAGGTCCAAGGGATACAGTAAAGCTGGAATAGTGAATCGGAATCAAATACTCTTCCCCTAGGAGACGCTCAAAGCACAAACTCTTAGAAGATTCGCTCTTCTTGTACTTAAGTCGGCATTGTGCCATTTGTATTCAATCCCGATGCATTATCTGCACTTCATTGACAATGTGAAGGTCCATGGTATACAGTATACCTGTACTGGTGCATCGGACTCTAATATTTTACCCATCAGGCGTCACTAAAAGCACAAAATCTTAGAAGATTCACTCTTCTTGTACATAAGTCGGCGTTGTGCGTTTTGTTTTGATTCCCGATGCAATTTCTGTGTTCCATGGTCTATGTAAGGGCCAACGGATACAGTAAAGCTGGAATAGTGAATCGGAATCAAATACTCTTCCCCTAGGAGACGCTCAAATCACAAACTCTTAGAAGATTCGCTCTTCTTGTACTTAAGTTGGCATTGTGTCTTTTGTATTCAACCACGGCGCAATTTCTGTGTTTCATGGTCAATGTGAAAGTCCAAGGGATACAGTAAGCCTGCATTGGTGCATTGGAATCTAATACTGGTCTCCCAGCAGCCGTACATAGCAGAAAGTCTTTGAAGATTCACTCGTCTTGTACTTAAATCTTTGAGCCTCTTGTATTCAATCCCGATGCATTTTCTGTGCATCATGGTCAATGTGAGGGTCCAAGGGATTCAGTAACCCTGCACTGGTGTATGGGAATCTAAAACTGGTCTCCCAGGAGCCACTCAAAGCACATACACTTGGAAGATTCACACTTCTTGTACTTAAGTCGGCATTGTGCCTTATCTATTCAATCCCAATGCAACTTCTGTGTTTCATGGTAAAAGCGAAAGTCGAAGGGATACAGTATACCAGCACTGGTGCATCGGAATCTAATACTGGTTACCAAGGAGGCGCTCAAAGCACAAACTCTTAGAAGATTCACTATTATTGTATATAAGTCGGCTTTGTGACTTTTGTATTCGATCCCGATGCATTTTCAGTGTTTCATGGTCAATGTTAGGGTCCAAGGGATTCACTAAACCTGCACTGGTGCATCGGAATCTAATACTGGACCCCAGGAGCCGCCCAAAGCAAAACTCTTAGAAGATTCACTCTCCTTGTACTTAAGTCGGCATTGTGCCTTTTGTTTTCAATCCCGACGCAATTTCTGTGTTCCATGTTCAATTTGAAGGTCCAAGGGATTCAATAAACCTGCACTGGTGCATCGGAATCCAATACTGGTCTCCCAGCAGCCGCTCAAAGCACAAACTCGTAGAAGATTCACTCTTCTTGTATTTAGGTCGGCATTCAGCCTTTTGTATTCAATCCCGATGCACTATCTGTGTTTCATGGTCAATGTGAAAGTCCAAGGGATACAGTTAACCCACACTGGTGCATCAGAATCTAATACTGGTCTCCCACGAGCCGCTCAAAGAGAAACTCTTAGAAGATTCACTCTTCTTGTACTTAAGTCGGCATTGTGCATTTTGTATTCAACCCCAATGCAATTTCTGTGTCTCATGGTCAATGTGAAGGTCCAAGGGATTCCGTTAACCTGCACTGGTGCATCGGAATGTAATACTGGTCTCCCAGGAGCCGCTCAAAGCGCAAACTCTTAGAAGATTCACTCTTCTTGTACTTAAGTCGGCATTGAGCCTTTTGTATTCAATCCTGATGCAATTTCGGTGCATCATGGGCAATGTGAAGGTCCAAGGGATTCAGTAAACCTGCACTGGTGCATGGGAATCAAATACAGGTCTCCCAGAAGTGTCTCAAAGAAGAAACTCTTGGAAGATTCACACTATTTGTACTTAAGTGGGCATTGTGCCTTATGTATTCAATCCCGATGCAATTTCTGTGTTTCATGGTCAATGCGAAAGTCCAAGGGATACTGTAAACCAGCACCTGTGCATCGGAATGTAATACTGGTCTCCCAGGAGCCGCTCAAAGCATAAACTCTTAGAAGATTCACTATTTTTGTAGTTAAGTCGGCATTGTGCATTTTGTATTCAATTCCGATGCATTTTCAGTGGCTCATGGTCAATGTGACGGTCCAAGGTATCCGGTAACATGCACTGGTGCATCGGAATCTAATACTCGACCCGCAGGGGCCGCTCAAAGCACAACCTCGTAGAAGATTAACTCTAATTGTACTTAAGTGGGAATTATGCCTTTGGTATTCAATCGCGATGCAATATCTGTGTTTCGTGCACAATGTGAACGTCTGAGGGATACAGTAAACCTGCACTGGTGCATCGGAATCTAATACTGGTCTCCCAGGAGAGGCTCAAAGCAGAAACTCTTAGCACATTCACTCTTCTTGTATATAAGTCGGTATTGTTCCATTTGAATTAAATCCCGATGCAATTTCTGTGTTTCATGGTCAATGTGAAACTCCAAGGAATACAGTAAACCTGCACTGGTGCATGGGAATCTAACACAGGTCTCCCAGGAGCCACTCAAAGCATAAACACTTGGAAGATTCACACTTCTTGTACTTAAGTCGGCATTGTGCCTTATGTATTCAATCCCGATACAATTTCTGTGTTTCATGGTCAACGCGAAAGTCGAATGGATACAGTAAACCAGCACTGGTGCATCGAAATCTAATACTGGTCTGCCAGGAGCCGTTCAAAGCAGAAACATTTAGAAATTTTACTCTTCTTGTACTTAAATCGGCTTTGTGCCTTTTGTTTTCAATCCCAATGCATTTTCTGTGTTTCATGGGCACTGTGAAGGTCCAAGGGATACAGTAAATCTGCACTGGTGCATTGGAATCTAATACTGGTCTCCAAGGAGCCACTCAAAGCACAAACTCTTAGAAGATTCACACTTCTTGTACTTAAGTCAGCACTGTGCATAGTGTATTCAATCCCGATTCAATTTCTGTGTTTCATGGTCAATGTGAATGTCCAACGAATGCTTTAAACCAGCACTTGTGCTTCGGAATTTAATTCGGGTCTCCCAGTAGCAGCTCAAACCACAAACTCTGAGAACATTCACTCTTCTTGTACTTAATCCGGCATTGTGCCTTTTGTATTCAATCCCGATGCATTTTCAGTGCTTCTTGGTTAATGTGAAGGTCCAAGGTATACAGTAACATGCACTGGTGAATTGAAATCAAATTCTTGCCTCCCAGGGGCCGCTCAAAGCACAAACACTTCGAAGATTAACTACAATTGTAGATAAGTCGGCATTGTGCCATTGGTATTCAATCGCGATGCAACTTCTGTGTTTCATGCCCAATGTGAAGGTCCAAGACATTCAGTAAACCTGCACTGGTGCATCGGAATCTAATACTGGTCTACCAGGACAAACTCAAAGCACAAACTCTTCGACAATTCACTCTTCATGTACTTAAGTCGGCATTGTGCCTTTTGTATTCAATCCTGATGCATTTTCTGTGTTTCATGGTCAATGTGAAGGTCCAAGGTGTACTGTATAGCTGCACAAGTGCATCGGAATCTAATACTTTACCCATCAGGAATCGCTCAATGCACAAATTCTTAGAAGATTCACTCATCTTGTACATAAGGCGGCATAGAGCCTATTGTATTCAATCCCGATGAAATTTCTGTGTTTCATGGTCAATGTGAAAGTCAAAGGGATACAGTAAACCTGCACTGGTGCATCGGAATTTAATACTGGTCTCCCAGGAGTCGCTTAAAGCAGAAACTCTTTCAAGATTCACTCTTCTTGTACATAAGTCGGCATTGTGCATTTTGTATTCAATCCCGATGTAGTTTCTGTGTCTCATGGTCAATGTGAAGGACAAAGAGATACAGTAACCTCCACTGGTGCATGACCCCCAGGGTCCGCTCAAAGCACAAACTCTTAGAAGATTATCTCTAATTGTACTAAAGTCGGCATTGTGCCTTTGGTATTCAATCGCGATGCAATTTCTGTGTTTCGTGCACAATGTGAAGGTCCGAGGGATACAGTAAACCTGCATTGGTGCATCGGAATCAAAAACTGGTCTCCCAGGAGCCGCTCAAACCACAAATTCTTAGAAGATTCAATCTTCCTGTACTTACGTTGGCATTGTGCCTTTTGAATTTAATTGCTATCAATATCTGTGTTTCATGGTCAATAGGAAGGTCCAAAGTATACAGTAAACCTGAACTGGTGCATCTGAATCTAATACTGGTTTCCCAGGAGTTGCTAAAAGCGCAAAATCTTAGAAGATTCACTCTTCTTGTAGTTATGTTGGCATTGTGCCTTTTGTATTCAATCCCTGTGCAATTTCTGTGCTTCATGGTCAATGTGAATGTCCAAGGGTTACTGTAAACCTGCACTGGTGCATCAGAATCTAATACTGGTGCCCCAGAAGCCGCTCAAACCACAAACTCCTAGAAGATTCACTCCTCTTGTACTGAAGTCGGCATTGTGCCTTTTGTATTCAATCCGGATGCATTTTCTGTGTTTCATGGTCAATGTGAAGGTCCAAGGGATTCAGTAAACCTGCACTGGTGCATCGGAATCTAATCCTGGTCTCCCAGGAGACGCTCAAAGCACAAACTCATAGAAGATTCACTCTTCTTGTACTTAAGTCGGCATTGTGCCTTTGTATGCAATCCCGATTCAATTTCTGTGTTTCATGGTCATTGTGAAGGTCAAAAGGATACAGTAAACCTACACTGGTGCATCGGAATGTAATACTGGTCTCCCAGTAGCCGCACAAAGCAGAAACTCTTAGAAGCTTCACACTTCTTGTACTTGAGTCGGCATTGTGCCTTTTGTTTTCAATCCCAATGTAATTTATGTCTCTCAAGGTCAATGTCAAGGTCCAAGCGATTCAGTAAACCTGCACTGGTGCATCTGAATCTAATACTGGTCTCCCAGGAGCCGCTCAAATCACAAACTCTTAGAAGATTCACTCTTATTGTAATTAATGCGGCATTGTGTCTTTTGTATTCAATCGCGGTGCAATTTCTGTGTTTCATGGTCAATGTGAAGGTCCAAGGGATACAGTAAGCCTGCATTGGTGCATTGGAATCTAATACTGGTCTCCCAGCAGCCGTACATGGCAGAAAGTCTTTGAAGATTCACTCGTCTTGTACTTAAATCATTGAGCCTCTTGTATTCAATCCCGATGCAATTTCTGTGTTCCATGTTCAATTTGAAGGTTCAAGGGATTCAATAAACCTGCACTGGTGCATCGGAATCTAATACTGGTCACCCAGCAGCCGCTCAAAGCACAAACTCGTAGAAGATTCACTCTTCTTGTATTTAGGTCGGCATTCAGCCTTTTGTATTCAATCCTGATGCACTATCTGTGTTTCATGGTCACTGTGAAAGTCCAAGGGATACAGTTAACCCACACTGGTGCATCAGAATCTAATACCGGTCTCTCACGAGCCGCTCAAAGAGAAACTCTTAGAAGATTCACTCTTCTTGTACTTAAGTCGGCATTGTGCATTTTGTATTCAACCCCAATGCAATTTCTGTGTCTCATGGTCAATGTGAAGGTCCAAGGGATTCCGTTAACCTGCACTGGTGCATCGGAATGTAATACTGGTCTCCCAGGAGCCGCTCAAACCGCAAACTCTTAGAAGATTCACTCATCTTGTACTTAAGTCGGCATTGAGCATTTTGTATTCAATCCTGATGCAATTTCGGTGCATCATGGGCAATGTGAAGGTCCAAGGGATTCAGTAAACCTGCACTGGTGCATGGGAATCAAATACAGGTCTCCTAGAAGTGTCTCAAAGAAGAAACTCTTGGAAGATTCACACTACTTGTACTTAAGTCGGCATTGTGCCTTATGTATTCAATCCTGATGCAATTTCTGTGTTTCATGGTCAATGCGAAAGTCGAAGGGATACTGTAAACCAGCACCTGTGCATCGGAATGTAATACTGGTCTCCCAGGAGCCGCTCAAAGCAGAGACTTTTAGAAGTTTTACTCTTCTTGTACTTAAGTCGGCATTGTGCTTTTTTGTATTCAATCCCGATGCATTTTCTGTGTTTCATGGTCAATGTGAACGTTTAAGCGCTACAGTAAATCAGCACTGGTGCATTGAATTCTAATACTGGTCTCCCAGGAGCCGCTTAAAGCATAAGCTCTTAGAAGATTCACTATTCTTGTAATTAAGTCGGCATTGTGCATTTTGTATTCAATTCCGATGCATTTTCAGTGGCTCATGGTCAATGTGACGGTCCAAGGTATACAGTAACATGCACTGGTGCATCGGAATCTAATACTCGACCCGCAGGGGCCGCTCAAAGCACAAACTCGTAGAAGATTAACTCTAATTGTACTTAAGTGGGAATTATGCCTTTGGTATTCAATCGCGATGCAATATCTGTGTTTCGTGCACAATGTGAACGTCTGAGGGATACAGTAAACCTGCACTGGTGCATCGGAAACTAATACTGGTCTGCCAGGAGCAGCTCAAAACACAAGCTCATAGAAGATTGACTCTTCTTGTACATAAGGCAGCATACAGCCAATTGTATTCAATCCCGATGAAATTTCTGTCTTTCATGGTCAATGTGAAAGTCGAAGGGATACAGTAAACCTACACTGGTGCATCGGAAACTAATACTGGTCTGCCAGGAGCAGCTCAAAACACAAGCTCATAGAAGATTGACTCTTCTTGTACATAAGGCAGCATACAGCCAATTGTATTCAATCCCGATGAAATTTCTGTCTTTCATGGTCAATGTGAAAGTCGAAGGGATACAGTAAACCTACACTGGTGCATCGGAATTTAATACTGGTCTCCCAGGAGTCGCTTAAAGCAGAAACTGTTACAAGATTCACTTTTCTTGTACATAAGTCGGCATTGTGCATTTTGTATTCAATCCCGATGTAGTTTCTGTGTCTCATGGTCAATGTGAAGGTCAGAGAGATACAGTAAACCCGAACTGGTGCATCGGAATCTAATACTGGCCTCCCAGGAGAGGCTCAAAGCAGAAACTCTTAGCACATTCACTCTTCTTGTATATAAGTCGGTAATGTTCCATATGAATTCAATCCCGATGCAATTTCTGTGTTTCATGGTCAATGTGAAACTCCAAGGAGTACAGTAAACCTGCACTGGTGCATGGGAATCTAATACAGGTCTCCCAGGAGCCACTCAAAGCACAAACTCTTAGAAGATTCACACTTCTTGTACTTAAGTCAGCATTGTGCATATTCTATTCAATCCCGATTCAATTTCTGTGTTTCATGGTCAATGTGAATGTCCAACGAATGCTTTAAACCAGCACTTGTGCTTCGGAATTTAATTCGGGTCTCCCAGTAGCAGCTCAAACCACAAACTCTAAGAAGATTCATTCTTCTTGTACTTAAGTCGGCATTGTGCCTTTTGTATTCAATCCCGATGCATTTTCAGTGCTTCTTGGTTAATGTGAAGGTCCAAGGTATACAGTAATATGCAATGGTGAATTGGAATCTAATACTTGCCCCCCAGGGGCCGCTCAATGCACAAACACTTAGAAGATTAACTACATTTGTAGATAAGTCGGCATTGTGCCATTGGTATTCAATTGCTATGCAATTTCTGCGTTTCATGCCCAATGTGAAGGTCCAAGACGTTCAGTAAACCTGCACTGGTGCATCGGAATCTAATACTTTACCCATCAGGAATCGCTCAAAGCACAAATTCTTAGAAGATTCACTCATCTTGTACATAAGGCGGCATAGAGCCTATTGTATTCAATCCCGATGAAATTTCTGTTTTTCATGGTCAATGTGAAAGTCAAAGGGATACAGTAAACCTGCACTGGTGCATCGGAATTTAATACTGGTCTCCCAGGAGTCGCTTAAAGCAGAAACTCTTTCAAGATTCACTCTTCTTGTACATAAGTCGGCATTGTGCATTTTGTATTTAATCCCGATGTAGTTTCTGTGTCTCATGGTCAATGTGAAGGTCAAAGAGATACAGTAACCTGCGCTGGTGCATCGGAATCTTATACCTGACCCCCAGGGTCAGCTCAAAGCACAAACTCTTAGAAGATTCAATCTTCTTGTACTTACGTCGGCATTGTGCCTTTTGAATTTAATTGCTATGCAACCTCTGTGTTTCATGGTCAATACTAAGGTCCAAAGTATACAGTAAACCTGAACTGGTGCATCGGAATCTAATACTGGTCTCCCAGGAGTTGCTAAAAGCGCAAAATCTTAGAAGATTCACTCTTCTTGTAGTTATGTTGGCATTGTGCCTTTTGTATTCAATCCCGATGCAATTTCTGTGCTTCATGGTCAATGTGAATGTCCAAGGGTTACTGTAAACCTGCACTGGTGCATCAGAATCTAATACTGGTGCCCGCCCCAGGAGCCGCTCAAACCACAAACTCCTAGAATATTCACTCCTCTTGTACTTAAGTCGGCATTGTGCCTTTTGTATTCAATCCGGATGTATTCTCTGTGTTTCATGGTCAATGTGAAGGTCCAAGGGATTCAGTAACCCTCCACTGGTGCATTGGAATCTAATCCTGGTCTCCCAGGAGACGCTCAAAGCACAAACTCATAGAAGATTCACTCTTCTTGTACTTAAGTCAGCATTGTGCCTTTGTATGCAATCCCGATTCAATTTCTGTGTTTCATGGTCATTGTGAAGGTCCAATGGATACAGTAAACCTACACTGGTGCATCGGAATGTAATACTGGTCTCCCAGGAGCCGCTCAAATCACATTCTCTTAGAAGATTAACTGTTATTGTAATTAATGCGGAATTGTTTCTTTTGTATTCAATCGCGGTGCAATTTCTGTGTTTCATGGTCAATGTGAAGGTCCAGGGGAGACAGTAACCCTGCATTGGTGCATCGGAATCTAATACTGGTCTCCCAGCAGCCGTAAATGGCAGAAACTCTTAGAAGATTCACTCTTCTCCTACTTAAATCATTGAGCGTTTTGTATTCAATCCCGATGCATTTTCTGTGCATCATGGTCAATGTGAAGGTCCAAGGGATTCAGTAGCCCTGCACTGGTACATGGGAATCTAAAACTGGTCTCCCAGGAGCCACTCAAAGCACATACACTTGGAAGATTCACACTTCATGTACTTAAGTCGGCATTGTGCCTTATGTATTCAATCCCGATGCAATTTCTGTGTTTCATGGTAAACGCGAATGTCGAAGGGATACAGTAAACCAGCACTGGTGCCTAGGAATCTAATACTGGTCACCAAGGAGCCGCTCAAAGCACAAACTCTAAGAAGATTCACTATACTTGTATTTAAGTCGTCATTGTGAGTTTTGTATTCAATCCCGATGCATTTTCAGTGTTTCATGGTCAATGTTAGGGTCCATGGGATTCACTAAACCTGCACTGGTGCATCGGAATCTAATACTGGACCAAAGGAGATGCTCAAAGCACAAACTCTTAGAAGATTCACTCTCCTTGTACTTAAGTCGGCATTGTGCCTTTTGCTTTCAATCCCGACGCAATTTCTGTGTTTCATGTTCAATTTGAAGGTCCAAGGAATTCAATAAACCTGCACTGGTGCATCGGAATCTAATGCTGGTCTCCCAGCAGCTGCTCAAAGCACAAACTCGAAGAAGATTCTATCTTCTTGTATTTAAGTCGACATTCTGCCTTTTGTATTCAATCCCGATGCACTATCTGCGTTTCATGCTCAATGTGAAAGTCCAAGGGATTTAGTTAAACCACACTGGTGCATCAGAATCTAATACTGGTCTCCCACGAGCCGCTCAAAGCAGAAACTCTTAGAAGTTTCAGTATTCATGTAGTTAAGTCGGCATTGTGCCTTTTGTATTCAATCCTGATCCAATTTCTGTGTTTTTTGGTCAATGTGAAGGTCCAAGGTATACAGAAACATGCACTGGTGCATAGGAATCTAATACTTAACCCCCAGGGGCCGCTCAAAGCACAAACTCTTAGATGATTAACTCTAATTGTACTTAAGGCGGAATTATGCCTTTGGTATTCAATCGCGATGCATTATCTGTGTTTCATGCACAATGTGACCGTCCGAGAAATACAGTAAACCTGCACTGGTGCTTCGGAAACTAATACTGGTCTGCCAGGAGCAGCTCAAAGCACAAGCTCTTAGAAGATTCACTCTTCTTGTACTTAAGTCGGCATTCTGCCTTTTGTATTCAGTCCCGATGCATTTTCTGTGTTTCATGGTCAATGTGAAGTTCCAATGTGTACTGTATACCTGCACTGGTGCTCGGAATCTAATACTTTACCCAACAGGAATCGCTAAAAGCACAAACTCGTAGAAGATTCACTCATCTTGTACATATGGCGGCATAGAGCCTATTGTATTCAACCCCGATGAAATTTCTGTGTTTCATGGTCAATGTGAAAGTCGAAGGGATACAGTAAACCTGCACTGGTGCATCGGAATTTATTACTGGTCTCCCAGGAGTCGCTTAAAGCAGAAACTCTTACAAGATTCACTCTTCTTGTACATAAGTCGGCATTGTGCATTTTGTATTCAATCCCGATGTAGTTTCTGTGTCTCATGGTCAATGTGAAGGTCCAAGGGATTCATTAAACCTGCACTGGTGAATCGGAATCTAATACTGGTCTCCCAGGAGCCGCTCAAATCACAAACACTTAGAAGATACACTTAGAAGATTGTGTCTTTTGTATCAAATTGCGGTGCAATTTCTGTGTTTCATGGTCAATGTGAAATTCCAAGGAACACAGTATACCTGCATTGGTGCATCGGAATTTAATACTGGTCTCCCAGGAGCCGCTCATAGCAGAAAACCTTAGATGATACAACCTTCTTGTACTTAAGTCGGCATTGAGCCTTTTGTATTCAATCCCGATGAAATTTCTGTGCATCATGGTCAATGTGAAGGTCCAAGGGATTCAGTAAACCATGCACTGGTATATGGGAACCTAATACAGGTCTCCCAGGAGCCACTCAAACACAAACACTTGGAAGATTCACACTTCTTGTACTTAAATCGGCAGTGTGCCTTTTGTTTTCAATCCCAATGAATTTTCTGTGTTTCATGGGCACTGTGAAAGTCCAAGGGATACAGTAAATCTCCACTGGTGCATTGGAATCTAATACTGGTCTCCAGGGAGCCGCTCAAAGCACATACTCTTAGACGATTCACTCTTCATGTACATATGTCGGCATTGTGCCTTTTGTATTCAATCCTGATGCATTTTCTGTGTTTCATGGTCAATGTGAATGTTTAAGCGCTACAGTAAATCAGCACTGGTGCAATGGAATCTAATACTTGTCTCCCAGGAGGCGCTCAAGGCAGAACCTCTTAGAAGATTCACTATTCTTGTAGTTAAGTCGGCATTGTGCCTTTTGTATTCAATCCCGATTCAATTCCTGTGTTTCATGGTCAATGAGAATGACCAAGGAATGCTGCAAATCTGCACTTGTGCATCGGAATTTAATTCTGGTCTCCCTGGAGCAGCTCAAAACACAAACCCTTAGAAGATTCACTCTTCTTGTACTTAAGTGGGCATTGTGCATTTTGTATTCAATCCCGATGCATTTTCAGTGTCTCATGGTCAATGTGAAGGTCCAAGGTATACTGTAACCAGCACTGGTGCATCGGAATCTAATACTTGACCCCCAGGGTCCGCTCAAAGCACAAACTCTTAGAAGATTATCTCTAATTGTACTAAAGTCGGCATTGTGCCTTTGGTATTCAATCGCGATGCAATTTCAGTGTTTCATGCACAATGTGAAGGTCTGAGGGATACAGTAAACCTGCATTGGTGCATCGGAATCAATAACTGGTCTCCTAGGAGCCGCTCAAACCACAAATTCTTAGAAGATTCACTCTTCTTGTACTTAAGTCGGCATTGTGCCTTCAATATTTCATCGCGATGCAATTTCAGTGTTTCATGGTCAATAGGAAGCTCCAAAGTATACAGTAAACCTGAACTGGTGCTTCGGAAACTTATACTGGTCTCGCAGGAGTTGCCCATAGCTTAAATTCTTAGAAGATTCACTCTTATTGTACTTAGGTCGGCATTAAGAATTTTGTATTCAATCCCCATGCGATTTCTATTTTTCATGGTCAATGTGACAGTCGAAGGGATACAGTAAATTTTGCACTGGTGCATCGGAAACTAATACTGGTTTCCCAGGAGCAGCTCAAAACACAAGCTCTTAGAAGATTCACTCTTCTTGTACATAAGTTGGCATTGTGCCTTTTGTATTCAATCCCAATGCATTTTCTGTGTTTCATGGTCAATGTGAAGGTCCAAGGTATACTGTAAACCTGCACATGTGCATTGGAATCTAACACTGGTCTCCCAGGAGTCGCTTAAAGCAGAAACTCTTAGAAGATTCACTCTTCTTGTACATAAGTCGGCATTGTGTTTTTTGTATTCAATCCCGATGTAGTTTCTGTCTCTCATGGTCAATGTGAAGGTCCAAGGGATTCATTAAACCTGCACTGGTGCATCGGAATCTAATACTGGTCTCCCAGGAGCCGCTCAAATCACAAACCCTTAGAAGATTCACTCCTCTTGTACTTAATACGGAATTGTGTCTTTTGTATCAAATCACGGTGCAATTTCTGTGTTTTATGGTCAATATGAAGGTCCAAGGGATAGAGTTAAGCTAGAATAGCGCATCGGATTCTAATAATGGTCTCCAGGGAGCCGCACAAAGCACAAAGTCGTAGAAGATTCACTCTACTTGTACTTAAGGCTGCATTCTGTCTTTTGCATTCTATCCCGATGCAATTTCTGTATTTCATGGTCAATGTTAAAGTCCAAGGGATACAGTAAACTAGCAGTGGTGCATTGGAATCTAATACTGGTCCCCCAGGAGAGACTCAAACCACAAACTCTTAGAAGATTCACTCCTCTTGTACTTAAGTCGGCATTGTGCCTTTAGTATTCAATCCCAATGCAATTTCTGTGCTTCATGGTCAATGTGAGAGTCGAAGGGATACAGTAAACCTGCAGTGGTGCATTGGAATATAATACTGGTCTCCCAGGGAGCGCTCAAACCAAAAACTCTTAGAAGTTTCACTGTTCTTGTACTTAAGTCGGCATTGTGCCTTTTGTATTTAATCGCGATGCGATTTCTGTGTTTCATGGTCAATAGGAAGGTCCAAAGTATACAGTAAACCTGAACTGGTGCATCGGAATCTAATACTGGTCACCCAGGAGTCGCTCAAATCACAAACTCTTAGAAGATTCACTCTTATTGTAATTAATGCGGCATTGTGTCTTTTGTATTCAATCGCGGTGCAATTTCTTTGTTTCATGGTCAATGTGAAAGTCCAAGGTATACAGTAAGCCTGCATTGGTGCATTGGAATCTAATACTGGTCTCCCAGTAGCCGTACATGGCAGAAACTTTTAGAAGATTCACTCTTCTTGTACTTAAGTCGGCATTGAGCCTTTTGTATTCAATCCCGATGCATTTTCTGTGCATCATGGTCAATGTGAAGGTCCAAGGGATTCAGTAACCCTGCACTGATGCATGGGAATCTAAAACTGGTCTCCCAGGAGCCACTCAAAGCACATACACTTGGAAGATACACACTTCTTGTACTTATGTCGGGATTGTGCCTTATGTATTCAATCCCGATGCAATTTCTGTATTTCAGGGTAAACGCGAAAGTCGAAGCGATACAGTAAACCAGCACTGGTGCAACGGAATCCAATACTGGTCATCAAGGAGCCGCTCATAGCACAAACTCTTAGAAGATTCACTCTCCTTGTACTTAAGTCGGCATTGTGCAATTTGTATTCAATCCCGAAGCAAATTCTATGTTTCATGGTCAATGTGAAAGTCCAAGGAATAAAGTAAACCAGCACTGATGCATCGGTAACTAATACTGGTCTCCCAGGATCCGCACAAAGCACAAACTCTTAAAACATTCACTCTTCTTGCGCTTAAGTCGGCATTTTGCCTTTTGAATTCAATCTCGATGCAATTTCTGTGTTTTATGATCAATGTGAAGTTCCAAGGGATACAGTAAAAATCGATTGGTGCATTGGAATCTAATACTGGTCTCCCAGGAGCCGCTCAAAGCACAAACTCTTAGAAGATTCACTCTTCTTGTACTTAAGTCAGCATTGTGCCTATTGTATTCAATCCCGATTCAATTTCTGTGTTTCACGGTCAATGTGAAGGACCAACGAATGCTATAAACCTGCACTTGTGCATCGGAATTTATATCGGGTCTCCCAGTAGCAGCTCTAAACACAAACTCTGAGTAGACTCACTCTTCTTGTACTGAAGTCGGCATTGTGCCTTTTGTATTCAATACCGATGCATTTTCAGTGCTTCATGGTCAATGTGAAGGTCCAAGGTATACAGTAACATGCACTGGTGCATTGGAATCTAATACTTGCCCCCCAGGGACCGCTCAAAGCACAAACACTTAGAAGATTATCTACAATTGTAGATAAGTCGGCATTGTGCCATTGGTATTCAATCGTGATGCAATTTCTGTGTTTCATGCCCAATGTGAAGGTCCAAGTCATTCAGCAAACCTGCACTGGTGCATCGGAATCTAATACTGGTCTACCAGGACAAACTCAAAGCACATACTCTTAGACGATTCACTCTTCATGGGCTTAAATCGGCATTGTGCCTTTTGTATTCAATCCCATGCATTTTCTGTGTTTCATGGTCAATGTGAATGTTTAAGCGCTACAGTAAATCAGCACTGGTGCAATGGAATCTAATACTGGTCTCCCAGGAGCCGATCAAAGCACAAACTCTTAGAAGATTCACTATTCTTGTAGTTAAGTCGGCATTGTGCTTTTTTGTATTCAATCCTGATCCAATTTCTGTGTTTCTTGGTCAATGTGAAGGTCCAAGGGATACACTAAACCTGTACTGGTGCATCGGAATCTAATACTGGTCTCCCAGGAGCCGCTCAAAGCACAAACACTTAGAAGATTCACTCTTCTTGTACTTAAGTCGGCATTGTGCATTTTGTATTGAATCCCGATGCATTTTCAGTGTCTCATGGTCAATGAGAATGTCCTAGGAATGCTGCAAACCTGCACATGTGCATCGGAATTTAATTCTTGTCTCCCAGGAGCAGCTCAAAACACAAGCTCTTAGAAGATTCACTCTTCTTGTACCTAAGTCTGCATTGTGCCTTTTGTATTCAATCCCGATGTTTTTCTGTGTTTCATGGTCAATGTGAAGGTCCAAGGTATACCGTAAGCCTGCACTGGCACATTGGAATCTGACACTGGTCTCCCAGGAGTCGCTTAAAGCAGAAACTCTTAGAAGATTCACTTTTCTTGTACTTAAGTCTGCATTGTGATTTTTGTATTGAATCCCGATGTAGTTTCTGTCTCTCATGGTCAATGTGAAGGTCCAAGGGATTCATTAAACCCGCACTGGTGCATCGGAATCTAATACTGGTCTCCCAGGAGCCGCTCAAATCACAAAGTCTAAGAAGATTCACTCTTTTTGTACTTAATACGGCATTGTGTCTTTTGTATCAAATCGCGGTGCAATTTCTGTATTTCATGGTCAATATGAAGGTCCAAGGGATACTGTAAAGCTAGAATAGTGCATCGGATTCTAATACTGGTCTCCAGGGAGCCGCTCAAAGCACAAGCTCGTAGAAGATTCACTCTTCTTGTATTTAAGTCGGCATTCGTCCTTTTGTATTCAATACCGATGCACTATCTGTGTTTCATGCTCAATTTGAAAGTCCAAGTGATTTAGTTAACCCGCACTGGTCCATCAGAATCTAATACTGGTCTCCCACGATCCGTTCAAAGCAGAATCTCTTAGAAGCTTCACTCTTCTTGTACTAAAGTCGGCATTTTGCATTTTGTATTCAACCCCGATGCAATTTCTGTGCCTCACGGTCAATGCGAAGGTCCAAGGGATACAGTAAACCTGCATTGAAGCATCGGAATCTAATACTGGTCTCCCAGGAGCCGCTCATGCACAAACTCTTAGAAGATTCACTCTTCTTGCACTTTAGCCGGTATTGTGCCTTTTGTATTCAATCGCGATGCCATTTGCTAAAATTCGTGATCAATGTGAGTGTTCAAGGGATACAGTTAGCCTGAACTGGTGCATCGGAATCTAATACTGGTCTACCAGTTGACGCTCAAAGCTCAAACTCTTAGATGATTCACTCTTCTTGTACTTAAGTCGGCATTGTGCCTTTTGTATTCAATCCCGATGCAATTTCTGTGTCTCATGGTCAATGTGAATGTCCAAGGGATACAGTAAACCTGCATTGGTGCATCGGAATCTAATACTGGTCTCCAAGGAGCCGCTCATGCACAAAATCTTAGAAGAATCACTCTTCTTGTACTTAAGTCGGCATTGTGTGTTTTGTATTCAATCCCGATGTAATTTCTATGTCTCATGATCAATGTGAAAGTCCAAGGGAATCGGTAAAACTGCACTGGTGCTTCGGAATCTAATACTGGTCCCCCAGGAGCCGCTCAAATCACAAACTCTTAGAAGATTCACTCTTGTAGTACTTAAGTCGTCATTGTTCCGTTTGAATTCAATCCCGATGAAATTTCTGTGTTTCATGGTCAATGTGAAAGTCCAGCGGATACAATAAACCTGCATTGGCGCATCGGAATCTAATACTGGTCTCCCAGGAGCCGCTCAAAGAACAAACACTTGGAAGATTCACACTTCTTGTACTTAAGTCGGCATTGTGCCTTATGTATTCAATCACGATGCAATTTCTGAGTTTGATGGTCAATGCGAAAGTCGAAGGGATACAGTAAACCAGCACTGGTACATCGGAATGTAATACTGGTCTCCCAGGAGCCGCTCAATGCAGAAACGTTTACAAGGTTCACTCGTCTTGTACTTAAGTCGGCATTGTGCCTTTTGTATTCGATCCCGATGCAGTTTCTGTGTTTCATGGTCAATGTGAAAGCCCAAGCGCTACAGTAAATCTGGACTGGTGCATTGGAATCTAATACTGGTCTCCCAGGAGCCGCTCAAAGCACAAACTCTTAGAAGATTCACTATCCTTGTATTTAAGTCGGCATTGTGCCTTTTGTATTCAATCCTGATCCAATTTCTGTGTTTCATGGTCAATGTGAAGGTCCAAGGGATACAGTAAACCTGCACTGGTGCATCGGAATCTAATACTGGTTTCCCAGGGGCCAATCAAAGCACAAACACTTTGAAGATTCACTCTTCTTTTACTTAAGTCGGCATTGCCCCTATTGTATTCAATCCCAATTCAATTTCTGTGTTTCATGGTCAATGTGAAGGTCCAAGGAATGCTGCAAATCTGCACTTGTGCATCGGAATTTAATTCTGGTCTCCCAGGAACAGCTCAAAACACAAACTCTTTGAAGATTCACTCTTCTTGTACTTAAGTGGGCATTGTGCATTTTGTATTCAATCCCGAATCATTTTCAGCGTTTCATGATCAATGTGAAGGTCCAAGGTATACTGTAACCTGCACTGGTGGATCAGAATCTAACACTTGACCCCCAGGGGCCACTCAAAGCACAAACTCTTAGAACATTAACTCTAATTGTACTTAAGTCGGCATTGTGCCCTTTGTATTCAATCCCGATACAATTTCTGTGTCTCATGGTCAATATGAAGGTCAAAGGGATACAGTAAACCTGAACTGGTGCATCGGAATGTAATACTGGTCTCCCAGGAGCCGCTCTAAGCACAACCTCTTAGGAGATTCACTCCTCTTGTACTTAAGTCGGCATTCGGTGTTTTGTATTCAATTCTGATGCAATTTCTGTGTTTCATGGTCAATGTTAAGGTCCAAGGGACACAATAAAACTGCACTGGTGCATCGGAATCCAATACTGGTCTCCCAGTAGTCGCTCAAAACTCAAATTCTTAGATGATTCACTCATCTTGTACATAAGGCGGCGTAGAGCCTATCGTATTCAATGCAGATGAAATTTCTGTGTTTCGTGGTTAATGTGAAAGTCGAAAGGATACAGTAAACCTGTGCTGGTGCATCGGAATCTAATACTGGTCCCCCAGGAGCCGCTCAAATCGCAAACTCTTAGAAGATTCATTCTTCTTGTACTTAATTCGGCATTGTGTCTTTTGTATTCAATTGCGGTGCAATTTCTGCGTTTCATGGTCAATATGAAGGTCAAAGGGATACAGTAAACCTGAACTGGTGCATCGGAATGTAATACTGGTCTCCCAGGATACGCTCAAAGCAGAAACTCATGGAAGATACACTCTTCTTGTACTTCAGTCGGCATTGTTCCATTTCAATTCAATCCCGATGCATTTTCTGTGTTTCATGGTCAATGTGAAAGTCGAAGGGATACAGTAAACCTGCATTGATGCATTGGAATCTAATACTGGTCTCCCAGGAGCCGCTCAAAACTCAAATTCTTAAATGATTCACTCTTCTTGTACTTAGGTCGGCATTAAGCCGTTTGTATTCAATCCCGATCCAATTTCTGTGTCACATGGTCAATGTGACAGTCCAAGGGATAGAGTAAACCTGCATTGGTGCAGCGGAATCTAATACTGGTCTCCCAGGAGACGCTCTAAGCACAACCACTTAGGAGATTCACTCCTCTTGTACTTAAGTCGGCATTGGGTGTTTTGTATTCAATCCCGATGCAATTTCTGTGCATCCTGGCCATGTGAAGGTCCAAAGGATTCAGTAAACCTGCACTGGTGCATGGGAATCTAATACACGTGTTACAGGAGCCACTCAAAGCACAAACATTTGGAAGATTCACTCCTCTTGTACTTAAGTCGTCATAGTGCCTATTCTATTCAATCCCGATCCAATTTCTGTGTTTCATGGTCAATGTGAAGGTACAAGGCATACAGTAAACCTGCACTGGTGCTACGGAATCTAATACTTTACCCCCAGGAGTCGCTCAAAGCACAAACTCTTAGAAGATTCACTCTTCTTGTACATAAGTCGGATTAGAGCAAAATTGTATTCAATCACGATGGAATTTCGGAGTTTCATGGTCAATGTGAACGTCCAAGGGATTCTGCAGACCTGCACTGGTGCATCGCAATCTAATACTGGTCTTCCATAATCTGTACAAAGCAGAAACTCTTAGAAGATTCACTCTTCTTGTACTTATGCCGGCATTGTGCCTTTTGTATTCAATCCTGATGCATTTCTGTGTCTCATGGTCAATGTGAAGGTCCAAGGGATTCAGCAAACCTGCACTGGTGAAACGGAATCTAATACTGGTCTCCCAGGAACCGCTCAAAGCACAAACTCTTAGAAGATTCACTCTTCTTGTATTTAAGTCGGCATTCTGCCTTTTGTATTCAGCCCCGATGCAATTTATGTGTTCCATGTCAATCTGAAAGTCCAATGGATACAGTAAACCTGCACTGGTGTATCTGAATCTAATACTGGTCTCCCAGGAGCCACTCAAAGCATAAAATCTTAGAAGATTCACTCTTCTTGTACTTAAGTCGTCATAGTGCCTATTCTATTCAATCCCGATCCAATTTCTGTGTTTCATGGTCAATGTGAAGGTACAAGGGATACGGTAAACCTGCACTGGTTCGTCGGAATCTAATACTGGTCTCCCAGGAGCCGCTCAAAGCACAAATTCTTAGAAGATTCACTCGTCCTGTACTTAAGTTGGCATTGTGCCTTTTGTATTCAATCCCGATGCAATTTCTATGTATCATGGTCAATGTGAAGGTCCAACGGATTCAGTAAACCTACACTGGTGCATCGGATTCTAATCCTGGTCTCCCAGCAGCCGCTCAAAACACAAACTCTTAGAAGATTCACTCTTCTTGTACTTAAGTTGGCATTGTGTTATTTGTATTCAATCCCCACGCAGTTTGTGTGTTTCATGGTCAATGTTACGGTCCAAGGGATACAGTAAACCTGCACTGGTGCATCGGAATCTATTACTGGTCTCCCAGGAGCCGCTCAAATCACAAAGTCTTAGAAGTATCACTCTTCTTGTACTTAAGTCGGCATTGTGCCATTTTTATTCAATCACGATGCAATTTCTGTGTTTCACGGTCAATATGAAAGTCCAAGGGATACAGTAAACCTGCACTGGTGCATCGGAATCTAATACTGGTCTACCAGTTGACGCCCACATCACAAACTCTTAGATGATTCACTCTTCTTGTACTTAAGTCTGCATTGTGCCATTTGTATTCAATCCCGATGCAATTTCTGTGTTTCGTGGTCAATGTGAAAGACCAAGGGATACAGTAAACCTTCATTGGTGCATCGGAGTCTAATACTGGTTTCCCAGGAGAAACTCAAAGCACAAACTCTTAGAAGATTCACTCCTAATGTACTTAAGACGGCATTGTGCATTTTGTATTCAATCCCGATCGAATTTCTGTGTTTCATGGTCAATGTGAAGGTATAAAGGATACAGTAAACCTGCACTGGTGCATCGGAATCTAATACTGGTCTCCCAGGAGCCGCTGGAAGCACAAACTCTTAGATGATTCACTCTTCTTGTACTTAACTTGGCATTGTGTGTTTTGTATTCAATCCCGATGCAATCTCTGTTTTTCACGGTCAATGTCCTGCAAAGTAGTGTTCCACGGCCTGCACAATCTAGAGAACATACTTGTCCGCCACTAATCCTGTGAGTGACCCAGGTGCAAGACCTGTCCCACAAATCCACCCACCACCTCCTACAGCAGTCCAGTCGCAGGCATCTCCCACCATATAAAAGCCACGATCATGTGCAAAAGCAACCTGTTAAAAATCAGCTATGCTGCAATTACCATACAATTTTCCATGTAGGGATGACAAGTAACCAACTGTTCACTCGCAGTAATGTCTAGCACCAAACTGTGGCAAACCACAGACTTGACATTGCAGTTGCCAAGAGGCTGTACACCACTTCAACAACTGCTTCACTAGACATACCATTTGGATATTCCCTTCCAGTGCAAGTTTCTCTGAACTACACAGGTGGAAATTGTCTCTCCAGCACATCTAGTGCCATCCACTTGATCTAAACCTCTGCTAATTTGTTTCCCACTGTATCACTTTACCTTATCCCTTCTCTCTTCTGTACCCACCAATCTTTTCCCATTCAGACCATGTACTGTCTTCTCCAATCACTCTGCCCCCCCCCCCCCCCCACCCCCAGCAGCTACTGCGGGTGTGTACATTTGGCTGTTTGTGTGGTTTCCAAACTAAACCATGTGCATTTTAGATATGTTAGATCCATATACTTTACCTGAAACTAATTCTCTGAGGTACTAAGACTACTGCTTCCTGGCTCAGGGTTTCTATTTTCAGCTAACACAGTAGTATTTTCTACAAACAAAAGTGTATGGGACAGGATATTTACCAGTGAATCATTCACACTGGACACCAAAAAGACTGTTGTGGGGCATGTAGACAACCCCTGAGATGGTGCACCAAGGCTGTGTGACTGCAGGAGCAGACAGCAAAAACTCTACACAAAGGATGGTCCAGCACGTCTCAGAGCTTACAGTCAAAAATTATCAGGCAAGGTGTCCATATTATGCAAATTAACGTAGGATTAACAAGTGACAAATGCAGTTACCAAAGCAAATTAAATGATGAGCATGCCATCAGTATTATAGCTCTAAAGGAAATGCATTTAGGTGATAATTCAGCAGCTACATGCAAGATTACGCAATATAAAGCAATATCAATACTCCTCTCAATTGTTAGGTGCATCCACAATAAATGAAAAAAGAAACAGCTCTTGGATTATGCTGGCTTAAGCTGTCAGAAAATTAGTGATGTAGAAGTAATTAGGATAAAACTCAAAGGCCTGGTTATTACATCAGTCCACAAATCACCTAACGGAAAGTGTCTGACACTAGTCTTACACACAGCAACTAGACAGCACGTATATGTTTAAGATTTTAATTCCAAAACACAACCTGGAGATACATAAATAGAGACAAAAATAGAGAACCATTGTTCGAATGGATCAACACACAAGAAATTATCTAAGTTTGATGCCAAGGAATTTAAAAAGTTTTGGGCAGGCAGATGGAAACTGATACAAAACCTGACCCATCCATCTTTTCCACTGATGAGAACAAATTACCACTGAATCACTCAATAGTAGTACCTAAACATTTTTCAAGGAGTGTACATTGGCTCACAAAAGTTATCATTGGTGCTGAAATATCAGTTACAAAATACATTGATAAACCCTCATGGAAATTTGAAAAAGCTAACTCGATACAATACACCCAGGAAGTGGAGAGCAACCCACACTGGACACCTCAAAAGTCAGAACATTGGGAATTATTGTAGATGTAGCTAAATTGAATATCTGAAGGGAAGTAACAAAATAATGTGTACTAGGATGGGACAAACCTGCCCAAGTCCTCTACAAAGGATACCAAGTGTCTAAATAATGTTTTGATAACATTTTGTATTTAAAAATATGTGTGTGTATAAATTGTTCATGTTGATGTAAATTTGACAATTTAAGAAATGGTCATGCTTAGGAACAATGGAAGAAATAGGTGTTATGTAAAAACCAGTGTGCTTTTGTTTGAAACGAAAATGGCTGTGGCGCACGGAAGAGGTGCGAAGGCAAATTGGCGTGCTACCTTGAGCAAGTTCGGGAAGTAAGTCACACAGTCTGAAGGCAGCAGTGATTGAGGTAACTCCTTTGTGGAGCAGAAGCTTTGCCTGCAAATTTTCATAAAAATGCCTCGGTTGAAGACTGCAAACAGCTTACAGCATAGCTGCGAGTTGTTGAGCTACTGTATGTAAAACTGAATGAAGCCAAGAAGAGAAATTGAGCCCATACAGCAAGAAACTTGCAGGCCGTAGTGTGGGTAGTGTAGCCATCATAACTGTTCACCACACCCAACCCTACAGCCACCAGATAAGATTTTTTTCTATTTTTACCTTTGTACAGCATGAACCATTAATTTAAACTGTGTTTTAATAATCATTCTTGAACTTTACGGAAACTGGCTCACCCTGTTATTTCATCCTAATCATACATCTGTATAGGGTTCCTTCCTGGTGTTTGATTAATCCGAGTGACCTGTTTTACAGACTTATGAAGTGCCAAGTTAATATAAAGAGGCACCATTTAAATTGCTTTAGTGTAAATAATAAAAATGTTTTCTTAACTATTGCAAAGTGTTATGGTTTGATTACATAAAATTCAATCAGAGTGAAGCCAAGTTACTAGAACCTGTTAGATGGCTACACAGAATTAGTTCAAAGAATAATAGCTTTTGAAAGTAAATTCCACCAAGAAAGAGGTTTTCTTTAAGTGAAATGTTCAGTTAAAAAGTGTGTGCTTTAGTGTCTAAGTATTTAAGTTTCTTGATTATGTAAAGTGCTTTTCTAAAGGTAGTCCCCCCCACCCCGGCTAATTTTTTTTACCTTCCTTGAAGTTATCTACTGGGCTTTTTCTTTTTTAAAAACATAATGTATAAAGATGTAGCCCAAAATTGTTTAAGTGGGGTAATTTATTTGAAGAGCCAAACTAAACAGTAGCAAGAAAGTAGGCAAAATTCACATTTCTGCTTCTCCAATACTTCACTATTTCATTGCCAGGATAGGTTGGTGACCATTAAGTACATGTTTTAAACCACTAAATGAACTTGGAAATGAGTTTTCCTAGCTTCAGTATATTATTATTCATACTGTGTTCCTATCTAGCCACTGGGTAAGATCTTAGGAAAAGAAGTGAATAGTCCAATTTACTTATCCATTAGACGCAACACACGGTAAATCCTGTAAGTAGGATAACTCTATTGATTATCTTTTCCTGTAAACAGGACTATCCTTCGATAGTGTATTTTATTTTAAAACTAAACTAAATTTTAGTAAGAGGGTTATACGTGGCAACATAGAGACAGGGTTTCTGTTATTTACGTAAAAGCATACTAATATCATAATGGTAGTGTTATAAGGTCCTATTAATGTGTGGTCATGACATTTGTTAAATGTCTCACCACATTCCTATTGAAACTATTTACTCTTCTTGTAAATAACACCTATGACAATTTTATACAAATGTCCACTAAGACTTTGCTCGTCAACTTTCATTTAGGTAACAGCGATCTTTTAGATGTATTTAAATCAGTACTGTTAAGAAATACTGACTAGCTTTATTTTCAAGAATCTCAAGTTTAAGTTATACATACTGTTATCCTCCAATAAGAATCATTGGCCGATTCTTCATCTTTGACAGGTTCATCATGCCTGCAATGCAAAACATTATCTTTTGTATTAACAGATGAAATCCAACTTTTTAAATTTAATAAATGCTTATACAAACATAAAGTTTCTTCAAAAAATTTATTTATGACAACTTCCTGTCACAGATAATTTTCACTGAATGTTGCAACCCAGTTATAATGCTGATGAGAAGCAAATGTTGATCTTTTCCCTCTCTTCCTTCACCATCTCCTGTTTTGTTCACCTTGACATATTTCTACCAAACAGACTACCCCAATGGATCCACTGCTTATATTTAACACACAGTAAATTCAGTGCAAATATTTCCTTAACACAGGATGTGCATTGACGAGCTTGAATTAATCAGAAAAATATAAACAGATACTAACCGTTCCACAGCTCTTACAAAATACTTGCATTAAGTAATCATCAAAGCTACTTTTTGTACAGCAAGAGGACTAAAAGTCAAAATGGTGCTACATGCTACAGGCAGTGCAATACAATTTATTTTACTCATTGCTACAGCAATAAATGTACTTATAAAAATATTCAGACTTAGATATAATCAAATACAGAGAGAGAAAATATTCTAACTAAAGAGATATAGCAGCCATAGGCAGAAACAAATAAAAAAGCTGATACTAATCTTAGCTTTGAGGACCAAAAGTTTCTTCATCTGGAAAACACAAAAAGAGAAATGAGACTGTTCAAGAATTAAGGATGAAAATTCAGGATCTTGAGTCAAGGAAGATGGACATGATGAAATTCAGTTGCGAAAGAGCAGCAGATGATGTAATTTTAAATGCTGAGAAATAAGATCTCTTCAAGAGGAGCCACCAAAAGGTCAAATAAGTGAAGAACAAGCTGAAAATACCGGTAAATGGGCTAAAATGGCGGCAAATAGATAAAGGAAACAGAAAGAAAGTGCTGAAGAACAGGCAACCAAACAACAACAACAACAACAACAACAATAACAGCACATTGTAGCAATACATAATAGCAGTCCCACAACATCTGGAGGAAGATTTTCCACTAACAGAGCAATAAATTCATGAAGCCATCAAATCTTCCAAAACTTCAAAGCAACAAATGAAGACTCCACTACAGCAAAATTATTGAAATAGTCAGAACACACAAATGATCTACAACTGCTGTTTTAGAACATTTGGAAAGCTGAAGAGATTATGGAAAGCATTAATCCACAGCTATGAAAAAAAGGGGACACTCAAAATGTCAACAATGGCAGAGATGCCTCACTTCTGCCAGTGGTATACAAAATATTATCGAAAATTCTCTGGACAGAGTTGTAGAAACTTTAGACAAATAACTGGAAGAATCTCGAGGAGCTCTAGAAAGGGAAGACCCTGCACAGAGCAGATGTTTATTAGAAAATCGATAATCCTCCACAGACTGCTAATCACCAAACCTATAATAGTATCATGTATTGGTTTCAAGAAAACTTTTGATTTGGTAGGCAGAGAAATTATAGGTAAAATCATCAAAGAATTTTGTATTAAAGCAAACATAATCCTCAAAACACTAGCAAATAGGATGACTGAAGCTAAATTTATGGGAGAAGTATCTCAACCATTTGAAATAAAAACTGGTGTTAGACAAGGGGACAGTTTATCACCTTTACTGTAACACTGCATTCTAGAAAAAATAGAAAGTATCTGGAATTTGGAGAAAAAAAAATTACAAAATTGAACCAATAATTTTAGGACGAATAACAAATGGAATTAAGGTAAACTGCCTGGCTTCTGCAGATGATTCTGATATACTTTCAAAAAATCTGACAGACAGTTATTGAAAGAAATCTTTTGGAAGAAATAGCAAAGAGAGCTGGTCCCAAAATTTCAGCCGAAAAAACAACATTGATGACAATTTCAAACAATGCATCAACATTCTTAGAAAAACGAAAATGTAAAATAGCATTAGTAAGTAAATTTAAATATATTGGACAAACTGTACAACAAAATGGACTAGAAGAATTAACAGTAGATGCAAGAGTCAGCAAACTGGAGAGAGCAAATCGTTTTACAAAGGATATTTACAACAAGAAATGTGCAACTAAAAAAACAAAACTAAAACACTATCCCACAGTGGTATGACCAGGATGTTTATATGGATGAGGATGCCTAATGATGAACTATAAGCTGGACAGAACAGAGGTTCCTCAAAGGAGCATTATTAGAAAATAATGGTTGCAATACAAGCTACAGATGGCTGGAAAATGAGAAGTAATGAGGAGATCTACAAAAATTTTGAGAAAATATCAGAAGTAATGGCTAAAAGAAGATTAATCTTTTTTTAGAGACCTCTACTGAATGAGTAGTTCTGGAAGAAGGACTCAATGATAGCATGGATTACAGAAATAAGAAAGAAACAACATCAAACAATCAGAAATAATAGAAAGAAACATTTTTACAGATAAAATACTGAATTTAAAAGGATCATCACCTCTCCAAGATCAAAATTAATTTCATCCCTCTCAATAAGACCGTGAAAACCGGAAATAAAATTCATAAATATGATATTGCGAAGCTCAAATTCAATCAAAACATATTGGAACAATGCCACCAGTAACTGACAGTTGAATCCCATAAATGGGCAGACATTGCCTCCATGATCCAACAAGCAGCTAATACTACAATCCTGACAGCTAAAAAGAGGAATCATACATGGTGGAATGAGGTTTGTGGTGAGGTGGTGGCCCAAACAGCAAGTGCATGGAAAAAGTGGAATTCTACCAGGAGTCCTGATGATTTTGATGTATTCCATGAAGTTCGATAATATGCAGCCAGAACTCTATGAAGGTCTAAGCAATTGCATGAGAAACAGCAGTTAGAATAGATCGATCAGCGTTTCCAGATAAACAATGTCAGAGACTTCTATCAGACGTTCAAATCGAATTTGAAAGGATACCAAGCCCCTAGTTTTTGTTTTAGAGACGAAAATGGAAAGCTCAGTGTTGTGTACATAGTTCCGCATATTCAGCGCGTACACAAATTTCCCACTAGAGTGCGCGCCGCTAAGCAAAACAGCGCAGGCGCAGCGCTCGTCCATCTCCGCACTATGAGATGGCGCTGCCATAGAGACGGACCAAATTCTGCTTCCGCCGATCCACGTATTAATATGTAACGCAGCCAATGAGATTGCTGCTAACATAGAACATTTTCTCCTCGCGCATCACACTCGCGCAGTGATACATGAACGTGCGAGGTATTATAACGAGTGTAAAGACCTTCGATCAGTCAGTCTGCATTTGTCTGCACCAGTCTGTATGAGTCTGCATTAGTCTGTACCAGTCTGCATTAGTCTGTACCAGTCCGTCGAGTTCTACAATTGTCTGTACCAGTCCATAGTCAAGATTCAGTCTGCGCCTGATAAGATTACCATATTCCTGTACATAGCCATGAAGATAAATGTATAGACACTTTTGTCAAGTATCTGAGATATATGTGAGAATAAGATTAACGTACCAATCCCAAAGAACTTCAGATTGTCAATTGTAAATAGCATCCAGAACCAAGTTAAGTAATTTTTATATTTGTTATTATTTTAGTAAATGTGTGTGAAAATTAATCAAATTCTGTTTAAAGTTGGTCACCGTCAATCTGCTACTCTAAGCATGCAAGTGGCATTTCTATCATCTGACCGAATGGCAGAAGATAAACACACCATGATAAGACCACGAGACATATTGCTGACACTCGCTTACTTCGTTAGAGCAACAAGTCAAATAATCTGATGGTGTGTGTACTGAAGGTCTTACAGTATGCACACCACACTCGGCCTGACCAACAAAGAAAACTGCAAGATCATGTCTCGTTACTTTGAAAACCTACTTAATTGTGATGAACCAAAAGAAAGATTCCCTGCATGTGCCCCAATCCACAAACTACCCCTAATCTCCATCCAGTAAAGAGGAGACCAAAGAGATCATCAACAACTTTAAGAATAATAAGGCAGCTGGAGAGGATTCAATAGTGGTGGAACTACTGAAGCTGGCAAATAATGAAACTCTAGATATACTAGTCCAACTTTTTGAGGAGATCTGGAGAGCTGGGATGATACCAACTGAATGGCAGTCAGCTTTAATCCATCGTCTACACAAAAAAGGTGATAAATAGAATGTCAATAACTATAGGGGTACCTCATTAGTATCTGTTCCATATAAGATTCTCTCCAAAGTGATACAGAATAGAATAGAAGGTCATTGTAACCAACTGATTGGGGACTATCAAGCTGGTTTCCGAAAGGGCGATTCTTGCACAGAACAGATCTTTAACCTGAAGTACATCATCAGGTCCAAAAAACTGGAAGAAATAACTATGTGGTCATGTTTGTTGATTTTCAAAAAGTATATGACTCCATCGACTGACAGGCATTAATGAATATTTTGGAAAAGTTTGGGATGGATAATACCTCAAGAAAGCTGATCAAACAAACTCTTACTAACACAGTGTCAAAAATTAAATTTATGGGTGAGGTATCTGAACCCTTTACAATCAGAACGGACATAAGACGAGGAGATGGACTATCCCTCTCCTTTTCAATTGTCTCTTGGAAAAGGTCACTCGAGAGTGGAGAAAGTTATTAGCCCAAGAAGAAACAAATGAAGAGTGGTTCAGACTTGGTCTTAAGAACAAAGGGGTGTGCATTGACTGCTTAGATTTTGCGGCTGACCTGGCCATTTTTGCTAACAACATAGAGTCAGCAGTCAACAAGATAAATAGGCTGTCAGAAATTGCTGAAAAATGTTAGACTCCAGATCTCTATTCAAAAGACAAAATATATGACGAACATCTGTAACGGACCTGAATGGATGATAACCAACCTGGGAAAAAATCGGCTGAGTTAAGAATTTCAGGTATCTCGGTGAAGTCATCCACCAGGAGAATGGATTAAAAGAAGAAGCAATTGCCAGGATGAGGAAGTTAGACCAAGCATACCAACTGACAAACAATACTTATAACAAAAAGTCTATGAGTATGTGGGCCAAGTTCCAACATTATAATACAGTTGTAAAACCTGAGGGCTTATAAGCATCCAAAACTTTGACCACGAATAGACAAGGTCAAGCTGAGCGGCTGGAAAAGCGTGAGTGTAGGATATTAAGGAAAATCCTAAGGTAATAGATGGGTCGATGGACAATGGCAAATGAGAGCAAATGAGGAATCGTGCAGCAAGACAGAACCTATCACAGCATCCATTACAAAGAAATGATTGTTATTTTATGGTCATCTCATGAAAATGGACGGTGATCGACTATCAAAAAGAATACAGAGTTTCATCCTATCTAAGAAAACGAGGCCGAGATGGTTCAAAGAATGTGAAAAAGATCTTAAGCAGATTGGTATCTCAGAGAGAAATTCCTGAAAGGAACAAATTTAGAAGATTGGTGACCAACTACCAAGGTTTTAACATGGCATCAACATCCGAAAGACAGTGAGGACCTTTATCTGAAGGGCATAAAAAGGTACTTCTTGGAGGGGCTCAGAAGATACTGGCAGGAAGTCAAAGCTGGAGCAAGAACAAGACCTGGACACTACAGTGAAGTCGGTTGTTACCACGCAGTCCATAATGACTCACCTCGATAAAAAAAAAAAAAATAAAAATAAAAATAAAAGGCTTTCGATGCAGAAGAAATAGGGGATTGAGAACAACACGAATAGAATAAAGGGGGAAAAACATGAGGAGGAGATGGACGAGTACTGGAAAAACAGGAGACGACAAGGGAAGAAGAAGAAGTGAAGTTATTACATGATGAGAGATGGTGATTGCATTTGATTTGATTCAGTTTTCGTTACATACACCGAAAAAATGAGATGATTCTCAAGGGTGTGGAACATGTCAGAATGTATAACACAAAACATTTTAATATAATGAATACTACCCTGATCATTTGTCACGAGGTTGTCAAAATAGGTGAATACAATACAGTAAACTGGAGAAGCTAATATTTACAGAATTAATACGCTGTCAGAATGAAATATTGTTGTTGTTGTTGTTGTTGTGGTCTTCAGTCCTGAGACTGGTTTGATGCAGCTCTCCATGCTACTCTATCCTGTGCAAGCTTTTTCATCTCCCAGTACCTACTGCAACCTACATCCTTCTGAATCTGCTTAGTGTATTCATCTCTTGGTCTCCCTCTACGATTTTTACCCTCCACGCTGCCCTCCAATACTAAATTGGTGATCCCTTGATGCCTCAGAACATGTCCTACCAACCGATCCCTTCTTCTGGTCAAGTTGTGCCACAAACTTCTCTTCTCCCCAATCCTATTCAATACTTCCTCATTAGTTATGTGATCTACCCATCTAATCTTCAGCATTCTTCTGTAGCACCACATTTCGAAAGCTTCTATTGTCTTCTTGTCCAAACTATTTATCGTCCATGTTTCACTTCCATACATGGCTACACTCCATATGAATACTTTCAGAAATGACTTCCTGACACTTAAATCTACACTGGATGTTAACAAATTTCTCTTCTTCAGAAACGCTTTCCTTGCCATTGCCAGCCTACGTTTTATATCCTCTCTACTTCGACCATCATCAGTTATTTTGCTCCCCAAATAGCAAAACTCCTTTACTACTTTAAGTGCCTCATTTCCTAATCTAATTCCCTCAGCATCACCCGACTTAATTAGACTACATTCCATTATCCTTGCTTTGCTTTTGTTGATGTTCATCTTATATCCTCCTTTCAAGACACTGTCCATTCCATTCAACTGCTCTTCCAAGTCCTTTGCTGTCTCTGACAGAATTACAATGTCATCGGCGAACCTCAAAGTTTTTATTTCTTCTCCATGAATTTTAATACCTACCCCGAATTTTTCTTTTGTTTCCTTTACTGCTTGCTCAATATACAGATTGAATAACATCGGGGAGAGGCTACAACCCTGTCTTACTCCCTTCCCAACCACTGCTTCCCTTTCATGTCCCTTGACTCTTATAACTGCCATCTGGTTTCTGTACAAATTGTAAATAGCCTTTCGCTCCCTGTATTTTACCCCTGACACCTTTAGAATTTGAAAGAGAGTATTCCAGTCAACATTGTCAAAAGCTTTCTCTAAGTCTACAAATGCTAGAAACATAGGTTTGCCTTTCCTTAATCTTTCTTCTAAGATAAGTCGTAAGGTCAGTATTGCCTCACGTGTTCCAGTGTTTCTACGGAATCCAAACTGATCTTCCCCGAGGTTGGCTTCTACTAGTTTTTCCATTCATCTGTAAAGAATTCGTGTTAGTATTTTGCAGCTGTGACTTATTAAGCTGATAGTTCGGTATTTTTCACATCTGTCAACACCTGCCTTCTTTGGGATTGGAATTATTATATTCTTCTTGAAGTCTGAGGGTATTTCGCCTGTTTCATACATCTTGCTCACCAGATGGTAGAGTTTTGACAGGACTGGCTCTCCCACGGCCGTCAGTAGTTCCAATGGAATATTGTCTACTCCGGGGGCCTTGTTTCGACTCAGGTCTTTCAGTGCTCTGTCAAACTCTTCACGCAGTATCATATCTCCCATTTCATCTTCATCTACATCCTCTTCCATTTCCATAATATTGTCCTCAAGTACATCGCCCTTGTATAGACCCTCTATATACTCCTTCCACCTTTCTGCTTTCCCTTCTTTGCTTAGAACTGGGTTTCCATCTGAGGTCTTGATATTCATACAAGTCGTTCTCTTATCCCCAAAGGTCTCTTTAATTTTCCTGTAGGCGTTATCTATCTTACCCCTAGTGAGATAGGCCTCTACATCCTTACATTTGTCCTCTAGCCATCCCTGCTTAGCCATTTTGCACTTCCTGTCGATCTCATTTTTGAGACGTTTGTATTCCTTTTTGCCTGTTTCACTTACTGCATTTTTATATTTTCTCCTTTAATCAATTAAATTCAATATTTCTTCTGTTACCCAAGGATTTCTACTAGCTCTCGTCTTTTTACCTACTTGATCCTCTGCTGCCTT
This sequence comes from Schistocerca americana, assembly GCF_021461395.2. NCBI lineage: Eukaryota > Metazoa > Arthropoda > Insecta > Orthoptera > Acrididae > Schistocerca > Schistocerca americana. The sequence goes on along the minus strand of NC_060119.1, from coordinate 13,348,787 downwards.
CACTACTTCATCCCTCAAAGCTACCCATTCTTCTTCTACTGTATTTATTTCCCCCATTCCTGTCAATTGCTCCCTTATGCTCTCCCTGAATCTCTGTACAACCTCTGGTTCTTTTAGTTTATCCAGGTCCCATCTCCTTAAATTCCCACCCTTTTGCAGTTTCTTCAGTTTTAATCTACAGGCCATAACCAATAGATTGTGGTCAGAGTCCACATCTGCCCCTGGAAATGTCTTACAATTTAAAACCTGGTTCCTAAATCTCTGTCTTACCATTATATAATCTATCTGATACCTTTTAGTATCGCCAGGGTTCTTCCATGTATACAACCTTCTTTCATGATTCTTAAACCAAGTGTTAGTTATGATTATGTTGTGCTCTGTGCAAAATTCGACCAGGCAGCTTCCTCTTTCATTTCTGCCCCCCAATCCATATTCACCTACTATGTTTCCTTCTCTCCCTTTTCCTACACTCGAATTCCAGTCACCCATGACTATTAAATTTTCGTCTCCCTTCACAATCTGAATAATTTCTTTTATTTCATCATACATTTCTTCAGTTTCTTCGTCATCTGCAGAGCTAGTTGGCATATAAACTTGTACTACTGTAGTAGGCGTGGGCTTCGTATCTATCTTGGCCACAATAATGCGTTCACTATGCTGTTTGTAGTAGCTTACCCGCATTCCTATTATCCTATTCATTATTAAACCTACTCCTGCATTACCCCTATTTGATTTTGTGTTTATAACCCTGTAGTCACCTGACCAGAAGTCTTGTTCCTCCTGCCACCGAACTTCACTAATTCCCACTATATCTAACTTCAACCTATCCATTTCCCTTTTTAAATTTTGTAACCTACCTGCCCGATTAAGGGATCTGACATTCCACGCTCCGATCCGTAGAACGCCAGTTTTCTTTCTCCTGATAACGACATCCTCTTGCGTAGTCCCTGCCCGGAGATCCGAATGGGGGACTATTTTACCTCCGGAATATTTTACCCAAGAGGACGCCATCATCATGTAATCATACAGTAAAGCTGCATGCCCTCGGGAAAAATTACGGCTGTAGTTTCCCCTTGCTTTCAGCCGTTCGCAGTACCAGCACAGCAAGGCCGTTTTGGTTATTGTTACAAGGCCAGATCAGTCAATCATCCAGACTGTTGCCCTTGCAACTACTGAAAAGGCTGCTGCCCCTCTTCAGGAACCACACGTTTGTCTGGCCTCTCAACAGATACCCCTCCATTGTGGTTGCACCTACGGTACGGCTATCTGTATCGCTGAGGCACGCAAGCCTCCCCACCAACGGCAAGGTCCATGGTTCATGGGGGGGAAACATTGTTATGCACTATTACTAAATTTATGTTATGCACTATTAATAAATTTAGCATACACAAAATACCTAATATTGACTGTTGCAACCAAGTACTGTCAAAACTTAAATCTAACATATTTTTACTTACGCTGGCCTAACAGTCTCTGTTAGGATATTCATCTGTAGAGTAGAAGGCATTGCCTATCAAAAAGTCATTCAAACTCTGTTTAAACTGTGCTTTATCTGAAACCAAGTTTTTAATGGTTGCTGGTAATTTATTGAAAATGTGTGTTCCTGAATATTGGGCCCCCTTTTGGACCAACGTAAGTGATTTTAGGTCTTTATGTAGATTGTTCTTATTCCTAGTATTGATAATATGTATTGAGCTATTTGTTGGAAATATAGATATATAACTTGCATCAAATTTCATTAAGGAGTAAGTATACTGAGAAGCAATGTTTGGAATTCAAAGTTCCTCGAATAGGTTCTACACGATGTTCTTCAAAGACTGGTCCCAGATACTCCATTGCACCATTCACCGAACCTGATAACCCCGAGCCATCAGTAACAAAAATTAAGTCTTGCTTAAGAGATTTACAGCACTACATGCACTTGTTACCAAAGTCTCATTTACTTTTAGAGCTATGTGTTCCACTTCCTTTTTGGCCCCACTTCTCTCTGTCTTCACTATATCCCATACAGTTCTTATTTTGTTGCCTGATACAATTATCTTTTTCTCTTAATAAAGCTATTTCGATTTCTGGACTACTTGATTCAATATTTTGCAGTATTCTTTGCAATGCATTACAATTCTAATATCAGAAATGTTCCTAGATAGTAGATACAGTCTCCTTTTTGCCCCACATGATATCTTTATTCCTTGTGTAATCCATGGTTTATCTTTTGACTTCTGTGTGATCTGAGTTACCTTTAAGGGAAAACAATTTTCAAAAGAGGAGGTAACTTTATTAATAAATGCTTTGTATTTTCCATTTGAGTCAGGTAAACATCTCTCCAGTTCATGTCTTTGAGCAATTTCCTGAATTCCTCAATTTCTGGCTAATTTATTATCCTCCTGTACTCAGATTTAATATTTTTTTATCCTGACAAGTTTCAACATTTAACACAAGATGCTGCACGTCGTGATCAGATAGTCCATTTAGTATTGGATTTGTGATATGACTTTTTTCCCCTAGATTTGTTCATAAAGATATTATCAATAGCAGTCTCAGAGCATTTACATATCCTAGCTGCAAAGTTCACAGTAGGAACTAAATTGAATGATAGTGTTAAAAACACCAGCAACCACTATTTCCTCTTCTTTTTTTTTTACACAAGCTATTCCTTTCGCTTTGTGAAATGAAGCACTGCCTAGTTCCAAAACACAGGACTACTATGACAAGGTGAAATGTTCTCAGAGTGCTACATGTATGATAGTAAATGTAATCCGCACTATAGTTGTTTTCTGAGTAGTTATGCTGTGTGTGTTTCATTCAATCAGATGAAATGGAATAAAATCATCAATTTATTTATTTTGGCTCTTTATCACCAAGATACATTCAATGTTGGTTGAGGTTTATCTTTTGAATTCACTCCAGTGTAGATTGTCAAAATTTTATCAGTTGTCAAAGTACTTGTAACACAGTTTCCGAATTTACTGCCATCCAGGAAAGTCTCCCACTCAAATTATTCTCAGAGACTGAGAGCTGGCTGAAACCCAGAGTAGAAAGCTCTCACATATTTAGTGATTAATGGAATATATATCGGAAAGGCAGGTTAGACACTGTAGGAGAGGGAGTGTCCATTGTCTCTATTGAGGTCAAAGCTGATTGTGACAGTGAAGTTACCTGGTTGCCTATAACAAGTCTATGTGAAATCACGTTAAGTAATGGATGTTTTAATCATCCACCCGGTTCTGCTATGACAGTTTTGGAGCCATTCAAAGAAAGTCTACAGACAGTAGCACGTAAATACCTAGATCATGCAATGCTAGTTGGAGGTTAATTTAGCCTACTGAGTATAGATGGTAGCCTATGGCTTTATTTCAGGGGGTGCAGTCAATCTTGTGAAGCACTTTTGAATGTGGTTTTCGAAAATTGTCTTGAGCACCTAGTTTGGCACGCCACATGCAATGGAAATATCTTAGACCTTGTAGTTACAAACAGCCCAGATATCATCAATGACTTCAGCATAGAGATGGGGATTAATAATCATGATAACATCATAACAACTAAGATTACAAAAATTAATAAATCAGTCAAGAAGGCTAGGAAAATGTTCATGCCAGAAAGAGCAGATAAGCAGATGTTAGCATCTCACTTAGACAGAACTGACATCACTTAGTTCCATTAAGATGGACGTAGAGAGATTATGGTCAAAGCTTAAATAGATCGTGAATTGCACTCTCAACAAGTCTGTACCTAGTAAACGAATTATGGATGCAAAAGAGCCACTGTGGTTTAACAATGAAATTCAGAAAATACTGAGGAAGGAAAAGCTACTGCACTCTTAGTTCAAAAGAGAATGCCAAATGCCAACAAGGAAAGGTTACTACCACTGTCATACCTCAGCAAAAGATCTGGCTGAGAAGCAGGGGAAATTATTGTCCTATGTAAAATCACTAAGTGAGTCAAAGTTTTCCATCAAGTCACTTGACCAGTCTGGTGTGGCAGTAGGAAATAAATGTTTTAAATTTTGCATTCAAGAAATCATTCATGCAAGAGAATCATATAAACATACCGTCATTTGACAATAGCACAAAGACACCTAACAACAATCACCACAAGAGGCCAGCGCTTGCATAAGTTGTTCACATGATATTCGTTGGACTGTTGCCTGTAAACACATGCCATGTCAGTGCTCTTGGAAGAGAGCTGTGGCAGTGACACGGCTCTGTTGTTGTTCCTGTGTAGTGATCTGCAATGATGGGACGGTACAGGGGGGGGGGGGGGGGGTCGAGATTCAAGCAGTAATTAAGAACTTCATAAAGAAAGGTATGAAAGCGAAGGACATTCATGACGATTTCCAGAATACACCAGGGGACTCTGCTCCTTTGTCTTCAACTGTTGCCAAGTGGATAAATGAATTTAAATTTGGTCAGGAGAGCTTAGATGATGATCATCCATGAATAGGTCAGCCAAGATGTGTCACTACTCTAGAAATCATTGCAAAAGTGCACATAATGATCAAGGAGGATCACCAATTTAGAGGGCATGAAATTGCTCACGCTTGCCAGATGTATCTGAAAGGTATTCACAAGATGGGTGCCGCGACTCTTGACGCTGGGTCAAAAACGCGTGAGAATGGACATATCACAACAATGTTTGGCCTGTTTTAGGAGAAACAAACAAGATCTTTTGTGCTGGTTTGTGACCACGAAGAAACTTTGTTTTACTACTATACCCCAGAGACAAAGCAACAATCAAAGCAGTGGAAACATGCTGAATCTCCGCCGCCAAACTCCTTCAGCGGGGAAGGACTTGGCGTCAGTGTTCTGGGATGCGCCACCAAATTCCTTCAGCGGGGAAGATCATGGCATCAGTGTTCTGGGATGAGAAGGGGATTCTGTTTGTACATTGTCTCCCCACTGGGCAAACAATTACTGGAGAATACTATGCTAACCTTCTGGACAAATTATAACAAAAGGTATGCGAAAAAGGCCAGGTTTAATAAGGAAGAAAGTCATCTAGCATCAAGCCAATGCACGCTCACACGCGTGTGCCATCGCCATGGTAAAATTACACAAACTAAGGTGTGAATTGTTGCCACACGTGCCTCTTCCCTAAACTGAAAATTTTTCTTTGTGGATGAAGATTCACTTAAATGAAGAATTGGTAGCCTGAGATGACAACTATTTTGTAGGCCTGGAGGAAAATCATTGTCGAGATGGGATCAAGGTATTGTAACACTGTTGGACCAAGTGAATTAATCTACAAGCAGGGTACATTGAAAAACAAAAAAGTTTCAGTGACATAAGTACTTTTTTTCTATTCTGTTTCAAGAACTTTTCAAACCACCCTCGTAAGCATCCCTGACACCTGAAATAATTAAAAACAAATAAGTCGCCAGTTGCAGATGGAATCTCAATTTGGTTTTACAAAGAGTGCTATATGGCACTGGACCCTTACTTAGCTTGTATTTATTGTGAATCTCTCACCCAGCAGAAAGACCTAAGCAACTGGGGAAAAAAATACAGAGGCGTCTCCTGTAAATACGAAGGGCGAAAGAACAGACCTACGAAATTACAGACCAATCCGTAACATCAGTTTGCTGCAGAATTCTTGTACATATTCTGGGTTTGAATCTAATCAGTTTCATAGTGACCAATAAGTTTATGTCCACAAATCAGTACAAAGCATCACTCATGGGCAACTCAGCATGCTCTTTTGTCATACGACGTCTGTTCAAAAAATTCCAGAACTTTGTCCACAAAATTTTCTATGCTTATCTTTTAGTTACTATGGATTGTCTCCTTCGAAATACTCTCCTCCACAATTGATACACTGCTCCCAATATCATTTCCACTTCCAGGAGCAGTCTTGACACACCTCTTGCTGGGTCGCATAAAGTGCCGTCTGCGAATTTTCTTTTATCTCATCTACCATTGCAAAACTTCATCCTTTTCAACTTTGGAAATAAAAAGAAGTCTGCAGGGGTCATACTATTCTCATATGGAACATCTCATTCTCTTTTGTGAGATCCAAAAAGTTTTTTTGGTTTTGACTCATGAGCCGTGGAATGAACTTGGCGGCAACACAATGCATTCCAAGATGCTGTGTCATTTCATAACATGATCCAATTGAAATGTTACATTCTTCTACAATCTCTCGGACAGTGAATCTTCGACTGGCACACACAATTTCGTTGACGTTCCTGACACAAGCGTCATCAGGGGACATCTAAGAGCGTCCTGAACAAGGATCATTTTTGACTTTTGTAAAGCCATTTTTAAAACGTGTGAATAATACGTAACACCGAGTATGGCTTAAGCACTCATCGCTATAGGCTCCCTGCATCATTTGGTGTGTCTCTGTAAAGGTTTTCTTGAGTTTCACGCAAAATTTAATGCAGATGCTTTGCTCCTCTAACTTTGCCATCAAAAATTCACAAACCCAGATTCCATATTTCTTGATTTCCGAGAAGCATTTGACATAGTGCCTCCCTGCAGACTTTTAACAAAGGTACAAGCACATGGAATAGGTTCCCAGACATGTGAGTGGCTCAAAGACTTCTGAAGTAATAGAACCCACTACATTATACCGACGGTGAGTGTCCATCAGTGACTAGGGTATCATTAGGATCGTTCCAGGGATGTGTGCTAGGAGCGCTATTACTCATATTTTCTATGTGCATAACTGATCTGATGGACAAAGTGGACAGTAATCTATGGTTGTTTGCTGATGATGATGTGGTGTATGGAAGGTGTCATTGTTGAGTGATTTAGGAGGATAAAAGATGACTTGGACAAAGTCCCCAGTTGGTGCAATAAATGACAGCTAACCCCAAATGTAGAAAAATATAAGTTACTGCAAATGAGTTGGAAAAACAAATCCATAATGCCAGAATCCTGCATTAGTAGTGTCATGAATGAAGAAGTCATATTGTTTCAATATCTGGACATAACTTTGCAATGTGGAACAAACTTGTGAGGGTCATGGCAGGGAAGGTGAATAATCATCTTTCGTTTGTTGGGTGGATTTTACTAGTGTGGCTCAGCTGTGATGGACATCACATATAGGGTGCTAGTGTGATCTCTTCTTGAGTACAGTTTGAGTGTCTGGGATCCGCAAGGGGTCAAATTAAAGCAGACATTGAGGTATTTCAGAGGCAGGATACTAGATTTGTTAACAGTAGGTTGAAACAACAACATACAAGTATTATGGAGATGTTTCTGGAACTCAAATGGGAATCCCTGGAGGGATTTTGAGGAACACTGTGCTGACTGCAGAACAATTCTGATTGCACCAACATACACTACGCATAGGGACCACGAAGATAAGAGACGACAAATTAGGACTCATAGAGAGGCATATAGACATTCACTTTTTCCCCACTCGATTGGCAGATGGAACGGGAAAGGAACTGACTACAGTCGAATTAAAATTACTTGATAGTTGGCACTTCAAACGCCAATAAGAGTTGTCAGCGTCACACTTGAACTGTCTGCTGTTGCCAAACTCCACCAAAATTGGCCAGTCACTTCCAATTCCTGGTACAGCATTCTTTCTTGATGTATTTGTATCCCGAATTATGAGCCCGATACTTTTATTATGTATTTCATGACACATGATAACTACACCAAAAACAACACACATTAACAATGCTAATGAAAGACATATTTCATTCATAGCACTAACCAAACACTACTGAATAAATCAGCACAAGGTGTAATTCAGTATCATACTTATAGTTATCATATTCACAGAGATCATCTTACATTAGATAAGCTTTTCACTACACTGCGTGAAACTGAAATTTTTAAGGTTGCAATTCATAGTTGGAACTGGGTCACTACATTCACATATATAAATACTTCATGCAGTGCTGTGGCATAGCACAATGGTTGGCAGATTAATCTAATGTGTAGCATGTCGTAGGTTTGAATCTCATCAATGTAGCAAAATTTTTAATTCTAAATCTAACCAAATGAGTGTGATTATTATTTTCATTCAATTAATTGGTTTAAATGTATTTTTTTATTTTTAATACTTCGTTGCATCATTTTTCATCATTGTTTTGACTGTTTTATTTGGTCTTATTTTTCATCTTGTCATTATTTCTTCATTTGGAATCTGTCTCAGTCATCTATAATCCACGACTAAGGGCCCACACAGACTGTTCACTGGTTTCAAACATGGCAGCATGTGCAGCTAGTTTAAGGATAGTTACAGGTAACAAATGACACGGAGAAATTTCAATTTGCTTTCAGCCCTGAAATTGAGTTTTTGTTGTCTTGAGTTTACCCTTAAGGGTTAGCTTTAATCGCCATGAACAAAGCGATCATGATATTAGTACTGCTGCAGACTGTTGACCACAATTTTCTCAGCTGGGTTAGGACACAAGTTTACAGTCAGGGATACAAAACGCGTTATCTGCCCCAGTTCAGTCACTGGTCACTTTAAATCAATAGTCAACAGAGTATCCAACATTTCTGACATACCTTGCACCAGCCACTAGAAAAATTGCTCTGTGTTAAACATTTAACATAATTTGTGAAGTGAGCCGCTTGTTTGTTGTCACCTGTAACCAAACGGTAGCTGGTAGCCAATGTGGCAACATTGTTGCAGCAAGTGATTGATGTCAACTATCAAGTAATTTTATTCAGACTATTTTAGTGAGACAGGGTACCTTCAGCCATGCACCATATGGTGGCTAGTGGAGTATGTATGCAGATGTGGAATCAGTCTTTCCTTCTCATCCCATCTGGAAAGTCTTCCCTGATCTGCAGTTCTGGGTAACTTTCTCAAACTCTAACCTTTTTCCTAGACCTATCCTTCACCCCTCTTCCTTCCACTTCAACCCTTCTGCCTGAAGAATGAGCTACTGGCTCTGAAAGCTCGCCTAATTATAATCTTCTTTTATGTGTGTGTTCTGCCGCCACTTAGCGAGTAGATTGTTTATCTATCCAATTCAATTATCATGTAATCAAAAGCTGCATTTAACACGCCAAGTCTCTTTTACCAATCATTTTTAATATGTCCTACAGAATGTGCTGTCCTTTTTTGAGATTACTGTTTTGCTGTACTTTTCTACAGGCATCATCTTACTTATTAGGAGTCAGTTCATTCATGTTGTTGTTGTTGTGGTCTTCAGTCCTGAGACTGGTTTGATGCAGCTCTCCATGCTACTCTATCCTGTGCAAGCTTCTTCATCTCCCAGTACCTCCTGCAACCTACATCCTTCTGAATCTGCTTAGTGTATTCATCTCTTGGTCTTCCTCTACGATTTTTACCCTCCACGCTGCCTTCCAATGCTAAATTTGTGATGCCTTGATGCCTCAAAACATGTCCTACCAACCGATCACTTCCTCTAGTCTAGTTGTAGAGCTGCATGTCCTCGGGAAAAATTATGGCTGTAGTTTCCCCTTGCTTTCAGCCGTTCGCAGTACCAGCACAGCAAGGCCATTTTGGTTAATGTTACAAAGCCAGATCAGTCAATCATCCAGACTGTTGCCCCTGCAACTACTGAAAAGGCTGCTGCCCCTCTTCAGGAACCACATGTTTGTCTGGCCTCTCAACGGATACCCCTCCACTGTGGTTGCACCTACGGTACGGCCATCTGTATCGCTGAGGCACGCAAGCCTCCCCACCAACGGTAAGGTCCATGGTTCATGAGGGGAGTTCCTTCATAGTCAACAGTTAAGGAATGGGTGGCTGAATTCATATGTGGCATATGTCTGTAAGATGACTCATGAACAATTTCCTAGAATTACAATCAAATATGAAAATGCTGAGAAAGAACACAGTGTGATATTGCAAGATCAGTAATTAAAAAGATGTGCAAAACAGTTGATGCCGTGGCTGTACCAGAAAGTGAGTGGCATATCTGTTGAAGCCTCACTACAACCTAATGTGAAAAACAATTTGGGACAATCTGACACACAACTGATTCTATGCACCAATCTGTTCCCGTGGATGAGAGATGACCGAAATGAAACAGCAGTTGCACAAAAATAGCCAAGGTGACTTCATCGGAGAGAAAGAGTGGTCATTGTTTTCTAGGATGCAAAAGGGATTTGTATTTTAGATTAGCTTGCAAGACTGAAACAATACCTCACAAATACTATGCAAGTATTCTGACTCAACTGGATGAAGAAATATGGAGCCAAGACCCAGGGGGAAAAAAAAAAGTTTATCGTCAGTGAAATGCATATGGTCACAAAGGCACTTTCACAATAGGAAAACTGGGAGTTTCAAGTGTGAAGTCTTCAAATATCTATTCCATTCTCCAATTTTTTCACATTCTGACTTTAGCTTCTTCTTCTTTTCTTTTTGTATGAATGATTCACTTAAGACTATATGCGTCACAGCTCAAAACCATTTTGTGAGTCAACAACTGGATATGTTTTCACTGCTCTGTCTCTTGTAACTCCGTTGGACATGGAGGTAGCAAATGAGGATATAGGATGTTCATGACATACTGCTGTGCTGTCAGAGTGACCTGAAGTCATATCCGATGCTGCCCCACATGCCCTCTCCCTATGTCGTTGTCATACTGACTGACAACTGCAATCGCGGGTCTTGCAGAACGTGACTCACTGCTGATCACATGACAGGTGCAGGTGTGAAAGGGTTACAATGTGCTCGGTGTACATTACAGCGATTCTCCCATGGGCTCGTCAGACACGGTCAACTGGAAGCTTGCTGACAAGCACGCCGCCCTTACGTTCCCAAGCAGTCCAACATGGGGCCACTACCACATCTGAAAGTCTCACAAATCTGCATATTGCATAATTCAATCAGCCTGGCAAATGGAGACACACAATTAGGCCCCTTCAAATTTTGTTACGTGCTGATAATGCTGACTCACAGAAGTACAGGGCACCTGTGTCCTTCACAGGGATCACTCAACATCTTACACTCTTCACATCTCTTATAGCTCCTACCATTCATGGTAACAATCCGAGACACAAACAAAGCTAATGCAATCTGGTGGCCTTTGTATCCATTTCAGAGAGTTGCGACTCTCATAATTTACCACTGGTATGCACACTCGTGAAACTACGTTGCTTCAGGGAGCTTCCCTTTTTTTTCTTCAAGCAGTTTAGTTCTTTGAATCCATTTTTCTTGTAGCTCAGAATAATTATTTTATTGTGTAGCAAACTTACAGACTAGCATTCTGCTCTGAGCTGTCAGAGTTGGCGGTCATGTGCGTGTGAGGTGTGCTTGCTTGTGTGAATGAATGGTGTGTATTTCTATTTCTTTTTCTGATGAAGGTTGTGGCCAAAAGCTTATGTGTAAGTGTCTTAACTGTGCCTGTCTGCATTTTAACGTGCCATCTTTATGGTAATTAGCACTCTATCTTTTCCTACACTGCTGATATTCCAACCTGGAGTTTCCATTGTTTGAACTTACGGTCTACTGTTTTATGTTGCAGTGCACTTCTACAAGTGTAATACACAAATGTTGCCTTAGGAAAGAGTCACAATAACATCCATGTCTACCGTTTGCTATTTTTTACGAAATAGCATGTCACACTCGAAATTTAACTTAGCCAATGAAATAAATTTGAAGATTTATTGTGTGTAAAAGACACTATGGCCCACTGTGTGGGAAATGTGGGAAGTTCTGTGCAGAGACGGAGTTATCCACAGACGTGGTAAGTCTGGGGAGCTATACGGGTGTTAAAACATCGCCACCTGCTGGGATGAGGGGCCACTTACTCTGTGGTGGCACTGTGCCAGCAATGAGATCGACCCATTGGTTAGCACCACACATGACAATGACCAACCAGCTGCTTCTCTGTGCAGAGATATAAAATTTATCGATTTTGGACGTCGGGTGACAATCTGTCACATGGAGAACAATGTTTACTCTGGCAATTTTAACACTAATCTAGTGTTCTGCAACATATTAATGTGAAATGTTGTCTATGATGTTGAAGCGTGTAAGTTAAACTGATATCTGAGAATTTGTTGTTTTTGTGGCACTATCTGGAAAATGACCTCTCTTGCAGCTCCAAGCATAAATGTCAAGTGAAGAAGAATAATTAGCACAGCACACTGGAACCGAGTAGGGATCTGGTTTACTGCTCGGCCACTAAATTAGCATATTGTGAGTACACCAGAATAGACGCTGTACACACTTGCATATACTACATACACAAGTACAAGCATCGATCAAGCTACTGTGAAACTGCACTCTGTGTGACTCATCACTACATCAGAATACTGTAAATGTAGTGATTCCAATTTCTTAAGGTCTCTTCCTGTCTGTTTTCATCAGTTGGATCTTATTTTTCAAGTATGTGGGAATCCAATGAGCTGCCTGTTTGGACACATTCTTTCTGTATGTCCCACAAGTTGGATTCTTTGGAGACACGTTGTAACAAGAGTTTTTAGGAATTTGCCTGGAGATTTCACGCTGGGTTCTGTGTGATGTGTTCCATCTTTTATTCTTGGGCCTAAGATTTTTACTACAATTTTACATTCTTCTAATTCAGTTTGCTGTTTTCATGTCTTGTGTTGGACAAAGAGTCTCTCTCACGCATAAATAAATTCTAATTTGATCACTGTTGTACAATGTTAGATTTTAAAGTTCCAGGAAAAGTACTTTTAGTTAACTGAGAGACAGTTTGTATTTTCTGAAGTCTGGATTCTATGGCCTTCTTTTCATTATGATGTTCAGTGGTCTTTTTCACCTAATTATTTAAACTCTTTAACACCAAATACTATGTTGTTGCCCATATAAGTTCAACTAGTGCCATTTTGGTATCAGCCAAGAATTTTTTCTCCAGGTGAAATTAGTAGTCCAATTTTCCTAGCTTGCTCCCTCAATATTTCAAATTGCTTTAGCACATCAGTAATGTTTTTGTCAATTAGTATTATGTCATCGGTATAGGTTACACAATATAATTCTATCTTTAAGTTTACGTTCTAGTCAGTGTAATAGTGCACCTGCTCTTCTCCATTACCTTACAATTTTCTTAGGGGCATAGTTGAATAGCAATGTGATATGCCATCCCATTTTCATATTCTTATGTCTGTCTTAAATTACACTGCTTGAAAAAAAGTGAGACACTCAGAAGGTGGGGAGAAAACAAATTGAAACATAGCGAATTTAGAGGATATGTGATGTTATTTCAGTGATAACAAAACAGAGTCAAATTTACACAGAACTTATCAGTTTGAGCCCACTTATCAATACAGCAATGTACCCTGTCTGGCCTGGACAGTGCGGGAGGATGTCGTAAAGCTGCTGCATACCCTCCTGAGAAAGGTGATCCACAACTGTTGTAACTGGACATTGCAATCATGGATACAGGCAGTGGGACAGAGTTGACATCCATGTTGGTCCCATAATGTTCTATCGGGGACAGATATGGGGATTTTGCTGGCCACCGGAGTATATCAACATCACACAGACAATTTAAAGAGACACATACTACATGTGGACAAGCACTGGCCTGTTGAAAAATAGCACCACAATACTATTACACACTGCTGTACCATCAGAGTTCCCTCGGCCATTACAAGCCGTGACTTGAAGTCATACCCAATGGCTCCCCACACCATGGGACTCCTTTGTGAAACCCCCCCCCCCCCCCCCCAAAACCCCCCCCCCAAAAATGTGGAAGAATGGGACCTCTCCCAATCTCCCCGGGTCACTGTCAAACTTCTCCACGATAGTCATTTGGAGCAGTGCAGGACTGGGACTCATTAGTGAACATAATGTGACACCATTCATTAGCAGTCCATACTTCTCGATCATGGCACCACTTCGCATGCAGTCATTTGCTTGAGTGTTAATGGCAGCCTATGCGCAGGATGGCAATGCCATAGTCTGGCTGCTCCTAGCTGTATGACACAGCATGTTGCAAGGAGTCTATTACAGTGAACTCCTGTTTATCGGAAATGATCAGGACGGTGGCCGGTTCCGATAACGAAAATCTCAGATAAATCAAAGTCCCCCTGTTTTCACATGTGAACACTCCAAATTGTGTCAATATTGCCAAATACGATCGTAAAACGTGCGTAGGGTATGTAAAACGTTTCTGATACGGTTGCAAATAACCCTGCACTTTTTTACTGAAAAAATTGTGTTGACATGTTAAAAAGGCACCAAACTATGATTGAAAACTCAAAGTTTTTAAATGCTGTATAACAAAGCTCGTTTATTTTGCATTCTTACAGAAAAAAATCTCCCTTATTTGGCAGCAGGAAAAAACAGGAGTTTTAATTTTATTACCTGCTCTTTTGAATAAAAAATAAACTACTGAACAAAATTGTGAAACAAATCTAGAGATTACTCAAAGGAACGAAAAGTCTGTCTAGAGGAACTTTCAAGAAAATTAAAAAAAAAAAAAAAAAACCTTTTAAGTTATGGACATAGAAGTTCTAGGATGCTTCATTAGAGTTTATTTTTTGGTAACGAAGTCACGAATGTCTTTTTTTTTTTTTTTTGTTTTTTTGCTTGAGAAACTATTGCTGCAACAATACATCTCCAACATTGAAATCAAACTATTTCAAGATAAATCGTCTCCTCCTGTTGGCTGATGCACTCCAGGGCAGTTTGGATCACTTCATAACAGAATGTGTGAGGAATATTTTTCTCTGATTCATCATCAGAAACATAGTCTTCTAACGCTTTATGATCGGTCACAATTTGGACGATTTCATCCTCAGTCACATGAAAAAATGCCATTTTCCATCCACTCTTCAATGTCTTCGAAGTGTGTGTCTTTACAACCAGCTTCTCCAGTAAATTCACCAAAATTATGTCAGCTTGAGTTTCGGTGTTGCCTCCTCCTTCCCACCACTTAGGTTGCTTTACGATCTAAGAGTTTTTTCCAAGACCTAACAAGAGGAACTGGAGGAATTAGATTCCAAGCTTCAGCAATCAATGAATGACACTTAAAACATCGATTTTTTTAAGAGCTTCCACAAAATCATCTGCAGCATCAATCACACCTATTAAGTATTCCAGCATCTTGCGTCTGTAATGTTTTTCTATCGCCTCAAGAATACCTTGGTCCATCGGTTGACATAGAGATGTGACATTTTGTGGGAGAAATACAACTTTGATATCCCCATCTTGCAGATCACCTGGGTGATAAGGAGCACTGTCCACAAGAAGTAGCGCTTTTCAAGAAAGTCCATTTCCTTCCATGTAATTTACTACAGCTGGAACAAACTCTGCCTGGAACCACTCTCTGAAGATGGCACTGTTCATACATGCCTTAAGACTGATTCGTGTACCTCAGTGGCAAAGCTGGTTGGTTGGTGTCTAAATGCTCTTGGTGTTTTGGATTTGCCAATTAAAGTAAGACGCAGTTTATGATTGCCAGTGGCATTACTGCAAGTGAGGACAGTAAATCTTTCTTTGATTTTTTTGTATCCGGAAGCCATTTCTTCTTCTTTAGAGGCAAGGGTTTTCGTTGGCAGCATTTTGTAATTCAACTCAGTCTCATCACATTTGTAAAGTTGATTGCCAGTATAACCTCCTTTGTCAATGATTGTGTGCAGTTTCTTCTTAAAATCAGCGTAGCAGCTTCATCCCCAGATAATGATTTGGCACTGATGGCAATTTCATGAATGCCATGCCGCTTCTTGAAACAATCCTGCCGGCCATTACTTCCGAGGAATTCTTGCTTCTTTCCTTCAATCAGCTCATCAGCTCACTTTGACAAAGTAGAGGACGTGAAACTGACACATCTTTGGCTCTTATTTATTCGTGCCACAAAAATAATGCCTCTTCTAACTGAGGATGTGCACCTTTTCTCATTGTTTTTCAAGATTTCACTGCGCTGCCCAATGCTTGGATGGAACAAAATTTTTCAATTCCTGATCGATTTGTCTTCCGATCAGTAATTGTACTCCTACTCTGCAGCAAATTTTGTGGGTGGCTCACCAGCATCAATTCTCTGCAAAGTGTGAAGCTCTTTTTCCAACAAGATCACATTCGTTTTATGTTTTGTGCCCGTAGTCACGTTCAGTGTTCTTTTTACAGACACTCGACTGAGTCCTTTATGGTTTTTGGCCCCTTTTATCTCTGGACACTTTAAGGCACATAGTGGGAGCACAAAACCTCAAATCAGATACACACAGATGCAAAACTTGACAACACTCGAGATGCACTAGACAAACTTTTGATTTTTGAAACAAGGCTGTGGCAGCCATCAAATGAAAGCATTCGATACATCTATGCCATTTCCTCTGTTCTACCCAAGCCCACGTGGCAACACAGCAGGGTGTTGTACGTTCACTGTTAAACTCTCAGCTTTGATGTACCGACAACAAGTGGAAGTGTTAGGCGGCGCACTCTAATTGTCGGTTTCGACAGGGCTACGTTGCGCTGCATAGAACAATACTGTATGTACTGTACTTCCAAGGAGTTCCAATAGATGGCAGTGGCATACGAATAAGAAACACACTAGAGCTTCAACCAACACACACACGAATTGATGATACTTGGACTTTTGACACGCACCAGTGCACTGATTAGCAGTAGATTGCCAAAAAACACTAGCAAATGCTTGGCTCCAGGTGCATGCAAATTGAAACTTGTCAAGCGTCAATCTAGCTAGCCAAAAGTGTAGCTGCACGAGAGTTTACTGTACTTGTTCTCAGATGGCAGTCACAGACATGAACAGATTACAATGTACTCAGTACACTACACAGTGATGCTCCCTTGTAGAGGTCTGATGTAGTCAACTGGAAGATTGATGATGAGTATGCCCTTACTTTCCAACATCAGGCCACTGTCAGATCCAAATACTCCAAAAAAACAGATGTTGCAAGGTTTAACCAGGCGACCAAATGGACATCCACAATGAGGTTTCTTTCAAACTCTCATCAGATAATGCTGTCTCACACCAATATGCAGCACCTTCATATCCTCCTGAGTGATGATTCAACATCTGACGCTATTCACATCCCTTATATACCACACGATGCTTGCTAAACAGCAATAAAAACAAAGAACACTAATGAATAATGAAGGAAAAGACAGACTGTTACTTACCATAAAGAAGATACCTTAGGTTGCAGATGGGCAGAATTAAAAGACACTTACACAAAGCTTTCAGCCACAGCCTTCATCAGTAAGTAGTAATCTGTCTTTTCCAACATTGTTGATATTCCTACTGGAGTTTCCATTGTTTCAAGGACACTGATGCTTTTCTGTGAGTGTTTCCTTTATGATGTTTTCTGCATTTTAGCTATTTTTAAAAAAAGAAAAAAGAAAGAAAGAAAGAAAAAAAAAGATTTGTTGCTGGAAAACTTCTGAAGTCCAATAAAGGAGTTACAACAGCCATATATGGTTATCTGGTGGACCTTGCAGAACCAAATTCTAGGGCTGAAATATACTGTTGACCAATGGGCATTAATCAGAATGAATACTAAATAAAAAATTAAATCCAATTTTACACAAAAAACTCAGGTTCTATCACTGTTGTTTTTCGTTCTATTTTGCTCTTATGTTTGCTATGACTTGTTAAGCAGAAATTTTCTTTCTATCTATAGAGTTACATTTGCTGTAATGTATCTTACCTGCATGTTGTTTCATCTTTCTTCTCACTGCTGCCCCAATCATGGCAAGCAAGTCATCCTCACTGCATTTGCTTCATATTGCATCTCTGAAACAACAGTTAAAACACCCGTTAAACAGTACCAGGCCAACACCACACAGTGAAATGTTGGTACACTAAAAAGGAAGAAAAACTTTGCAGAAATCTTCAACAGTAATCTTGTAGTCTGCAGTAGGCAACAGCAGGATAACAAACCCACTGGACAAAAATGGGAAAGTCATGATAGAAGTTACTTTTATTTTTATAAATAAACAGATATCTTACACAAATGCTCAAGAGTATACATAGGATCTCGGGCTGAAGAGGTGGAGCAGAAACTGACATTAGTTTTGTTGAAGAGGGAGTAGTGGAACACAGCACAATTTCTTGCAAAATGAAGCCAAATTTATTGATAAACTGTTAATTAATTGCCAAGCTCACTAATGTGACCATTTTACAACAGGTACTTACTGCTTGGAGTATATGTGACTTTTCAGGCTTGCCTGATAGATCTGTTGCAAAAACACTTTGGGTTCCCCACCAGATAACATTATGCAAGTCCCTCCCTCAATATTTCAGTGACACAACGTTTTGGCATCTTCAGGTGATGGTGATTTCCACCATCACTGCTGCAAGATGGAACTGGCAATTTCCACATGACAGCTTTGAAATTTATCATGTGGATGACTATGACCATCATATTTAGAATTCAGAGGATTTCATAGAATACCTGAAGATGCTTAAACTAGAACTTTCAGATCTTTTAGTTAGCTCAAATGTCATATCATTACTTACAAAAGTGCCCTGCAGCCCTCATTAGAGGTTATTAGCAGCAAGTTTGAGAAAGAAATTGTGGTGCTGTTTAAAAATGTGCATACCTCATCCTATTTCTTATGTAACACCAACTACTTTAATCAAGTGGACAGTGTTCCCATGGGAGATCCTCTATTTCCCTTAGTAAATATCCAACATTCCTCCTTCTGGCAGAATGCTGAAGAGACATTTGTGGTGTGGCCCACATAATACAGACACTACCTATGTTCCTGCAGCATTTGCACTCGGTCCATCTAAATATTCAGTTCACTGTGGAAGTACAAAAAGATAGCAGCTTACCATTCCTGGATGTCACGGTTAGAAGAAAAGCTGACAGAACACTGGGACTTAGTCTCTACTGCAAACTGATACACGCAGAGTTATATTTGCGGTCCAAAAGTTGCCATCACCCTCCACAATGTGGTAGTGTCTTACACTCCTTGGCACATAGAGCACACGTGATCTCAGATACCGACAGTCTGCCTGGTGAACTGTAACACCTAAGAACAGTGTTCCAGCAGAATGTTTATTCTTGTAAACAGATTTGCAATGTGTTCTGAGCAAAGCAAGTTCAGTGTAGGGATGTAAATGAAGTTACTTAGACAATCACTGCAAATGGCTTTCCTACCATATTTCAGCGGCATGTTTTCAAAAATAGAAAGAATCACTAAGAGAAACAGAATCAAGTGTGTTTTTTGTCTACCAGCAAAACTAAGGAATTGTTTGTGTTCAGTTAAAGACAATCTTGACCTTAGAAAACACAGATCATATATAAGATCTTATGCCATTATGGGAAATCTTATATAGGGCAGACACCTCACATTGTGCAAGAACACTGTGTTCAACAGCGCTGACAAAAATGCCACCCAGTAAATTAGTGGTAGCAGACCACTGCCTGAATACAGGGCACCACATGTTTCCCAAGAGGACTGAAATTTTATTCTCAGGATCATCACTCTAGGATTGTGTTTTTAAGAATGAGGCATGTATCCATACGGTGGGCAATCTTACCAACAGGAATATGGAATTTTGACTAAGCACTGCCCAGAATCCAGCACTGACTGCCATGAAATTAAAACAGTAGAAACCAGATCCTCCGATGTATGACCTGATGCAGCACCTTGCAGAGAGTTAATTCAGCGTTTAACCACACGAGTGTCCAGAAGTGCAGTCATTGCCAACAACACATAAGCAGAAGGCTACTATGAATGGCATTTCCATCCAACTGGGAGTGCCTTCGTACTCCTGCTTCTAGCCTGACAAATTTCAATTCTGCTGTGCAAATATCACCAGTCACATCTTGCAGCAGTGATGACAGGACCCACCACTACCTGAAGATGACGAACAGTTGTGTTGGTGAAATATTGTGAGGCTTGCACAAAGTTATTCAGTGGAAAATCTGAGAAGATTCGTATACATTATTTTTCTGTGACGCTGGTAATGTGCAGCCAAATGTGATAATTTTCTGCATTTGCCGTTTTGTACATTTCAAAATACCCCAAAAATTGGCGAGAAACGCTGAACATATGACATAACCAGATGACATACCCCACAGCATGTGCAGCAGTCGGGGTTGAGTGTAAAGGAATGATTGAGCAGTGCAATACTTTCATTTGAGCAAACAGAGCAAATTTCGAAAACATTTTGTAAATATGATCTGTTGTAAATGTAGATGATACAAAATTATTGTCCCTGCTGTAATCAAGCAAAAGCAGTTCTGATTTTGTGTTTTTTTCTTCTGTCCTCTTTTTGTTTACAGACATTAGTTAGTAAAGAAAACATAGGTCATTTAATGGCAATGATGCTATTCTGAAGTTTATACTCATCTACTTTTTATGCAATACGGTAGGTTTTGATTTGTACTGTACTTTGCAAGAAATCAAGGAAACTGCAAGATCGGTAAATAAAATAATAAACTTCAATATAAATACATAATTGTTAAACACAATGAAAAAATACTGCCTGCCAGATGCAAGACTCAAATCCTGAACGCCATCACTAAAGTCGCACATGTGTGTCCGTAGCCACAATGTTATGAATACTTGACTTGGGTTGGGATGATCAAGTGTGACAGACCGAGAGGCTCTACCACTGCAAGCATGACAAGGTACATCATCTGGTGACATTTATCATTCACTTTTGACACATTTCCCAACATTTGTATCATATCCAACATTTGTGATCCCATGTGTCTTGTATTAAATTACTTGTCTCAGGGTCATCTACAGTGCTTTGGAGGTTTTTAAATGTTAATACGCATCACCCTGTCTGTCTGTGTGTGTGTGTGTGTGTGTGTGTGTGTGTGTGTGTGTGTGTGTGTGTGTGTGTGTGTGGGTGTGTTTATATATATGAAACAAATACTAACAATGAGATAGAGGGCCTGGCCAGTACTTACCTCAGCTCAGTACAGCCGATACATACACAAAACAGAACAGAAAATTGACGTATCCTAGCTTTCGGAACTTCGTTCCTTCATCAGGGAGGAGAGAGGGGAAAAAAGGGGAAGAAGGGAAAGTGGATTCAGGTTTTGCATCGGGGTCGGTTACAGGGGTAGGAACCGCTGGGTAGAGAAGGTGGTCTGGGAATATTGTAGGGTTTGACAAGGATGATACAGAGGTTAGGGGGTTGGCAAAAGGCAACTCTGGGTGGTGTGGGGAGAATATTGTCAAGGGATGATCTCATTTCAGGGCTTGACTTGAGAAAGTCATATCCCTGGCGGAGTAGTTAGTTGATGTATTCGAGGCCAGGATAATATTGGGTGACAAGGGGGATGCTTCTGTGTGGTCTGGGGGTAGTACCATTGTTGTTGGGTGGGGAGGAATGTATTGCTTGGGAGATCTGTTTGTGGACAAGGTCTGCAGGATAGTTGTGGGAGAGGAAAGCACTGATATATAATATAATACAGGGAAACATTCCAAATGGGAAAAATGTATCTAAAAACAAAGATGATGTAACTTACCAAACAAAAGCATTGGTATGTTGATAGACACACAAACAAACACACACACAAAATTCAAGCTTTCGCAACCCACAGTTGCTTCATCAGCAAAGAGGGAAGGAGAGGGAAAGACGAAAGGATGTGGGTTTTAAGGGAGAGGGTAAGGAGTCATTCCAATCCTGGGAGTGGAAAGACTTACCTTAGGGGGGAAAAAGGACAGGTATACACTCGCACACACACACACATATATCCATCCGCACATATACAGACACAAGCAGGGAATATGTGTGGATGGATATGTGTGTGTGTGTGTGTGTGTGTGTGTGTGTGTGTGTGTGTGTGTGTGTGTGTGGCATACTGATCTGATCTGAACTATGCAGCCTTAAAATGGAAGTTTTTTGATCACTCCTTATTTTGCTCCCTGCCACCTTGGCAATATGTACCGCAAATCATCAGACAGACGACCTTCCTGCATGCTTCATGTTGTGTCTAGACAAGACAGCCTAGACACAATGAGAGGAAGCCGAAAGGCATGCTCTAAGTTAAAAAAGGAGGGCGTGAGGTCTGAAACAGGATACGTAATGAATGCTATAAAGAAAAGTACGTAGCTTCTGGAATACTTAACTTTAATCCATCCTTTTGGTACATCTGGAGATTGTGGTGATACAAGTGAGACTCTTTATATACATGCAATGTTACTAATGGCGCCTTGCTAGGTCGTAGCCATTGACTTAGCTGAAGGCTATTCTAACTATCGGCTCGGCTAATGAGCAATGCTTCGTCCATGTAGTCGCTAGCAAAGTCGTCCGTACAACTGGGTTGAGTGCTAGTCCGTATCTCGAGACCTGCCTTGTGGTGGCGCTCGGTCTGCAATCACACAGTGGCGACACGCGGGTCCGACATGTACTAATGGACCCTGGCCAATTTAAAGCTACCACCTAGCAAGTGTGGTGTCTGGCGGTGACACCACATTCCTCCCCTGCAAATCGGCGAATGGTCGTGTTACAAGGCTTCCGCCCGCCGTGGGGAGAACCCCATGTTGACGTATGCGATGAGGTGGGGAGCCTAACAACAGGCGAGGCTGTGCCACCCGCACGCGGCCATTCGGTCCAAGGGGAGCTAGGAAACACCTGAAAACCTAGTCCAGGGTGCACGTCAACATGCGGTGTATGTGCCCGTAAAGAGACAGGAGGGGCCAAAGGGTCGACCTCCATTGCGTTGGGGTACCCGACGCGCGAAGACGCCATGTGGTCCGGAGCGGGCAAGAGTTCCATGGCGGAGGACAGCTGGTCACGGGAAGCGATCGGCGGCGTGTGACCCAGGGAGGCGCTTGGTGGCTGCAGCGAAGCGTCCACTGCGGGCGGCACCAGCTGGAGGACAGGCGGCGGCGGCGGAGGCAGCAGCGGCGTGTCGCCATGGGGCAAAATGGAAGGCATCGTTGGTAACACCTGGGGATGAGGCGAGCCAGTAGATGGGTCCCCAGGGTGCTGACCGGATGGCACCGTCGCTGAAAGCAGACGGGGAGCGGCAGAACCCGTGCGACGACAGAGGCGCAGCTGATTGAGATGCCGACGCACCTCACCAGAGGCCCCCAAAACCAAATACATCACGCGGCCGAGGCAGCGAAGAATGTGCACTGCGAGCCAACGCCGTGAACCTCGATAGTTGCGATAAAATACAACGTCGCCTGGAGCAAAAGCAGAAGTCTGCCGCTGCACAGGAACCTGATGCGGCGGGTGCAGCAAAGACATCAAGGTTCGATGAGGACGACTGTGGAGCAACTCAGCTGGCGAGCGATCATCTCGGGGCTGAGAGCGATACAAAGACAAAAAGAGCAACAACGCGTCCTCCCGAGAATGCGACTCTTTCAACTTCAACATCTGTGACTTGAAAGTCCGGACCAATCGTTCAGCGGCACCGTTTGACTGAGGCGAAAACGGCGCGGATGTCAGATGTTGAATACCATTGGCCTGGCAGAATGACTGAAATTCTGCGGACATGAATTGTGGGCCATTGTCGGAAACAATAGTCTGCGGAAGACCTTCAATGCAAAAGATGCAGACAACGCTTGGATGGTGGCAGTTGATGTCGTGGAAGACATCCGGACAACAAAAGGAAAATTACTGAAGGCATCTACCAGAACAAACCACCGAGCATACCAGAATGGACCAGCAAAATCGATGTGCAAGCGTTGCCAAGGGGAAGTGGCTTTTGGCCATGCAAAGACTTTCCGCGGCAGTGCGGATTGTTCTTCGGCACACGCCATGCAAGAAGAACACATATTCGTAATCGCAGCATCGATTCCGAACCAAGTACAGTGCTGACGAGGAAGTTGTTTCGTTTGCACTATACCCCAATGTCCTTGGTGAAGAAGCCGTAAAACAGAGGACTGTAACGAACGTGGGACCACGATTCTGGACTGATCATTATCAGAACGCAACAACAAAACACCGCGTCGAACAAAAAGTCTCTCCTTGTGAGCAAAAAATCAGCAAACCAACGGATCCTCGATCCGAGACTTTGACAAAGGCCATTGCGTAGCAACAAAATGCAAAACGGTAGCAAGGACCGGGTCAGCAGCTGTGGCTGTAGCTACACGACGAAAATCAATCGGAAACGAGTCGACCACGTCATCGGTTTCCGAATCAATGAACATGCAAGCAAGTTCAGAAGAATCGAATGCTCTATCCTCAGCAACAGGCAAACGGGACAACGCATCGGCGTTTCCGTGCTTAGCAGTGGACCGATACAAGATATCGTAGCGGTACTGCGAGAGGAAAATAGACCAGCGAATGAATTTCTGTGCTGTACGCGGAGGTACAGGCTTGTTCGGATGAAAAAGCGACATCAAAGGTTTGTGGTCTGTGATGTTGGTAAAGTGACGACCATACAAGAAATCATGGAACTTAGTAACACCAAACACGAGAGCCAAAGCTTCTTTCTCTATCTGTGAATAATTTTTTGCGCAGACGAGAGCAATTTGGATGCAAAGGCAATAGGGCGATCATGCGACCCATCTTTGTGCGCAAGCACAGCACCGATCCCGAAATCCGATGCATCTACCATCAACAAAAGGGGTTTCTGGGGATTGAATGGCGTAAGGCAAGTATTAGAAAGCAACGCCGATTTCAACTGGCGAAAGGCGCGTTCGCATTCCGTCGTCCAGAGGAACGGAACACCCTTACGGCATAAGCTATGAATCGTAGCTGAAATGGAAGAGGCATTGCGCAGAAAGCGATGATAATAGTTAATTTTACCCAACACACTCTGTAGCTGCTTCAAATTCTGCGGCGAAGGCAAGTCTTGTATGGCACGGAGGTGCTCTGGACTCGGATGTATGCCTTGGGCATTGATGACATGTCCCAGATATGGTAAGTCACGAGCAAAAAACACACATTTGTCCTTCCGCAAGCGAAGACCATTTTGTCGCAATACCTGAAATAATGTTCGTAGGTGTGCTAAATGCTCGTCTGCTGTCTTTCCGGAGATCACAATATCGTCCAGATAGTTCGCAGCAGTAGGGACTGATGCACAAACAGTTTGTAAATATTGCTGAAACAATGCAGGGGCGGATGCACACCCGAATGGCAGTCTTTTGAATCGGTACAAACCAAGATGCGTGTTAACCACCAAGACGCGCTGGGATTCTTCGTCCACTGGTATTTGGAAGTACGCATCTGTGACGCCCAACTTTGAAAAATATTTACCCGGGCACAGTTTGTCAAAAAGATCTTCCAGGCGGGGTAATGGAAAAGTTGCAAACACTAGTTGTGGATTCACAGTGGCCTTGAAGTCCACACAAAGTCTCAGTTTTCCGGAAGGTTTGGGCAAAATTACTAATGGTGAGGCACAGAGAGAAGCCTGCACACGTTCAATTACACCTTGTGATTCTAAATCGTGTAATGTTCTTGCAACCTCATCACGCAATGCGTGAGGAACATTGCACGCTCTGAAAAATTTCGGTTGCCCGTTGACTTTCAGTTCCAAATGTGCTTCATAGTTTTTAGCGCAACCTAAGCCCAGCGCAAAAATATCTGCAAATTCTTCACACAGACGAGAAACACTGTCTGAAGGCACAGTCTGATTCACTAATAGGACCTGATTTACTATAGACATGTTAAACAACTGAAATAAATCGAAACCAAACAAGTTCACTGCAGTAGAAGAACGAAGAACGTAAAATGAGACAAGTTTTGTTTGTCCCTTGTATGTTGCAAGAAGGCTGCACTGTCCTAACACAGGGGATATTCTGACCTGAATAACTATTTAACTTAACATTTGCGGCACGCAACGGAGGTTTGCCCAGTTGTTTGTACGTGTCGTGATTGAGCAACGAAACTGCAGCTCCGGTATCGAGCTGGAATGGTATGACCATTCCATTAAAATCCAAATCTACAAAAAGTTTATTGTCCTGCTGACGACAAGAGCAACTGTCTCGTGCAATTTGAACTGATACAGGTACAGCATCACTTGCTAATTGACGTGATTTCCGGCGACGTCGACGCACACTTTGTGTGGGACGAACACTGTCACTGTTTGAGAAAGTGGCACTGGACGGGGTGGAATTCACTACATGAATGTCCATGGGCGAAGGTCCACGAGCCTGAGTGTCCTTGGTTCGATTCTGGTGTGAAGCAAAAGGCCTGGAATGGTTGTGATTGTCTGATCTGAGCTTTTTCTGGCAAACACTTTGAACATGTCCTTTCTTATTACAGAAAAAGCAAATAGCTTGGCGTGACGGGCAATTTTCATGCGAATGTCTAGTAGCACACCGCGGGCATGATTTTACTGCAGTTGTATGCTGTCACGGCACACCTGGTTTAGAGCGTAGCGGCAGCTGCGTGGACGTGCGCGAGGGCAGTTTACCGGGCCGTGCAGCGCACCGGTGGGCTGGTTCATGTTACACACGGCTGGTGAAGTTGCAAATGATTCCTGAGCAAAGTCAAGTGTGTCTTGTCTATCTAATATGTCTATCACTTGCTGAAGGGAGGGATTAACTAGTTTCAAAATCTGTTCCCATATACGAACATCAGAAACGTTCTGTGCAATTGCATCACGGACCATTGTATCTGAATAAGGGAGTCCACATTCACACTCAAAAGCACAATCCCTTGTAAGGCCTTGCAATGTTGCAACCCACTCCCTATTAGTTTGACCGGCCGTACGTTTTGTACGAAAGAACGTATACCTTTTTGCAACTACATTAACTGTTTCCTTGAAATAGGCATCTAAAGCAGACAAAAGTTCTTCGTAGGACAGAGTTGCTACGTCGCATTGGGGAAATAATTTCACTATCACACGGTACGTTTGCACCCCTACACATGCCAATAAATGAGGCTGCCGCTCGTTACCTTGAATTCTGTAGGCGGCGAGATGAAATCCAAACTGGCGTGACCACTCCGTCCATGTTTCCTTAGCTGGGTCAAACGGCTTAAAAGGCGGTGCAACTGCGAGTTGTGGCTGCGGTAGTAGTAGAGCGGCGGCTGCCGCATCGTTGTGCAGTTCACATTGACCCTGGACGAGCCGTCCAAGGGCATCCAATAACGCCTGCGTCTGCTGATTCTGCAAGTGATAAAATTCGGACAGTACATCTGGCGAAGCCATGACACAAGTAAATGTAAGCAATTTGAAAGAACAAGACCCTTTCCGTTGACTTGTCACCAAAAATTGTTGTGTCTAGACAAGACAGCCTAGACACAATGAGAGGAAGCCGAAAGGCACGCGCTAAGTTAAAAAAGGAGGGCGTGAGCTCTGAAACAGGATACGTAATGATTGCTTGTGTGTTGTGCCTGGTGCAACTTTGTTTTCTTTATGGTAAATAGTGATCTATCTTTCCCTGCACACACACAGAGAAAAAAAACTGCCAAGCCCAGCAGCTAGGGGCGAGCTGCTGGAGTTGGGAGTCATATGTGTGTGACATGTGCTTGTCTGTGTGTATGAATGTGTGTGTTTCTCTGTATCTCTTTTGCTGATGAAGGCTGTGGCCGAAAGCTTTGGGTAAGTGCCTTTTTAATTGTGCCTGTGTACAATGTAACATGTCTCCTTTACAGTAAGCAGCAATCTATGTTTTCCTATATTTTTCATTTACACAGATGTAATTAACAAATCAGAGTCTATTTATTCCAGAGAAGTGACACTTTGTTCATGACAGTTCAGCACAAATCTGATTTTTTATATACAGCAAGGCTACCTATAAATTATTCTGTGTGCCAGTGTTCATGCTGACTATAGGGATTCACACTGATCATGTGTAATTTGACACCTGGTCCTGTGAAGTTACTTCTGCTCAACGTGAAAAATTCTCCAATTCACATTTTGTAATTAACCTTAACATATCAAATAATGCACCCTTCGATATAACTGCTTATTGTCCACTTCCCATCACTCTATTCCCAATGTCAACCCAGCTGACCTCTACTTCTAATCCAAAAACCATGGTTGACTCAATGTTTGCTATTGCAAGCTATTGCTATTGCAACACAAAAGTGCCAGAGGCACCAGTAATGATATACAATTAAAAATACTAGAAAGTAAGGCACACCGGTTAGTACATGCTAAGACAAACACTACAAGTGTCTAAGACACTGCGCTCTCACACAACAAGTACGAGGTCTGAATACATTCCAGTTATGATACACTAAACTGTTTCATTCACAGTGGCTATATACATACTCTCTCCCCAATAAACAGAATAGTTATAACTCAATTGTTCACAAGTGTATATTATGACTCTTGCCACAGCCACGCAGTCAGTATGCCACAGGCGTGCCATAGAAAGCGATCAGGTTCAATTCCTTGTAGAGCCGGGAAATTCTGCTCGGTGGACAGACTGGAATAGGGTACACTCTGCTTGTAGTTCCAGCTGAGGAGATACTCAAGTGAGAAGTAGTGTCTTCAACTTCTGGAAGTTGATAACAGCCTGGAGAGTTGTATACTGACCCCCTAACTCTCCATAGATTTATAGTAGAGGACATCTCTCGAAGAGCATTGCGTGGTCTTCTGGGCCCAATGCAGAGTTCCTTTATCTATGTATATTGTATATCACCACTTGTACACACTCATCAGCACAGTATCATATTGTCTCTTCACGTGGCAAATTTTTATTCCCTTGTTTCCAGATCAAGACTTTTCCTCTTCCTCTTCTTCGTTTTTTTTTTTTTTTTTTTACTATCATTACTTGTACCACACATATTCCACACAGTTTATGCTCACTCCTTCAATGATACTTCCCATCCTCCTCTAGTGTGCGAGTTGTCCCTGCTTTCCTGCGTGTTTCTTGGTTTAAACACCCTTGTTTCAAAAGAGAGTGACAGCTTAGATACAGTCTTGTCAACATTTTGTAATTTTATTTAGCAATTATTGTTTGAGCCTTATAGGCGAATGTCACAAGATATTGTCAACCACTGGATTCACTAGATTGGAATGGGGTTCATGGTAACTTATCAATTCATTTTTTAAGTTGCTGTTATCTTTTTCATCCTATCTTGGACTAGCTTTTCCATACTCCCACTCTATTTTACGTAGCCAAACAGTTATCTGCCCTTGCAAACTTGCTCCTTTACTACCAAGTTAACTAATACTGGGCAGCCTAACAGAAGTTTCAATATCCAGTCTTTCACCACAATTCACCTACACACACTTTTCACTCATCGATTTTCTTTTTTCAATGTCATAAATATTTTTCTTTCACAGACTGCTGTGCTTTGAACATAAAATTGTAGGAACATCTGCCTCACATGTCACTTTTTTTTTTTTTTTTTTTTATTAAAGAATATGTTCCTTGCTCATTCCTATTTGCTTCTGATACATTTCCATTCTCACTTTTATTTTCTTTTGATCCATTTCTTTTTTCTTTGATAGACAAGTCAAACAACAATGGCAATATGTTGCAGCCCCCTGTGTTTCACCCTACTTACTACGAACTTACTTTTCTTAGCTTCCAATTTTATTAGTCATTTGGTTTTTAAGATACTTAAATTAATTGTTTGACCCTGTATTTTTATATCTTATTTTACCTTCGGTTGATAAAGGATTTCTGGTATGCTCACAAAGAGAGAGCTGATTTTCCCACCCCTCACCCCCCTTACCTTGTTCTGAAACAAACTTATCGCCAAGTATCTTGCAGTTTTTTTCCTATTATTAATCTCTTAGTCTAGTCATCAATTTAAAAGTGCCAGTTGTTGGTCCCATTGTCTAATAATTTGTACATTTATACACATGAAGTTCCAATTTTTATTTGGAACATATAGACTCTGATAATCATGAATCACAGTTCAAATGGCTCTGGGCACTATGGGACTTAACATTTGAGCCAAGGCAGGATTCAAACCTGCGACCGTAGCAGTCGCGCAGTTCTGGACTGAAGCGCCTAGAACCGCTCGGCAACGGTGGCTGGCGAATCATAGTTACCATCACACGGACAGAAATACTGTGTTAACTTTAATACAACATAGGGACATAGCTAAAAATGTCTTTACATAATTTCCAGTTCTGATTACTTTCCTTTAATTTAATCTAACAAATAGGTTAGTGTAACATGATGTTGACAGAGGCAAATTATATATACTCACAAATTATTTAGCTAGAGGTATCTGGTTTGTATGTCTGGGAGGGAGGAGGGTGCAAGCTGAAAACTTCAAGAAAAGATTACTCATTTCATACCTGCTGGATTTAACTGCAGTTTATCTCTTCCATATACCAACCACATACCTAATGTGCATGGCAAACAGTTTGAAAGTATTATTCTATACTCAGCATTTGGAACTATCAGTTCCTTCATGAGAGAGGAAAGAGGGATAAGTTTCTGAAGGTCTGAAAGGTCACTCGGACTCCACAACTAATGTGAGGACAAGAGGAACAAATGTGTCTACAAGAAGTTTTGGAATTTCACCTCCTGAAGGTAAAATACTGATCAGTCTGTCAGTCTTCTAGTAATTTTATGGTTTCCTCGCATGAATTTTCAATTGGACATGATTATTCTATGTTTCATCACTCACCTGAGAGATATCTCTGAATTCCCAAAGAGACACACCTTCAAATTGCCATCAGCTGTTACCCGTAAACGGTTGCATGTGCCACAGAAGTGTTCACTCATTGAGGTAATAAATCCCACACGTCCCTTGAAGCCCGGGACATGGTATGCCTGCAAAAAGAAATTGTAAGAAAATAGGTACTGCTGTTGTGAAAATACTATAAATGTGTTGCTCACCAAGTGGAGGAAGGAGAAAATGTGCATTAAGGGGAGTTTGAACGCCCTATCCTGACAATGTTACATTTAGTGACTTAACTTCCCCGTACTTCAGGAACAACTGTAGCCATTGACAAGAAACTTTTACAGGACATTAAACTATATGTTATGAGTCTTACAATAATTGCATTTCAGCCACTGCTTTTGGAAATACAATTTTTTAATTACACAGTTAAAATTTTGTGTACCTTTTTGTATGTTATTCTAAATAATTTTATTTATACATAACATTATGTTTTTCTTTTAGTTCAGAAGACTCATGATACATATGTCATTACTCCCTGAAAATTTGAATTCGCTACTTGCCGTAGTTTCGGAGATTTAGGGAAAAATGCAAGAGAAAATGTAAATTTTCAGGAAAAGTTTTTAAAGTTTTAATAGACTGAAACTCAATATATGCTTAACATTTTATTTTTAGTCACTCAGAAGCACCCTGCACCATACTGTATATCATCCTCTTGATCTTTTTTAAGTTTTTTTTGTTTTCTTCTTTCTGGACTCCGTAGTGGCCAACTGTGCTGCATACTCTGCTTTACCAGTGCAAACCTTGTCCATCCCTTCAAATTCTCTGATGCAGTTTGCTCCAGAATTAATTCCCATATGTTGTAGCACTTTCACGCTACCAATGTTGCCATCATTAAAAGCAATAACAGCATGACTGACCCCCACTTTAGTGTCTTCATTACAAGAAAAACATTTTTTGGTCTACATCTACATCTACATCCATACTCCTCAAGCCACCTGATGGTGTAGGCTACCTTGAGTACCTCTATTGGTTCTCCCTTCTATTCCAGTCTCGTATTGTTTGTGGAAAGAAGGATTGTCGGTATGCCTCTGTGCGGGCTCTAATCTCTCTCATTTTATCCTCATGGTCTCTTCGTGAGATATACGTAGGAGGGAGAAATATACTGCTTGACTCCTCAGTGAAGGTATGTTCTCGAAACTTCAACAAAAGCCCATACCGAGCTACTGAGCGTCTCTCCCGCAGAGTCTTCCACTGGAGTTTATCTAACATCTCCGTAATGCTTTCATGATTACTAAATGATCCTATAACGAAGCATGCTGCTCTCTGTTGGATCTTCTCTATCTCTTCTATCAACCCTATCTGGTACAGATCCCACACTGCTGAGCAGTATTCAAACAGTGGGGGAACAAGTGTACTGTAACCTAATTCCTTTGTTTTTGGATTGCATTTCCTTAGGATTCTTCCAATGAATCTCAGTCTGGCATCTGATTTACCGATGATCAACTTTATATGATCATTCCATTTTAAATCACTCCTAATGCATACTCCCAGATAATTTATGGAATTAACTGCTTCCAGTTGCTCACCTGCTATATTGTAGCTAAATGATATGGGATCTTTCTTTCTATGTATTCACAGCACATTACACTTGTCTACATTGAGATTCAATTGCCATTCCCTGCACCATGCATCAATTCGCTGCAGATCATCCTGCATTTCAGTGCAATTTTCCATTGTTGCAACCTCTCGATATACCACAGCATCATCCGCAAAAAGCCTCAGTGAACTTCTGATGTCATTCACAAGGTCATTTATGTGTATTGTGAATAGCAACGGTCCTACAACACTCCCCTGCAGCACACCTGAAATCACTCTTACTTCGGAAGACTTCTCTCCATTGAGAATGACAGGCTGCGTTCTGTTATCTAGCAACTCTTCAATCCAATCACATAATTGGTCTGATAGCCCATATGCTCTTACTTTGTTCATTAAATGATTGCGGGGAACTGTATCGAACACCTTGCGGAAGTCAAGAAACACAGCGTCTACCTGGGAACCCGTGTCTATGGCCCTCTGAGTCTCGTGGACGAATAGCGCGAGCTGGGTTTCACACGATCGTCTTTTTCAAAACCCATGCTGATTCCTACAGAGTAGATTTCTAGTTTACAGAAAAATCATAATACTCGAACATAATACATGTTCTAAAATTCTACAACTGATCGACATTAGAGATATAGGTCTATAGTTCTGCACATCTGTTCGACGTCCCTTCTTGAAAACGGGGATGACCTGTGCCCTTTTCCAATTCTTTGGAATGCTACGCTCTTGTAGAGACCTACGGTACACTGCTGCAAGAAGGGGGGCAAGTTCCTTCGCATACTCTGTGTAAAATTGAACTGGTATCCCATCAGGTCAGCGGCCTTCCCTCTTTTGAGTGATTTTAATTGTTTCTCTATCCCTCTGTCATCTATTTCAATATCTACCATTTTGTCATCTGTGCGACAATCTAGAGAAGGAACTACAGTGCAATCTTCCTCTGTGAAACAGCTTTGGAAAAAGACATTTAGTATTTCGTCCTTAAGTCCATCATCCTCTGTTTCAGTACCTTTTTGGTCACAGAGTGTCTGGACATTTTGTTTTGATCCACCTACTGCTTTGACATAAGAGCAAAATTTCTTA
The DNA here is from genome assembly GCF_021461395.2 of Schistocerca americana. Lineage (NCBI taxonomy): Eukaryota > Metazoa > Arthropoda > Insecta > Orthoptera > Acrididae > Schistocerca > Schistocerca americana. The sequence continues at coordinate 13,315,831 of NC_060119.1, read as the reverse complement.
GGATTTTCTGCCAAGTCAGTACATAGAACTTTACTTTCGAATTCATTTAACGCCTCTCGCATGGCCCTCCTCACATTACATTTCACTTCACGTAATTTTTGTTTGTCTGCAAGGTGTTGGCTACGTTTATTTTTGCTGTGAAGTTCCCTTTGCTTCCGCAGCAGTTTTCTAACTCGGTTGTTGTACCACGCTGGCTCTTTTCCATCTCTTACGATCTTGCTTGGCACATACTCATCTAACGCATATTGTACGATGGTTTTGAACTTTGTCCACTGATCCTCAACACTATCTGTACTTAAAACAAAATTTTTGTGTTGAGGCGTTAGGTACTCTGATATCTGATTTTTGTCACTTTTGCTAACCAGAAAAATCTTCGTACCTTTTTTTAATATTTCTATTTACGGCTGAAATCATCGATTCAGTAACTGCTTTATGATCGCTGATTCCCTGTTCTGCGTTAATTGTTTCAAATAGTTCGGGTCTGTTTGTCACTAGAAGGTCTAATATGTTATCGCCACGAGTCAGTTCTCTGTTTAACTGCTCAAGGTAGTTTTCAGATAAAGCTCTTAAAAAATTTCACTGGATTCTTTGTCCCTGCCACCCATTATGAAAGTTTGAGTCTCCCAGTCTATATCCGGCAAATTAAAATCTCCACCCAGAACTATAACATGCTGGGCAAATCTACTCAAAATATTTTCCAAATTATCCTTCAGGTGCTCAGCCACAACAGCTGCTGAGCCAGGGGGCCTATAGAGACATCCAATTACCATGTCTGAGCCTGCTTTAACCGTGACCTTCACCCAAATTATTTCACATTTCAGATCTCCATCAATTTCCTTCGATACTATTGCACTTCTTATCGCATTAAACATGCCTCCCCCTTCACTGTCCAGCCTGTCTCTGCGGTATACATTCCAATCTGAGTTTAGAATTTCATTACTGTTTACATCTGGTTTCAGCCTACTTTCTGTCCCTAGTACTATGTGGGCATTGTGACCGTATTAATGAGAGCAGTTCTGGGACCTTTATATAGACGCTCCTGCAGTTTACTATTAGCACATTAATATTGTTATTCCCTGCTGCATTTTGTCTACTCCTACCTTGCCGCATCTCAGGAGGTGTCTTGTCGGGCCTAGGGAGGGAGTTCTCTAACTTAAAAAACCCACATGTGCACTCCACACATACTCCGCTACCCTTGTAGCCGCTTCCTGCATGTAGTGCACGCGTGACCTATTCAGGGGGACCCTACATTTCTGCACCCGATAGCGGAGGTCGAGAAATTTGCACCCCAGATCTCCGCAGAATCGTCTGAGCCCCTGGTTTAAGCCTTCCACTCGGCTCCAAACCAGAGGACCACTATCGGTTCTGGGAACGATACAACAAGTAGCTAGCTCAGATTCCACCCCGCGATGCTTTCCGCCATCACCAACTCCACTAACCGCCTGTACGAACTGAGGATGACCTCTGAACCCAGACGGCAGGAGTCATTGGTGCCGACATGAGCAACAATTTGCAGTCGGGTGCACCCAGTGCTCTCTATCACTGCCAGCACGGCCTCCTCCACATCTCGGATGAGACCCCCGGCAAGCAGACAGACCTTCTTCCCTGACCTTTCCGCTATTTCCCTAAGGGGCTCCATCACCCGCCTAACGTTGGAGCTCCCAATAACTAATATACCCCTCCCCCCATGTGCCTGCTCGGACCTTGCTGAAGGAGTGGCCACATGTCCACTCACAGGCAGAACGGGCGATGCCACACGGCCAGCCTCCACACTGACCCTCCGCCTCATGTGCCGCGAATGCCGCTGAACCCGCCACTCCCCTTGGGAAGAGGGTGGCCCAACCGTGCCCGGTAGCTGCAAAGATGTCTTGACAGCAGGGTCAGTGGGTGAAGCACGTAATGTAACACCTGGGGTGTACCATGCAACGCACCAGACTCCCCACTGCCGCTACACTCTGAGGCAGCAGCCTGAAGATGGCTAACCGCGGCTTCAACACATTCAGCTGTTTGCGAACAGTGGCCAGCTCCTCCTGTGTCCGTACACAGCAGTCACACATCCTATCCATCATAAGAAATCAATTTACTGTAGAGAGTTAATCAACTTATAACTAGACTGCTAATTCACTAAAGGCGGCTGATAGTTGACTAAACTGTGGTTACTAGACACTTCCTGTAGAAAACAATGAAAATAGCACTACCTGTCTCTGGACTGTATTGAAAACAAACACTAGCACTACTGGCACTATGGCTGACTAAACGGACTCTCTCTGACTGTATTCAAAACAAACACGAAATCTATGGAACACTATTACTAGCACCCGACAATTAAAGCTTCCTAAAAGCAAAAACACACGGAAAAGGAAGTGACAAGTAAGAAAAATAGAGTTAATACTTCAATTAGCATAGCTCGCTGCACAGCAGACGTGACGCAGATGGCAGTTACAATGACACTGACACAATAAGATTATTGAACGACTCATTGGGATTTTGAGTCTGACAATGCAGACACTTCTTCAATAATTCAGGATTGCCAGGTCTCTGTAAACAGGTTTTATGATATCCACAACTGCTGCTGGGATAGAATGTTTATGGCTGTATGACCTATTTGAGTACTGGGCATTGCGGTAATTGCACCATGAACCAGATCTAGGAGGGCAAAGATGGTGTACTGGTTTATCATCAGCTGACAGTCTCTGGAAGAAGGTAGCCCATACTGCCTGCTTCATTTTCAACAAATCCTCAGTATTATTTCTAATGGCAATCTCATAATACTGTTGTAGTTCATCAATCATGTTGTCTGTCAGCCTGCTTCTTATGGTCTTACCACCTGAAAGTTTCTTGTCTCTCAAACTTTGTTTCAACTTCCTCAATCTGGTATCCATCCTCTTCTGGACATGAGCAACACATTCCAGTTCTGTGATAAGCTTCTCACCATAAGGCTGAGTGGCTACTACACTGTTACATGCATTTGAGTCTGCATAACCTAAGAACTTAGTGTAACACACTCCCCTTTAGTTTACAGATTGATTATAAATTTCAACAGCTGCACAGGCCTCCGTACGACTAGTTGTCCTTCATAATTTCTGTCACAGATATGCCCTTCTTCATTCCCTGATTTATACTTATAACAATGTTTGGTTAAAATCTGGAAATCTATTAGCTTTCCAGTATCAACACTGGTCACTGTAGCAACAGAATTCTTAGAACTGCAGCTGCGCTTCTACCAAGTGCCCCAAAAGCTACTGATATGACAATCATACCATCGTTTATTTCAGCAGCTTCATTTGCAGCACCCTTAATTGACTCACATGCAGTGGATTTCACAGCAGCTCCAATAAATCCTGCATACTTGTCCATTTTACAAAGTGGGCGTGGCATATACATCACGACACACATTGTTTCTGCTGCAGTGTGTCCTTTGCCAATAGCTCTCAATCCATAAAACCACCTAACATTTATGTCAAAATAATTATCTTTACACTTATCAGAATTCCAAAATGAATGAGTGTATTTACAAATGGCAGAATTAATGGTAAGTTTCCTGGCTAGTCCATTTGATACCTCAATGTCTTCATGTAAACTAACTGGCCCTCCACATACATACAGCACACACATTCACATAACACCCCTGTTAGGATGTGTAAATGTATCAGAATATAACCTAACCTACCGTTTACATGAGTTTTGATTTGAGATAACTGTGTTATCACTATGTTTTATTTTAATCTTCGAAGCACTAATGGGTGTTTCGCTAGATACTCATGAGTTTGCCAGTATTTCATTGTCTGCAACTTCACACACCACATGCTGAACACAATGTTTCTCTTTATTCAAAAATTTATTACCATGAAACCCACATTTCTTAAAAACACTTCATTTTGGAGTCATACTTTTTGAGAGATTTACCAGTCTATTCGTCACTTCTCCTCGGAAAAACGTTAGCACTTCGATATACAAAGCATGATTATACTATGAAAAGATACGATACTATTTTTGACAGTGCTACCAATGCAAACACATAATTTAACCTTATAACACAGCAATCCACAGCTTTCTACAGGGTAGTCCATTGATAGTGACCGGGCCAAATATCTCACGAAATAAGCATGAAATGAAAAAACTACAAAGAACGAAATTCGTCTAGCTTGAAGGGAGAAACCAGATGGCGCTATGGTTCGCCTGCTAAATGGCACTGCCATAGGTCAAACTCATATCAACTGCATTTTTTAAAAATAGGAACCCCCATTTTTTATTACATATTCATGTAGTACGTAAAGAAATGTGAATGTTTTAGCTGGACCACTTTTTCACTTTGGGATAGATGAGGCTGTAATAGTCAAAAATGGTTCAAATGGCTCTGAGCACTATGGGACTTAACTTCTGAGGTCATCAGTCCCCTAGAACTTAGAACTACTTAAACCTAACTAACCTAAGGACATTACACACATCCATGCCCAAGGCAGGATTCGAACCTGCGACCGTAGCGGTCGTGCATTTCCAGACTGTAGCGCCTAGCACCGCTCGGCCACTTCGGCCAGCTGCTGTAATAGTCACAAACATATAAGTATGTAGTATCACATAACTTTCCGCCAGTGCGGACGGTATTTGCTTCGTGATACATTACCCGTGTTAAAATGGACCGTTTACCAATTGCGGAAAAGGTCGGTATCGTGTTGATGTATGGCTATTGTGATCAAAATGCCCAAGGGGCATGTGCTATGTATGCTGCTCAGTATCCTGGACAACATCATTGAAGTGTCGGGACCATTCGCCGGATAGTTACATTATTTAAGGAAACAGGAAGTGTCCAGTCACATGTGAAACATCAACCATGACCTGCAACAAATGATGATGCCCTAGTAGGTGTTTCAGCTGCTGGGGCAGCTAATCCACACATCAGTAGCAGACAAATTGCGCGAGAATTGGGAATCTCGAAAACGTCGGTGTTGAGAATGCTACATCAACATTGATTGCACCCGTACCATATTTCAATGCACCAGGAATTGCATGCCAATGACTTTGAATGTCATGTACAGTTCTGCCACTGGGCACAAGAGAAATTACGAGACGATGAAAGATTTTTTGCATGTGTTCTATTTAGCGATGAAGCATCATTCACCGACAGCGGTAACCTAAACCGCCATAATATGCACTATTGGACAACGGAAAATCTACGATGGCAGCGACAAGTGGAACAGCAGCGACCTTGGCAGGTTAATGTATGGTGTGGCATTAAGGGAGGAAGGTTAATTGGCCCCCATTTTATCCATGGCAATCTAAATGGTGCAATGTATGCTGATTTCCTGCGTAATGTTCTACCAATGTTACTACAAGATGTTTCACTGCATGACAGAATGGCGATGTACTTCCAACATGATGGATGTCCGGCACATAGTTTGCGTGCGGTTGAAGCAGTATTGAATAGCACATTTCATGACAGGTGGATTGGTCGTCAAAGCACCATACCATGGCCCGCACGTTCACCGGATCTGACGTCCCCGGATTTCTTTCTGTGGGGAAAGTTGAAGGATATTTGCTATTGTGATCCACCGACAATGCCTGACAACATGCGTCAGTACATTATCAATGCATGTGCGAACATTACGGAAGGCAAACTACTCACTGTTGAGAGGAATGTCATTACACGTATTGCCAAAGGCATTGAGGTTGACAGACATCATTTTGAGCATTTATTGCATTAATGTGGTATTCACAGGTAATCACGCCGTAACAGCATGCATTCTCAGAAATGATAAGTTCACAAAGGTACATGTATCACATTGGAACAACTGAAATAAAATGTTCAAATGTACCTAGGTTCTGTATTTTGATTTAAAAAACCTACCTGTTACCAACTGTTCGTCTAAAATTATGAGACATATGTTTGTGACTATTACAGTGCCATCTATCACAAACTGAAAAAAGTGGTCCAACTAAAACATTCATATTTCTTTATGTATTACTCGAATATGTAATAAAAAATGGGGTTCCTATTTTAAAAAACACAGTTGATATCAGTTTGAGCTATGGCAGCGCCTTATAGCAGGCCAACCATTGCGCCAGCTGGTTTCCCCCTTCGAGCTAGACAAATTTCGTTCTTTGTAGTTTTTTCGTTTGACACTTATTTCATGAGATATTTGGCCCGGTCGCGATCAATGGACTACCCTGTATATAAAAAATTACCGATTTTATTAGGTCTTGAAGTAATGCATGTAAAAATTTTAACATTTTCAACTGGTGTAGATTATATTTTAGAAAATAAAATAAAATACTTCTCACACAAGTTTATAAGTAATATACATATCATTTTATTTGGAAAATGGCAAATTTTATAATCAGATAAAAACCCGAAAAAGTGAAAAAGAATGTTTTCCCCTTCTAACTCCCCTTAAAGTTATGGAAATGTGTAAGCTTTCGGAGCCAGTGGCTTCTTCTTCTGGCAGAAACAATAAGGGGAAGGAAAAGGGAAGAAAGAAAAGGATTGTCAAGGTTTAGGAAATGGGGAGAGTTGCAGAAAAGCTGTAGAGAAACCCAGGCCAGGACAGACTTACTGAATGGGATGAGAAATATGTAACTAAACCAGTCTATCTCTCGTACCACCAGCAGATGTGAAGTATTCTTGTGATTGGTAGTAAGTCATAAACATTAAATTATTTTCAATGTATGTTCATACGTAATACTGCACGTACCTATGAGGTATCATTGGGCCCATTGGGAAGAGGATCAAAATTAGGCCACTGCTTTCTAATTATTTGGAGCATTTCACTAAATGAGACCATCTTCCCATCATTCCATTTGTTGCCGCTGAAAGGCATGTACTCGATAAATCTTACATCAACATTTTTCTCTTTTGTTAACTCCACAAAACTGCACACTTCATCTTCATTAAAACCTCGCATTACAACACAATTTATCTGTGGAAGAAAGACACCATTAAAAACTTGGTATCAGATAAAGCATGGTTTAAACAGAGTTTGAAAGACTTTTTGATAGGTAACTCATCCTACTCAATAGATGAATATCTTAACAGTGGCTGTTAGGCCAGCTTAAATAAGAATGTCTGTTAGATTTCAGTTCTGAGAGCACTTTGCCATAACAGTCAAGATTATGTACTTTTTGTTTGATAAATTTATTAATAGTGCATAACAATGTTTCAGTCTGACAGCGTATCAATTCTGAAAATATTAGCTGTTCCAGTTTGTATTGTATTCACCTAGTTTGACAATCTCCTGACAAATGATCAGGGTATTCAAATGTTTTATATTCTTTATGTTATACTTTCTGGCATGTTACTCACCCATGAGAATCGTCTCATGTTTTGGGTCTTGGAACAAAAGCTGAATCTAATCTAATCTAACCTACAAAATAATGGTTCTACAAGTCTGTTGTTGTATTTGTATACCTCACTGATTCTGTTAAATTAATCTTTTTCTCTCTTTTTAGAGAATGTCTGAATTTATCTTAGCATGCCAAGCTGTTAACCTTCTTAACAATTTATGAAAAATAAACTACATACATCTCCAATCTTTTTCCCCACTCCAACGCACACATCTTTTGCTGAAGGTATTATTTTAACTATTACATGAAATTAAGAAGCTTTCTTGAAACTGTGCTGCCATTTGTGAAACAAAGTTAAAAGTGTTCTCAAGATAAAAGGTCTTCACAAAAGGAGCATTTAGTATCTGTGCAGGTGGTAATACTGACAGCCATCATATAAACAAGCCCAAATGGTAGAACATCCTGCTTTACACATACATGCAATGGCAGAAAAAAGGAAAAGAGCACACCTTTCATTCAAGCATTGAATATATAAACTGATGAGACAAAACACTATGACCTCCTGTTTGATAATGTGTTTGTCCACTGTTGGAACACAATACAGTAGTGATTTTGTGTGGGACAATTTCAACAAATTTCAGGTATGTTCCCAGCATTATGTGAGGTATGTTCCCAGCATTATGCAGCACCGCATGTCTAAGCACAGGTCATGTAATTCCCATAAATTGCAGATCAGTGGTTTCTGGGTGCAGAACTGGTATCTGATAGCATCGCAGATGTATTCCATCAGATTCAGAAGGGGTGAATCTGATTCTGGCCTCGTGACACTGAAAGTCATATTGTTGAAACATGTCACCTTCATTAGGGACAGGGTGCGGACAGTGCACAATAATGTTCACACAGAACAAAGCTGCTATGGAGCCTTCAGTTACTACCACAGGACCCATAGAAGACCAGGTGAATGTCCTCCATAGCATAATATTGCTCCCACTGGCCTAAGTCTGTAGCAAAGTGCACTTTTCAAGCACCAATTCACTCTGTTGACATTGTATGTGCACAAAACCGTCAAGCATGTGTAATGCGAAACTCGAATGATTCAACCAGATGACAGATTTCTATTGATTCACTGCCCAATCTCAATGCTCCTGAGCCACAGAAATTGTAATTCAACTGTGTTGTCAACATGGGAACATACAGGGGTTGTCTGCAGCAGAGCCCTATGTTTAACAATGTGCAATGGATGGTATGCTCTGAAATACTCGTGCTTCCACCAGCACTGTGTAGCTTCCTCAGCTGAATGTCATCTTTTTCAAAGGAACCATCCCAGAATTTGTCTTAAATCATTTAGGGAAATCAAGGAAAACCCACATTTTGGTGGCCCGATGGGACTCGGGTCCGTTGTCCTCTCGAAGGCAAGTCCACTGTTTGACCACTGTGGTGGCATGACCTAGTCTTAATTAAGCCAGAAAATCTTGGGAAATGCTGACAGATTTAAGATATAACAATTTAAAACAATCCTTTCATGAATTTCACTACAATTTTCTGCTCTTTTGAAAAACAATTTCTTTTGACTGTTTTGATGTTGTTTAGTATGTTTAAATAATGATGGCAGTCTCTATAAAAGGGCAGTTCGGCTTTTAAGTTCAGTTATACTGTTTTAAACTACATCCTTCATCTATTTGTCCACCCAGAAGTGCTATAGGATGTAACTTGAAGACTATGGTGAGGTGGTGGGGGACAGTCATGTGTTGAGGAGGAGGTGCTGCCAGAAATGAAGTGTGTGAGGTGATTAGATTAGATTAGATTAGATTTACTTTCATTCCAATTGATCCGTAGTGAGGAGGTCCTCCAGGATGTGGAACATGTCAGAAAAACAACAATACATGACAAATATTTAAACTAAAACAAATAAGCTAATGTACCATTCCACAGGTCCCAAGTGGAATGATCGTCATTTTTTAATGAACACTAAGAGTCATTTTACAAATACTATTGCACTGAATTTAAAATAAAAAAGTTTTTTATTTATTTATAAGGTAAGAAACATGTAATACAACTACTGTAATACTTATTTACAATGAACACATTACTGCACTGAAATGGTGCAGAAGTTAGATTATACTTACACACACACACACAAATTTTCAGTGAACACATTACTGCACTGAAATTGTGCAGAAGATATGTTGTACTTATATACAAATCAGTTGGTTTTCCTCAGAAATTCATCAATGGAGTAGAAGGAGTTGGCCACCAATAAATCCTTTAGGCTTCTCTTAAACTGAATTTCATTGGTTGTTAACCTTTTTATGGCTGCTGGCAAGTTATTGAAAATGTGTGTTCCTGAATAATGCACATCTTTTTGTACAAGACTAAGTGACTTTAAATCCTTGTGAAGATTATTCTTATTTCTAGTATTGATTCCATGAATTGAGCTATTGGTTTGAAAAAGTGACGTTATTGACACTGCATACAGGGAGAATAAAAATACTCTATTCCATATTCATTCACAATCTACGTCTGCCCCCATATGGTTTTACTTTTCTCCAATAAGAAAAAAGAAATTGTCAGTAACTGTCTCTATAAGGTCTTAAAAGGAAACAAACAATAGAAAATCTAGGCTGGAATAATGACCATATTATAAAAAAGATACATTGCTATTCACTGTACTCAGGAAATGTTAGGTCACAGACAAGCACAACAAAAAGACTACTAAACACGTAAGCTTTCGATCAGAAAGTCTTCTTCGTAAGTGGACAAACACACACACACACACACACACACACACACACACACACACACACACACACACACACACACACACATATGACTGTTGTTTCTCCCATGATGCGCAGTTGCTCCCAGTCTGGCCCTAGCAGCCAGAGACCGTGGTCATGTATGTGTGGTCTGCATTTGCGCGCATGTGTGTGTGTGTGTGTGTGTGTGTGTGTGTGTGTGTGTGTGTGTGTGTGTGTGCGTGTGTGTGTGGGAAGGGGGGGGGGGAGGTTTGCACCAAAAGGTTACGTGTTTAATGGGTGGTGTATTTTTTTTTTTTTCCCCCTGCCTGCAACACAACATCTACACTATACAGTGAGTGCCAATCTATCCTTTTCATAATACTGTCGTTACCACCTTGCCAAGAGGCATATTGTGGAGTAATCTGAAGGGCTCTACTAATTTGTACAAGAGGAAGGAGCGCACAATCTCAATGTAAGTTTTTAGAAAACTGGTATGTGCATTACTTCTGCAAACCTTTCAGAAAGGACACAGTATGCACTTCATCCAGCAAGATGAGTAATAAACAATATTAGCAATACTGCATCAAACTTGTTCACTTTCATCTTTGGATTAAACATTTGATTTCAGAGAGTACAGAATTTGGCAGAATCAAATTTTGGGGATATGTGGAACTGGGACAACGGCATATTTTTTACCCATTCACAAACTAAGCACTGCTGATTGCTACTTTTATTGTGTCTGCTGCTGCAATGCATATATGAAACTGTAAGTGCAGCATCTATGATGGAATAAAATGTTATACAAATGAAACAAACAGGCACAGTGAAATAGAGTAGTATGGCTCATCATTTCGGTCTCACAGATTAGCAGGTGTTGACTTGAAAGATAATACTTAAGAAGTTGAATCCAAAGGAGAGGATGTACCGTATTTACTCAAATGTAAGCCGCATTTTTTCCGGTTTTTGTAATCCAAAAAACCGCCTGCAGCTTAGAATCGAGTGCAAAGCAAGTGGAAGTTCTGAAAAATGTCGGTAGGTGCTGCCACAACTAACTTTTGCCGTCGAATATATGTAGCGCTACACAGGCATGCTTCGTAGGCACAAAGATAAATACTGGCGCCAAAACCTCTGCGTCAGTAAATAAATTAAAAAAAAAAGGTGGAAGACGATTTTCATACATTATCCAACGAAGTAAATATAAATTCCGTATTGTTCATCTTCGAATGTAGCAGAACTTCAATGTATTACGAAAATCCGACTGGCAAGACTGTTTCGGATGTTTGTCAATATGGCCATCTCTATGTTCTGAATTTTTTCCTACCTGTGAGAAGAGATGGTTGCTTATAGGAACCTGATGAAATGTGAATCACATGCAGTATTCTCTTCATCATAAGAGTAATACGAATATAAACATGTTGCCACGTATTCTTTCGTGTTTGCTGCTATCTTATTTAAATCCTGTCTGCCTAATAAACTACGAAACTAGAGTGAGACAACAGCAAATGTGGAAGAATATACGTATCGTGTCATGTTTATATTCGTATTATTCTTATGCCTAATAGTGATACAGTCAGAACTGAAGCACGGCAACTGACTAGATTTTTAAATCTAAGATGATTCTAATTTCTGTGCAGAATTTGATGTACTAAAGAAGCGGCCGCAAAGATTTTCAAACGGAGATAAATTTTCGCCTAACTCTCGTTCAGAACATGTTCTATCATACGCAGTCTATTATTTGGTTCTTGTTGATCATTATTTAAGAAAGCAGCAGTGTAAGTAACAACAAATAGTCTCTTGCCATTGTTTCGCTAATGAGATGATTTCTCTCTCTTTTTTTTTTTTTTTTAATTGTAGGCGGTGGTAGTGTGCATAAAAGCAAGCCATGCCGCGAGCGACGACAGGCCGCAAACACGCACTATCAGAATGCGACAAACAATGCATGACACAGTACAGTAATGTATTTTCAGCTTAGAGTGACATAAACGCCTATAACAAGGAAAACGGCACTTATCAGATCAAAGCAAAATAAGCAATTGATTCAAACCAGACGAAGCACGTGAAAAAGGAAGGGTACCAGTATAAATACGGACGGAGGGCCTGACGCATAGCAACGGCTACCTGGTAAAGCTTAAGTGCTAAGCCTACGACTCGAACCAAACTACTGTAGCTGTATCGTCATTCATTCGACCTAAATTGTGTCTCATATTACAATGGACCGACTTTGTTTCGATTTGGAGGTGCGGCCTAAAACTTTTCTCTCCCCTTGAACTTCGAGTCTCAAATTTCAGGTGCGGCTTAGATTCGGGAATTTTTTTTTTTTTCCTTCCTTTATTTCGAGTCTCATTTTTCAGGTTTGAGTGCAGCTTAGATTAGAGTAAATACGGTAGGTGGTATTTCACCTAATTCTGACTATGAAATAAAACAAAGTACGGCAGGGAGCTCTGACGAATCAAAGGGCAGCGATGAAGATTCTGATGAATAGTAAAGTATGAGTTAAGAAATAAGATGCTACTGAGATCGTAAATTTTTGTTGTGTTGATGAATCTGTTAACAAACATATTCAAAAATGCACTGAAACATTGGCACATGTAGTGTTGGGAGGTGATAAACTGTCATTACGGTTAGAGGAGCTACGTATTTCTTGCTGTTCTACTCCTACATGACACTGTATCTGAAGGTACAGAATGAATCTTCACTGGCTAGAGAAATGGGTAACACAATTTTACAAGTCTCTGCTGTCATGTAATCTCTTCAGGGAAATCATGACTGTACTAAGATTCGGTTTGTGGTTGACAAGGTCAGAGTCATTAAGAAATGCAAGGCAGCTACCATGTCAGTCCTAGAAGAGAGAGACGTAGCAAACTGTCAAAGCATGTACATTCCCGGTCCATATGTTTGTGGTGATGTAATAACCAAGTAATACTGAAGTGTGATCCAAGTCGCACAAATATGGCTTTAATAATAACCTCCGAACAATATGGCTCTAAGGACTCAACAAGACACAGAACACTGATGTGCACATTACAAACTAGAATCACACAGAGAATCAGTCAGCACTGTTCCACACTAATATATGTGCGAGTCACCAGCAGATGGCATGGCAGCGACCGCGCTACACGCCTGGCTCCCAGAGACAGAATCCAGCAGCCAGCCTGCAATGATCAGTGGGTGACCAATTTAAAGACGCATGTACGGCAACACCACTCTCGGTGCACTCACACTGACATGTACTAGTAGCACGATACAGCAGTGATGAGCAGTAGTACCCCTCCTGTCTTGCGCGCCTTTTATCTGGCTCTACAATTTACTTTCCTAGACCCACACAAATGCCTGATCCTCCTAATTCAATTTGCTCTGCAGACTATTTAAAATTCATAAAGAAAAAGGAGCCACAATTGCACTTTGTGTGCCAGTTACTTTCCAATACATTGGCACCAGCTGATCTTATTTAAGAATACTCAACTTTCGTAGCCATACTTACAGCACATCCTTTGCTTCCTGGTCTAAATCCAAGTTAACTCCCAGCCCCCCTCCCCCCCCCCCTCCCACACACACACACACACACCCCTCCCCCCCCCCCTCTCCCCCCTCCCAATCAGCTAGTTGTGTGCTGTTATCTCACGTCACACCCTAGTCTATGAGTGCCCAGCTGTCAGTCGCCTGACTCCTCTACCTGCACCCCTAGCTAGCCCACAGATGGCTCCACGAGCCACTAAATGCTTCCCTCCAAACCCCTCCCATCTCTCTCCATCCCTCACATTGCCTCAACCCACCCCATCCTACCCCACTCTAAAGCCCCACCTCACTCCAGAACACTCAACGTGGGCCAGTAAAGAGCTGGCAGTTGAGCGACCACAACATAAGGAGACATGCATGCGCATGTGAGTGTATGTGTGTGAGTGTGCGTGCGTGCGTGCGTGTGTGTGTGTGTGTGTGTGTGTGTGTGTGTGTGTGTGTGTGTGTGTGTGTGTGTGTGTGCGCGCGCGCGCATGTTTTCCCTACAGCTAGAAAAAGAAAGTGCATTCTGGAAGCTCGCCAAGCAACGTACCTTTTAGCTTGGAAGGTAGAAGACGAGGTACTGGTGGAAGTAAAGCTGTGAGTACGGGTCGTGAGTCATGCATGGATAGCTCAGATGGTAGAGCACTTGCCCACAAAAGGCAAAGGTCCCAAGTTTGACTCTTAGTCCAGCACACACTTTTAATCTGCCACGAAGTTTCATATCAGTGCACACTCCACTGCACAGTGAAAATCTCATTCTACAAACCTTTTGTTCGTGTGCCTATCAATGAGACAGTGCTTCTGCCTTTTGGTGAGCCATCTGCTTTATTCCTAAATAATTCGTAATTTTCAACAGAAACTTTCTGTACGTTATTATTGCATCCTACATTACAATATGCAATTTCCACAATATGTGGTCATCTGTGAATATAATGGGGGTAACAACTGTAGGAGACCAAAAACTGACTGCAGTAAGCAAGTTCAAGTTATTGTACGCTGTAGTAGTTACGCAGAGGTGAAGAGGGTCACACAGGATAGGCTAGCATGGGCAACTCCATGAAACCAATCTTCAGATGGAAGATCACAACAATAAAAACATTTGATTCAGCATACACCAGACTCCAAACAGCGTACACAACCTGTATGCTCAGAAACACAGAAAATCATATTGGTTCCATCAGCAGGAAACTTCAACCCGTAATTGTTATGGAACACTGCGGCGATTTTGTTCATTAATAAAACCCAAAACTGGGGAGTAATAAGAGAGAATTGTTGTAACTTCTTATCAACCTCGTTACCAAAATACTTATTAAGAAGACTGGTAAATTGTTATTTTGAAGGGGTCACTCCAAAGCGCCACGAAAGTATTTGAGCAATGTATAAAATTAGAGAATCGGTGCACAATATTGAAAGCCTATCTACATTATCTATATCTGCATGACTAGTCTGTAATTCACAATTAAATGCTGGCAGAGGGTTCAGAGAACCACCCTCAACCTATTTATCTACCATTCCACTCCCCTACAGCATTTGAGGAAAAACAAACACTTCAATATTTCCGTACAAGCTCTGATTTCTCTTATTTCATTACAATGATCATTTCTCCCTATGTAAGAGGGCTCTAACAAAATATTTTCACATTCGGAGGAGAAAGTTGATGATTGAAATTTTAAGAACCTGCTCCAGCAAAATGCTTTTGCTTTAATGACTGCCACCCCAATTCACATGTGATATCTGTGGCATGCACTTTCCTGTTTCCCAATAATACAAAATGAGCTGCCTTTCTTTGAACTTTTAAATGATGTCCTCTGTCAGTCCTATCTGGTAAGGATCCCACACCATGCAGAATACTCCAAAAGAGGACAGACAAGTATAGTTGTAGATAGTCTCTTTAGTAATCTTAATCTTCTAAATGTTTTACTATTAAATCACAGTCTTTTGTTTGCTTTGCCACCGCATTATCTATGTGAGCATTCCAATTTAAGTTATTTGTAAATGTAATTCCTAAGTATTCAGTAGACTTCACAGCCTTTAGATCTGTGTGAATTATCAAGTAAACAAAATTTAGTAGATGCCTTTTACTACTCGTGCAGATGACATAAAAATTTTTATTATTTAAGGTCAGTTACCACTTTTTGCATCATATGGATAGGTAGCCTAAATCATTTTGCAGTTCATTTTGATCATCTGATCACTTTACAAGACAGTAAATGATTTGCGAGACTGTAAATGATAGCATCATCTAAGAGGACTGCTCAGATTCTCTCTTAAATTGTTAATGTAGATCGGCAACAGCAGGTGGTCTATAACACTTCCTTGAGGAATGTCAGATATCACTTCTGTTTTACTTGACGATTTTCCATCAATTACTATGAACTGTGACCTTTCTGACAGGAAACCACACATCCAGTTGTACAACTCAGACAATACTCCATAGGCTCACAATATGATTAGAAAATGCTTGTGAGGAACTGTTTCAAAAAGTCTTCTGGAAATCTACAAATATGGAATCAATTTTAGATCCCCAGTTGACAGCACTTATTACTTTGTGTGACTAAAGAGCTAGCTGTGTTTTAAAAGGTCGATATTTCTGAATCTATCTTAGCTATTTATCAATTTTGAGATAATTCAAAATATTCAAACACAATATATGTTCCAAAATCCTAATGCAAATCAACATTAGTGATATGAGTCTGTTATTTAGTAGATTATTCCTCTTTTCTTTCTTGAGCATTGGTGTGACCTGAGCAACTTTTCAGTCTCTAGGTATGGATCTTTATCAAATGAGCGGCTATTTATGATTTCTAATGGAGCTATTGTATCAACATTCTCTGAAAGAAACATAAATGGTTTATGACACTGAGGAGAGCTACTACTAAGTTACTCACAGTTGCAGTTGTTCTTGATTTGAATACTGCAATATTTACATTGTTGTCTTTGGTGAAGAAATTTCAGAAATCCGTGTTTAGTAACTCTGCTTTAGTAGCACTGTCATCAGTAACATTACCACAGCTATTGCGCAGTGAAGGTATTGGTTGTGTCTTGCCATTGGTGTACTATACATTCAACCAGAACCTCTTTGGATTTTCTTCCAGATTTCAAAACGAAGTTTCACTATGGGAATTATTAAACACATCTTCCACTGAAACCCACCCTAAGTTTCGAGCTTCAGTAAAACATCGCTAATCTTGGAGATTTTGCATTCTTTTAAATTTTGACATGCTTTTTTTCATTGCTTCTGCAGCTGAGTTTTGACATATTTTGTGCACCACCCTTTTAATTTATTTGGTATCCATTCAATTTATTTGGTATATATCTCTTAATTGATGTCGATACTATTTCTCTGAATTTAAACCATCTCTGGTCTACACTTACATAGTCAGACTTGAAGGAGTAGAGACTTGGTAGAGACCGTCACCTTGGAAGGCATCAAGTTAATTTTTATCTGCTTTCTCATTAAATGCCCTATTGTGTACGGCTGAAAATTAATAGAGATAAGGCAAACAGAATGTGCAAAGTAAGTGGAAATTACTCGTCTCTTCCCCGATTACAGTGCAATAGAAGATACTACAAGATGTTGACAGATTGCCATATCTCGGTAGCTTTATATGTAATAATGAGGTCACAGATGCAGAAATCACCAGCAGAACTGGAAAATCAGTCCATATGGCAATTAGGTCTGTAATATGTCAACAAAGCTTTGAGTGTACTCCTTTATTGTTTATATTTGTGAGACTTGGAAAATGTCAGTAAAATCAGCACACAGTCTCCATATTTTTCACCAACAATGCTAGAGATGAATTCTGAAGATGTTAACCCAACCAAGTTACAAACGATGTAGTGCTGAGAATACGAGGTGTACACAGCCTGCACAAAATTATTGTTGAAAGAAGACTGAAGATTGCAGGTTATGTTCTACACATGTAAGGTGGAAGAATCCCAAAATCAACACTGTTGTGGAAATCAATGGACAGATACAGATGTACAGGAAGACCTTTTAACACCTGGAACTTTTGCAATGAATCTTCAATGCATGGACACAAACTTGGAGGAAGGTGAGAACTTGGCAGCTGATCGAGTGAACTAGTGGAAACCAGTTCCTTGTATGGTACACAGCAAATCTGAGTAAGTTAGTAAGTAAGTAAGTAAAGTGAGTACAACTGGGGATTTTGCAAAACTGTTGGATGATCGATATTATTGTCTAGATTTGACACTGTTGGACTTCTACCTTTTCCTTGATGTGTATTCTTCAAATTGTGAGTTTTATGAGAAAGCTGATAGGTACTTACCAATCAACCTTCCCTCACACGAACTGACATTGTCTCTTTATAAATTCTACTGTGCTAACAATTATCTACTGAGAATCCTCGACTAGGTCTCCACAGCTCAAATGAGCCAGTTTCTTTTAAATTTCTGTCTTTGGCTATAATTGTCTTCCAAGTATGGTGACACAACATCCTGTCATGAAACTTTTGCCTTTACATTTGTTTACTTTTCTGGACACTGCCTTTTTCTGCACTGTGCACCAAATACACTATGTGAGTAACGCCCAAGCTCCAACAACCAATCGTGAACTGTAAACAGTTGTACACCCTACCAGGGCACATAACAAACAATTAACATTTGTGTTTTAGTGTTCTAAGCTGTGAGGTCATCAGCGGACAAATAATTTAGTACCTATTCCTAGGCAGCCGGAGTGGCCGTGCAGTTCTAGGCGCTACAGTCTGGAACCGAGTGACCGCTACGTTCGCAGGTTCGTATCCTGCCTCGGGCATGGATGTGTGTGATGTCCTTAGGTTAGTTAGGTTTAATTAGTTCTAAGTTCTAGGCGACTGATGACCTCAGAAGTTAAGTTGCATAGTGCTCAGAGCCATTTTAACCTATTCCTGACATGCTGTTGTTTGGAACAACAACTGACATGATCCAAAATATTACTTTTTTTTATTATAGCTTCACTTTTATTTTGTCTAATGATTACTAATTTCAGTATCAAATTCCATCATTAAGCCACTATATGATTGGAAAGCATAGTGTATCGTTAAAATATTGTTTATTAAACAGATTACCATTATATCATCATTCCTTAAAGTAATGTCCAAAGTGGAAGGACAGATGATTAATTTTGAGTATATACAAAAGTCAGAGTACTGAACCGGATATGAAAGAAGGAAAACCAGAAGGGCAGTGAGAGACGGGTGCCTTCTATCACCTTACTTCCTTAATATGTTCATCAAGGAAGTAATAACAACAACAAAGAAAAGATGACAAGAATCAAAAGGTAATTTCTGGAATACTCCAAGGAAATGTGATAGGGCCATTACATTTACAATGTATATAAATGATCCAGTAGAAAGTGTCAGAGGCTCCTTAATATTGTTCACAGGTATTACACTTGTCCATAAGAAAGTGTCAACAACAGAAGACAGTATCAATTTGCACAATGACCTGCAAAGGATTGGTGAATGATGCAGGCTCTGGCAGTTGACCCTGCACATAAATAAATGTAACATATCACACACACACACACACACACACACACACACACACACACAGGAAAAGAAATCCAATACTGTACAACTACACTATTAATGACAAATTGCTGGAAACAGAATCTACCATAAAATATCTAGAAGTAACTATTCAGAGCAACCTTAAAGTGGAATGATCACACAAAACAGCAATAGAAAAGCAGATGCCAGACTAACATCCACAGGAAGAATCTTAAGTGAATGTAAATTACCCCTGTGTCCTTACCCAGTACGACTGACAGAAGAGAGAAAGAAGATCCAATGAAGTGCGGAGTGTTTTGTCACAGGATCATTTAGTCACTGTGAGATCATTACAGAGATGCTCAGCAACTCCAATGGTAGATGCCATAAGAGAGCAGTTGTGCATCACGGAAAGATTTACTACCCATGTTTCGAGAGAGTAGTTTCCGAGAAGAGTCTGACAACATAATAGTTTCTCTCATATACAATTCACGAAATGATCACGAGAAGAAAATTTGAGAAGTTAGAGATAATACAGAAGCGTACTGACAGTCATTCTTCCCAGGCACTGTTCACAAGTGGAACAAGGCAGAGGGGGTCAGTTGGTGGCATGAGACGTACCCCCTGTCACACACAGTTAGGTGGTTTTTGGAGCATGATGTCGATATGGAGACTTAATTGCATGCATATACACTGCAGATTGACGACATCACAATAGTAAATCAGAGTAGGAACTAAATAAAATGTTTCAGGCCTTAAATCAAGAAGTGGTAAAACTAAAGCTAAAAATGAATACAAAGAAGACAAAAGTTATGGCTACAGACAAGAAAGGAGGTGGAGGCAGGACTGACGCAAGAACAGGCAATGAGCAACTCAAGAAAGGAACTGAAATTCACTATCTCAGTAGCATTTTGCAAGAAAACAATCAATATTTCAAGGCATTCAAGAAAAGAATAGCACAGGTGAAGAGTTCCTTCCAAAATAAGAAGAAGCTGCAACTGAATAAACATATCAGCTCCCACATTAAGAAAATATTTGTAAAGACCTTTGTGTGGAGTGTTCTGACACACAGATGCAAAATCTGTACATTAGAAAAGCCAAAGGAAGCTCACCTCAAACCTGCTGAAATGTGGTTCTGGAGGAGAAGTACAAGAACTAGCTGCATTGACAGAAAAATTAAAGGAAATAGGAGAGAAGAAGTAACCACTGAAAGTTATAGGCCAGAGCAAAGCAAAATACACTGGACACTTAACTGGAGATGATAATCTTTTAAAAAACATTTCTGAAGGCAAGATCATAGGTAAGAAAACAAGGGGATGACTGAGAACATCCTACTTAAACAATATGATCAATGAATGGGATTTTCTTCACACATGGAGATGAAAACAACTGCTGAAGAGAGGAAGCTGTGGCTGCAGAGACAAGGTTTAACCTTTTGGAAGAGTAAGGACAAACTAATACAAAATATGATTCTGCATGGCAGCTACATATGGAATAAATGACAACTTCTTGTGTGCATTCATCAAGTCACTTACCCCAGTAGGTGTCTTATCTACTAAAAGTAAAGGTCACTGTTGTGCTTTCAATAGATGTGAACTGCACCCTGAAAATGGTATGTCTAGTTTGCAGTTGTACAGAAGCTTTTTATTTTGCAAAATGGTTCAAATGGCTCTAAGCACTATGGGACTTAACATCTGAGGTCATCAGTCCCCCAGACTTAGAAGTACTTAAACCTAACTAACCTAAGGACATCCCTGCCTGAGGCAGGATTCGAACCTGCGACCGTAGCAGCAGCAGCGTGGTTCCGGACTGAAGTGCCTAGAACCGCTCGGCCACAGTGGTCAGCTTTTATTTTGCAAAGAAATTTTTGATAATAAGATGAACTGATGCTGGTACTCGCTACTGAAACCAGTAGTACTTAGACACAACAAAAGTGTGACTACAGAATTAAGAATAATTTTTCCAAACAATTGAGTATTTTTTTCAAAACAACACCACAATAGAGGAAACTTATTTTAAACTAAAGACACAAAAGAAAAAAAGAGAAACTGTAAAGATCTTGAGTCTCATAAGACTCTCTTGGGAGGAAAATATAAGATATTTAATTGGTAAACTTGCAAGGCATACTTTTTTATGTTGTATAAACTACGAAACTGTTAGCATCTTCAGCTAAAATTTACTTCTTCTGTCTTAATATACCTTCCTTCACTTTCAGCTGCAGTGTGGAGACAGGGGTGAGGGTGGGAGCGGGGATGGAGTCGAGGGTGAGGGCGTACTGCTTTAAAATGGTGATTCTTGTATTGATATTCTTAACAACAGATTTATATCTCTTGCTTATGAAAGTCTGCATGCGATGACAGCTGCACTAGTAATACCTTCACAGGGTCGTATTCAAGTTGCAAGGCTAGATCTATGCCAGCCATGGCACGCTCCCAGCCTTTCCTCCTCGTGATCTGGTTGTAGCATTGGGACTGCAGGGTGTCTAAGCAGATGTTCAGACCGTCAAGCCCTGCCCTCTGCAAGGCAACCAGCTGTCTTGTCAATATGAGGCCATCGGTTGTCATTAAGACACTTTCGAGATCTTTTATTTTCTTCAGGGCACCTGTGAAACAGCAAATTATTCTAAACAAACTGAAACAAATAATTTGTAACATTTCTGCTGCATATGAAACAAAACTCCAGTTGATAAATTGAAAATACAAATTCCTTAAAAGTTAACTGTACATTTGCCCTAATACAAAGAGATAAGAAGGGTTAATAAACTGAATTGAAGAATGCAAGTTAAGATAGCAATGAAAAAATAATTAGAGGCATAAGATCACCTACTGCAACAGAGAAATGGGAATCAATATGAACCATTACCACTACTGTCAACTGATTCCATGTCTCCATGCACACTGTATAAACCACAGTGGGTTTGTCCGACAAAGTACATTGTTGTACCACACATTATGGTTTTTCCCCATTCAGTGCTCATGTGGAGTGTGGGAAGAATGATTCTTTAAATGGTTCTGTGCATGCTGTAATTAATCTTGCCTTCATGGTCCCTATAGGAGTGATACATATGTGGTTATTGTATAATCCCTAAATACCTCGCTTAATACATGTTCCTGAAATTTCATAAGTTGGGTTTTGTCATATATTTGGCGTCTATCTTCACTTGTCTGGCATTTCCAATTTTTAGTAGCTTTTTGATGCTCTCCCATGCATCAAATAAATCTATGATCAATCATGCTACACTATTTTGTATACATTCAATGTCTGCCATTAGCCTTATTTGTTATGGGTCATACTTAAACAATATTCTAGAATGGGCCACACAAGTATTTTGTAAGCAATGTCCTCTATCGACTGATTGCATTTTCCAGTATCTTACCAACGAATTGAAGTCTGCATTCTGCTTTGCCTACAAGTGAGTCTATGTCACCATTTCATTTCATCCAGATATTTGTATGAGTTGACCAATTAAAACTGTGATTATTTGATAATGTAGTCATACAATACTGTCTTTTATTTGTTTTGTGATGTGCTCCAATTTACATTTCTGAAAACTTAAACTCAGTTGCCCATCTTTGGACCAATTTGAAATGTTATGATCTGACTCAAATTTGTACAGATCTTTTTCAGGCAATAATTCATTATAGACAACTCTATCATCCAGGAAAAGTATGAGGTTCCTTATAATATCGTCTTCCAGAACATTAAGGTACAACATTAATGTAATGGTATAAATTACTATAACTGTATAAATAAGTTTATAAGTGTGTAAAATACATTGAACTATTTGTTACAACAAAACATTGTACTGGTATACTCAGCAAGATGTTAAATCAGCAGATAGCTATATTTTATGTTCAACATTTTGTGTACAGCATATATGCTGGAAAGGATTTATACCCAAATTAAATAAATCTGAAGAAATGGTAGTGTGTCTCTGGAAAAAAAATCCATAAAAACTCATACAGTCCAATTTGCTATTATGTCACTGTTACTGAAATATAATACAAAGTAACTGAATTCGATGAACATTCTCAGAGTGCAATATGCCTCAGAGTGAAATGCACAGTAATGTCAACATTATTTTTCAAGGCTATGTTTGTGAAAATGGATGACAGCAAACCAGCACATTTTGTTCTCAGTCTGAGGAAGCATTATGCACTGTAAAACACTGTACTGCTGTTCTACATAAAAGCTGTCTCATTGCCAACATCTTTCCCCTGCTGGCTGTTCTACACTCCTCATCACTGATTCAACATGTTGTAAGATATTTTATGCTGTATGACACCACAGTCCAATCTGGTAAGGATAGCATAAAAATAATATATGAATTTCAGTATTGAAAGTGGAACAGCAGAACAGCTCTCATCACACTGGATATCAAATCGAGGTTGGATTACAGCCATGGGTACATTAATTCATGCTACTCAACTGTATGTCATATGTCAGAGTTCATCAACTGTAGTGGTTGGCGACTGGTGGCTGGCGACTGGTGGCATACCCATCTCTTGGCATCCTGTGAACAGACGTTCTCCACAGGTGACAGATTTGAAGAAAATGCTGGATATGGCAACAGTGGAACACTCTCTGTATCGAGGTAGCTCAGTACAGCTCAGGTGATGTGTAGTCTTGCATTATCTTGTTAAAAGATAACATCATGGAGCCCTTGAATATACGGCACAGCGATAGGCCTTAACAAAACACAAATGCAATGGCTGCTGTCCAAATTACTGGCTATGTGAACCAGAGGTTGTGACATGTATGCAGTTGCACCCCATACCATCACATCACATGCTGGACCCGCATGGGAATGACAGGTACAATCTGGCCAGGTCTGTTGGCATCAGAGCCTCCACACACAAGTACATCAATTGTGACGATGTTACAGAACCGAGACTCATCTGACATGATGACACAGTGCCATTCCTGTGTCTGGCATTGTTGTTAGTTGCACCGCTGTCAGTTCACCTCTCTCTAGAGCTGCATTAAGGGCTTGACAGTCTGTGCTGCTCCAGATGCCATCACATTGTCTGTGTGGATACTTGTCTCACTGTATACAAGCCCACTTCCTGACTAAATGTACACAACTTCACTGCAGGATCACGTACGCATGAGCAAACACTTGTCTGCCCTCTCAGGTGCTAGTTGGGTGGCACTACTGAGGCCCTGCAAGGCATTTAGCATGGCCCTCCTGAACCTACCAATTCTATGTTCGCACAAAATGAGATTCTGAGCAATGCAAGCAGCAATATAGTGAAACAATAAACCAGAGTCTCAGCAGACTATGAGCCTGCCACTGCCAAATCTGGAATGCTGATAAACATTTCTCCTTCTTCCATTATGCTTAACACGGTCTTCGTGTAAACAATCAACACCGAAATAGAATTTCTGAATGAGAAACCTGCTCCATAAGCTTATCTTGCATACAGAATATGCATGGGAGTGCTGAAAAGTAATGCCTCTGAATTTTTTATTCTGTTCTCAATATCGGTCGAGGTATGACACGTCACACATATTACTTGGTCAGCTTTCCCACTTCACTGACTCGTGGCACACCCCCCTCCCGCAAACAGATGGAGTCGCAATAGGCAGCCCACTCTGACCAGAGATTGTGAATATATTTACGGTGCACTTCGAGGAAGAGGCCCTGATGTCATCCAAATGGAAATCCATCATCATCTTCTTCTTCTGTTATGTGGATAACACACTTGTCATCTGGCCTCATGGAAGAGACAAACTTCTTGACTTCTTTGTACATCTGAACTCCACATGCCACAAAATCAAATTCACTATGGAGACCAAAGAAGAAGGAAGACTACCATTCCTGGACATCATAGTCAGGAGAATAATGGACAGCACCCTGTGCTACAGCATGTATCTGACTCTATAAAACACATAAACTCAGTTCTCACTATGGCACTGTGAATAATTTCAATAACAAAAAGTGAGATGAATGTTGCAGCGGATATTTAATTTCCACTGTGGCTTTGCATTCAAGATCAGTCTTACCTGAGAGTGCAACATTACATCTTTGGTTAATTTAATTATATGTTCATTAGATTTTGGTTATAAGGCACGTTTTGCTGCCTAATGTTTCATCTCCAAATGCTGGAAACAATCCATGGAGGAAGAGGAGTATGTAAGACATTGGTGGACCAGGTTGCAAGAATCTGTGAATTTCAATGCTCTGTAGAAGAGCTCAATCATTTGAAAATAACTTTCAGACCTTGTGGCTATTCTAACAGATATACATAAGGCACTACATTCTAAAATATTTGCATCTTTCACTGAAAAACAAGCAACTAGAGGAAAAGTTCTCTTGCCATTTGTAAAAACAGTCGCAGATCGCGACCTCCGAGTGCTATGAAGAGAAGATATTGACGCAGTGCTTAAACCAAACTGAAGACCACAACAGCAGCCATACTCAAGTAAATTGCTATGCAGTGGTTTCAGTGAATTTGACAATGATGTGGCTGCTTTCATGGTGGCCCAGTCATGTTGTGGGGATAGGGAATGCCAGTGACAGGGCTGGAATTGTAGGTGACAGATTGATTTTTGGCAAAGCCTTGTATCAATACCTCCTTAATTATTGAGCTGAAAAACTGTAAAAAACATTCATACAGTAAAATCACACAAAAAAATTTCCTATTTCTGCAGGTATTGTGCCTTCTGTTTCCTTTTCATTACAAAAACATATTGATTCAAATTTATAAAGTCACAACTATGTCGCTGTGATTTGTGTAACACACATTCTGGAACATGTTCCAGGAATGTCAAAAAACAGACAGCTTTAAATACTTACTCTAGCTCATCTTTCAAGACTTGCATGCCAACAACAACACCATCTATCCAATCTGTTTTTATTTCTCTTTCATGTAAAGATTTCTCCACAAAGGATATCATCTGCCATGTAGGCAGTGCAAGAGGAAATTCCACACTCACATTTGGGTAATCAAGTAGAGTCTGTGTCTTGTCAGAACCAAGTACAATCAACCCAATTTCATCTTTACCACTGGTAAATATCTGGAAACATATTAAATGGTAAAAATAAGTTTTGTTTATAACAAGTTGTATACCAATAAAAACATCACACACAGATACTCTTTATAAAATTATTTAATTGGATAGATAAAAAATCTACTCGCCAAGCAGTGGCAGAGCACACACATAAAAGACTGTTGTGATAGGCAAGCGTTTGGAGCCAGTGACTCCTTCTTCAGGCTAAAGGGTTGCAGGGGAAGCAAGAAGGGTGAAGGAAAAGGACTGGAGAGGTCTAAGAAAAGGGGTAGATTTTGGGAAAGTTACCCAGAACCGTGGGTCATGGGTGACTTACCGTACAGGATGAGAAGGAAAGACTAATTGTTGGGGACTGCATCGGGCAAGATTCGGAAACCTGAGAGCTTAAAGGTGGAAGACAGGGTAATATGCAAGACAGAGATTACTACTAAAACTGTACATGAGTTAATAAGAGTGAGAAGCTAAGCGTATTGTATACAACAGCTGCGGGAGGGGGTGGTGAAAATAGACGGGAAAGACAATGAAAGATGTAGAAAGCTAAAACGGAGTGAAGCAAAGAGTAATTACAGTGAAGAAAGGCTGAGACAGCAGAAATTAACGTAAATTAAGGCGAGGTGGGTGGTGAGAACCAAGGACACGTTGTAGTGCCAGTTCCCACCTGCGGAGTTCTGAGAAACTGGTGTCTGGCGGAAGAATCCAGGTGGCATGTGTGGTGAAACAAGTGTCGAGGTCACGTATGCCATGTTGTAGAGCATGCCCTGCAACAGGATATTGTGAGTTTCCAGTATATACACTATGCCTATGCCCATTTATCATAACTAATAATTTGGTGGTAGTCATGCAGATGTAGAAAGCTGAACAGTGTTTACATAATAGCTGGTATATGACATGTGTCGTTTCTATTTTTCGCCTGATCCACAGTTCTGGGTGACTTTCCCAAAATCTACACCTTTTCCTGGAACTCTCCAGGCCTTTTCCTTTACCCTTCTTTCTTCCCCTTCAATGCTTCTGTCTGGAGGAACCACTGGCTCCGAAAGCTTGCCAATCACAACAGTCTTTTATGTGTATGTTCTGCTGCCACTTGGTGAGTAGATTTTTTATCTATTCAATTAAATAATTTTATCAATAATTTATTGTTTTTGTTGTTATAGTTACTCTTTATAACCTACTTAAAATACATCACGTACCCTCCTCTCCACAATTCTTCGAACACACAGTTTTGCCTTTTGTAAAAAATCACTGCGTTTCTGTATAACATACTTGGAATCAAAGTGTCCAACATCTATTACAATCATAAACAGAAGAAAGAAAGTCATTGTATTTATTGGCAGTATTACGCAATCAAATATTTTGAAAGAGTTCCAGTGGTATAAATTTACAAAATCTTACAAATAAATATATACGTTTATTCTTTAAATCAATTCTTAGCAATAACATAATAGTATAAATTGCAGAATCAATATAGCCAATTTTAATGTAATGACTGCAATACAAATACAAAATAACAGCGGTAAGTTATAACAAATGAGAGAGAGAGAGAGAGAGAGAGAGAGAGAGAGAGAGGCATTTAGACAATGTTTCATTACAGTGTGAAACTTATTAGAATTAAAATGATGCCATAGTGAATTATTACATTCCAAAAATAATAATTATTGTGCTCTTTCACCCCAAAATACTACCTTCATTAGGTAATATATACTTTTAATTTCAGAAATTTTTACAACAGCTCTGGACTTCACTGCCTCGATGAATTTATTACATGTGTCAATGAATGAGGGTTGATAACACTGCTTTAGTCATTCAATTGTTCATCATGTGATATTCACAATGTTCTTAATAACTTCTTATGTAAAGTTCTATCATGAAAAAGATAATCTACGTAAGTTTTAAAAGTCGCGAATCTTTAAACAACAACTTGATAATGGGTATATCAGTATTTTGTATACATTCTAGCATTGCTAGATTTACTTTTAAATTTTAAAGTATATGAGCAGATTGGCAACTTTCCATCCAGAAAATTTGCTGTTGGCAAGACCTCACTACAAAGAAAAATGGTCTTTCCGGAGTCAAATGCTAAAGAATTCATAAATACCAGCAGTGTAAGTGATACAAACAGGTATTAAGCAACGGTCATAAATATCGTTCTGCTAGACGAGAAAAAAAGTAGGTAGATGAAAGAGTAAATTGGGTGCAAGGATTGAACATAAACTCACCCAAATTACAAAGGATCTTTCTTTTTTTTTTTTTAAAAAAAAAAAAAAAGAAAGAGGGTCACTGCTCAAGAATTGAGAACTGCCCCCACCCCCCTTTCTTTTACAGGCTTGCTTTCACTTCTCAGATGAGACCATGTCCCCCATATAAGAAGAAAATAGCCAATATGTAAAGAGAATTACACTTAAAGAGTTTTCTAGAATGAGACTTTCACTCTGCAGCATAGCGTGCACTGATATGAAACTTCCTGGCAGATTAAAACTGTGTGCTGGACCAGGGCTCAAACTTGGTGATCGTAACCCCAGACCTGTGTTGCCGTTTTCGGAGGTAAATCTCGTATCTGGAAAGAGGAGATGACAGTTAGGGTACTATGGGCGAGCAGCTGCCATCAATTTTTGATGGTGCAGAACCCACAATAGTGGAACTGCTGCCTAGTCCAAAGGCACCTGTTACCAGTCTTACCCCACAATACTGTATCGAATCCAGGCGTAATGTCGTAGCTGATAAAAAGTCATATGAGAGATTCCTGTAATCTAGGTGTGACTGCACCAATGCTGCATTCAGCCATACCAAACTAGAGTGGACCACACCGCGGTCGGTGTCGCTGAGGCATAGAAGAGCATTCAGGTGTGACCTACATGTCTGCTTTAGTTGACAAAGACGGGGAAGCCATGTCAACTAGGCATAAAAGACCGGTCCTAAAAACACAATGGCAGAAATGCATAACGTAGGTCATGGCAGCCAAAAAATGGATGCTATGAGTGAAAGCGCCGGATTGTGCTTAGTGTATTGCTCCCTGCATTCTGCCTCCAGCAATAGCCGTCGCTGACGAACAAAAAAGATGGGGACACCATATGTCATGCAGCTGCCGCCAGATCATTGATAGCCACATAAAGGAGAGCGGCACTCAAAACAGAACCTTGTGCAAGCCCCTTCTCCTGCAGGGGGGGATGCTACAGGAGGCACCAACCTGTACCCAAAAAGTGTGACATGGAAGAAAGTTCTGGATAAAAATCATGAGTGGACCCACTCCTTTAAGGTGGCAAGGACGTTCTGGCACCATGTGGTATCATAAGATATATACGCAGATCAATGAAAACTGCAACAAGGAACTGATGCTGACCAAAAGCTGTTCAGATAACACACTTCAAGTGGATTAAATTATCTTCAGTAGAGCGCCCTTGGCGAAAAGCACACTGGATCGAAGCCAAAAGATCCGGGGATTCAAGGACACAATACAGCCTTCGACTAACCATATGTTCAAGTAACTTGCAGGACACTGAGTAAACAATCTGGATGACAGCTGTCCGTTTGAAGAGGCAATTTATCTGATTTCAAAATTGGAATAACAGCATTTTCTCGCTACTGGGAAGAAAATTCTGCATTGCACCAGGGATGGTTAAAGAAAGGCCAGGTACACTGACGGAAAAATTTGCAACACCAAAAAATAATTAACGTAGAGTAATGAAATATCAGGAATATATTTGTTGAGACAACATATGTAAAGTGATTAATGTTGCAGGATCAGGGATCAATGTAAGTGTGAGATAAGCCACAGCAAATGTAAATGTAAATTCTGGTACGCTGTAGTACACGTGTCATGTGTCAGTTTGTGGAGTGGAGTTCCATGCCTGTTGCACTTTGTTGGTCAATATAAGGACAGTTAATGATGTTTGTGGATGCGTTGAAGCTGTCATCAGATGATGTCCAATATGTGCTCGATTGGAGGTAGAGCTGGTTATCGAGCAAGCCAAGGCAATATGTTGACACACTATAGCATGTTGGCTTACAACAGCAGTATGTGAGCAAGTGTTATCCTGTAGGAAAACACCTCCAGGAATGCTGTTTGCGAATGGCAGCACAACAGGTCAAATAACCAGACGGACATACAAATTTGCAGTTAGCGTTCGTGGGATTCATACAGACAGTTTTGTCAGTGGAAAAGTGAAAGCCATTGTCGATGCTCCAGGAGTAAAGACAATAAAGACATTGCTGAAGATGCCACTAAGTGAGACAGGTTCACAGAGAACTGCAATAGAAGGCAAAATCGTCAAAAAAAAGGGAGCCGGAGATGCCCAGTGGGAGACATACCATTATAGGGTTAATGGCGATAGCAAAGAGAATGACACTCAGAATAGAACCCTGAGACACACCATTTTCCTGGATAAAGGTGTCCAACAAGGCAGACCCTTCATGCACCTCGAAAACTCGGTCTTTTAAAAATGTCTGAAGGAAACAGGGTAGGTGGTCACGGAAGCCCCACATGTGAAGAGTATGGAGGGTACTAGCTCTCTAGCAGGTGTCATAGGCCTTATCCAAATCGAAAAACACGGCGACAGTCT
The DNA here is from genome assembly GCF_021461395.2 of Schistocerca americana. NCBI lineage: Eukaryota > Metazoa > Arthropoda > Insecta > Orthoptera > Acrididae > Schistocerca > Schistocerca americana. Next base: position 13,285,261 of record NC_060119.1, on the reverse strand, counting down.
GGGATTTCTGCAGAAAACCATTCATGACATGGGTGGGCAAAATAATGAGACGGTCAACTGCAGAATGCCGTGTTGAAAGCCACACTGTGCATTCATCAAAAATTGTGAGACTCGAGCCACCATATCATCCGGGCATGAATCATATGTCCCATCACCCTGCGAACACACTGGTAAGAGAGATGGAGTGGTAGCTAGAAGGAAGAGTGTGTGTGTGTGTGTGTGTGTGTGTGTGTGTGTGTGTGTGTGTGTGTGTTTTTGTGTGTGTGTGTGTGTGTGTGTGTGTGTGTGTGTGTGTGTGTGTGTGTGTGTGTCAGAGAGAGAGAGAGAGAGAGAGAGAGAGAGAGAGAGAGAGAGAGTTAATTTCGGCAAGAGCTGGATTTCCATCAATAAACTGAGTTGAAGTCTGCTGTTGTGGTCTTCATCCAACTACTGCTTTGGTGCATCTCACCAGCCTTTGTAAGCCTCTTCATCTCTGCATAGTATTTCAACCTAAATCCACTTAAAATGGTGAACCACCATTCAGAGAATAACTTTTTAACAACACAGTTTGACTTCTGTAAAGGCTTCTATACTGAGAATCCAACATAATATCTCACAAATTCAATTCCAGTAGAATTAAATAGTGAAAATTATCCCCTCTGTCATCTTGCCAAAGCCTTTGACTGTTTAGATTAAATACACTCCTGGAAATGGAAAAAAGAACACATTGACACCGGTGTGTCACACCCACCATACTTGCTCCGGACACTGCGAGAGGGCTGTACAAGCAATGATCACACGCACGGCACAGCGGACACACCAGGAACCGCGGTGTTGGCCGTCGAATGGCGCTAGCTGCGCAGCATTTGCGCACCGCCGCCGTCAGTGTCAGCCAGTTTGCCGTGGCATACGGAGCTCCATCGCAGTCTTTAACACTGGTAGCATGCCGCGACAGCATGGACGTGAACCGTATGTGCAGTTGACGGACTTTGAGCAAGGGCGTATAGTGGGCATGCGGGAGGCCGGGTGGACGTACGGCCGAATTGCTCAACACGTGGGGCGTGAGGTCTCCACAGTACATCGATGTTGTCGCCAGTGGTAGGCGGCAGGTGCACGTGCCCGTCGACCTGGGACCGGACCGCAGCGATGCACAGATGCACGCCAAGACCGTAGGATCCTACGCAGTGCCGTAGGGGACCGCACCGCCACTTCCCAGCAAATTAGGGACACTGTTGCTCCTGGGGTATCAGCGAGGACCATTCGCAACCGTCTCCATGAAGCTGGGCTATGGTCCCACACACCGTTAGGCCATCTTCTGCTCACGCCCCAACATCGTGCAGCCCGCCTCCAGTGGTGTCGCGACAGGCGTGAATGGAGGGACGAATGGAGACGTGTCGTCTTCAGCGATGAGAGTCGCTTCTGCCTTGGTGCCAATGATGGTCGTATGCGTGTTTGGCGCCGTGCAGGTGAGCGCCACAATCAGGACCGCATACGAACGAGGCACACAGGGCCAACACCCAGCATCATGGTGTGGGGAGCGATATCCCACACTGGCCGTACACCACTGGTGATCATCGAGGGGACACTGAATAGTGCACGGTACATCCAAACCGCCATCGAACCCATCGTTCTACCATTCCTAGACCGGCAAGGGAACTTGCTGTTTCAACAGGACAATGCACGTCCGCATGTATCCCGTGCCACCCAACGTGCTCTAGAAGGTGTAAGTCAACTACCCTGGCCAGCAAGATCTCCAGATCTGTCCCCCATTGAGCATGTTTGGGACTGGATGAAGCATCGTCTCACGCGGTCCGCACGTCCAGCACGAACGCTGGTCCAACTGAGGCACCAGGTGGAAATGGCATGGCAAACCGTTCCACAGGACTACATCCAGCATCTCTACGATCGTCTCCATGGGAGAATAGCAGCCTGCATTGCTGTGAAAGGTGGATATACACTGTACTAGTGCCGACATTGTGCATGCTCTGTTGCCTGTGTCTATGTGTCTGTGGTTCTGTCAGTGTGATCATGTGATGTATCTGACCCCAGGAATGTGTCAATAAAGTTTCCCCTTCCTGGGACAATGAATTCATGGTGTTCTTATTTCAATTTCCAGGAGTGTAATTTTGTGAGGGGAAGCTAAAATAGTATGGCATTAAAAGTCTTCCCCTTGCATGGATTGAGTTGTACTTTAACTACAGAAAATGGACGGTCACATTAACAAATGATAAGACAGGAATAAGATTAAACTCAAAAAGGGAGAACATAAAATATGGTGTGGCACACAGTGTTTGCTGCCAAGTCCACAAAAATGATTTACTTGGGGCACTGGAGGGCTTTGGAAAAACTCTAATGTTATGCACTGTCACAAACTTATTGATGCAAGATCTAAACTCATCCATACCATAAACATCCAGGAGAATAACAGAACAGGCTTGTACTGATCCACAGGTACCAGCTTAATGCCTAAAAACTTGTATTGTGCAGTTCTAAAGAAATAAAAGCGACTTACAGATATGAATATCAAAAGTAGGGATAAATGGGCAATTAGGCTCCTGTGTTCTAAGTTCTTGGGTATGCAGATACCACTCACGTGTGAGACCAACATGTGGGTCAGTTAACCGAGGAGCTAGTTCCGCCCATTTTGTGCTAAGAAATCTCTTACTGTATGAAACTGGACAAAGGATTGCTAACACACTTTCACTCAGTTTACTCATATGGCATAATCTTCTGAGGTACTTCAGCTAAGCAGAAAAAAATATTTATTCTACATCTTGAAAAAGCTTCTTCAGGGACCCATGGATTCTCACACTTACATGCCTGTAGAAGTTATATTCCCTAATGGTATTTGTGATTAATAACAAGAGTTAGTTTAAGATGAACTCAGCAATTCAGAACTGCAATACTAGAAGCAAAAATAATTTCCATATATAAAAACCTGAAATCAGGGTTGCCGCAAGTTTCTCCAAGTGAAATTCCCTGATATTTCTCTGATTCCACAGACACATTTTAGAATTTTTCCCTGACAAATTTTGAGGTCTCAAGGGGAAATAAGGACATAAGTTGACAAAAGAATGTAAGGGCTTTGTATTTCTCCCCCATTTTGTTTTAGGGCGCAAAAACAACTAGGGTCATATGTGTCCATGCCAAAACTGTGAAACACAAAGATAAAGAGAGGAGTTAAAAATGATTACATGTCAACGTTTAATGACAGAAGAGAGGACAGCTATAAACAGGGACGTGGAGAAAGGTCTACGAACTACGCAATAGGGAAATTGAGACCCAGAACTAAAAATTAAATGGCCTTCACCATATTGCTACAACTGATAAAAAGTAAAACACGGTCGACAGCCCACGCATTGTTCACTAAAACGGCCCATAACTCAGGTGGCAAACCCAAACGGGAATGTAAACGGTAAAAAAAAAGGGCATCCCCTCAGGAAACGGCAGACAGTTAAAAGTTGGGTGCAATGTGCACAAAGTAGTGGGGAAGCACCACTTAACAAATGGTGATGGCTAAAAAGGCAGTGCCCAATATGTAACCTAGTTAAAATGACCTCCTCGCCGCAGGAGGACTGAGAGGAGGTTGTCCAAGCCACTGGGAGAGGCTTAATAACCAAGAGCTTATTCCTATGAATGGAGGACCAGTGGCGATGCCAAAGTGACACCACCTCCTGACAGAAAGCTACAAGAGATCATCAGAGGGAATGCAAGAATGATTGGGCTGAAGTACGAGGAATGCAGCTTTGGCAGCAGTGTCAGCAACCTCTTGGACCGATATGACCTGGAACACACATAAACATCACAGTGGCTCCATAAAAAGTGAGCAAGTGGAAGCTTTCCTGGAACCGGTGCATTAAGGGATGGACAGTCTACAGTGCACAGAGGCTTTGAAGGGTGCTGAGAGAGTCTGAGCAGTGACACAGTTGAAAAGAGTATGTCACCAGATGTACTCCATGATCTGATACAGGGTGAAGAGCTCTGCTGTAAATACTGAGCAATGTGCCAGAAGTCAGTACCAAAAAATGTTGGTTGACGTTGAAGGCACACCCGACCCCACGGTCAGTCAAAGAGCCATCAGTGTACACAAAGATACTATTGCAAAATTCCATGCATAGGTCGTGAAACTGAAGGCAATAGACCTAGCCTGGTGCAGTGTCTTTAGAAAGTGAATGAAGGTCAAGGTGAAGATGGACTGCCGCACGAAGCCAAGATGGTGAAGGGTTTACACCCATCGAAAAAGCTGCAGAGAGCATGAAGTGGGAGGACCAAGATAGTTTTGTATAAAGCAGGAGCCTCAGGAATTTTGTAGTTTCAATGAATGGAAGAGCAACAGGCCCAAGATGTAGAAATGGTGGGAGAAACCAGCTGTGCTGCCAGAAATTCATACAAATGTTTTTGTCAGTAGAAAAACGAAAGCCACTGTCGATGCTCCGTGAGTAAAGATGATCGAGACATTACTGAAGACACCACTCAATGAGACAGGTTCATGGAGAGCAGCAGTAGATAGCAAAATTATCAACAAAAAGAGAGCCGGAGATGCCCAGCAGGAGACAGGCCATTGTAGTGTTAATGGCGACAGCAAAGACGACGACACTCAGGACAGAACCATGAGGTACACCATTTTCCTTGATAAAGGTGTCCGAGGAGGCAGACCCCATATGTACTTCGAAAACTCGTCTTTTAAAAGTTCCTCAAGGAGATGGGGCAGTTGGTCCCATGTGTAGAGAGTACAAACGATACTAGTCCTCCAACAAATGTCGTAGGCTTTCTCCAAATTGAAAAACACAGCCAGTCTGGGATTTCCACAGAAAACCATTCATGACATGGGTAAACAAATTGGGTGATAGCCAGAAGGAAGTTGTTTGTCCTTACCGGGCTTAGGTGTGGGTATGACAGTTGCTTCACGACAGTGGCTGGAAAACATGCCCTCTGCCCAGGTCCGGTTGTACGTATTAAGCAAAAAGTGCTTGCCCACAAGAGAAAGGTGCTGCAACATTTGAAAGTTAACAGTGTCTGGTCCAGGGCGGAGGATTGAGATGAAGTGAGAGCGTGATCTAGCTTCCTCATAGTAAAGGCAGCACAGTAACACTCACGATTCTGAGAAGAGAAGGGTATTGCCCGAGTCTTCTCTACTCATTTCCAATAGAGGTAGGCAGGACGATAGTGGGAGGAGCTCAAAATTTCTGCAAAATGGCGACCCAAGGTGTTGGAGATAGCAATAGGGTACACGATGATATTGTCTGCTACTGTCAGGCCAAAAATTGGGGAATGGATCTTGTTTCCAGAGAACCGTCGGAGGTTGGTGCACACGATGGTAGAAGGGGGGTGAAACTGTTAAAAGAACTAGTGAATGAAGTTCAGCTACCTTTTTGGTTATCCCGAAGAATGCGAATTGCATTGCTGCAGGCTTCAGTCCACCAAAGGACTGGGACACAGCGTGGTAAAGAGGAAGTGTGAGGAATGGAATGTTCTGCGATGGTAAGGATAATGTTTGTAAGAAATTCCACCTGGTCATGACAACTGCGGAAATCGTGTTCGTTGAAGGTCGCCAGGGAGGAGTAAAGTCTCCAGTCAGCCTTAGTGAGCTGCCATTTCGATGTGCACGGAGGTGGGGTAGGAGTCAGCAAATGGATAGCACACAGGAAATGGTCGCTCGAGTAGGTGTCAGAAAGGACGGACCGTTCAAGATGATGTGCAGGACGGGCAGTGAAGAAGGAAAGGTCCAAATGGGAATAGGTGTGTGACGAGTCTGAAAGCAACATGGGTGCTTCTGTGTTAAAGAAGAAAAGGTTAAGTTGATTAAGAATGGCAGTGAAGAGGGCACCTCTCGGATAGGTTCTGGAAGAGCCCCAAATGGGATGGTGTGCATTAAAGTCCCCAAGCAGCAGAAATCGGCGAGGAAGCTGTCCAATAAGCTGGAGGAAATCGAACCTGGTGACATCGAATGACGGTGGGATGTAAATGGTAGAAAGGGAAAAGCTCAAGTGAGGAAGGAAAAGACAAACTGCAACAGCTTGATGACTGGTAGTCAGGGAGATGGATGGGTTGACTATGAATGTCATCCCATATGAGCAGCATGACTTCCCCATGAGACAGAATGCCAACCTCGAACAGAAGGTCAAAACAGACCAGGAAGAAATGCGAAAGCTCAAAGCAGTCATGAGGATGCAATTTTGTTTCCTGAAGGCAGAGTACAAGTAGACGCTGCGATTCTAAAAGCAGTTATAAATCCTCTTTGTTGGATCAAAGGCTGCAAAAGTTGCATTGGAGGACAGTCACGATGAGGACAATACAAAGGGGTGTCACCTCGGCAGCTGCCGAGTGCCAGTCTGCAAAAACTCGCTGCTACAGGGCACAGAGGCAAGAGGATCCTGCTCCATGAGGTCCTACAGAAGTGTCGGCTTTCTTCTGCTGTCGACAAGAGGAATCCAGGGCATGTTGTCTGTAGTTCAACAATGTCTAGATGATCAATACTGCAGTTCGATTGCATCTGCATTATTACTTTGTGCCAAGAAGGGCTCTCTCCAAGGGTAGTGTCCAGGCATCATGGAGTGAACCGTGGCAATGTTGTTCGGACATGGAGGAGATACAGAGAGATAGGAACTGTCGGTGACATACCTTGCTCAGGCCACCCGAGGGCTACTACTGCAGGGGGTGACTGCTACCAACGGCAGACTTCAACTCAGTTTATTGATGGAAATCCAGCTCTTGCCGAAATTAGCTCTCTCTCTCTCTCTCTCTCTCTCTCTCTCTCTCTCTCTCTGACACACACACACACACACACACACACACACACACACACACACACAAACACACACACACACTTACACACACACACACACACACACACACACACACACACACACACACTCTTCCTTCTAGCTACCACTCCATCTCTCTTACCAGTGTGTTCGCAAGGTGATGGGAGATATGATTCATGCCCGGATGATATGGTGGCTCGAGTCTCACAATTTTTGATGAATGCACAGTGTGGCTTTCAACACGGCATTCTGCAGTTGACCGTCTCATTATTTTGCCCACCCATGTCATGAATGGTTTTCTGCAGAAATCCCAGACTGTCGCCGTGTTTTTCGATTTGGATAAGGCCTATGACACCTGCTAGAGAGCTAGTACCCTCCATACTCTTCACATGTGGGGCTTCCGTGGCCACCTACCCTGTTTCCTTCAGACATTTTTAAAAGACCGAGTTTTCGAGGTGCATGAAGGGTCTGCCTTGTCGGACACCTTTATCCAGGAAAATGGTGTGTCTCAGGGTTCCATTCTGAGTGTCATTCTCTTTGCTATCACCATAAACCCTATAATGGCCTGTCTCCCACTGGGCATCTCCAGCTCCCTTTTTTTTTGATGATTTTGCCTTCTATTGCAGTTCTCTATGAACCTGTCTCACTTAGTGGAATCTTCAGCAATGTCTTTATTGTCTTTACTCCTGGAGCATCGACAATGGCTTTCACTTTTCCACTGACAAAACTGTCTGTATGAATCCCACGAACGCTGACTGCAAATTTGTATGTCCGTCTGGTTATTTGACCTGTTGTGCTGCCATTCACAAACAGCATTCCAGGAGGTGTTTTCCTACAGGATAACACTTGCTCACATACTGCTGTTGTAAGCCAACTTGCTATAGTGTGTCAACATATTGCCTTGGCTTGCTTGATAACCAGCTCTACCTCCAATCGAGCACATATTGGACATTATCTGATGACAGCTTCAACCCATCCACAAACATCATTAACTGTCCTTATATTGGCCAACCAAGTGCAACAGGCATGGAACTCCATCCCATAAACTGACACATGACACGTGTACATCAGCGTACCAGCATTTACTTTTACATTTGCTGTGGCTTATCTCACACTTACATTGATCTCTGATCCTGCAACATTAATCACTTTACATACGTTGTCTCAACAAATATATTCCTGGTATTTCATTACTCTACATTAATTATTTTTTGGTGTTGCAAATTTTTCCGTCAGTGTACCTGGCCTTTCTTTAACCATCCCTGGTGCAATGCAGAATTCTCTTCCCAGTAGCATAGAAAATGCCATTATTCCAGTTTTGAAATCAGATAAATTGCTTCTACAAACGGACAGCTGTCATCCAGACTGTTTACTCAGTGTCCTGCAAGTTACTTGAACATATGGTTAGTCGAAGGCTGTATTGTGTCCTTGAATCCCCAGATCTTTTGGCTTCGATCCAGGGTGCTTTTCGCCAAGGGCGCTCTACTGAAGATAATTTAGTCCACTTGAAGTGTGCTATCTGAACAGCTTTTGCTCAGCATCAGTTCCTTGTTGCAGTTTTCATTGATCTGCGTATATATCCTATGATACCACATGGTGCCAGAACGTCCTTGCCACCTTAAAGGAGTGGGGCCTCCATGGCCCACTCCTGATTTTTATCCAGAACTTTCTTCCATGTCTCACTTTTTGGGTACAGGTTGGTGCCTCCTGTAGCATCCCCCCCTGCAGGAGAAGGGGCTTGCACAAGGTTCTGTTTTGAGTGTCGCTCTCCTTTTTGTGGCTAGCAATGATCTGGCGGCAGCTGCATGACATATGGTGTCCCCATCTTTTCTGTTCGTCCGCGACGGCTATTGCTGGAGGCAGAATGCAGGGAGCAATACACCAAGCACAATCTTGGGCTTTCACTCATAGCATCCATTTTTTGGCTGCCATGACTTACGTTATGCATTTCTGTCATTGTGTTTTTTAGGACCGGTATTTGATGCCTAGTTGACATGGCTTCCCCGTCTTTGTCAACTAAAGCAGACATGTAGGTTGCACCTGAATGCTCTTCTATGCCTCAGCGACACCGACCGCGGTGTGGTCCACTCTAGTTTGGTATGGCTGTATGCAGCATTGGTGCAGTCACACCTAGATTACAGGAATCTCTCATATGACTTTTTATCAGCTACGACATTACACCTGGATTCGATACACTATTGTGGGGTAAGACTGGTAACAGGTGCCTTTGGACTAGGCAGCAGTTCCACTATTGTGGGTTCTGCACCATCAAAAATTGATGGCAGCTGCTCGCCCATAGTACCCTAACTGTCATCTCCTCTTTCCAGATACGAGATTTACCTCCGAAAACGGCAACACAGGTCTGGGGTTACGATCACCAAGTTTGAGCCTTGGTCCAGCACACAGTTTTAATCTGCCAGGAAGTTTCATATCAGTGCACGCTATGCTGCAGAGTGAAAGTCTCATTCTAGAAAACTCTTTAAGTGTAATTCTCTTTACATATTGGCTATTTTCTTCTTATATGGGGGACATGGTCTCATCTGAGAAGTGAAAGCAAGCCTGTAAAAGAAAGGGGGGGGGGGGGGGGCAGTTCTCAATTCTTGAGCAGTGACCCTCTTCTTTTTTTTTTTAAAAAAAAAAAGAAAGATCCTTTGTAATTTGGGTGAGTTTATGTTCAATCCTTGCACCCAATTTACTCTTTCATCTACCTACTTTTTTTCTCGTCTAGCAGAACGATATTTATGACCGTTGCTTAATACCTGTTTGTATCACTTACAATGCTGTTATTTATGAATTCTTTAGCATTTGTCTCCGGAAAGACCATTTTTCTTTGTAGTGAGGTCTTGCCAACAGCAAATTTTCTGGATGGAAAGTTGCCAATCTGCTCATACACTTTAAAATTTAAAAGTAAATCTAGCAATGCTAGAATGTATACAAAATACTGATATACCCATTATCAAATTGTTGTTTAAAGATTCGCGACTTTTAAAACTTACGTAGATTATCTTTTTCATGATAGAACTTTACATAAGAAGTTATTAAGAACATTGTGAATATCACATGATGAACAATTGAATGACTAAAGCAGTCTTATCAACCTCATTCATTGACACATGTAATAAATTCATCAAGGCAGTGAAGTCCAGAGCTGTTGTAAAAAATTCTGAAATTAAAAGTATATATTACCTAATGAATGTAGTATTTTGGGGTGAAAGAGCACAATAATTATAATTTTTGGAATGTAATAATTCACTATGGCATCATTTTAATTCTAATAAGTTTCACACTGTAATGAAACATTGTCTAAATGCCTCTCTCTCTCTCTCTCTCTCTCTCTCTCTCTCTCATTTGTTATAACTTACCGCTGTTATTTTGTATTTGTATTGCAGTCATTACATTAAAATTGGCTATATTGATTCTGCAATTTATACTATTATGTTATTGCTAAGAATTGATTTAAAGAATAAACGTATATATTTATTTGTAAGATTTTGTAAATTTATACCACTGGAACTCTTTCAAAATATTTGATTGCGTAATACTGCCAATAAATACAATGACTTTCTTTCTTCTGTTTATGATTGTAATAGATGTTGGACACTTTGATTCCAAGTATGTTATACAGAAACGCAGTGATTTTTTACAAAAGGCAAAACTGTGTGTTCGAAGAATTGTGGAGAGGAGGGTATGTGATGTATTTTAAGTAGGTTATAAAGAGTAACTATAACAACAAAAACAATAAATTATTGATAAAATTATTTAATTGAATAGATAAAAAATCTACTCACCAAGTGGCAGCAGAACATACACATAAAAGACTGTTGTTATTGGCAAGCTTTCGGAGCCAGTGGCTCCTCCAGACAGAAGCATTGAAGGGGAAGAAAGAAGGGTAAAGGAAAAGGCCTGGAGAGTTCCAGGAAAAGGTGTAGATTTTGGGAAAGTCACCCAGAACTGCGGATCAGGTGAAAAATAGAAACGACACATGTCATATACCAGCTATTATGTAAACACTGTTCAGCTTTCTACATCTGCATGACTACCACCAAATTATCAGTTACGATAAATGGGCATGGGCATAGGCATAGTGTATATACTGTAAACTCACAATATCCTGTTGCAGAGCATGCTCTACAACATAGCATATGTGACCCCGACACTTGTTTCACCACACATGCCACCTGGATTCTTCCGCCAGACACCAGTTTCTCAGAACTCCGCAGGTGGGAACTAGCACTACGTGTCCTTGGTTCTCACCACCCACCTCGCCTTAATTTACGTTAATTTCTCCTGTCTCAGCTTTTCTTCACTGTAATTACTCTTTGCTTCACTCCATTTTAGCTTTCTACATCTTTCATTGTCTTTCCTGTCTATTTTCACTGCCCCCTCCAACAGCTGTTGCATACAATACACTTAGCTTCTCACTCTTATTAACTCATGTACAGTTTTAGTAGTAATCTCTGTCTTGCATATTACCCTGTCTTCCACCTTTAAGCTCTCAGGTTTCCGAATCTTGCCCGATGCAGTCCCCAACAATTAGTCTTTCCTTCTCATCCTGTACGGTAAGTCATCCATGACCCACGGTTCTGGGTAACTTTCCCAAAATCTACCCCTTTTCTTAGACCTCTCCAAGTCCTTTTCCTTCACTCTTCTTGCTTCCCCTGCAACCCTTCAGCCTGAAGAAGGAGTCACTGGCTCCAAACGCTTGCCTATCGCAACAGTCTTTTATGTGTGTGCTCTGCCACTGCTTGGTGAGTAGATTTTTTATCTATCCAATTAAATAATTTTATAAAGAGTATCTGTGTGTGATGTTTTTATTGGTATACAACTTGTTATAAACAAAACGTATTTCTACCCCACAATATGACTGGGCCACCATGAAAGCAGCCACATCATTGTCAAATTCACTGAAACTACTGCATAGCAGTTTACTTGGGTATGGCTGCTGTTTTGGTCTTCAGTTTGGTTTAAGCACTGCGTCAATACCTTCTCTTCATAGCACTCGGAGGTCGCAATCTGCAACTGTTTTTACAAATGGCAAGAGAACTTTACCTCTAGTTGCTTGCTTTTCAGTGAAAGATGCAAATATTTTAGAATGTAGTGCCTTATGTATATCTGTTAGAATAGCCACAAACTGTTTGTTGTAGCAATTTTTATGCATCTGCTACAGTGTACTATAACAAGATACCAGGTACATCTACAGATGGTAATATATATTCCCAAAAGCTTTGTAAAACCACTAAGTGATTGGCAAGTATGCTTCCCAAGATTCACAAAAGACATAATTGAGTAATACCGTATTTACTCGAATCTAAGCTGCACTTTTTTCCGGTTTTTGTAATCCAAAACACCACCTGCGGCTTAGAATCAAGTGCAAAGTAAGCGGCAGTTCTGAAAAATGTTGGTAGGTGCTGCCACAACTAACTTCTGCCATTGAATATATGTAGCACTACACAGGCATGCTTTGCAACCACAAAGATAAATACTGGCGCCAAAACCTCTGTGTCAGTAAACAAATGAAAAGAAAACGGGGGTGGGGGGTGGAAGATGAGCTTTTTTCTCTGCCCCAAGTTTCGACCACTGCATTTTCATACTTTATCCAATGAAGTAAATACAAATTCCGTATTCTTCATCTCCGAATGTTGCAGCCTTTCAATGTACTACGAAAATCCAACTGGAAGAGTGTTTGGGATGTTTGTCAATATGGCCAAGTCTACGTGATGAATTTTTGTCCTACCTGTGACAAGAGATGGTAGTTAATAGCAACTTTTATGAATTGTGAATCACATGCAGTATTCTCTTCACCATAAGAATAATACGAATGTAAACATTTTGCCATGTATTCCTACGTGTTTCCTGATATCTGATTTAAATCCTGTCTTCCTAATAAACTACGAAACTAGAGTGAGACAACAGCAAACACGGAAGAATATATATATCATGTCATGTTTATATTCGTATTATTCCTACGCTGAATAGTGATACTGTCAGAAATGAAGCACAGCAACTGACTAGATTTTTAAACCTAAGATGGCTCTAATTTCTGTGCAGAATGTAATGCACTAAAGAGGCGTCTGCAAAAATTTTCAAACGGAGAAAATTTTTCGCTAAACTTTCGTTTGGAACATCTATCATATGCAGTCTATTATATGGTTCTTGTTGATCATTATCAAAGAAAGCGGCAGTGTAAGTAACAACAAATAGTGGTCTCTTGCCATTGTTTTGCTGATGAGACGATTCCTCTCTCTTTTTTTTTTTAAATTGTAAGCGGTGGTAGCGTGCGCAAAAGCAAGCCATCCCGTGAGCGGCGACAGGCCGTAAACACGCATAATCAGAATGTGACAAACAATGCATGGCACAGTACGATAATGCATTTTGAGCTTAGAGTGACGGAAACACCTATAACAAAGAGAACGGCATTTATCAGATCAAAGAAAAGTAAGCAATCAATTCCAACCAGACGAAGCATGTGAGAAACACTCTCTAGTATAAATACGGACGGAGAGCCTGACGCATAGCAATGACTACGTGGTAAAGCTTAACTGCTAAGTTTACCACACGCACCAAACTACTGTAGCTGTATCGTCATTCATTCGACCTAAGTTGTCTCATATTACAATGGACCAACTTTGTTTCGGTTTGGAGATGTGGTCTAAAACGTTTCTCCCCCTTGAATTTCGAGTCACAAATTTCAAGTGCGGCTTAGATTCAAGAAAATTTTTTTTCCCTTGATTTCGAGTCTCATTTATCAGGTGCGGCTTAGATTCGAGTGCAGCTTAGATTCGGGTAAATACAGTAAGTGTACTTCCCAAACCATTTTGAGAAACTATTTTGATGGAAAGCATATTTTCCAAGAGCGATTAAAACACCACTATTTGGTGGGCTGTATACTTCTCACAGCCCTAAAAGCTATATTTCATAACAAAAAGGAAGTAAACTGGTGCAGCGGACTATCACTGGATGCCAGGAGCATGCAGAAGTGGTTCAATGTATTCCCATAAATGCAGTAAAGAAACACAGCTACTGCTAAGTATATCTCTTATGACCAGTAAAAGCCTTAAGTGCCTCTTTGCAGCAGGTCGACAGACTGTACAGCCCACGTGAGTCACACTGTCCCATTAACGAATGGAGACACAGTGCACTCTGCTAAAGTAAATGAGAGTGCAGGTTTGCTTTCACCTACATTACACAGTCAGTTGTACTTTGTGATTTCTGGTAGACAAAAGAATATTGAGAAAGGAGAAATGAAGGAAGATAAGTGTTTAATGTCCCATAAACATTGAGGTCTTTAGTGTCTGAGCACAAACTCTGATTGTTTCAAGGATGGGGAGGCTATTTATAGTGCCCTTTCAGAGAAACCATCTCGGCATTTGCCTATACTGATTTAGAGAAAGCTCAGAAAACCCAAGTCTGGGTGGACTAGATGGAGCTGTAGAGAGCAAAAACTGTAGAGGAAAACAGAGATTGGAATACATCCAGCAGATAATTGAGGCTGTAGGTTGAAAGGGCTACTCTGAGATGAACAGGTTGCCTCAGGAGAGTAATGCATGGACTTTAACTGTTAGTCGCCCTGAATGTGAGTCCAGTGAGCTCACCACTGTGCCACCTCGCTCGATATATTGTGAGAGAAGTTCCTGATTTAACCATTTCACAGGATGTGGGAAGTGTACTTACCATCAACTGTATTTCTTTACTGTATTCCTGAGAACACATCATACGAGCTTTGTATGCACCTGGCACCTGATGTTAGTTTGCTGCACCAGCTGAACTTTCTGTCTGTTATGAAATGTAGCTTTTAATTGTCATTAAATGTCACTTGTTCCTTTCAGAAGCAGTTGCAACTATATGTGCCACCAAATAATGTTGTTTTGAAGGCCACTGGGAAGTATGCTTACTACCAAAGTAATTTTTCCATGATACAAGGGGAATATACTTACCACAAAATTAATTTCTTTTTTTGGACTGCAGAAAGGATACTTACCACCAACTGACCATACTTACCACTAATTTAGTTGTTTTACTATGCTCTTGGGAAAATGTTTTACCTCCTCTGGATGTGGTTCACTTTTTGTGATAATATGCTAAACAACTGGTGTCTGTTTGTCATGACATCAGTGCTGTTGTCACTTGTTACAACAGAACACATTGTTTCATTCTGCAATATATGCTATTGTGACTTGTCTCAGCTCGTTTCTTTATGTAGTGTTAAATGAAGTTTCTGGGATTGTAAAATAGATAGTCAAATAAAAACAGAAAATTCCTTTTTTTCACATCTAGTAGTAACTCATAACAGCTTACTAAAGACAGTGGGAAGTATACTTACCACTATAGCTTTTTGCTCCTAAACCACAAAAATAAAATAATCAAAAATTAAATGTAGTTGACACTTCTAAAATGATACCAAAACAATTAACTTTACAGGGCTGCTACAAAAAATGTGCCCACAAATGGGTTAAAAACAAAGTATGGAAGCTGTGGGGGCAGTGTGAAACTTTTTTAAGCACTGTATTTGAAAAATATTATTCATTTTGTTCCACTTCTAGAATGTTAGGTTTTGTGGATTTTTGCCTGTACATTAATGGGTGTGGATGCGTTCAGTGGAGGCAAGTGTGTCGTGTATGATTTTTCTCAGTAGATATGTCCTACTGACGTTGCAGTATATCTCCAACGTTCTGGATGCATCAAATGAAGTTTAAAAGACAGCTAACTGCTGCTGCTGGTATGCCTCTTCATGTAAATGTCAGAGTTACTATTATTATTCAATACAGAAAGGAAGATTACCAGCTTAGCAATTTGCTGAAAATGAGTTCATTAAAGGGAATATTACAATTAACATCCTGTTAACGACAAATTAATTAGAGATGCGAAGCAGCCCCAGATTGGGGAAGGAAATTGTACGGATAGCTGACTCCATAAAAATTAATACATTTCATACTGTGCTCAAGCACAGGCAATAAAAAACAGTGAGCAAACATGATGACTGTACTTCTTGCCTCAGGGTCTCCTGCGAAACTGAGGTGCTTGAGTAAGCTACATCACACTGCTTTGTTGTGTGCTTGTTGTCAAGCCAGTTTATGAAGTCCACATCCCTCTTCATTTTTATATAACTTTGTTTTGAATACACTGTACAAGAATACTGAATATCTTGAAAATTATTGAGTTCAGCCATTCATTCACATGTAATATTCCAACAGCTCCAACACCGATGAGAGCCTTCAGGGGCGTAAAACGAGTAAGTGAGAAGTGCCACTGAACTACTAACAACCATTTTCATCTACTACTAATCCGCTCACATTAATCATTATTCAAGGGGATCAGTTCTACATCATTTTATTTTTATAAATATACAGAGAAGCAACTACTTAAAAAAAGCCAATGCTCTGCTACTTAAACTGCTCTGCCACTATTTTGATTTAATACTTCATGCTAAATGGGCATTTAATTTTACACAGGACACTGTCATCTAAACTTATTCTGATAAATTCATATACTTCCTTCCTGTGCAATGCCCTTTATGCTGTCAATGCCACGTTGGGACCTGTACAGTAGTTTCTGTTCCGTGGAGAACCAACCGTACCTGCACATAGGCTATTATTATGATGGAATCACCACTTCAAAAGGCATTCCAAAGCTGCTTCCAGCTTCCCTCTGTGGAGTAAACCATCTACCATTCCTGTCTGCTCCTAGAGAATATGTTGCATTGCTAAATATGGTCTTCTGTTAGAAAGTGTTTGTGCGTTGTGTATCTGAGGTGGGACAGGTAGGTAAATTCACATATCCAGGTAAATTATTGGTGGACTGGCTAATAAAACATTTTTTGCTTTAATTTTGAATATTTGGGGATTTCCAGATTGCTCCTAATGTTGGCTGGCAGATGTTAAAAGGGTGCTGCACCTGAATATAAAACAGTTTTCTTAACCCTAAGCTTCAATGCATATTCTCTATGGAAATTATTTTTATTGTGATTGTTATGGTTGCAAGCTTTGCAATTAATGCTAAATTCTCTCTTGTCCATTTGAGCAGCTCAGAGGTTAGCATATCTTGCTGCTATGTGGAGGACACAGGTCCAATTCGTGGTAATGCCTTTTTTTTAAAGGGCGAAGCTACTCCACACCCACACTGACATAGTGACCATCACCAAAGTTCTACCATTACCACCGTTTGCTTCGTTACAATTGAGAAGTGCACAGGATGTGGGGTCATGATGTTGTCCGTAGGATTACCCACTAATACAGGCACTTTGAGGCGATAGAAGTGGTCGAGAAGTGAGCAGAAGGTAGCAGTTTTAAGGGCAGAGGGAGAAAAGTGCCGAGGCAAGCACCAAAACTTCTGCAATAGTCTGGACAGATAGTAAGAGCAGTAGCAGTTTCTTTCTGTCTGCAAGGGTGAGGTTGTCGTTAGTTTTGGGTATCGTGCGATGCTCGATACCATTGTCGCAGCTTAAAACACTCTTTACGAGTGTCATTCCTATTGAGGAGGGGTACTCCTGGGCTATGCACCTGAGTGTCTCCTGGGCCACCTGCAGCATCTGTACTTGTAACATGCCAAGGTCATTATACGAGTGGTCAATTGGCCATAAAGAGGTTTGGTTGGATATGTTTATGTTTAGTGTGCAATACTGCTTTCCTGTATTGACAGTTGGTCAGCTAGATATTTGCAGCTGGCAATGCCATTTAGTTTTGCTGTAATGCAGGGATTCACCAGTGTTTATTTTGTCTGTGAGCTTGTGCTGTCCACAGGTGATTAATTGTCCCTAGATAGAAGTGTTTTTCAGCAGTTGTGTTTTCACCCATGGTTGTGGTCATAGTTTCCCAGGTGAAGAATTAAGTGATTGTCAGAGTGTCTCAAGTTCCTGTACAGTCATGTGGTGAGTTTTTTGAATTTCTGTGTGTGAGTCTCAAGGCAGTATTCTCTGTGAAGGTCGACAGTGTGTGTGGACTGTGGTGCACTTTGTTCTGTATCACCTGTAGGCGGCACAGGCGGTCAGAGCCACGTAACCCCAGACTGCAGCTGCATGCATCATCATGGGTCTAATCAGTATCATGTACACGGACCTCGATACAATCCTATTCAGTGTGCTTTACCTGTTGAGCTTAGAGTAACACTGTTTGAGCCTTGCATTTGCTCAGTTGGCCTGTCACTGAAGTATTTGACTTTCACACTGAAACATATTGGGCGTGTGTGTAGTGTTATTTGTCTGCAGTCTTAATGTGGGGTCCTGCCCACTCATCTCGTATAGGGTGCCTAAAGGATGCTGCATTCTCAAAATGCTATACAACAATTCAAGCAAACAACATTAATAGTTTTTGTTACAAATAAGAAGCTTGACAATGCTTAACCTGGAATTTACAATGGTGTCGCAAGCAATAGGCGACATGCAGTATAAATCCGAGTCCTTTGCTATATACAATGTTCGTGCAAGTTTGACACACAGCTTGTGGATCACTAGTAACTGTTATTGTAGCATTCTGCGCTAGGCCTGTCCATATACAGTCCTAATCCTGTCCAAATACTGAGTGGCCAAGGCTGGCAGGAGCGGCACTTATATTCTCTTTGTCTAGGGGCCTGCTCCTATCGTGGTGTGGTCCTTGCCAATGGGCTATTGGCTGATGGTGCGTTCACTGCCTTCTTTGCTCTTGCGATCTTAATTTTCATTCCAGAGCTTGTGGGTATGCCAGAACACTTAATGTTTGTGCAGTTGTTATGGCTTGTCAATGAACAGAACTACTTCACACTTGTCAGCATTTGCTTTAACACACTGTCGTTCCAGCTAGGCAGTTTTGTTTGCAGTTGCGAATTATGCCTGATGGTTTCCAGTCTTGCACTAGGATGGTAGTGTCATCTGCGTAGATGGTTGCCATTGTGTTTTGTTCGGTTGGAAAGTCATTGACGTAGAGATTAAACAAGAGGGGCCCTTGGATGCTGCCTTGGGGTACTCCCACTTGTATACTGTGTTGTGTTGACAGTTTGCCCTGAACGTCGGTGTTGAAGCTTCTGTGGGTGAGATATGAGTGTGTAAGATGTATGAGCTCGTCGGAGAGACTAGCAGTGCAGAGTTTGCGAATGAGACGATTGTGCCGTAGATGACTGAAGACCAGGAACAGCGCTCCTGTAGCTTTGTTGGTGTTGGGGGTGTGTGTAATATGTTCTACTACACGGAGGAGTTGTTGTGTTGTGGAGTGGTGATTGCTGAATCCAAATTGCTCCAGTCTCAGCGAGTCATTGGTGATGCAGTGCATAGTAAGATGTCTGAGAATCATCTTCTCAACAATCTTATTCAGGGAGCTCAGCAGGCTAACGGCTCTGTAATTTTGTGGTAGGGAGTGGTATTTCCCTGGCTTCCTGAACATCAGGACAGGAAAGTGTTGATGTTGTAGAATGGTATTCGTCATATGTGTGAGATGCTCTATAGCTTTATTCGTGAACTCCTGGGTGACACGGTTTTGAAAGTGATTGGGACCAGGAGCTTTTCTAGCTGTTTTGTGCTTAATAACCTGTGTAATTTCGTGTGTAGCAGTATGTATTGTTACATTGCACTTGGGCTGGGTTACAAGCCATGTAACCTCCTGGTCCATTTCAAGTAGCAGTGCTGGATTGGAAGGAGCCAGATTCAGTGTGAATGATGTTGCTAGTGTTCTGGTCATCGGCTCATGCTTCTCCTCCATGGAGTATACTGGTCTGTAAGGTATTTGTAAGCTTGGTGTGTAGTATTTCTTCTTGGTGGAGTGGACAGCTATTTGCCACACTCCAGGTCATGTGGTGTGCAGCCCTGCGAGTGTATTGTCCCAGTTTGTGGTTTTAAAAGTTTTAATTTAGCCTGTATGATCCCCTGGAGCCTGCTAATATGCTGTTTGTACAGTCAGTATCTCCCGAGATGATCTCTCATTGACATCGGCCCCTGTATTTCTGGGAGCAGGGCCATTGAGCATTCTTGTGGTATAAGTACTGTAATGGTAAATGCTATTGCATCCTGAACTAAGGTGGTAAGGGCTTTGACAGCTTCAACAAGTTTCCTGCTTTGTGTAATTTTGGGAATTTGTGGGATATGACTTTTCAAGCATTTCCTTGAACAATGCCCAATTCACACGCTTGTTGCTCAGTATCCTGTGAGATTCATCATACTGCTGTGTTTCTTCCGAGTAAAGTATTACAGGTGTTTGGTGAGGCCAAATCATGTATAATTTCAATGTTGATTGTGACTATAATGCCTATCACATCTAGTCTCTGTTCCCTGTTTTAAGTGTCACCTCAGCTGGCACTAGTGTAATGTAGTTTGGGCGCAGTGCATGTTCGCATAGTTTTTTTGCTATTGGTGTTTGATCTTTGTTAGTTCCAAGCAGAGTGTTTAGCATTAAGATCACCAGTGGCTATTGGTCACTATGCAATGTTGAGTATTGTGCTGATATCGCTTGTTATGATGTTACCACATCAATTGTATATCGATATCAACGTAGTGTTCACTCAGTTGACTTGACCCTAACAGCTGTGGCTTCTAGTCTTTCAGGTTCAGGGATCTTAATATTTGTGTATTCTTTGTCTCAATATATGATGATTGCTGTTCCACCCACAGTTGTGCCTTCAGGTGGTCAGTACAGTAGATGTAATATCTTGGGAAGAGTAGTTGTTTGTGTGACTGGAGCTCAGCTTCGTTCATGAGAGCAATCCAGATTCCCTTCTCCTCCATCAATGCAGCTAGCTCTGCCCTTTTGTTGCCAATCCCATCTGCATTCCAGAATAGCATCTGGGTCAAAGTATTGTTGTTTGTGTTTTGTGGTGTATTATCTATGGAAGAGTGTGGGCAGTGTGGTGATAGCAGTTTGTATAGCAGCCATGCACTGGCTGGGTGTAGCCGTCATGAGTTTGTGCATGAGTTACGATGAAGAGCCTCAAGAGGATCTTAAGCCACGTGAGTGGGGAATAGTGTCTCCACTATGCCTCTGATTGTGGTGAGAATGTTTGTTATGTCAGCCAAAGTGTTGGCGGTGGTGTTGGTGGCTGGTGGTCCTTATGTTGGTGTACTGGATGGGCTGGCTTGTGTGTTATTCATGGTTCGTATTTCATCTGGGGTCACCTGTGTTATTGCTGTGGTGAGGGGGGGGGGGGGGGCAAGAGTGTGAGTTACGGTTACATTGTTCCTTTGAATGTGTTCCTATGTTTGTCTGGTCTGTTGTTGGTGTATTTGTTGTGGTGTGATAGTGTCCCCTCTTTTGTTTTTTGGGTACCTCCGTTTCATTTTGTGTGTTTGTGGTTGCCCTAGTTTGGGTGTGTCTTCTGTGATATCACGAGTGTCACAATCTGGCCCAGACAGAGTTGACTTGGTGTTGTCTGGGACCAGCAGTGTTGTCAGTATAGGGGCAGTTTCTAGCATTGCATGTGTGGGTTGTGGTTCTGTTGTTGTGGGAGTGTGCCATGAGTTTGTGGAGCTCTGTGGATCCTCAGTTCATCCACTTCCACTGACAATGCCAGTAAAAGAGATTCCACACCTTACTGGTTGGGGGGTGGGGAGTGTCTTGGAGCTGTTCTGGTTACCACTTGTCTGTCTTTGGCACTTTTGCACCTTAGAGCTTCTTTGTATGCTGCACACCATCTGTAGTTTGCACACGGACCCCTCCACATTTGGTACATTTGATAGTTGTACCAAGTTTAAAGTGTCGTGCTACACGGTTACCAGTGCATTTGCGGCACCGTGTGCAAGATCACATCGGGTGCCGCATGGCCAAACTGCTGGCAGTGGTGGCACTGTTGGGGGACACACAGAGGTGTGTATATTTCTACTACGAACATGTGAAGCAGGAGCATCTGCGTCAGAAAGTTGCAGGAGTAAGCTGTGTTGTCCAACTCCACTAAATAGTTTGGCTGCAATCTGTGTGTCACGAATCCCAGAATTCATCTCATGCTCTCACAGTCCCAGCTGAGAGCTGTGATTATACCATGAAGAATGTCATTGAGGGTTGTGGTGTCAACTCCTTTCACGATGTACATTCGAGTTTTCCCCCCTTGGGTGCTATATTTATGATACTCAATTCCCCCAGCTTTGACGAATTTCAGGAGATTTGTGCAATCTGTTTTGTTGCATACATAGAGTGATACATGGTCCCTTGTGAGTTTTGTGTTAGGTATATGGTGGGGAGTGACATTCTACAAATGTCTTGTTTAGCTTGCCGAGGCAAGTGTAATTGTGTATGACCAGTGGGAAGCCAGTCGGTGTAGTGTTCTGCGTAGCGGCTGGGGTAGTGTTGTGTAGTTGAGGTGCTGCAGAATTGTTTGTATGGTCCCTCATATTACCGATGCTCGGAACTGGTGTTGGTAAAAGCACGCTGCATTTGCCGTGTGAGTCAGTAGGCTCAGTTGTTCGTGTATGTTGCTGCTGATTGCATTTTGGACCCACCAGCTTCCAAGGTCCATCTTTGTTCCATGGAGCTCTCACTTCCAGCTCGAGGACTACTGCGGTGATATTGAGGGCCTCTCTAGTATATTCACTGGTGGTGTGACTGGTGTTGGTGTTGCTGTTGCCGTTGTGTTGCTTCCACCCGTCAGTTGGACAATGAGCTCATGCTGTCTCCGAGCCATTGCTTCTTGATTTGTGGCAGCGAAGTCCAGATTTAGCTGGTTCATCACTTACTGATAGGTGGCAAAGCAAGACAGAAATGTCGAAGGGAACAGATGGCACTCCTGCCTCTTGTGCTGCAGTCTTGCTACGGGTCGTCGGGTGGGATCTGCTTGGTGGATCTGCCGTCTCCCAGACATAAGGATACTTTTAAGGATAGAATGTGGATATGAGACAATTTTACTTTTTTGTCTGAAAAGACAATTTTGCTTTTTTAGTGTACATAAAGAAGAGGGGAGTCCTTATGACTCACTTGTGCAAGATGCAATGCACAGTGCAAGAGAGCACGGGTGGAAGACAGCAGCCTGTACTGGACAGTGTTGTCCAATGTGAACGTGACCCGGACACTGAAATACCCTATTAAAGAATGGGAGAGTCACACTGGGGAAGTTCCAACCACATTTGCAGGAACTTTGAGCCAGAACTCTTGGCCACCTAGCACTGTCAAGTGTGTAGCAGCGTGTGCTTGTTAGTGACACTCCAAAGAGTGTCCTGTGGCATCTACGCCAGTTTTAGCGTATGTGTAACACAAATTTCCTCTCGCTCGCAGCTACTGCAGGTACAGGGGGAAGGCAGCTGCTCAGCTGCGACTCACCCGTAGTACTGCCCGTGGTTTTCCTTGGTGGGAGGACTGGAACGAGGTGCACCAAGCCTTGTGATGCCCATTGAGGAACTGTTGGACTGAGGCGTAGTGACTCTGAGGTCAAGAAAGCTGGCAGTGACCAGAACAGGGTGTGCTAACCCCCCCCCCCCCCCCCCCCCCTTCCCCCCCCCGCCTTCTGCTTTCTGTGATGCCATTGCAGAGGATTACACTGTGGTTGGTCATCTGGTTTTGATGTGGGCCAGAACATGAAGCTTTCCTTTGCTTTTTTTTTGCTAAATTAACTATTACTTCTGGACACAAACACCTATACAGAGCAAATGTGTTGGCATCCAGGGTTTGGTTATTTGGGGGGGGGGGGGGGGGGGGGAGTGACGATTTGTTATTGTTTCCACCCTCCCTCGCCCAGCTTCCCTCAAAAATGCAACTCGCTAGCAACCTCGCTGTTAGCATACGACAGACATCTACAATTTTAATAACAATAATAAACACACAAAAATATATTAAATTATTCAATATAATAGTAACAATACAAATAGGTGGATCAAAGAAGGAAGAAAACATAGAACAAACAAAAGAACTTCAGAAAGTGTACAAACTGACATGGACACACTATAATAAAAGAAACATTTCAGTACAAGGCAAACACATGCACTACAATACAGTTACAGTATCAGAAGCACTCTTCGCATCAGAAATGACCACAATCTGAGGACCAGGCACCACAAAGCAGAAAGAATACAATGCAAAATCCTCAGAAAATTTTTTGGAACAGTGCACAGAGATGGTATGTGGATGAAGAGATCAACCAGAGAATTATATGAACACAGAGGCAGACTCAGTCACAATCAGAAAACACCGACTAACATTCTGTGGACACATACACACAATGAATAGCGACAGATTCACAAAGGGATTTAGGATGTAGTAAATGCCTTAATCAAAAAAACCAGTTGGTTTCAAGAAATAGAAGAAGGCTACAAACAAGCAGGAATCAGAATGGAAGTGATGAATGAAAGAGACAAATTCAGAAACAAAATTATGAACATAAAACTTGAAGTAAAGGAAAGGAAGAAAACAGAGAAAATATGTACATATCAAAGGAAACAAGAACACAGTCAAAGAATGAAAAGATTTTGGGAAGAGAAAAGGGAGGAGGAAAGAAGGAAAAAGCTGAACAATCACGTAACAACCAAGTTGAACTCTGTCAAAGTGTGTACTCACCATCATTATTTCAATAAACATTATGACTGAACAGAGGTCTGCAAACACATGTGAATGAGGGGAATACTGTTTCTATCAGTGATTTCCAACTGTGTTCAGGAAGTCATTCTTTCTGTTGTTGTTGTATCGGATCTGTTGTTGACAGCTGGTATGTTCAACCCAGTGGTGTGCAGCTTTACCCAGCTGGAATGTTGTCAATCAGACCAAAAGCATGTCCTTGTGGGCAGACCCTAGCACGAGCAACTGAAAAGTGTCCTTTATTACATGTAGCTTGTCATTGCTGGAAGAACTTGGCATTTTTGACACACTTCTGTTTCCACGCTACCTCCTTCTCCAAAAGTTATGTGTGCATTTGGAAATTGGTGAAGTAAAAAATATAAAGACATCGTGTCATTCTGCCACATCTGTCTGTAGTGTGCATTTTGCGGTGCGTGTACGATACAAGGCATTTAGGTATGGTGAGGTTACTTAGCCATTAGTGTTCACAATGGCTGGCATAAAGGAAACATGACAAGTATTACATTAGAAAGCAACGGCGATAGCTTTCCGACCGCATAAATTCTACTAGGCAGAGTCAGAAGCAGACACAGTGGCCTGTGCCAGATACGAGGGTTGGAAGTGGCTGAAATGTGAGCTGTGGGACAGAGAGAAAGAGAGAGAGAGAGAGAGAGAGAGAGAGAGAGAGAGAACACACAGACAGCACCATAAAACATTCCCCATCTCTTTCTGCACAGAATGCACCACACTGCTGCCTTCTTAAGGGCACCCCAGTATAATATGTTGTTTGGGAAGTGTTTGGTAGTTATCATCATTGCTATGACCTCCACTTGTATCCACTCCTGCAAGATTGTGAAATCTACAGCCACTGAGGAGATTTATGTGAGATGTTCCTATCAACTTTATGTAATATTCATATTGCACACTTCTGCAGACAAAACAGATTTTCGACCTTAGCTTAGGAAAGAAAAGAATCATCACAGATCATTAATGTTCAAAGAACTTGTCTTGAACACTGTAAGGGATCCGTGATCCCACAAACATAGATGCTAGTATCTGACGCCCAGGTCGATAGCGGACAGGAGTCGATTGTCGAGTGCTGCAGTAGGCAGTGAGACTAGTGCTGAGTGCGCAGTAGTATGGTAGAGTGTCGAGTGAGAAGTAGAGTGGGAAAGACGGGCAAGAATGGTGGTCGAGTGAGTTGTAAACGGTAAAATTGACTGGAGTATGACGAGTGAGCACGTCCCCCTGATCGTCGTGGGGTTGACTCTCACTAATGCCGATTCGCGAGTGATAAGAAACAGAAAGTGACAAGTGCCGAATTACGTGTTTCACGTCAACCGCGTCGGCCAGCAACAACCATGGATTGCAGTGAGGATTGTTGTGAATGTTAACCATCAGCATTGCGTGTGACAAAGTACTGAAAATCAGCAATCAGTAAAAAGAGATAACCGCAATTAGACGTGTAAGGCAAAGGTAGCAACTGCCTCAGAATTTGTGTGTTAGTAGGAAATATATATCAGTTGTACACCGCAACCTTTGTGATACTTAATAATAGACAAACTTTCAATCATTAGCTATTCTGTCTCAGAACAGCCGCATTCGCAGATCAACCAATAGCCTTTCATCCATTAAGCACACGGTCATATATCATAATAATTAACTGTTTGGTGGCTTCGGTAAATTACCCAAAATCCAGTAAAGGAATTAATCGGGGGTGTTTCAACACAAATGCTTAAAAATTCTTTTGTAGTTAACCTATTTTCAGATTATGAAGAGTTCTTTGTTACAGCTTGTATTTTTGTTCCAGGTGGCACTGAACTTGATGGCTGTAGTGATGTCGTGAAGGCACAGAGTTGGAAGTTGTTAAACCTTCAGAAACAAGATTTTCAAAAGTACTTCTTCTCAGATACCAACATTTCGCCCCTGTTTGTGTTGGATACACAGATGTCTCAGTTGTTGTCACATAATTTCAGTGTAGTGACTGAATCTAGAAAACAGTTTCTTTTGCTTCCCTGTACCCCAAGCATTATGTGCAATGCAGGACTCCTAACAAGACAAACACACAGAGCACAGCCCTCTGTCTTCTCTTGCCGTTTCTGCAGTTTGGGAGCACAGTCCGGAAGTCTGACTCATGTTGACCGGACCGGCAGGGCGAAAATGGTCGACATGGGTTCGAAGCTGGTGACAGAACGGACTGCTACAGCTTGAGCAAAGGTTTTTGTGGGACCCGAACTGATGAAACTCGTACGAGAAAATGGCCTGAAGAAAGGTGACGTACTTAGCGTTGCTCGCCTGGAGGGAATTGTGGGGACCAAGCAGACGTCCAGTTTTATCCCTCTGTGTCATAATATATCTTTCTCCTCTGTGGCTGTGGACATTGAACTGGACTCTGCTCTCAACTGTGTGATTATAACTGGCACGGCAAAGTGTAGAGGGCAGACGGGCGTGGAGATGGAAGCTCTCACTGCTGTATCGGTGTCTGCCTTAACAGTGTACGATATGTGCAAAGCTGTGAGTCATGACATTGTGATATCTGAAATAATGCTTCTGACCAAAAGTGGGGGAACTAGAGGAGACTTCCACCGGACATGAGCATCTGTGTGGGTCAGTGAAATAAGTTAAGTATACCTGGTGTGACGTAGGCAAATTTCAAAGTCTTTTCGTAGTTGTCATAAATTATATACACATCGAATTGGCCTGAATATAAGTTACACCTTTAATTTCGAAAAAGAGAGAATCTTAACTAAAAATAATTTGTCAAGTTGCCCATTTACAAAAGCTTTTCAAAATGTGATTTACCCTTAA
Source organism: Schistocerca americana (assembly GCF_021461395.2). Lineage (NCBI taxonomy): Eukaryota > Metazoa > Arthropoda > Insecta > Orthoptera > Acrididae > Schistocerca > Schistocerca americana. The sequence continues at coordinate 13,258,284 of NC_060119.1, read as the reverse complement.
CCACTTTTTTTTGTAGTACACTGTAGATAAATTACACACCAAAACAAAGCTTTCAGTTGCAGTTTTCATGTAAGACACTCTTAACTTCACTAACATTCTTTGTTTTGTCACTGTCAGTATTTTTGTCACTCTCCTCCCAAAGTACAGTGCCGTCGCTACAATCCCGGGCATTGCATGTGCAGCATTTCTTGAACCGTACCTTTAAAAAGCACATCTGTTAGATGAATAACTGTGAGTTTGAAATTTGCAACGTAACTGTACGGAATTCCAAAATTTTCTCTTAATGTTATGCTTCATTGGTGAAGAATAAATTATATTCTTTAGTTAGAGAAAAACTGTGCCTGTCGCATTGTCTAAAATAGTGAAACTGTGAGAATGGTAATACAGAGGGGTCCAGAAAAATGTAGACTCTCTTTGATAGTCAATATTGATGGAACAAAATGGCATAGTGTCAAAATTCTTGCATGGGAGGAAGATCATTTTGTGTGTTCAAAGTGACACCTGTTAGCAGCCAAGCAACATCAATGTTGCTGAATTGTTGACTGAAGTACAGCTGTCAGTGTTGCCAGTGTGGTAGCTGCACAGGATGTCTTGATGGTTTCTCATATCTCATTCAGTGTAGCTGGGTTCTGTTGGTAAACTTTGTTTGTCGAGGTCCCCCATTGGTAGAAATTGAGAATTGTAAGGTCCCGTGACCTTGGTGGACACTTGACAGCTCCTCTTCGACTTATCCGTCGTCCAGGTAGATTTTCATCTAAGTAGAATCTGATATCTCTGTGGTGGTGAGGCAGAGTACAGTCTTGTAGGTAAAAATCTTTAGTTTCCAAACACCTCTTGGATGGCTAATAAAATCAATGTTTGCAGCATATGATACACCTCACCAGTTATGTACCTTCAAAGAAGAATGGGTCAGAGAAACAATACTATGACGGACCACACCACACATTAACACCATGTGAAGTAACATGTTTGTCCATGTGAACATGAGGATTTTCAGCAGCCCAATACACGCAGCTATGACAGTTTACATTACCATTCAGGTTGAATTGTGCCTCATTAGGCCAGATAACCTTCCCTGCAAACCATCATCTTCGTGAAGCATGCCTTCAGACCACTCGTAGTGCTCCATCCTTCGATTCGGGTTGTCCTCATTCATAGTGTGAAATAATCTTGGAATGTACACTTTCCACTTTGCAGTCTTCAGAATTTATCATGCACTTGATCAGCTTACCCCACTTCCCCATACATCCTGCTTCATAGATTTTTGAGATGATCTAGAAAAATGTTGCAATACAGCAGTGCTGGAACCTGGAGGTTGATGTTCTTGTTCGGAGGACCTTTCCTTGTGCACATTTTAAACAGTATTGTCGGCTTAAAATTTATACCAAATACAATAAATTGTTGTTTCAGTACAGCCTTGCATTGCTCAAACAATAGTTGTATTTCATTCAGTGCTGCATTGTCATCTGCTGGAAACCCACACGACAAGATCTGTTGGGAAAACAGTGGTTTATGCTACCACTCAAAATTGCAGCCATATAACACTTTGTTCTAAAGGTAATAACAATCAGAAAATGTCTACACTTCTCTGGATCCCTCTGTAGTCACTACCTAAATGGGATAGCAACAAAGAGAATGTTTGCATTGCTACCTCATACACAACAATTGATTTACAAACTGTAGTGATATTTTTGTTTCATTTCAAACTTAAGAAGAAGCACTACAGTTGAGGTTTCTATGATTCATAAAAGTCCCAGTTTTTATGGGGTGTGCTGTATACATTAATTTTTTTGGACATTTTTTGTAGAAATGGTGTATCTTATATTCAGGCCAGTATGGTACCTGTTTCCATCCTGTTTTAAGTCTTAATTTAAAATATTTATCTTTCTTTTTCCAATACCTGATCAATTTGAGAGAGATATTTAGAACAAAAAATAAGCACTAGCAAGTACGTTAATTTGCTATTGTTAAAACTTTATCTCGTGCATGTTCTCTACAATTTTGATATGACACCACCTGCACTCTTATCTTGTTGCCAGTAAAAAGCGAGTAAGTAGGTCATTAAACACACTCTCTCTCTCTCTCTCTCTCTCTCTCTCTCTCTCTCTCTGTGCCCTCCCCCAGCTGTGTGGTAGTGTCCTCTGTGTTGCTCTATTGTTTCAATTTTTGATGGTCCCGTGCTGTGAAAAGTTGAGGTGAAGTGATCATTCTTAAATAAATAGTGTGTATCAGCTCTTTTCTCCTAGGATCAGGTTGCCATTGCTGTGTTCATTGATGTAAAATGACACTCTTTTAACAGTTCCTAAAAGGTGCACCACTTCATTGACATTTTTGCTCAGGTGTAGAGCATATTGGCCAGACCAATTTACATGTTTCAGCTTTACACTGTATGGTATCCTCTTTTTTAAAGGCCTATTATCTTTCTTGTGTGTGACTTGTCCAGAGATTGAAAATGTTTTATTTTGTAAGTTACCAATCCAGAACAGGTTTCTGTCAATTTAATTCTTCAGGTTTTTCCAGAAGTTTGCTGAAATTCCTGAGTTGTCCTTTGCACAGTCGGACATCATTGTCTTCCTCGCATATTTCGGTGACATTAGTCATTGCTTTTACAAAGTGCTACTTGAGACTGATCATCAGATGGAGCAGGTCTGTAATTTGTTCCCTCTGCCTTCCTGCTTCATCTGCAATCTGCCTTGACAGACACCATCCTCGGGTATCCGTGTTGCGTGATATTCCGAGTGCCATCTACACTCACGGGCACGATCCTTGTGTGTTATGTTTTCAGTCCAAGCTGGCTGGTAGAATTCTGCTTGTGGGCTGTCCCCGTTTGGGGACAAGGATCAGCAGGGCATGAAACCCTAATCTTTCATCTTTCAGTTAACTCAAATGTCGAGTGTCACTTTTTTCATGTACTGTGGTTACAAATATAAGAAAATACAAAATGAAAATTTCTCAACATAGTCATGTTTCTTTTCAGTATGTTTCTCAGATCAGTACACTGCAATGTAAATATTCCATTAAAAGAATATATTTTTGATTGTTTCTTCAGTCAAAGATGCATTGCCTTTTTGACTTAACAATCAATGTCAAATCATTGTCCCTCAAACAATCCTGCAGGGGTTTGACAACGTGAGACCATGGCTTTATGGAGCATCACCTAGAATTAGCTGCCGTCTTTTCTGACATCATTTTAAATCAATGCTATCATCACTGTTTCTTTTGCTTAGGGTTTTGAGTCTAGGAATGATGCAAACAATCAGCAGTTTATTTCTTTCTTACGTGATCTTGTTTTCTCCTCCCTACCCCCCTTTCTTCTTTCATTTGGTAGCCTCGAGCAAATTGAATATTCCTGCTTTTGTTTTTATTTATTAATCTGTTTGTGCCCCTAATTCTTAAAAGACTTCATTATGACACTAATACTCTGAAGCAGCAAATTTGGGGAAAAAGAGCTGCATTCATTTATGCTGTTGTAAAATGGAGGAATTGGTTGTAGTTGTAAAAAAAAATCTGCCTTTTACAGCTGCTGATTTTTGTCCTACATACGAGTCCTCCAAGCTACTGATGATCTGACCAATGTACGACATGCCAAAATGCTACGGCTGCATGGGGAGATACAATTAAATCCCATCCCCCCCCCCCCTCTCTCTCTCTCTCTCTCTCTCTCTCTCTCTCTCTCTCTCTCTCAAAGATCAGCAGGTTCAGGAATCTAACACAGAAAGAATTTAATCACGGTTTCTTTTTCATCTCTATCATACAATGTAGTCCAATTTTTTGCTAATACAGAAATAACATTTTATGATTTATGTCGTGTACTCTTCAAAAGATCTAATGATGTCCTCATTCCTTTCTTATAAACAAAACAAGAAAAAACTGACAATAATTGTCGTTAAAATAAAACACAGAACAGTGTCTCCATAGCATCAATGAGAACATCCTTTCAGCACCTTTGACCCAGGCAGTGAACACAGCAGCGGTCAGTCTATGACTTGCAGCAGGTGAATCCCAGTCAGCTGCATTGTTCATGCACCCCACATAAATAATAATAAACAAAATCTAACAACACACATAACCAAGGCTTGATTTGTGACAGTATACCACTGATGACGAAAAAAATTGGACCCAAAGATTTTGAGATGTGGTACAATATAACTTTTGCTCTAGTTGAAGCGGTAAGATGCAAATGTTGTATTCACACTTTTAAAAAGCTCAGAAAAGTGTTATAACTTTTTCAGAAGTCTAAATCAAACTACGGAAACTCTCGGTAGGAACTTCGAAATATAGGAAATGATAGAGTGCTACTTACCATAAATACATGTTAAGAAGTCTATTTTTTTTCTTTTAACAAATCTAGCACTGCATATTACTGCCAAATTAGTCAATACCTGTGATTGCCCCAGTGGCAGAAGTATGTATAATAATGTCAAAACATTTGTGACACTACACACTAGGAGAAGCTCAAGTTTCAGATACACATTGATTGCGTTCTTGATGATGCTATCCACATGTTCATCCACACTCTGCAAACCACTATGAAGAGTATGACAGAGGGTACATCTCACTGTACCAGATATTAAAGCTTGTTCATGTTTCAAGACCATTTAAATCTTTCTCTGCATGCTGTAATTAATCTAATATTGTCCTCATGGTTCCTATGGGAGCTATAGTTACAAGGTTGTAGCATATTCCTAGAGTCGTCTTTTGGTAAGCATACTTTCTTAGGATAGTGTACATCTTATCCTGAAGCGTCTGCCAATTCAGTTATTTCAGCATCTCTGTGACACTCTCCCTTGGGTCAAACAAACCTGTGACCATTTGATCTGCCCTTCTCTGCATGCGTTCAATTCCCCATTAATCCATTTTGATACAGGTCCCACACATTTGAGCAATATTCTAGGATGGATCATACAAACGATTTGTAGAATGACTGCATTTCTATGGTATTCTACAAAAAAAAATCTCACTCTTTCGCCTGCCTTACCCCTGAGTAGGCCCATATGACTGTTCATTTCATATCCCTACAAAGTGCTTCACCCAGGTAATTGTACGAATAGACTTAATCCAAGCAAGACACCCTGATACTGTAGTCATACCACACTGTGTTTTCTTCACTTTGCAAAATGCACGATTTTACATGTCTGAACGTTTAAAAGAAAGTTTGAAATTATCAAGATCTGACGAATGTTTGTACAATTTCTTTCAGACTGCGCTTTATTCTAGATAAATGCACTATCTGTGAAAAGAGTGCTTTACTATTAATATTGTCTGCAAAGTCATTAATGTACATGAACATGAACAGCAATGGTCACAACATACCTCTCTATGACACGTCTGAGGTTACTTCTACATCAGATGATGACTCCCCAGCCAAGATAACATGTAAGTCATTCCTACCAAAATATCCTCAATTCCAGTGACAAATTTCACTCGATACCCCTCACGGTAGCAATTTTGATAATAAGCATCAATCTGGCACTAAGTCAAAAGCTGTTCAGAAATCGAGAAATACTGCCTGCACCTGACGAGTCAGGAAGACGAAAGTTTGAAGGTCAGGTTGACAAAACAGATTTTTAATACTTTTGGAAAGAACCCTAAAGTTTCTGACATAGTTCAGGGGAATGACAAAGGGATCTTTGACAGGCTGGATTAAATCTAGGCGGCGTCTCAGACCGACCAGAGTTACAACTTTAAAGGCTTCTACGCTGAGCAAATACAATGGGCTGTTGGAGGAAGAGTGCAAAGGCAGCTTCTAGTAATGTGCAATTGCTATTCTGCGTGGTCTTTAATGGCCATTATCAAATTTTAAAAAATTAAGAATAACAATAACACAGTACACAACAGGAAGGGTACAGCAGACTTTCCCTGATTGTTCCTTACATTACCTTTCCTTGATTTTTTTTTTTTTTTTTTTTTTTTTTTTTTTTTTTTTTTTTTTTTTTTAAATGATAATGTTTCTAAGTCTTTCCTGGTTTCCATTGAAAGGTTTGGATTGCTTCAAAGATTAATTTACACATTTTTTAATATTTTAATGTATTCTAGGACAGGAACTCAAAGAGCACAAGTATAAAGAAACTGCATGTAGGACATTCATGTAAAGCTTCCCATTTTTAACTGCAAGGTAATGGCAGTCTATTTTGTTACAAGAAAATGAATCGGGACTTAGTTCTCCAGAGCTGATACTATTATAAGGAGTTGTGATGGAAGAACATGAGTTCCAAACAATGGATGCCTTGGATCTGTTTGCTGCTGCTTCTTTTTAATCTCTGCTGCTAATCCCATGAGTGAAAGATCTCTACCAATGAAAAAGTAGATTTGAATGACATCAAGTTTCTTCTCTTGTCAATAGTTGTTTCTACTGAAGAGAAATGAGTCTGGTCATCTTTGTCCATTTGCAGTAATTCAAAGGTGTCGTGGCACCTGACATGTATGCTTGAAAATAACAAACGATCAATATTGTAATTAACAAAAGTATTGACAGCAGTAAGCTGTATTTATCACATCCAAAAAGTTTGTAAAAGCTGTGGACCCTTGTTTTATCATGTCGATCCATTTGTGCCAATGGCTAACAGAGTACCATTCACCATCATGTCAAGTGGCAATAACAGTTTGCTTGCATCATAAATGGTGAGTGTCAAAAGTTAATTCCAACAATATGAAATAGGACAGATTGCTACTCACCAGTTAGAGCAGGCAATGGGCAGCAGACAAGCATACTGAAAAAAAAAGAAACTGTCAGATACTATATACTCAAAAAAACACTTAGGTACTGAAGGAATTATCCAAATACCAAATAGGGCTGAAATCAGTAAATGTGACATACATGTGAAGACAGAAAAATAATTACAGTTTCAGAAAAAACTGAATGATTTATTCAAGAGAAAGAGCATCACAAATTGGATGAGATGGTCCACCTCTGGCCCTTATACAAGCTTGGCTCTGGCTGATAGAGTTGTTGGATGTCCAACAGAGGGACATCATGCCAAATTCTATTCAAATGTCACGGTAGATAGTCAAAATCCCGAGGTAGTCTAACGGCCCTGCCCATAATGCTCCTTACATTCTCAATTGGGGAGAGATCCAGCAACTTTGCTGGCCAAGCTAGGGTTTGGCAAGCACGAGGACAAGCTGTGTGCGGACAGGCATTATCTTGCTGAAATGTAAGCAATGTATGGCTTGCCAAGAAGGGAAACAAAATAGGATGTACAGTATTGTCAACAGACGACTATGCTGTAGGGGGGGCATCCATGTCACTCCTACAGCATAGTCGTCTGTTGACCAAAAGGGATCTGTTATGAAAAGAAATCGCACCCCAGATCATCAGTCCTGGTAGTTGGACCGTATGGGATGTGACATTCACGGTGGCATCCCACCGTCTGGGGCGTCTTCAGACACATCTGTGCTGATCATTGGGGCTCAGTTCATAGTGGGATTCATCACTGAAGCCAATTATATTCCAGTCAATGCAATTCCAGACCAGGGACGTGCCTGGGGGCACACCAGATAGCAGTGCGATACCAGCCTGGCTGCTGGCTGCCATACAGCCAAACGAGGACTGATGGTCTACTGTGCCATTTCTTTTCATAACAGGACCCCTTTGGTTGTCATCTGTGTCACCACTACAACACAGACATCTGTTGACGATATTATAAACCCCATTTTGTTTCTCTTCATGACAAGCCATCATTTGCTTACATTTCAGCAAGATAATGCCTGCCCACACACAATTCGTCTTCATACTTGCCACACCTTATCTTTGCCAGCAAGGTCACGGGATCTCTCCCCAACTGAGTATGTCTGGGGCATTATAGGCAGGGCCACCCAACCAGCTCATGATTTAGACAATACAATGCGCCACTTGGATAGAATTTGGCTTGATGTCCCTCAGTAGGACATCCAACAAATCTATCAATGCCAAGCTTGCTCAAGAGTCAGAGGTGAACCAACTTGCTCAATTTGTGAAGCTCTTTATCTTGAATTAATCAATCAATTTTTCTGACATTGTAATTTTTTTTTTTTTTTTTTTTTTTTTTTTGTCTGTGCACGTACATCACATCTACATATTTCCATCCCACACAGATAATTCTTTCATGCTGCATAATGTTTATTTTTATCTTACGAGTGTAATCTAATGGACAGAGCCCACCTCAGCATAGGGAGTCTCTGCTGGTTGGGAGTGTGGAGGTGGACAGACAGAGAGAAGTGTACTAGGGGGACAGTAACAATGTGTGAGATTGGAATGGGAGCAGGGGAGGGCATTGAGGTGTGGGGCCACAGGAATGAAACCTAGAAACTTTAGCTGCGGCATATTCTTCACTCCTGTAAACCCCGTTACCTAAACCTTTGCTAGTCTCTCTGTCTCACATATCTAGGCCTTTACCTGCTCCCACCCCAGCCTCACACCACCACACCTGCTTGATGAGGGCTGTCCCATACTTTCTAATATCTAAAAATCTTCCTTCAATGTGCCAGTCTGCCACTCAGTGTCTCCTCTAGGTGGGGAGCAGAAAGCTATCCTATTTCATATTATTGTTATTCCATCCCAGATTTCCCAATGTTTAAAAATTAATTTTACGCTTGCCGTAAAGTATTACACAAACACTAAGTGGTGAGTGAAAATCTCATTCTGGAAACTAAGTGGTTATTTTTTCTGATATTCAAATTATATTTTACTCTCATTTTTGTCCCTTTACCTAATCAACTTTGCAGTGTGACATTTCACAAAAGTACGAGTTATTCAGAAAGTAGGTAAAAAGTAGTGAATTCTTCCTTTGAATCACTCTCACTTTGTCTCAGGCGCAAGCAAATGTGTGTACCCGTATATGCATTTAGCTGTATCAAATTATCTTCCCCAACACACAAAATGGGGGTCATTATTCAATTTATCTTGAAAGTATGTGTGAAACGCACTTTCCACAAAAAGGCTCAGATGCATAACTCTCAAAATATGTGTTTGCACAATAGGTCTGGAATTTTTAAAGACAAGGCGAAGAAACCATTGGATTGTATAATTTTTTTATTAATCACAAAGAACCAACATGATTCAAAGACATCAACAACAGCAATGGACGTTCAAGTAAAAATGGAAATGTCGTGTGGCTAGGGCCTCCCGTCGGGTAGACCGTTCGCCTGGTGCAGGTCTTTCGATTTGACGCCACTTCGGTGATCTGCGCGTCGAGACGTTCAAGTGAATTGTCTGCCTCCAATTCTGATCACAGAGAAACACTCCAATAGGAAGGAGGGCACAACATCCTGCTCCATTTTCAAAAGCTGCAATGTCAAATATTACAACCTGTAACAAAAAAAGGTCATGTGATAATTATTGTTTACATACCGATTACAGTAACAGAGGCATATATGATCTAATAGGAAGGGGGAACAGAAGGGCAGGACATGGGGAACAATGAACAGATGAGATGTGAAACCATGGTAAGTTAATAGTGGCGATAATGCCAGTTAATTACATGTGTGGGAAAAGCAACCACTCTTGCAACTCAGAGCTACTCTTGTTTCTGCAACTGATCTTCCGTTCTTTCACTGTTCCTATTTTTCTCATATTAATAATTCTAGTTATAGAAGGTTTTCTAACTAAAAGCTTATTAGCATTTTGTAATGAAACCGATAAACAATACAGTCTCATTCTCTAATGGAAGAACACAGTACATCGCGTTCGTAAATAACTTGATCCAACAAAACTTTTTATATGAGTATCTGGACATTCATTACATGACATTTAATTTTAAGTATCAATACAAACACTTACATAAAACATTATTTACACTCAAAACCCATTATTCAAAACTGATGTCCATATGTTTAACTGTTTACAGCAGCAATTATTAATATAGTTACTATTGCTAGCTTTAATATGGATTGTTAAAAAGTTTAGAAATGTTAACTAAAAAATGAACTGTAAGCAAAATCTTTTCTGTTAAAAAGTTAATGTTGAAACCACTGGAGAAACATTATAATGTATTATTGTAGTCATCATGTACACTGAAAAAAAAAAAAAGAAAAAAATTTGCAACACCAAAAAGTAATTAACGTAGAGTAATGAAATTTCAGGAACATATGTGTCTAAGTAACTTATTTAAGTGATTAATGTTGCAAGATCACAGGATAATATAAGTGCGAGATACACCATTGCAAATGTGATACACTAATACATTGAAATCCAGTGTAACTGCCCAAATGTAAGCATGCAAACATGCATGCATGCATTGTGCTGGATATGAGTTTGTGGGATGAAGTTCCATGCCTGTTTCACATTGTCATCGAAACAGGGATGGTTAATGCTGTTTTTGGGAGACACTGGAGTTGTTCGATGATGTCCCGTGTGCACTGAATTGGAGCCAGACCTGGTGATCAAACAGGTCAAGGCAACATGTTGACATACTATAGAGTCTACACCCATGCCTCCATCTTTGCTACCCTCCCTGTTTACCTCTACCCTGTTGCTTCATAACCTGGGTTGTGAGTAACTGAATCCACTTTCTCTTCTTCCCCTTCTTTCCCCTCTCTCCTCCCTGATGAAGGAACAAAGTTCCAAAAGCTAGGATACGTAAATTTTCTGTTATGTTTTGTGTATCTATTGGCTGTACTGGCCAGCCCCTCTATCTCTTTGTTAGTATTTGTTTCACGTCTTTATATGAGACTTTCCATCATCTTTATAATTTATGGACTTTATAATTTATGGACAGCCTAATCCATTATTTCCTGTCAAGGTTTGAAACTTTAGTAAATCATAATTTTTGTCTTGGTAAAATAAAGGTGATTAGATGTTTCCCTCATGCACATGTAAGAGACTGTCAGTTCACATCTACGTTTGTAATCTGCAATCCACCAGGAGGTGCATGGTACAGGGTAAGTCCCATTGTACCAGTTATCAGGGTTTCTTGCTGTTTCATTCATGTATGGAGCGTGGAAGAATGATTGTCTGAATTTGTCTGAATGCCTCTGTGTGAGCAGTAATCATCCTAATCTTATCTTCACGACCCCTGTGAGAGCAATATGTGGGGGGGGGGGGGGGGGGGGGGGGTTTGTGGTATATCCCTAGAGTAATCATTTAAAGACAGTTCTTGAAACTTTGCTAATACACTTTCTTGTTTCTTGGGATAGTTTACACCTGTCTTCAACAGTCTGCCATTTCAGTTCCTTCAGTATCTCTGTGACACTCTCCCATGGATTAAGCAAACCTGTGACCATGCTGCCTTTCTTTGTATACATTCAATGTCTCCTGCTAGTCTTATCTGGTACAAGTCCCACACACTTTAGCAATAGTCTAGGGTGGTGGTGGGGGGGGGGGGGGGGGTCGCACGAATGACTTGTAAGCATCTCTTTAGTAGACTGATTGCACTTCCCCATTATTATACCAATAAACCAAGGTCTACAACCTGCTTTACCCACAACTGAACCTATGTGATCATGCCATTTCATATTCCTACAAAGTGTTACACACAGGTATTTGTACGAGTTGGCAGATTCCGACAGTGACTCACCAATATTATAGTCACAGGATACTAAGTTTATACATTTCTAAACATTCAGAGCAAGTTGCCAATCACTGCACCATGTTGAAATCTCATCAAGATCTGACTGAATATTTATGCAGCTTCTCTGAAATAGCACTTCATTACAGATAACTGCATCATCTGCAAAAATCCTGATTTACAGCAAGGTCATTAATGGACAAGAACTGCAAGGGCCCCAACACACTTCCCTGGGGCACACCTGAAGTTACTTCTACATCTGATGATGACTCTCCATCCAAGGTAACATGCTGTGTCCTTCCTATCAAAAAGTCCTCAATCCAGTTATGAATTTCACTTGATACCCCATATGATCGTACTTTTCACAGTCAGTGTAGGTGTGGAACAGAGTCAAATACTGTTAGGAAATCAAAAAACACTATCTACCTGTTGCCTTGATCCAACGCTTTCAGCAAGTTATGTGAGAAAAGTGAGAGTTGGATTTCATATCATCTATGTTTTTGAAAACCATGCTGGTTGATATTGAGAAGGTAGTTCCGTTCGAGATACCTCATTATGTTTGAGCTCAAAATATTTTCTAAGAATCTACAACAAATCGATGTCAAGGCTACTGGATGGTAGTTTTGTCACTCCTACAACCCTTCTTGTAGACGGGTGTGATCTGTAACTTTTTCCAAAAACTGGGTAAGGTTTTTTGGATAGATTACAGTGAGAAGAGAGGATAACTCAGCCACAAATTCAATATAGAATCTGACTGCGATTCCATCGGGGTCTGGAGCTTTGTTTAATGATTTCAACTGTTTCTCAACACAACTGACACTAATACCTATTTCGTTCATTTTTTCAGTGTACGAGGATTGAATTGGAGCAGTTCTCCTGGGTTTTTATTTGCAAAGGAACATTTGAAAATCGAGTTCAGAATTTCAGCTTTTACTTTGCTACCCTCCATTTCAGTTCCTGTCTCACTTGCTAGGGACTGGACACTAACTTTTGTGCCACTAACAGCCCTTACATACGACCAGAATTTATTTGGATTTTGTGAAATGTCATTTGACAATATTCTGCTACAGTAGCCATTGAAGGCTTCATGCATTGCTCTCTTGACAGCCAAACATGTTTCATCCAGCGTCTCTCAATCTATAATCCTACACTTTGTTTTACACCTATTATGCAGTAATCTCTGTTCCTTTAGACGTTTTCTTTACAGTGACTGTATACCACGGAGGTTCCATCCCATTATGAACTGTTCTACTAGGAACCTATCTACTCAGTGTGTGGTCAACTGTTCTTTTCAAGTAGAGGAAGAGCACCTCTACATGCTCCTGACCTGTCCTGAAAGTTTCAAGTTCCTCACTGAGATAAGATATTACTAATTTCTACTTAGTTAACTGAACGCATAATAAGAGGATCCTCACGACACAGTAAATAACTGTGCATCAGTCGGGTGTGGCCAATGTGGAGCCGACAAACGACGACTGAGTCCCTGCGGGTGGCTCGCAGGGATGACCGCCAAACAGTCGTCGTCTCCTTGATACGACGGAGTTTGTTTGGCACAGGCAGGTTGCGCCATTCAGTGTCCCAGAAATCAAAAACTTTGCGGCGTAATAGTGCCCGCAAATCAGTCGCCGGGAGGCAAATCTCCAGAGGTGGTTTACTGATGGCCTCTTTCACCAGGCGGTCAACATTCTCATTGCCGGGGATCCCAACATGGCCTGGGGTCCACACAAAGACCACAGAGCGGCCGCTACGTGCAAGAGTATGCAGGGACTCATGGACAGCCATCACCAGATGAGAACGAGGGAAATACTGGTTGAGAGCTCGTAAACTGCTCAGGGAATTGCTACAGATAACAAAGGACTCACCTGAGCAGGAGTGGATATACTCTAGGGCACAAAAGATGGCGACCAGCTCAGCTGTGTAAACGCTGCAGCCATCCAGCAAGGAACATTGTTCAAAATGGTCCCCTAGCGTAAGCCCATATCCGACACGACCAGCAACCATCGAACCATCAGTGTATACAATGCCAGAGCCCTGATACGTGGCCAAGATGGAATAAAAACGGCAGCGGAAGGCCTCTGGAGGGACGGAGTCCTTCGGGCCCTGTGCCAAGTCGAGCCGAAGGCAAGGGTGAGGAACACACAATGGGGGTGTCCGCAAAGTGGCCCGGAAAGGAGGTGGAACTGTAAAAACCCTAAGCCCAGAGAGAAGCTCTTTGACGCGGACCGCGATCATACAACCTGACCGGGGCCGACGTCCAGGAAGATGGACGACCGATTGTGGGAACAGGAGACGATAGTTTGGATGCCCAGGCAAGCTAAAAACACGGGCAGCATAAGCGGCCAGTAAATGTTGGAGCCTCAATCGCAGTGGAGGGACACCTGCCTCCACAAGTATGCTGTCCACAGGGCTGGTGCGGAATGCTCCTGTCACCTGTCGAACCCCACAGTGGTGAACGGGGTGCAGCAGTTGCAATGCTGAGGCCGACGCTGAGCCATACGCCACACTCCCATAATCAAGCCGGGACAGCACAAGGGCTTTGTAGAGCTGCAGCAGCGTATTACGATTGGCACCCCAAGTTGTGTTGCTGAGGCAGCGAAGGGCATTCAGATGCTGCCAGCACTGACGCTTGAGCTGATGAATATGTCGAAGCCAAGTAAGCCGGGCATCGAACAGCAATCCCAGAAAACGGTAAGTGTCAACAACCCTGAGAATGGCATCCTGAAGATAGAGCTCAGGGTGGGGATGGACAGTTCGGCACTGACAAAAGTGCATAAAAAAAGTCTTTGCAGGAGAAAATTGAAACCCGTGAGATAGGGCCCATGCCTGCGCCTTGCGTATTGCTCCCTGCAACCCACGTTCTGCAACACTAATGGTGGAGGAGCTGAACAAGATGCAGAAATCGTCAGCATATAACGTGGGTGAGACAAACGACCCAACTGCTGCTGCAAGGCCATTTATGGCCACAAGGAAAAGGGGCACACTCAATACTGAGCCCTGTGGAACGCCGTTCTCCTGGATATGAAGTGAACTATGGGATGTGCCAATTAAAACGCGGAATGTCCTAACAGATAAAAAATTCTGAATAAAAATGGGGAGAGAGCCCCGGAGACCCCATGCGTGCAACGTGGCGAGTATATGGTGCCACCACGTCGTGTCATATGCTCTGGAGAGGTCGAAAAAGAGGGAGACAAGGTGTTGGCGCCTGGAAAAAGCAGTGCGGATTGCAGACTCAAGAAAGACCAAAGTATAGGCGGTGGAACGGCCCTGACGGAAGCCGCTCTGGCACTGAGCCAGAAGACCCCGAGACTCGAGCAGCCAACACAGCCGTCGACTCACCATACGTTCCAGTAGCTTGCACAGAGTATTTGTCAAGCTGATGGGTCGATAGCTATCCACAGTAAGCGGGTCCTTACCAGGCTTCAGCACCGGAATGATGGTACTTTCTCGCCACTGCGACGGAAAGACACCATCGCCCCATATGCGGTTGAAGATGGCAAGAACACATCGCTGACAGACCGGGGACAGGTGTTTGAGCATCTGATTGTTGATGCCGTCTGGCCCAGAGGCCGTATCGGGGCACTGTGCCAGGGCGCTTTGGAGTTCCCACAAACTAAATGGGGCGTTATACGTCTCAGGGTTGCGAGAAGCAAAAGAAAGCCGTTTGCCTTCCTCCTGGCGTTTAAGCGCGCGAAACGCAGGCGGGTAATTCCCCGACACAGAGGCCCGAACATAGTGCTGTGCGAAATGCTCGGCGATTGCATCAGCATCGGTGGATACCGCCCCGTTGATGGTAAGCCCTGGGACACCTGTAGAGTGCTGCACTCCAAAGATGCGCCGAATCTTCATCCACACCTGGGAGGGTGAAGTACGGGAACCAATGGTGGAAACGTACCTCTCCCAGCGCTCCTGTTTCCGCCTCTTGATGAGCCGCCATGCCTGAGCACGGAGACATTTGAAGAAAATGAGGTTCTCCAAAGACGGGTGCCACTTATGTCGCTGAAGAGCCCGACGACGTTCTTTAATGGATTCAGCGACCTCCGGAGACCACCAAGGCACTGCCTTTCGCCGGGGGCACCCTAACGAACGAGGAATGGTACGTTCTGCAGCGGAAACAATCGCTGCAGTCAGTGTCTCAACCGCCACATCGATGGTACTGTGGGGGAGAGATGCAACAGTGGCAGCAGAGGAGAATGTTTCCCAGTTTGCCTTGCTAAATGCCCACCTAGGCAGGCGTTCATGGGATCGACGCTGGGGTAGTGAAAGGAAGATGGGAAAATGGTCACTACCACACAAGTCATCATGGACTCTCCAGTGGACCGATGGTAAAAGCCCTGGGCTGCACAACAACAGATCTATGGCCGAGAACGTGCCATGCGCCACACTGAAATGCGTGGCAGCGCCAGTGTTTAAGAGGCAGAGATCAAGTTGGGAGATGAGATTCTCGACATCTCTGCCTTGGCCAGTAATCTTCGATCCACCCCACAGGGGATTGTGGGCGTTAAAATCCCCAAGGAGAAGAAAAGGCGTGGGAAGCTGGGCGACAAGTGCAGCCAATTCGGTCAGGGAGACTGTACCACCTGGAGGGTGATAGACACTGCAGACGTTTATGTCCTGGGTAGTCCTTACGCGGACAGCCACAGCTTCCAAAGATGTTTGAAGGGGCACAGGAGCACTATATACAGAGGTAAGGACATACACGCAGGCTCCACCTGACACACTATTGTAAGTGCTTCGGTTGCAGTAATAACCCCTGTATCCACGGAGGACAGGGGTCCGCATTGCCGGGAACCAGGTTTCCTGGAGAGCAATGCATAAAGCAGGTGTCAAGCTTATAAGCTGACGCAGCTCAGGTAGATGGCTAAAATAACCGCCACAATTCCACTGGAGGATTGTACAAAGCGTGTCCTGTAGAGGCATTCAGGCACTGAAAAGGCAAATTACTGGGCAGGGTCACATGCTGCCACCGACTGAGTGACGGACATCGCTATGGCCATCGTTTCTGAGGAGACGGCGAGATCCAGGTCATCAGGGGACGCAAAGAGCTCGACCTCATCCTCAGAGGCTGAGCTGACAGGAAGCGTTGGTGCGGGAACCACTGGGTCCTTATCCTTCTTGGAGAGCTTCCTCTTCTCTCTCTTGTCTTTCGGAGGAGGGTTGGCATGCTGGGAGGGCTTTCCTGACGCATTATCAGGAACAGAGGAAGAGCGTGAAGCCCTTCGACCAGCAGCTGGTGGCTTCTTCAGCCACTGGCTAGTGTCTTGTGAGACACTGGGGAAGTCCTTGGAAGGGACTCCCCCAAGGGATCCCTTCCGAACAAGTGAGGCCAGAGGAGGCTGTTGCGTCTCTGGCTGAGCAGCCGGAGAGAGCTGTCGCTTCCCCGGCTGAGGAGCCGGAGAGGGCTGTCGCCGCTCCGGCTGAGAGGTGGGGACCGACGTCCTCGGTTGCTTGGGGTGCACTGCTCCCAAACTGTGTGTTTTGGGAGCAGTGGAAGAGAGAGTGGCCCCCACCGGTGGTGGGGCAGGCGAAACATGACTGTTCGGTGGGCCAACTGTGAAAGGAGTCTTTGCAGGAACTGGTGGCTGCAGTGTTACAGCAGCATAACTCCTCAACATAGGTGTGGGGTTGAGCCATTCTAATTTCTTCCTCGCCTCTTGGTAAGTTAAACGGTCCAGGGTCTTAATTTCTTGTATCTTCCGCTCTCGTTGGTAGACTGCACAATCTGGCGAGCAGGGAGAATGATGCTCCCCACAGTTAACGCAGGTGGGAGGTGGAGCACACGGAGCATTTGGATGCGAAGGTCGTCCACAATCGCGACATGTGGGGCTGGCAGTGCATCTGGAGGACACGTGCCCGAATTTCCAGCACTGGAAGCATTGCATAGGGGGCGGGACATAGGGCTTGAAATCGCACCGGTAGATCATGACCTTGACCTTCTCAGGCAAGCAGTTGCCCTCAAAGGCCAGGATGAAAGCACCGGAAGCGGTCCTATTATCCTTGGGTCCCCTAAAGACACGACGAACGAAGTGTGCACCTCGTCATGCCAGGTTCTCCCGTAGCTCGTCATCAGACGGTAGCAGAAGATCTTTATGAAAGATAATCCCCTGGACCAAATTTAGTGACTTATGGGGAGTGACGTTAACAGGTATGTCACCAAGCTTCTCACAGGCGAGCAACGCCCTTGACTGTGCAGAGGAAGGTGCTTGTATCAAAATGGCCCCGCTCCGCATTTTGGAAAGAGGGGCCACTTCCCCGAACTTATATTCAAGATGGGTCACAAAGAACAGAGGCTTAGTCCCCAAAAATGAATCCCCATCAGTTCTGCTGCACACAAGATATCGCGGTGAATATGGCTCCTGTCTGTCCGCAGCCCTGCGTCCCTCCCAGGGCGTGGCTAGGGAAGGGGACGATTTGGGGTTATATGCCACAGCGTTAAAGTCTA
Organism: Schistocerca americana; assembly: GCF_021461395.2. Taxonomy (NCBI): domain Eukaryota; kingdom Metazoa; phylum Arthropoda; class Insecta; order Orthoptera; family Acrididae; genus Schistocerca; species Schistocerca americana. Next base: position 13,240,362 of record NC_060119.1, on the reverse strand, counting down.
CTTTATTGCGCTTAGAGACGTTGGTGGTCGTGCGACCACCGGATTGAGATTGTACCCATTTCATTGCGGGGTATCCGCCCCGATGCCACCCACTCTGACCAGGGGCTCTCCCCACAGGTGGCACCCAGCCACAGCAAAGGCCACCTAGCAGGATGGCCGTTGCCGGGAGTCCTGATGCCCCAGAGAGACGGGTATCTACTCCTAGGCTTACGTGGGGAGGCGGCAGTTCAGGCATCGGGAGTACGATCCCTCTGTTGTCAGGGGGCTACAACCTAGAGGGTACATGACGACCCCACCACAACGGGCTGGCTACCGTGCTGGATTTTGGGTGCCATGGGTAGTCCATAGTGATCGTGGGTGCAGATGATGATGCACTAAGGGCGTAACTCACACAATCCATCAGGTGTGTATGCCCAAAATGAGGGATGGAGGGTGCAGTTACGACACCCAGACGATAAAGAGTGCCAAGGTCTTAGGGCACAGAGGACTGATGGTGCACCATGTAAGGGGTCCTTCCCCAAAAGGCTCTTACTTCTGTTGAATTTGGAAAAATGGAGGTCAAACCCTAATGGGGACCATCGCATTACAGGCCGAAACAGTTGAGACTCCTATTAGTCGCCTCTTACGACAGGCAGGAATACCGCGGGTCTATTCTAACCCCCGAACCCACAGGGGGGAAATGGACACAGGCAGACAGTGTTTTTTGGTAATGAGCATCACCCTGTGGCTAAATTTGCCTTGGTGCACGGCCAGCACACCTTGGCACAGTGTTACACCATCCGGGTTATCTGGATACTTCCCACTAACACCAACCTGTCAGAACTCCGGAGATGGGAACTTGCCCTTCAGTATATCCTCTCTTCTCGTTATCCGCCAGGCCTCAACCTCCGCTAATTTCAAGTTGCCGCCACTCGTACCTCACCTGTCTTTCAACATCATTTTTGCCTCTGTACTTCTGCCTCGACTGACATCTCTGCCGAATCTCTTTGCCTTTACAAATGTCTGCTTGTGTCTGTGTATGTGTGGTTGGATATGGGTGTGTGTGCAAGTGTATACCTGTTCTTTTTTCCCCCTAAGGTAAGTCTTTCCGCTCCCGGGATTGGAATGACTCCTTACCCTCTCCCTTAAAACGCATATCCTTTCGTGTGTGTGTGTGTGTGTGTGTGTGTGTGTGTGTGTGTGTGTGTATATATATATATATATATATATATATATATATATATATATATATATATATAAAAAAAACAATCATTTATTGTTGATGTGCCCTATTCTTGTATACACATAATATACAGAGAAGAATTGCATTTTATGTTCTTTATATCTGCTTTTTTCATATTCTATTCGAATTTTACGATTCCAACAGGACAAAAACATGCCACGTGAACTTACATTTGAAGAAATTCTAGCAGAACTAGAGAAACGTCAAGAGAGTGACGATGAAGATGATATACAGAATTGGCAATTATTCCACACGATGCAGATGTAATAACAGATGAAGAAGACACTGACGAAAATGTACTGTTGTACAAGATGACGCCGGTACTTTAGAGCTCACAACCAGCTGAGATGAAGTTAATGCTACAGTTGTACATCCAGAAGCCAAAAGAAGGAAAGTGTTGGGAGGTGGAGGAGAAAGTGGTATGTTATCTACAAAAAAATATATATGTAAGTGGTATAAATGTCAACCAACGTACACAAACAATAGTGAACCAGGGAAGAGCAACAAACATTATGATGCGGAATGTCTAGCAAATAACACAGTGCCCCAGGTGTTTGAGGATTTTTTTTTTCTAAGAAACTAATGGATACTATTATTGAACAAAGCGAAATTTATGCTTGCCAACATAACAGAATAAATTTTCTGCTAACCAAAGAAGAACTAAAATTATTTATTGGCGTACTACTTCTGAGTGGTTATCATAAGCTTCCCCACAAGATTAAGTACTGGGAACAGGCTCCTGATGTCGGTGTTCCTTTAGTCTTCAACTACGGGTCAAGAAATAGGTTTTGGGAAATAAAGAGATTCATTCATCTCAATGAAAACTCCAAAATAGACAGAAATGACAAGATGTACAAACTGAGGTTATAATTTGAAATGCTGAAATAGGAATTTGGTAAATTTGGCGTATTTCATTCAGAACTCTCAACTGATGAAATAATGGTACATTATTATGGCAAACATTCAGCTAAAATGTTTCTGAGGGAAAAGCCTATCAAATTTGGATATAAAATTTGGTGTCTTACAAGTTCCAATGGCTTTCTTTATAATTTTTCACCATACTGTAGCAAGACTGACAACAAACAGGAGCCTTTAGGTGCAAGGGTAATAAATGAACTAACCACCATGATTCCAGAATCAGAGTATCCGAATTATAAGCTTTTCTTTGACAACTTTTTCACCAGTGTTGACACACTGATCACACTCGGAAAGAGTAAAATGAAAGCTGCAGGAACAATAACAGAGATCCGAACTAATGCATGTCCTTTGATTGACTCGAAAAGAATGGCAAAAGGAAGGAACGAGGATTCTATGACTACATATTTGACAAAGAGAATGAAGTTCTGGTTGTGAAATGGAGTGACAACAAACCAGTATGTGTAGTGACAAATAACAGTACTATTATTCCACGAGTTCTGCTAAAAGATATTCATGGGCAAAAAAAAGGAAATATCTGTTGCACTGCCACATATCATTGAAGAATACAATGCCCACATGGGTGCCATATATCTACTGGACAAGCAGATATCACTTTATAGGACGAGGATAAGGTCAAAGAAATGGTGGTGGCCATTATTCACACAGATGATATATATCTGCATAGTAAACACATGGCGTGCATACCAAATTGCTAACTCTAATGAGAAGCTCTTACTTTTGGATGTCCGACAGAGAATAGTGATGTTTTTTCTATCAAAGGAAAAAGGATCAGTACCAAAACAAAGAGGAGCACAAGGAAGCAAATTGATGGGAGGACGGGTGAGCACAGATGTACGACTAGATCCAGGAAATCATTTCTTTGTGCCAAGTAAAACACAGAAGAAATGTGCTTACTGCAAGAAAAAAACAACAAAAATTTGTGATAGGTGCAATGTTGGTGGACATGACAAGTGTTTTGCTTCATTTCATACTGAATATTGTAATGTAATTAACTGTCAGAGATAAAGTTTATCTCACGCAAAAAGTACGATGCCCACAGTAGAGAGTTAAGGTAACTTCATTATGTTGCCATACAATGTGTTTAATTTATTTATTTATGAATATTTTCTTTTATGATAAATAATGGATTTGTTTGAGATGATAAATGTGGTATATTTATATGTATTTATTTATATGTGTCTTTGGAGTGTATTAAGGTCAGAGGACCAAAGAATCTGGAATGCAGGAATGTCTGCAACTTCCGGGCTCATGTTGGCTTGCACGCCACTTCTTTGTCGGTATTGGAGGGAGATGGACGTGTTTAAGTGACCAGTACAGTATAATGCATTTTTAGGGTATCAATGTTCGAAGTGAAAATATTGTAGTTACTAAACAAAGAGTACGAATAAATATTATTTTTAGCCGAAAGTAATTCGAACCCGGTAGTGTTTATTTCAAACAAGAAGAAAACCCAGGCCAGGCTTGTTAGAGTAATGTTTTGCAGACAAAACCCCTAGACAAATGAGATCTGCAGTGTGTAATCTTTCGGCAGCTACTAATAAATAAGCCTTGCTGAAATTGTGCTGGAACTACTCGTATTATTATCAATTACAAACACGTTGTGCGAAAGTGGTCCTACCACAATATACCGCGTAAGATTCCACATCATTCAGTTATCAAGAAACGAGATAGGTAACAACCAGTACAATATGGTGGCGTCGTCCGGGATTATTGAAAATGTTACCGAAATGAACTACCACCGAGATTGCGAAGAAAACGACAGAATTCATACATCCTGGCTGAAAATGTTAAAGGAAGTCAAATGCTGATACCTTCAAGACAAAGGAAGTCGAATGCTGATACCTTCAAGACAACGGGATGCAGTTACTGGAGCAAGAATAACGGCGCAATAAGTCACAAAAGAAGAAAAAAGTGTAAAGTGTTGTGCAACCAAAAAAGCAATATTCATATAAGTGTAGTGTTTCAGTGTTGTGAATTCCATCACGCACCAATCAACAAAGAAGACCTTATAAGAAATCAAGTAAACTGTGAGTAAAATAGTTTAGTATCCTTTAGAAAAGATAAATTTGTTGTGTTTTGTTTATTCCTGTGTAAAAAGATGACTATTGTAAAAGAGGAAGGTATTGACGACGGTGTCGCCAACGCTAGTACAGATGTGAATTTATCATACGAAAGTGAATGCAACAGTAATAGTCCGAATCCTGTAGACAAAGTTGAAACTCATACGGAAAGACAGAATGAAGTTAAAGACATGCTATCAAAAATAATGAATTATATGGAGGGAAAATTTAAGGCAACTGATGACACTATCAGACAAAACGGACAGTGGTTAGGAAATATTAAAGACAGACTCGATGCTAATGAGATTCGTTTGGATCAAATGGAGAACTCATACGGAAAGACAGAATGAAGTTAAAGACATGCTATCAAAAATAATGAATTATATGGAGGGAAAATTTAAGGCAATTGATGACACTAACAGACAAAACGGACAGTGGTTAGGAAATATTAAAGACAGACTCGATGCTAATGAGATTCGTTTGGATCAAATGGAGCAAAACAATGATGCTCAGTTAGACCAGACTCTCAAGCTCATGAGTGATAAATTTGAAAAACAATTCAAAGAATATGAAAAGAAAAATGACAATCACTTTCAAAAAGTAGAAGCAAAAATTTCCAGTTTGAGTCGTAATATGGTTAAGATCACTGGTAAGGTCAATTATGTCGGGAGAAAAGTTAAAAATGTAGATGCAAAAGTAAAAAATCTGAAAACTGAAGCAAGTACAGGTAGAGAGAAAATCCATAATGCGTTTAAAGTTGTGCATTCAGATATCAAACATGTAGAAGAAACAGTATCTGAGCGTATTTCTCTTGTAGATGATAAAATTGTTAAAGTAGAAAGCAAATTTGAACAAAAGATAGGAATTATTACTGAAAAAATAGATGTAAATAATCAGATAAACAAAAATGAAGTCAAGAGTTTAGAAAGTAGTATTAATGACATCACTAAGAAACTTGAAAGTGTTAGTAGCAATATGGTCAGCAATAGTTTGCCGAACAATATTGGCACTTTGTGGTACAATATTCCAGTACAAAACTTTTCAGATGAGAGCAGTATGCATCCGGTAGATTTCCTGCAGCATTGCAAGGATAACTTTTTTCCAAATATGAATGATAATTTGAAAATTAAATTTGTGAAAAGATTTCTAGAAGGTGAAGCATTGTCATGGACTAATCATTATTGTACTGAGGGAATGTCTTTTGCAGAGTTCGAGGAGAGGTTCTTAAGTAAATTCTGGTCAGAGACAGAACAGGCAAGAATAAAAAGCGAATTCTTGAATGGACCTGTTTATAAACATGAATTTGGTAGCATGAAGCAATTTTGCAGAAATCAGTTAAGGAAACTCACTCACCTAAGCAAACCTTTTGATGAACTCACTCAAATTGATGCACTCAAAAGGAGGCTACCATGTGAACTACAGTGGGAGTTAGCTTATGGTCCAGATGACACAATAGATCAGTTTTTGAAATATGTTGACAAACTAGACAGAATTATTGAGAAAACGAGTAAACCACCACACCATAGTCAAAACCATTTTCAAAGGACAGGGCATACAAATTGGGGAAACACACAACATGATAAAAAGGAAACACACAATTTTGGAAGTAGTGATTCTCATCAGAGAAATCACCAGTACAACTTCAAGGGATCACAAGGACACAATTTCCATTACAAAGGTCAGTATGGAAATAATCATAACCAATCTGGTAACAGACACTTTGGAAATAAACCAAAGGAGTGGAATAGTCATAATGGTATGGGGAGAACTGAACAGGAGTTAAAAAACTGAATGAGGCTCCATTGGCGGTCCGCAAGGTAGGAGCTACTTATACACAAATGGAAAGGGCCAACCCAAACTGTCTAACTAAACAGAAAGATACCTGTGACATAACGAGTAATTATTTCAAAGAGGAATGTTATCCCATTAATGTAGTATCTGTTACAAATAATATATGACATACAAATAAACCAGAAACAAAAGGTAAGTTATTTAAAGACACTGATTGCTTAGAAAACTGTGAAGACTTAAACTTAGATTCATTCTATGAGTGGGCTGAGAGGAGCACCTTGCTGGAAAATAGTTGTTCAAATGATCAAAGTGTATTAGGAATTAGAGAACTTATGGAAGAGTCTGGTGGGCTAGGAATGAAAAGAGCACCTAGTAAGGATGATTTAAATGTGTATCTGCATACTGAAGGTAAGAGTGCAGAGGATAAAGATGATAATTTTTGTGATGTTGATTGGGAAGAAAAGGAAATTGAGGATAGTAGTGAAGATAGATGTTTTATTGGTGTAAGTGAGGAGTTGGAAGCTTTAGGGATTACTAATATAAAAGAGGATAGTAATGAAATTAGCGAGGTACACATGAACACAGTTGACAATTTCAATGATAAGGATGCCAGAATTTCAGCCAATGAGTTATTTGATCTTAATACATGGAAGAAAAATGAGAAGGAATTGACAGCAGGTAATCTTAACAGCATTAGGGGAGTAGATGATGAAATGTCAGATAGTGAGCAATTTTTGTTTAACTTATGGGTTAACAGTAGTGCCATTAAGGATGATGAAAATTTCAGAAAGGTAACACTTGATATATGTGAAACTTTGTATCCAGACTGGTGGCATAGAATTAAGTATCACATTGCACAAATGTTAAGACAGAAATATAAAGGAGAGACACACAATAGCACAAATGAATGTAGTTGGCTTAATGAAATATTCAGAAATAGTAATCAGGCCAAAGAAAATGCAATTAGGGTAATAACAGCATATAACTCTGGTAGTAATGATACAGGTAAGGATACTGGAAAGGGATACGGATTCAGTGAAATTGAAGATGACTTATTACATGAGAATATTAACAAAAAATTTGACTTTGATGTAAGCAGTCCGTTTATTGATGTGCAGATAGGATCATGGAAAGGAAAGTGTTTAGTAGACACAGGAAGTCAAGTATCTGGGATATCAGAATCATTAAGTAAAAAACTGAAAACTAATAAGGATTATGTCGAGTTACCTGTGGTAGGAATTAAAATAAGAGGTGCTACCGGGAAGCACAGTAAATCAATAAGGAGTCAGGCTTTTATTACTTTTGAAATTGAAGGAGTATCATGGTCACATGGGTGTCTCGTCATTCCTGATCTCACAGAGGATTTTATCCTAGGCATGTCTTGGATAACAAAAGTAAGTGCAGCATTTGATTGGGCAGGGCAGAAATTAATGATGACTCTACCAAGTGGTGAAGTCATCACTACGAAACTACTTCAATCAAATGTGTTTTGTATGAATAAGACTGTGAACAGTATTGAATTTACAAAAGAAGGTGAGTACATTGAAAGCCATGTCACAGATTTCGATACAGATGAGATAGAGTTTGAAAAGTTAGTAAATGAAAAAGTAGTCGAGGCTAGAGAACTAACTGAGAACCAAAAACAAGATTTGAAATTATTTTTGTGGGAATATAGTGATGTATTTAGCAATATACCAGGTAAAGTAATTGGATACCAATGTACTTTACAGTTGAAGCCACATGAACCTTTCTTTACAAAACCATACAGTATTCCAATCTCGAAAAGGGTAGCAGTGGAGAAAGAATTGCAAAAGATGGAAGTGTGTGAAATCATTGAGAGGAGTATAAGCCCTTATAATAATCCCTTAGTCACTGTAAATAAACCTAATGGACAAGTCAGATTAGTACTAGATTCCAGACAGTTAAAAAAATGTTTATACAGAGAAACTGACCACCCAGAGAACATCGATGAATTGTTATATAAATTTAAAAATATCCAAATTATGTCAAGCCTTGACCTAACTTCAGGTTTTCATCAAGTACCTCTTGCAATTAGTTCTAGAAAGTACACTGCTTTCTTATACAATGCGAGATGTTACCAGTATTGTGTAGTGCCTTTCCGATTAAACTCATCAGTCGCCGAATTTATAAGGGCACTAGACTATGTACTTGGCCAAGAAGTTGTGTCAGAATTAACAATTTATGTAGACGATATATTAGTTTCAAATCAAAGTTGGGAGGATCATTTGAAGTTATTGAAGAAGGTGTGTGAGAAACTCAGAAGAGGTGGTATGACATTAAAACTGGAAAAATGTAAATTTGGTGTGTCAGAACTCAAATTTTTAGGTCATGTCATTACTAAGGAAGGGATAAGTGCAGATCCGGAGAAAATAAAATCTATCGTAAACTTTCCATCTCCTAGAAACCGGAAACAATTAAAGTCTTTCTACGGACTCTGTGGATTCTATCGAAAATATGTAAATGGACAATGCCTTAATGTAACATGTTTAAGCAACTTACTTAGAAAAAATACTCCATGGAATTGGTCTGAAGAGTGCCAGAAAGCATTTGATAAAATTAAGAATGAACTTTGTAAGAACAGTCTTTTACACAGACCAGATTTTAGTTTGCCATTTTGTCTTCACACTGACAGTAGTGATTATGGACTAGGAGCAGAACTATTTCAGGAGAAAATTGTGAATGAAAAAATCTTCATTGTACAATTGCATTTGCCAGCAGAATGTTACTTAAACATGAGAGAACGTACACTGTCACAGAAAAAGAATTACTCGCAGTACACTGGGCGTTTACAAAATTTAAAACATACCTGTTAGGACACAAGATAAAAGTCTATTCAGACCACAAAGCTTTAAGTTACTTGCAGGAGTGTAGACTATATCACAGTAGATTAACCAGGTGGGCAATGTTCATGCAACAGTTTGATTACGAAATTGTGTATATTAAGGGATCAGAAAACGTAGTAGCTGATGCTTTATCCAGGTTACCAGTAGGAGGAGATCAGGAAATGTTTGATCAAGAGGAAGAAAAGGAATTTAAAATAAGATACATGAAGGGAATCCAGGATGAAAAGCTCATAAAGACACTTTGCAATAACATCAGGAGGGGACAGAATAACGGTCCTAATTGGAAATTGGTTAAGGACTGTTTAGGCAAAAGAGGGTATGATAAACTTGACAAGTACTATAAGGTCTTTAAGGGAACACTCTTTAGAAGAACAGATGTGGACTCTGACAATTGGAAGCTATGTTGGCCAGAGTGTGAGGCAGACAAATTAATGAAGTACACCCATGAGAGTTATGGTCACTGTGGAATACAGAAATGTGTAAAAAAAGTTACAAGAAAATATCTACTTTTATAACATGGTAAAGAAGGTGAGGAACGAAATATCAACATGTGACAAATATCAAAGAGTAAAAGTAAGCAACAGAACATGTCAGGGAGAAATGCAGAACATCATTCCAGATAAACCATTAGATTTAGCAGCTGTAGACTTTTATGGACCTTTACCTAAAAGCAAAGGTGGCCATTGTTTTATATTCGTCATGGTTGATGTATTTTCCAAACTAATTAAACTTTATTCTGTGCGAAAAGCTACAAGTAAAGAGATCATTGCAAAAATTGAGAGAGATTACTTCAAGAGTGTAGGGAAACCTAAAGCTATACTATCTGATAATGGTTCACAATTTGTTTCAAAAAACTGGAAAGCATTCATGGAAAAAAACTAACACAAAACATATCTTGATATCCGTGTACAACCCATCTTCAAACCCAGCAGAAAGGTACATGAGAGAAATAGGGAGACTTTGTAGGACATATTGTAGTCACAAACATCCTAGTTGGTCCGACCATGTAAACAACTTCGAGGATATCATGAACAGCTTGCAGCATAGCTCTACTGGGTTTTCACCATATGAAATTATGTTTCACCTCAGACCAGCAAATCTTATTTCTGAATTAATAGACTTTCCACAATGTAGCTTAATATCAATGAAAGAACGTGAAGAGATTGTAAAGAAAACCATGAAGAAACTAGGTGAAGCTAGGAAAAACAGACATAATAGGAAAATAAAGGCTACCACATTCAGAGTAGGTGACAATGTCTTAGTGAAATCCCATGAACGATCAAAGTTACTAACAGCAGAACTCAAGAAGTTCTTTGACATTTACATTGGGCCATTTGAGATTATTGAGAACCCCATCCAAATGCGTACCGATTAGTATATCCCAAGTCGAGAAAGCTGTTTGGTCTTAGGAATGTTGTTTCTTTGAAGCCGTATATTGAGAAAAGAGCAAACTGAGCCTAAAAACATGCCTTTATCTGGAAAGAATTTTACTGGAAGTAAAGAAAGAAAGAAAAAAAATGCAGTCACCATACTATGCCATGTAACACATCTCATGGAAAACGATGTTGTATCTAGACTGATTGTCACGTAATTATATTATAAGATTAGATTTCATGATTCCTATGTGTTTTTAAAGTAATTTTACAGTATTTAATGAATTGCAAAATATGTAAACTTGATAAATAAGGGATTTTATTTTATTGATGATGCTAGGAGATAAGACATGTCACCCACGCTCACAGTTTGAGAATAGCAAATCTCATAAATTTTGAAATTTGTTCATTCACTTAAATAGACCATAATGCAAAAAAAAAAAAAAAAAATAAATAAATAAATAAATAAATAAAAATAATTGTATAGTTAATAGAATATATTTTCTTGTATATGCAAGTGTGCCTTTGTTTTACATCATGCTCACCATAACTGGTTTTATTCAGCTCTGTTTATAACCCCATAAAGATACTTTGTTGGCTTATTTTGCCTCTTAATTTTGATATAACATAATTCACAAGGCTCATGAGAGAATAGTGTTGTTGAATTGAAATACTTTTGCAAACTCACTGATGATATAGGAGTTAGTACTATGTTTGTTCTAATATGAGAAAATGTTTTAACTTTAGTATTATTTTATAGTAAATTTCTGGGCAACAAATCGACATATGTATTTATGTTGTGAGACAAAGGAGGAAGTCAATGGTTGATGAAAGAATAAACAGTTTACTACAGTTGTGATAAAAAGTTGTATACAAGCCAAGACAATGATGCAATTTCTGTATCGGACTGACAAGTGGACCAAGGTACACTTGCAAGTCCTGGTGGGCTATTGTAATGTAATTAACTGCCAGAGATAAAGTTTATCTCATGCGAAAAGTACGATGCCCACAGTAGAGAGTTAAGGTAACTTCATTATGTTGCCATAACATGTGTTTAATTTATTTATTTATGAATATTTTCTTTTATGATAAATAATGGATTTGTTTGAGATGATAAATGTGGTATATTTATATGTATTTATTTATATGTGTCTTTGGAGTGTATTAAGGTCAGAAGACCAAAGAATCTGGAATGCAGGAATGTCTGCAACTTCCGGGCACATGTTGGCTTGCACGCCAATTCTTTGTCGGTATTGGAGGGAGATGGACGTGTTTAAGTGACCAGTACAGTATAATGCATTTTTAGGATATCAATGTTCGAAGTGAAAATATTGTAGTTACTAAACAAAGAGTACGAATAAATATTATTTTTAGCCGAAAGTAATTCGAACCCGGTAGTGTTTATTTCAAACAAGAAGAAAACCCAGGCCAGGCTTGTTAGAGTAATGTTTTGCAGACAAAACCCCTAGACAAACGAGATCTGCAGTGTGTAATCTTTCAGCAGCTACTAATAAATAAGCCTTGCTGAAATTGTGCTGGAACTACTCGTATTATTATCAATTACAAACACGTGGTGCGAATGTGGTCCTACCACAATATACCGCGTAAGATTCCACATCATTCAGTTATCAAGAAACGAGATAGGTAACAACCAGTACAATATACATTCCACAACATTACAATATTCTTTATTTAATGTTTGTGTTGCTTCTTACAATATTATGCATGGAGAATAAGATTGTGAATTTGGATAGCGCATTTGGCCAATGTCCCAAAAATGGGGACTTCTGTAGTTTTTGTTCTAATAAACTGAAACTTTTCAAAACAAATTTTTATTCAATTAATCACTCAATGTAACATATTTATGTATAAAAGTTTGCAAAAAAAAAGATCCAATAGAGTTTTGGCCAGTAAAGGGTTAAGGGAAAACCAGATGTAACACAAAATGTCTGGCAGAAAATCTGCTACAGGAACTACATCACAAACCCCGACTGCTCACAGATTATGCAAAGGACAATGGTAACTTCTGAAAATTCTCAAAAATACACATTTATTTGCATTGATGTACAATGAAATTCAGGGGTGATGTATACTTTGGCTGAGCTGTGAACCACAAAGCATTGATTTGCTACATAAATTACGTATACAAAACACTGGTAGCACTAACTTACAAAGTATAGTTTTGCAGGCATCTCAAAATTCTGAAACTAAACTATTTCTCACATAATTGGACAACAAAATAAGAGAGAGACTATTTTGAATGAGGATGATAGGCATACTGTTCTAAAATTTTTTGAAAGAACACAGTTTAGTTTAAGCCTACAATTGACGGTAATAGTACTGGTTTATCACGGGATTCCCAAATGTTTGAAATTTCACAACATATCAGAATTCAAACAAGTATCGATACAATCAATGAAAAATTACGCAGAAGTGACATGAACAGCAAAATATACAAATATAGAACTTCAAACAGACACATTATCTAGTACAAACAGTCCCCACATAAGGGAAAATTCCTAAGTCAGCTTTATTTAAATGGGCAAATAAAATAAATAACAAAACTGGAAATTGTCCCTCCTCTTGCAATGAATTGCTACTGGACAACTGCTTTTGTACATTAAATGGAGAGTACAGTACACATCTAATTAACACCAATGGATTTCTGTTCACAGAATAACAATCTTTGGATACTGTACTGCATAGTGTGGGAATTCTGAGACATTCTGGGTTGCTGCAGAGTGATTCATTTTCTAAAATAGACAATGTGTAGTGGTGTACACTGTTAACACACTAGGCATATTACACGGGCCACTTGTTCACTCCTTTTGTACACACATCAGTTAGACTGAGGTAGCAATGGAGTTTAAAAGCAGACATTCATACATGGCACTGAATTTAAGATAGAAGTGAATTTAAAGCAGTATTTGGAATCTCTTCATGCAATAAACCAACAGTCTGCTGCTGATTTAATGATTTCTGAGACACACTCTTGAAGACTGAAGTCAATAATGACAGCCACTACTGAAAGAAACTAGCTTCACCTCTGGATAATGATGACTGAAGAGGACAGCTCCCCACTGTCTCTACCAACAAAATGAATGCAGTCTTTGAATCAGATCAGAACTAGTTTGTTGAGTTCCTGCATGGCAATCTTCAGATCAGAAAAATAGTTGTGAAGATCAGAAAAATAGTTGTTAGATACAACACCTTTTAACACTTGAGTAAAAAAACTTGCTGCTAAATCCTGATATTAAACAGTTGAAAAATTTGATTCTCAGTGGTCAAAAGCAGCATACAATAACTAATGACAGAAAACAACTGTACCAATCTTAGAAACAAACGTGTGATAGACCTTCTCAGAACACACCCATATCGCAAAAGTGAAAAAGAGGACACAAAAATTATTAATGTCATTGGATGAAAATGATATTTTTCAGCTTAAGATAATAGAGTTACTAAAAATATTTTTAATTAAGCAACTAGTTTCAGCTCGAAAAGCCATTTTTCGGTTTACACACATAGCGAGGTCCCACGGAAATAAAAAGGCAGCAAACTCACACTATGTGCTACTGTTCATCACGGCTTACAAATTACAGTAGAAATGCTACTGTTTGTTGTACTTTAAAAACATTTAAAATGGCTTTTTGGGCCAGAACTAACTGTACAGGGTGATTCAAAAAGAATACCACAACTTTAAAAATGTGTATTTAATGAAAGAAACATAATATAACCTTCTGTTATACATCATTACAAAGAGTATTTAAAAAGGTTTTTTTCACTCAAAAACAAGTTCAGAGATGTTCAATATGGCCCCCTCCAGACACTCGAGCAATATCAACCCGATACTCCAACTCATTCCACACTCTCTGTAGCATATCAGGCGTAACAGTTTGGATAGCTGCTGTTATTTCTCATTTCAAATCATCAATGGTGGCTGGGAGAGGTGGCCAAAACACCATATCCTTAAAATACCCCCATAAGAAAAAATCGCAGGGGGTAAGATCAGGGCTTCTTGGAGGCCAGTGACGAAGTGCTCTGTCACGGGCTGCCTGGCGGCCGATCCATCGACTGGGGTAGTTGACGTTCAGGTAGTTACGGACAGATAAGTGCCAATGTGGTGGCGCTCCATCCTGCTGAAATACGAATTATTGTGCTTCTTGTTCGAGCTGAGGGAACAGCCAATTCTCTAAGATCTCCAGATACTGTAGTCCAGTTACAGTAGCACCTTCGAAGAAAAAGGGACCAAAATCTTTATTGGCTGAAATGGCACAGAAAACGTTCCCCTTAGGCGAGTCATGTTCATACTGAGTTGTTTCCCGCGGATTCCCAGTGCCCCATACACAGACATTGTGACGGTTGACTTTCCCGTTAGTGTGGAAAGTTGCTTCATCACTAAACACAATCTTTGAAATGAAAGATTCATCTGTTTCCATTTGAGCAAGGATAAAATCACAGAAATCGATTCTTTTAATCTTAAGCTGTTGATAATTTTTTTTTATGATGCAACCAGTTTTGGTCAAAGACCATTTTTGAGGACCTGTTGTACCCACAGCATGGAAACAGGAAAAATTCAGGCAAAATGGATACTTCAAAATTGTATTAACAATACATACAATGCTTGTGGATATTTAATTTATATTTCTGACATTGTATTCTTTTGATATATATAGTTTTTGCTGGTAATCAAATTCTGTAAGTGTTGCTTGTATTGTTACTATAATATTCAAACATTCTTTTCATCCCAAATTTTCCCGTATCCACGATGTATATACAACAGGTGCCTGAAAATGGTCTTCAACTGAAACCAGTCACACAGTAAAAAATTAAGTTGAATAACAGCTCAAGATGACACATACTGTCATTTCTACAACTCACTGCTTTTGGTATCACCTGTGAGTAGCTGTACGCTTTGATGACGTCGGCACTGGGGTCGTGCTGTATTCTACCACCACCAGTGCACTCGGTATCAACGCCGAGGCCTTTCACCCTGTCCATTGTCTCATCGTAGACGTCCGAATGGAAGCCAACTCACTTGTATCCTCGCACCTAGTAGCAGGAACCATAGTCAAACTTTCAACTAAATGTATCAAGAGTACTAAGCAAGAAGAAAACACAAAAGTAGCAACGTGAGTGGAAATTGTGGGATCAAAAATAATCTGAAAACATAACTTAAAGGAGCTGTTGTTATATCCACTATCTATAGGAAACCCAAACAGGGGCTTCTGTTTGTTTCTTTTTTTTTTTTTTTTCCATACCTACTGCAAATGCAAACGAAAGCTTTTGTATATTCGGACATGTGTTCTCTCGGAAAACACTGAACATAACGTGAATCATCTAGCTGACAAGGTAGTCGGCAACATCAGCACACGGCTTTTGGAGAACGGATAAATACTTCACTGCCAACAACTGAACTCTTGTAAAATAGAAATAGTCTTGTCCTGAGCTGGTCGAACAGACATTTTAAATTCTTAAGACTGAAGATAGATGAAAAGCTCTCTCAGAAGTATCATGTTCAACACCTTAAGCAGAAAATGAACACTTCTGTCTTCACTATACACTATGTCTTGGACACAAACACAAAAGCTTGTTTACTTTTGCTCTGTTATCTCATATGGTGTTATAGTTTGGGGCAATTCTGTGCACTTGGCAAGAATATTCTCATCCCTGAAAAATGCAGTCAGCAAGGTCTGCAGTGCCAGCTTGTGAACATTCAGGGTTGCCGCAAGTTTCCCCAAGTGACGTTCCCTGATTTCCAGCAAGTTTTAGCATTTTTCCCTGACAAATTTCGAGGTCTCAAGGGCAAGTAAAGACATAAGTTCACAAAAAAAATGTAAGGACTTCTGTATTTCTTCCCCTCATGAGCAAAAATCTTAAGTACTAATGTCAGCATCTTTTGTAATGAACAGTTTTTAGATGGAGAAAGAAAGACAATGGTATATAATATTCCATGAAGAGCACTGATGTTATTTTATTTCAATAAAACTAAACATATTTGGTGACACAAATACGCATTTCCTTGGAGTCGCAAGACAGATTTAAAATACCTACACTGATTTCAGAAATAACCTCAGAAAAAAGTAGGCCTATTGAAAGTAGTATATAAGGCAGGCCAAAATATACAGGTACATAGCATACAAACCGCCTGTGACTGCCACAAGTTGTTCTTCCTATCGCTCATACTTTCTAATATACAGGGTGTACATTACATCTGGGAACACTTTCAATTATTTATTGCACAAGAACCAAACATAGCACAGATATCACACATATGTCTTTTTGAAGGAAACCCTGAAAGTTCTTTTTCATGTATACCACCGCAGCATACTTTGGTGATTTGCTGATAACACCAGTCATAAACATTGCAAGTTCAGGTGCGGAGCGAGCTTTCTGCGTGTTGGAGTTCGACAAACAAAGTGTTTGCTACAGCTGTTCAATGGATGTTTAGAACAAAGTATGGTAAGAAACCACCAATAAGGAAGGCACAACAAATTTATTATGACGGGTTGCTTGTGCCCAGCACAGAGAAGCAGACATCCCAGTGTGAGTGAAGTGAATTTGGATTGCATATGAGAGACATTCATAAGGAGTCCAAAGAAATTGGTGCGTCGTGCATCCCATGAACTCGAAATGGCTCCACTGACTGTGGCAAGTCATGCGACAGAAGTTGTCTATGAAACCATTCAGATTGGAGGTAGGGTAGAAGGTCAATAACAACGACAAAGACAAGTGTTTTGAGTTTTGTTCACAGTTGCAACAATTGAATAACGACGGGGATGGAATTTTTGATCGCTTAAGTTTTAGCAATGAAGCCACTTTTCACACTAATGGGAAAGTGTACAGGCATAATTGTCGAATCTGGGGTGCAAAGCATCCACACGAATGCATTGAATTTGGGTGTGATTCGCTAAATGTAAATGTTTTTTGTGCTTTGTTGTGTCGAAAACTGTACGGGCCATTCTACTTCGCCAAGAGAACTGTCACTGGATATTCCTACTCGGATTTGTTGCAGTAATGGCTGATGCTTCAGATGCAATTGGGCTCTCCGTTCATCTTTCAGCAGGATGGGGCACCCCCCCATTTTCATCGTGAAGTTTGCGGGTACCTGAATATGGAGCTGCCGCATCGATGAACTGGCCGTGCTACAGAAGGGAACAGCTGTTTCATGAAATGGCCTCCCTGATCACCAGACCTCACTCCGTGTGACTTTTTTTCTGTGGGGACACATTTAAGATCCGGTGTATGTATGGTCTCTACCACGTGATGTAGCGGAGCTCTGGGAGAGAATACGAGAAACAAATATCACAATCGACGATGCCATGCTGGGACAGGTATGGCACGAATTCGATTATTGTATTGATGTCTGCCGGGTCACTCATGATTCGCGTACTGAATGTTTGTAAAAAAAAAAAAAAAAAAAAGATATGTACATCCTGTATAAATTATTTTCTAAGCCCCAAAATGTACTACAATAAATAAAATGTTTATAAAACAATGTACCGCACACTGTACTTGCAGTGAGAAAGTCACAATTCCTGAACTCCATCGCCCGTGGCCTCTGGCCTGCCGAGGAGCACCACAGTCCTGAGTCCTCGGATAAATCACGAAAACCCACTGCATTATACCACACACAAACAGAGCCGGCCTGGGAACAGATCGGCGAGACTAGATACGATGGGCAGGGCTTGCACATTATTGGGAAACGATGGGCTTCAAATCGGCAGACCCAATCCGTTAGAGAGACCCACAGAAATGACCTGTGGTTTTGGCCCATCATGGAAGTCCATTCATGTGGCCAGCTTTACACAAGTCACTGACATTATGTTGACGAAATGAGATGGTGGTGATAAATCCATCAATTTGTGCAAATACTCTGAGAATTAATGCTAATGAAGATAGGTAGCAACTCAACGTAAAGATGATCGCTGAACCATGGACAGACACGTAGAAAAGACAATCACACTCTCACAACTAAATTTTTGGCCATAGCCTTTCTTGGAAAATAACACACACACACACATATTCACACAATCACTCAGACACAACTCGTGCACATATGACCGTTGTCTCCAGCCACTGGGTCAACAATCTCCAAGAATCATATCAAAACAAACCACCCCTCACGCCACCCATCGGCAGCTACTAGGCTAGTGGCAAGAAGTGGTGGCAGCACTGACTGCAAGC
The DNA here is from genome assembly GCF_021461395.2 of Schistocerca americana. Classification (NCBI taxonomy): domain Eukaryota; kingdom Metazoa; phylum Arthropoda; class Insecta; order Orthoptera; family Acrididae; genus Schistocerca; species Schistocerca americana. The sequence goes on along the minus strand of NC_060119.1, from coordinate 13,221,929 downwards.
TGAGGGGAGTGGTAGGAAGTGGAGAAGCAGTAAGAATGAGGGAGTAGGGAAGCGGTGCATGTATTAAGCTGCACCCAGCCAGCGACGATGCAGGAAATCCCAGTAAACAAACTGTGTCATCTACTGAGACAAAAAACAAGATTTCTCCAGGGTTTGTTTTCCAAATTTCCCAGCAGGGCAGAAAAAAAGAGTGATACGCCTAAGTATTCAAATCCACACACAAAGGTTACCTTATGGTATGCTAGAATTCCACACAGGAGACCCTCACAATACATGAGAACTTCTCTATGCAACATGTAATTTATCCTAATTTCTCTTAATTTCATATTTTATTAATTCTGTAATTTTTTGTTTATAAATTATATATTCAGCTTTCTGTAAACTAGGTACCACCTCATCCCATGAGCTTTGGCTCAAAGTCTCAAGATACGCGATAAAAAAATAAATGTCAATCCCAAAACCTCACACGCCAATATAATGATCTGCATGCAATCATTCTGTTGATAATGGCACATTAAATTTGGAAAAAAAAAAATGCATTCAGCCCCCTCACATCATTACATCATCAGTGCAAACCAGACGATATTTCTCGTGTAAATCTACACAGCTATCTGGCAGTTCACACTTAAGGATACACGGCATTTTTCCAGCTCAATATTATGTAAAAATCAACACCTATTTCTTTCAGGCACTGTTTATAACGTATATGTTTTAAGATTTTTTTGTTGATATCAGGTAATAGATCACACTTTCTAAACAAATTAGAAGTATTTTGAATATTTTTGAACCTGCTTAGAGTTATTTAAAAAAAGTAACAAGGAAATTCTTCCTCAAACTGAGGTACCATTTAATTCAATGTTATACATTTGAAGGAGACCAAATTTTTACCAGACATGCATGACATGGCTGAGGTACTAGACCTATTTAATTCCACCTATTATGTATATTACAAGGATAAAAAAGTATCACATCTTACATTTAATATTTATAATTTTTTCCTAATAAAAATGTTATTTTTTCTATGATTTAGCTGATTCTGCAATAAAGCTTAGGTCTACTACATAAGTATGGACTACCGAAAGTTACAGAAAAAATGAGAGCAATGCTTTATAAACTTTAGGAAATATTTGTACCTGAATTCTGAAGAAAACAACTAGCGGGAAATTGCGAATGAACATATGAGTCCAATTAAACTGTGCCTCAGAACATTCCTGAAGCATAGTCTACATCCTGCAGCCTTTCTTCATCTTCAAGCTTCCTCTTGGCATTCCTTTTAGCACTTCTTGCTTCTTTGGTAACTTGAAGAGCGAATCTCTCAGCTTCATGCACCCGTTGTCTGTCACACAAAAGAAATTGATCTTTCATATTAGAGCCACATTTTATGCCTAAATTTCTCAGGACTTCCTACCTTCCTATCACTCCATCATTGAAACATAGCACACCATCTAGTACACCAACTATTAATGTATTTAGTCCTACAAAAACATTCTTGAGTAATCTTTCCCGTATGGAATGGTTGAAACTTTCATTTGTATTCTGAGTGCCCCCATGAAGACATTTACCGTATTTACTCGAATCTGAGTCGCACTTCTTTTCCAGTTTTTGTAATCCAAAAAACCGCCTGCGGCTTAGAATTGAGTGCAAAGTAAGCGGAAGTTCTGGAAAATGTTGGTAGGTGCCGCCACAACTAACTTCTGCTGTCGAATATATGTAGCGCTACACAGGCATGCTTTGCAGGCACAAAGATAAACACTGGCGCCAAACGCTCTGCATAATTGTATTAAAAAAAAAGAAAAAGAAAAAGGGGTGGCAGACAAGTTTTTCCTCCGCCTCGAGTTTCGACCACTGCATTTTCATACATTATCCAACGAAGTAAATACAAATTCCGTATTGTGCACCTTTGAATGTAGCAGCATTTCAATGCACTACGAAAATCCGACTGGCAAGACTGTTTGGGATGTTTGTCAATATGGCCAACTCTACGTTCTGAATTTTTTCCTAACTGTGAGAAGAGATGGTTCCTTATAGGAACTTTTATGAATTGTGAATAGCATGCAGTATTCTTTTCACATAAGAATAATTAGAATATAAACATTTTGCCATGTATTCTTTCATGTTTGCTGCTAACTCATTTAAATCCTGTCTGCCTAATAAACTACGAAACTAGAGTGAGACAACAGCAAACGCGGAAAAATATAGGTATCATCCCATGTTTATATTCGTATTATTCTTATGCCAAATAGTGATACAGTCAGAAATGAAGCACGGCAATTGACTAGATTTTTAAATCTAAGATGACTAATTTCAGTGCAGAATGTAATGTACTAAAGAGGTGCCTGCAAAGATTTTCAAACGGAGAAAATATTTCGCTAAACTCCCGTTCAGAATATCTTCTATCATACGCTGTCTATTATTTGGTTCTTGTTGATCATTCTCAAAGAAAGCAGGAGTGTAGGTAACAGCAAATAGCAGTCTCTTGCTATTGTTTTGCTAATGAAGTACGCGAAAGAGGAAGGTTACCCGTATAATACGGACGGAGCGCCTGACGCATAGTAATGGCTACCTGGTAAAGCTTAACTACTGAGCTTACGACTCGAACCAAACTACTGTAGCTGTATCGTCATTCATTTGACCTAAATTGTGTCTCATATTACAATGGACCAACTTTGTTTCGATTTGGAGGTGCGGCCTAAAACTTTTTTCTCCCCTTGAATTTCAAGTCTCAAATTTCAGGTGCGGCTTAGATTCGGGAAAATTTTTTTTCCTGGATTTCGAGTCTCATTTTTCAGGTGCGTCTTAGATTTGAGTAAATGTGGTACTAAGCAAAACAGGGTCCACTCAGGTCTCTAAAAATTGGTTTTATTTCATTCACAACAGGCTCAAGAAGATAATGCTTACGATATTTTGATAGTATATTTGACCACTTTCTTTTGCTTTTTGGTAACCACACCTAATAATCTGCTCCTTTAGTGCAAAGTCCATGAACAGTGTGGTCATCTGTGGACAACTTATGAAAGTAGGTGGCCCATACAGCTTTCCTCATTGCTGTATCATCATTCAGAGGTGCAGTTTGTCTAATGGCCAGTCCTTAATACCTCTGAAGGAGGTCTATTTCAGTTTCTGTCAATCTGTCTCAGCCAGACAGAGATTTTCCATCAGATAGCAATTTTCCTTTCATTTCTCTTCTTAGCTTCCTCAATCTAGCACCCATCCTCTTTTGCACATGTCCACAACACTCCAGTTTTGTTACGAAGCTATCACCATAAACATTGAACTCGTTAATTTTATTGAAAGCTTTAGATTCCCCATCACCTAGGTACTTTGTATATCTAATGTTATAAACGGGCACTGACCTCTGAAATAATTTTAGAACTCCATCACACTCCATACCTCTACTGTAACCATCATAATTATTATAACACTGATGTTCAATATGTCCTTCAGTGTTACTATGGCAGGTGTGGCAATAATTAGATAAGCACTCAACATCAAAAACTTTTCCATTCTCCACAGAAGTAGCACTTAAAACACCATTCAAGGAACGATGTCCTCGATGTTGCCATGTCCCATCAAGTGCAACAGCAATGTCCCTTGTTTCACTAATATTAACAGTTTTTTCTACTGCACATTTCACAGATGCTTTAGACACAACCGTCAAGGCACCTAAAAGTATTCTTATGTACTTGCTGAACCTACTGGGAGGAGGGAGGTCAATCACATGACAAAACGTTTGTGCAGCCTTTTTTTCCTTTTCCTATTGCACGCATTGCGTACACTAACTTCAAATTCACATCATATGAATTATGCACAATGTTCGACGTCATTTTCGAGGTAGATTTATTGCAGGATCTACACAGACCAACTAATTTTGACACTAAACCCTTCCTGCTACTTTGTTGTTCAGTTATTTCCAGACAGCCTACACCATCACATTGTTTACATTTTTCCACTTCCTTTATCAAAGAAGATAAGATACCCACACCAACAACAACAAATCCACTACAAACAGTGTAATTTTTAACACAAAAATTTGAATCACCAGGAGGTGTGCCATGTGCGAATTTCTTCACTGAAGAACTGACACGTAGGTTACTTTCAACAGTGTGGCTTGCTTTGTTTGTCAACTGGTTACCACAGAATTTCCTTTTATTGAATTTCTTGATGTGTGGCACACTAAAAAATATGTATTTTCACAAATATATGTAGCACTTGGGAAAACAAACGTTTATTAACATGTGAACAAACTGCTTCAGAACACAAAAGTAAATACTTGCAAAGATAATCATTTACAGACACTAGAAACCTGCACTGTTACCAACATATACAATGTATCATACATATAATCGCTGGAAACAGAAAGAAAGTGCACAGTTCTTTTCAAAATAATACTGGTTTCTGTAACAGAAATAAAGGGGGCATGGCAGTATACAAGGTGCGAATGTAAAGTAATGACACTGATGTGAAAAAAAATGTTGCTTACAGTTTTAGTCAATTTTCATGTTGTCTCCTTCAAAGTTCCCTTCTGATTGTACACACTTTTTTTAGCACTTCTGTCATTGATGGTAACATTTCTGGAACTCATCTTCTGTAATATCCTCCAAGACCTTCGTCACAGCTTTTGGGACATCTTGTGTTGTTTGAAAATGGTGTTCTTGACCGTCATTTTGACTCTTTGACAGAGAAAAAAGTTGCACGGAGCAATATTTGGTGAATAAGGTGGCTCTGGTAGTACTGAAACTTGTTTTGAGGTAAAAAATTACTGTACTGACAGAGCAGTATGGGATGGTGCATTATCGTGATGCAGAATCCAATTATCAGCAATGTTATTATTAGACGAACCGTTCCTCGATTGATGTGTAGTTCTCCTGCAATCATTTTCATGGATAACCTTCAATCAGATTTTACGAGTTCATGCACCCTGGCCAAGTTGACATCCATCCGTGAGGTTGACAGTCGTCCACTGCAGTCTTCATCTTCAACATTTGTTCTGCCTTCACTAAACATTTTATGCCAATCAAAAACTTGAGCTTTTCACATAACCTCCTCTCCAAAAGCCTTCTTAAGCTTACCGTAAGTTGTCGTCGCGTTTTCACTCAATTTAACGCAAAAAGAAATGGCATACTGTTGCGCAATATTATGCAGTTCCATTTCTGTGATGAGAGACACTAACACGTGTTAACTTATTACAGCACAACTCATGACTGAGCAGTTGCTTCAACATGCCGCTTGGACTAGAAGCGGCTTATAGACCAAGGTCACAGATATTGTGCCTACGCAAGCCTGCAGGGGTGCCACACCTCGCAAAGAAAATCAGTCTCATTACTTTATTGTCGCACCTCGTACATGACCGTAACTTTAAAATTTGGTATGTATAGGTCTTTTTTCATTTCAAACCCTACAGTGTATATATCAATGTAATCAGGAAAGACTATAGAATTTAATAAAGTCATTTAAAAAATTTTGATTTTTCCACCATTTATAAGTATCCTGTATCCTTAAGTGTTCGGCAGAGGATTCATCGAAAAGCCTTCAGACTATTTCTGTAACATTCCACTCTTCAACAGCACTGGGGAAAAATATCATTTAAATCTTTCTGTGGGAGCTCTGATTTCTCTTACTTTATCACGATAATAATTTCTCCCATGTAGGTGGGTGCCAACAAAATATTTTGCCATTCAGAAGAAATTTCCTGAAAACATCTCATCATAACAAAAAAACACCTTTGTTTTAATGACTGTCACCCCAACTTGTATATCATGTCAGGGTATACGCGGACAAGGAAAAAAAATTCCCGGATTTCTCAGTCAAAAATACACTTTCTCCCAAGTGAAAACATACTTTTTCCCTGTTAACTGACGGTATATTTTCTCTTGGAACAGTATAACTTATAAGTCCTTTGATTATGGTTTTATACACGGGCGTAGAATTTCCTGGCGCTTTAGAAAAAAAAAAAAAAAAAAACCACGCATTTTGGAAAGATCTTTGATGTGCAGCAACATGTATGCTGCATATTTTTGTATTAGGAAAGTATGAACTCGAATTCCACCAAACACCGCATGTTACTTTCCAAAGCATTGAAATTGAGATTGGGATGCACTTTTGTAAGTTAGTCATAGCTCATTTCATGCGATTTCGCCAGCCGATCACAGCAGGTATTCAGAGCTTAGGACACGTGATGTAGTCAACCAACAGCAACATCACTGTTAAGTAGCGCGAACACACAAACAGAAAAAGTTAATGGTTCAAATTAATGTAAATAGTGTTGCTAAACGAAACGTAAAGCCTTCACATATAATATTGGACTATCAGATTAATACGCTGCAAGAGAAGCTAAGCTTTCACATAAAATGTTGGTCTTTTATGCGCGTATTACAATTTAAGATGTATCACACAAAGGTGCCAGTAAAATTTTTAATAATGACATAAATGTCTGATCTTCCAGGCTCAAAATTCACCTAAATAGCTCATCATCAAAGAGTTGATTTTTAAATGAGAGTCAAACACTTTGTGATTTAAGAAATTCATCGTACATTACCTCACATAGTTCTGGTGTAACTGCTAGAATGGTACTTTGATGGTAACGATTTTCAACCCACCATTCGAAATATTTTCCCATGACCTGTTAGAAATAGGTTCGTTTCTGCAGTTGCCAGAGAGCGCCAGATGACAGGCATCACTGCGCAAGCGCAGCTACGATGTCGTAGGGAGCCCGCATGTTCGTACGTGTGAAACAATAAAAGATATTACATTATGTAAGAAACAAGACATCAGAGGATACTCCAAGAGAATCGGAATTTCATGACCCATACTAAAATGTTCACATTTAAAGTGCAAATTTGTATGTCCAGAATCCCACGACCTGTTATTAAGCTTTTCTATGTGGTTTTTTGGATGTAAATTTTCTTGGAGTACCAGTACTGTCCTGTATCATGTTTGGTTCTTTATTATGGCGTAATGCCAAATGTGCTAGAAGTTGAAAATGTGCACTTGAAATGCAGCAAACACAGTGTGTGGAATTAAACACTTTGTCTCAAATATATTGTCTGCATTAGTGGAAAAGATTAATGAAAGAAAATTTCTTTGGCAAACCAACAAAAATAACTTCATTGTTCTAAAAGGCAATTAACGCTTGACTGTCAGAAAGATGGAAATAAAATAAAATCTGCAACTAATAACACAGTTTAGCCTTCCATAATTATGTGAATGTATTTTAATTCACTTGATAGCTCCCAGCCACAGAAATCTGTTTTGTCTTCATTTGACGTGGGAGCAGTAAATGAAGAGGAAACAGCAAAAACACTAAATGTAAAAATGGGTCACGTGGAGACTACCCACTTCCCAACTGTAATTCAGACTGTTCTGCGCATCAGTCCCGGATCTCTAATATTTCCGAACCGGGGCAATACCCCGCCATCCCCTCGAGCGTTTGAGATAGGACGTTTAAAAAAAAAAAAAAAAAAAAATATATATATATATATATATATATATATATATATATATATATATATATGATGTGACTTACCAAATGAAAATGCTGGCAGGTCGACAGACACACAAACAAACACACAAAAGTCAAGCTTTCGCAACAAACTGTTGCCTCATCAGGAAAGAGGGAAGGAGAGGGAAAGACGAAAGGATGTGGGTTTTAAGGGAGAGGGTAAGGAGTCATTCCAATCCCGGGAGCGGAAAGACTTACCTCAGGGGGAAAAAAGGACGGGTATACACTCGCGCACACACACATATCCATCCACACATATACAGACACAAGGAGTCATATTTAAAGACCATTTTTTTGTGGGGGTGTTGTGAGGGTGACATGGTATTAGAAGGTGGAAAGTGTAACATGAGGTTGAAATGAAAATGAAAGATAAAAATATATGGGGAGAGAGAAAGGTGAACTAGAAAGCAACTGGAGATCTGGTATGAAAAAAAGGCGAAAAAGTGTAGGTTAAGTTGAGACAGCAATGTGCATAAAGGTTAGGTGGTTGTGTTGCCGCTAAAACACGTTAAAGGGCGGAGAAATTCGGGAAAATTTCTAAAAAACGTGTAATATGTCTGCTTGTGTCTGTATATGTGTTGATGGATATGTGTGTGTGTGTGTGTGTACGACTGTATACCCGTCCTTTTTTCCCCCTAAGGTAAGTCTTTCCGCTCCCGGGAATGGAATGACTCCTTACCCTCTCCCTTAAAACCCACATCCTTTCGTCTTTCCCTCTCCTTCCCTCTTTCCTGATGAGGCAACAGTTTGTTGCGAAAGCTTGAATTATGTGTGTATGTTTGTGTGTCTGTCGACCTGCCAGCACTTTCATTTGGTAAGTCACATCATCTTTGTTTTTTTATATATATATATATATATATATATATCATCAAGGACACCAACCACTTCCTTGAACGCCTGGAATCCTTACCCAATCTGTTACCCCCGGAAACCATCCTTGTAACCATTGATGCCACGTCCTTATACACAAATATTCCGCACGTCCAGGGCCTCGCTGCGATGGAGCATTTCCTTTCACGCCGATCACCTGCCACCCTACCTAAAACCTCTTTCCTCATCACCTTAGCCAGCTTCATCCTGACCCACAACTTCTTCACTTTTGAGGGCCAGACATACCAACAATTAAAGGGAACAGCCATGGGCACCAGGATGGCCCCCTCGTACGCCAACCTATTCATGGGTCGCTTAGAGGAAGCCTTCTTGGTTACCCAAGTCTGCCAACCCAAAGTTTGGTACAGATTTATTGATGACATCTTCATGATCTGGACTCACAGTGAAGAAGAACTCCAGAACTTCCTCTCCAACCTCAACTCCTTTGGTTCCATCAGTTTCACCTGGTCCTACTCCAAATCCCATGCCACTTTCCTTGACGTTGACCTCCACCTGTCCAATGGCCAACTTCACACGTCCGTCCACATCAAACCCACCAACAAGCAACAGTACCTCCATTATGACAGCTGCCACCCATTCCACATCAAACGGTCCCTTCCCTACAGCCTAGGTCTTCGTGGCAAACGAATCTGCTCCAGTCCGGAATCCCTGAATCATTACACCAACAACCTGAAAACAGCTTTCGCATCCCGCAACTACCCTCCCGACCTGGTACAGAAGCAAATAACCAGAGCCACTTCCTCGTCCCCTCAAACCCAGAATCCCCCACAGAAGAACCACAAAAGTGCCCCACTTGTGACAGGATACTTTCCGGGACTGGACCAGACTCTGAATGTGGCTCTCCAGCAGGGATACGACTTCCTCAAATCCTGCCCTGAAATGAGATCCATCCTTCATGAAATCCTCCCCACTCCGCCAAGAGTGTCTTTCCGCCGTCCACCTAACCTTCGTAACCTGTTAGTTCCTCCCTATGAAATCCCCAAACCACCTTCCCTACCCTCTGGCTCCTATCCTTGTAACCGCCCCCGATGCAAAACCTGTCCCATGCACCCTCCCACCACCACCTACTCCAGTCCTGTAACCCGGAAGGTGTACACGATCAGAGGCAGAGCCACGTGTGAAAGCACCCACGTGATTTACCAACTGACCTGCCTACACTGTGATGCATTCTATGTGGGAATGACCAGCAACAAACTGTCCATTCGCATGAATGGACACAGGCAGACAGTGTTTGTTGGTAATGAGGATCACCCTGTGGCTAAACATGCCTTGGTGCACAGCCAGCACATCTTGGCACAGTGTTACACCGTCCGGGTTATCTGGATACTTCCCACCAACACCAACCTATCCGAACTCCGGAGATGGGAACTTGCCCTTCAGTATATCCTCTCTTCTCGTCATCCGCCAGGCCTCAATCTCCGCTAATTTCAAGTTGCCGCCACTCATACCTCACCTGTCTTTCAACAACTTCTTTGCCTCTACACTTCTGCCTCGACTGACATCTCTGCCCAAACTCTTTGTCTTTAAATATGTCTGCTTGTGTCTGTATGTGTGGATGGATATGTGCGTGTGTGCGAGTGTATACCTGTCCTTTTTTCCCCCTAAGGTAAGTCTTTCCGCTCCTGGGATTGGAATGACTCCTTACCCTCTCCCTTAAAACCCACTTCCTTTCGTCTTCCCCTCTCCTTTCCTCTTTCCTGATGAGGCAACAGTTTGTTACGAAAGCTTGAATTTTGTGTGTGTGTTTGTGTTTGTTTGTGTGTCTATCGACCTGCCAGCGCTTTTGTTCGGTAAGTCACCTCACCTTTGTTTTTATATATAATTTTTCCCACGTGGAATGTTTCCTTCCATTATTTTTATATATATATATATATATATATATATATATATATATATATATATATATATATATATATATATATATATATATATATATATATATAATTTCCAAAAATAAGTTCATTTTGTAGTGTACGTCTTTCTGAAGGGTCTGATGCATGCAACATGTGTGTTCGAGGAAATGTAAGACATGTCATAAGTGTGCCAAAGTGCAGTGTCTCGTCTCCTCACACAGCATTCTTCTATCACACGTCACTGTACTTCGCTCTGTGGAATTGAAATGTGTATATTTTGTAATGGATGCCATCAAACCATATTCAGGACAGTGGAAATTAAAATGTCCTGTGGTGCCTCTCCTGTTTACAGTTGGCCGGTTTGACATTCTGTCCCTCTTTTTTTAAAAAAAAGAACTCTTCAGAAAATCTGCACTCTTTGTTCCCTACCAGCTAACAACTTGCTGCTTTGTGTGACATAAAATTAAATATACCCAGTAAAGACATGAGACAAGCAAGACAATACATGTTTCTTCAATCCTTAGCTCCTAGAATTTTTTACCCTCTAATCTTGGTACAGCTTTACATGGAGTGCTTTCCTTCTGTGAAAGAATCTATTACCTCATCAAAGTTCGTCAAACATTTTGCTACATGAAAAGTTGAAATGTCGTTGTCTAATACTGAAAAAGCTGTTAATACAAATAGGACCCAAGACTGGTGTTGTTTCCCGATCTGATTACATCTATTTTGTCACTGTCTGCTAGATAAAACAAAATAGGCCTTTCTAATACTACAACAATTGTAATACACACAAAATAAATGAGACTGTTTTGGCACAAACGGTCTTTTTTGTAAGGACAGAAAATAATTCACAAAGTACCAATATCAAATGCCTATTAGGCCAACTACAAGCAAAAAGCTTTACGTTAGGAAATAGTTTCACACTTCATTCCTACACTCCAGTTTCTCAAGCACGAGATCGAAAAGTAGTAGTATGAATTTTTTATACGAACTTGGAATCGTCATATTGTTCCATAATTTGTGTGATGCCCCCATTTCTTCTCCTTCATCATTCTAACAAACAGTCTTGTTATCGCTAATTCTGTAACTATTCCTGCCAATGCCAAAGCTTATTTGCAAGTTAACTTCATTAACTCTACCAGAATCACCGGTTTAGCTATCCCGTGATTATTCCCCGGTTAGGCGTTGTTACATGGTCGTACAACACATTTTCCGCGCTTCTTCCAGAACAGAACTTAAAGTAGCTGCTAGCTGTGGACTGTACAACTCGCCCTTACTAGTATAGTGATCTGCCCAAAAATATTTTGTCAAAATTTCATTTTCTTGTATACACCGAGAAGGTAATACGTAATCATTCTCACCTGTTATTTGTTTATTTCCACTCCTGTAGTCTGAATCTATGGATTCCGCTAGTAATTACAACAACGCTCATCATTCGCAAACACAGTCAACCACACAATCAGACAGCAGTTGGCATTCATCCGTTCAGCCTTACTTCGCTCAGCTCTGTCAGATTCCACTGACAGAGGAAACATGTACACTACGCACGCATTCACAAATCAACTTACGATTCATTCAAAATCAACTAGAATGTGTTAAAAATGTTCAAAAACCGACAGGGATGAGTTTCAACGTAATATGAATAATCGATATACTAACAAACTAACGTGCGCTGGATGCGAGTCGCTTTGTGAAACAAGGTTTTCTCCCCCCCCCCCCCCCCCCTCAAGAATATGAATTTTCCCCCTCCCTAGATTTGGACCTCCTGCGCATCTATAAATCTGGCAGCTTGGGCGCTCCAGTAAAATTTTTCCCGGTAGCATCTAGCTGCTTGCTGCGACTGCTTACACAGCCAACAATTTCTGTAGCCAGAAGCGGGAGAAGGTACTACTCAACTGTGCATGTGCATGATCGAGCTCGTAACTGTTAAAATGAATTTAATGTAAACAGTTGTGACGTCACGCTCAGCGGAGGCAATTTGCTGTTACAAAGCATTGCACAGTCTTCCTAAAGCCTTTGACACATTTTACTGTTGGCGGACACTTGTATGAGCACCGTTTTGTTGCTGTATATGGTGCATTTCCCTTGAAATTTAAGTTTTATTTTCGTTTTTTCTCTTGTTCATGTTTTATTGCTGCAGTATTGAGACACAGTAATATCCTTTGTTAGAGTATTGGTTCTTACCAATCAAAATTACAAAAATTTAACTGAAAACAAAAACAATGAAAAATTTCCCGGGTTTTTCCCCGGATCTTCCGGGTCGTATACACCCTGCATGTCCATGGCGCACTCCCCCTTCTTAGCAATAAAACAACATAAGTTGCTCTTCTTTGAATGCTTTTTCATATCTTCTGTCAACACTATCTGGCAAAGATACCATAGCACACAGGGCCATAACTGTAGTTCAACAGTGTTTCAGTGAAAATCTTTTGTGTGTTTTCAGTTGTATCGCCATCCACCATCTCACTTCCAATTTAACAGTAAACACTGAAACACTATGTTATGCAGATAACAACCAACCTTAGGCTACAATTCCCCATTGCAAGTCACCGACATCAAAAGAAAAATTCAACTGAGAAAATTGAAAAATGATGCTAACGACTGTCTCTCAAATAATAATGTATCACAAAGTTGACCAAATATTAGTTTACCAGTTACTGACCACTAATTTGCTCGGTTCTTTGCCATCAGGACCCTCTGGACCAAAGACAGGTATTAGAACATACTTAAATGTTCCTTCTGGGTCGATATCCACATCAGGAACAGCGGCAAGCTTCTCTGCTGCTGTCATTAGTGTCCTGTTAAACAGATGTTAAAATTATTCCAGAAATATTTATATACAACAGGTGAGAGAAGAGTAGTGCTGCAGTCACAATGTAAACAATACAATTCTGCCTCTAGGATTTATACTGGAAAAAATGTTTCCTTCAGAGAAATAATGATCTAATATTTGGATTTTGAAACGTGTGCCTATTGAGTAAATACAAGCATTCTGTGGAAGGTCGTACACCATCCAAACCATAAAACTATCAATTAATTGTATCCAAAGGGAAACATACTTGAGAAAGCAATAAAATTACAAAGAGAGACAACTGCATTCTCGTAGAAAGAATCCGCTGGGTGAATTCCTTCATGTTTGGTGGACTCAAAAATATTTTTAAAAAACATTTATTGGTTATTGTTTAGAAAGAGCAGCCATTTTTGTTTCAGGCTGCAAGCATTCTTCCACTTTTATAAGCGTCTGTGGTTTTTAAAATTATTCGGTAATGGATTGCCCCAGACCTTTCATATAAGAGGTATTTATTTCAGCAGACGCTGGACTATAAATTATGTATTAGGGAATACACTTTTAATGTCTCAAAGTTGTTGGTTGTAAATTTAAAAAACCCATTTTTAATACTATCTTTCCAAAGAGTAGTTTCTTAGCCTTAATACATTTTGTGGTATTACACTACTCACTACAGATACCTTTTTTTTTAGACAAACAATTATGACAAGCTTATACTTAAAAACACTTTAAAAACAAATGTTTTGAATTTTTTTCATTCTTTGGTCTGCAAATCTTTGTTAATGGACCAGATATAAATCTGAAAATTACACATTTAATAGACCTTTATGATATCAAACTTCTGTATAAATTTCAACCTTGAGATTCCATGGACAAAAAAAATTTCAAATATGAGTCAAAAATACGTTTCTTACTGTTTGCAATATCTGGGCTGATGGAAACAGTGTATAAATTACATAATTTAAAAATATCTAGGATAACTCTTTAAAAAATGAGACAATTCATTACATTATCCCATTCTCAACTTATTTGTTTTTACTATGTTGTTTACTGAACAACAGAGATATTTCTTCACTCATGTTGGGCACAGGGTTAAATGTTTGCCTAGTCACAGTCATAAATTCCAGGGGAGAAGACAACTCCTTTAATGATTTTTAACGGGCCTCTCGAATTGATCCTTTTCAAATTTTTTAAACGGGGTTCTTGGTGCTGGTAAAATGTAACATCCACATCTTGGTTTTGACGAGCAATGTTACCAACTTTGGCAATCCACCACTGTTCGCCATAGACACAAGCCACTATGTCCTTACTTTGAAGTGTCAGTGGTACAAGTTTTCCACAGTGATGACGTTCACTATCAGAGGATGTTGATGTGAACTTACAGTTGAGCAAGTTGTATGACTAAGGTATAAAACAATGAAAAGATCAGGTGCCTTTAATCTTCTGACAAGTTTTGAATCTTTCCTCCAAGACATTGGCATAGAGTTCTCGTATTTCCTCACATTTAATGAAACATACGTAATCCCTTTTACCTATTCTTTATACAGAATTTGAACATTTCTTGACGTGTCCAGATTTGGTTCTCATAGGTCCGTTGCAGACTAGCTTTTGTGGCAGCTCACTTTGTTGTACCCTTTATGCCATCACACTTATTCTTCCCAGGGCATGATGCAAGAAAGTGCTATTCTGCACCGAGCCAACGGTCTTTTTTTCTTTGAGAAAGGAGATATTAATATTTGTTTGCTTTTATATTGGCTTGCAGCACCATCAGAATAGTTCATCAGTTTGTTTATGGAACTGTCGTGCTGTTTTACGTAGTTTGTTAACTGCAGGTGAAAAGCATGCACTGCTGTAGCTTTGTGCTCAAAGTAATCATTTGCAACACAGAAACTATAACTTTAGTTTATCTGGATCTTTATAACAGAACATAAATGGACAAACTGTGGCCTGTTTGTTTACCCAGTGGTGCCCTTGTATTTCACTTGAACAACAAAGGAATAGTTTTCAGAAAAGTCAGCAAGAACTATACATTCATCAACTACCAAGGTTTGCTTTTGTCCTTCAGAAATTTATCCTGACTTTGGCAATTAAATGACACACTATTGAGTTTTCAAGGTTAGTAACCAACACTTAGAAAAACTATTCTCGTTATTTTGAGACTCCATTGTTCAACTGCACACTTCAAGGGCTCATTATTAACTAAGTGTGAGTGAACAGATGTTGGTGGAAGGGGGATGACAACACACAGATTTGTACAGGCTTGTCTACATCTACACGGATACTCTGCAAATCACATTTAAGTGCCTAGCAGAGGGTTCATCGGACCACCTTCGCAGTTCTCTATTATTCCAATCTCGTATAGAGCGCAGAAAGAAGGAACACCTACATCTTTCCGTTCGAGCTCTGATTTCCCTTATTCTATCGTGGTGATCGTTTCTGCCTATGTAGGTCAGTGTCAACAAAATATTTTCACATTCAGAGGAGAAAGTTGGTGATTGGAATTTTATGAGAAGATTCTGTTGCAACAAAAAATGCCTTTCTTTTAATGATGTCCAGCCCAAATCCATCATCATTTCTGTGACACTCTCTCTCATATTTCGCAATAATACAAAATGTGCTGCCCTTCTTTGAACTTTTTCAATGTACTCTGTCAGTCCTATGTGGCAAGGATCCCACACCGCGCAGCAGAATTCTAAAAGAGGACGGACAAGCGTAGTGTAGGCAATCTCCTTAGTACTGCCAATAAATTGCAGTCTTTGATTACCCTTCCCCACAATATTTTCTGTTTGTTACTTCCAATTTAAGTTTGATATCATGAAGATCCATTAAGTGTGTAATTTTCAGACTTTTATCTGCTCTCCTTACAAAGATATTGTAGGTCAAAGAATGAAAAAATTCAAAAAATCAATTTTTTAAAATAGTGTACATTTTGTGTAAGCTTCTCACTATAAGAAGTAGTTATACTGTATAGTGTAATAGCACAATAAATATTAAGGCTGAGAAATTACTCTTACTTTGGAAAAATACAATTAGGGTAGATAAAAAATCTACTCACCAAGTGGCAGCAGAACTCGCACATAAAAGACGGAAGAGGGGTGAAGGAAGAGAACTGGAGAGGTCTAGGAAAATTGGTAGATATCGGGAAAGTCACCCAGAACAGCGGGTCAGAGGAGACTTACCGTAAGTAATGTCTTTCCTTCTCATCCCGTACGGTAAGTCTCCTCTGACCCGCAGTTCTGGGTGGCTTAACCAATATCTACCCCTTTTCCTAGACCTCTCCAGTCTTCCTCCTTCACTCGATTACTTCCCCTTCCACCCTTCTGCCTGAAGAAGGAGCCACTGGCTCCAAAAGCTTGCCAATTACAGCTGTTTTTTATGTATGTGTTCTGCCGCTGCTTGATGAGTAGAATTTTTATCTATCCAATTAAATAGTTTAAAAAATGAGCTTTTTTAGCTTGCAATCAACAAGTTTGAGCCATTAAAAGTAGGGCCTATATTAAGGAATACATTCAGCATGGTTATCATGGTTTTTAATTTATAGTCCAGTTAATGATTCTTATTTGAAATTTCTGGGGCAACTCAGTACTGAATAATTTATATAAAAACAGATGCCTGTAAAAGCAAAAAATAGCCACTGTTTCTAAATGTTGAGAATAAAATTTTTTTAAAAATGTCTTTAAACCCATTAAACATTCGGGAATTCATCCAGCAAATATCAATTTTTTTCTGAAATGACCGAGCGACTGGTTACTTTTTTCCCTGGCCAACTAGTCCTAGCTTACATAACAGAAATTTTGATTTTTATCAATACCAACTGTCTGCTTTCACCTATCACATCATCAAAATGCTGGACATAAATAGCTCATCGAAATCAGCCACACACTGCAACGACATTTTTATCTATTCTCATAACGAAACAATCATAGGCTCCCCAACTTGCATTTAAAAATAATGCAGAAGCAATATAAATACGGAAAAAAAATGACATACTGTTTTAGAGATAAGGGATCTAAAATTCTTTTATATATTTTTTGACATAATCTCACAAGCATTTCACAACGCTGTATCCAATTTTGACAAGCCAGCTAACGCCTTTAGGGTAAAGGCACATACTGGTTTCCATTCTGTTCTCAACAACATTGAACACAACAGAAACAGATCTCTGTCTACCATCAGCTTCAGCATATGCCTTTCGTCTGAAGACTACCACTGACTGGTTGAAACTAATTACGGCATTGTGAAACAACCCATGTGTTTGTGTGGAAGTTTTGTGCATGGATATCACACACACCACATCATCAGTAGCATGCTACCTGTCAAAGGCAGTGTCAGTAGATCCAATTAAACCTTCGGAACTCAGCATTAGGGAAGCATCCGATTTAATACATCTGCTTTGACCCATGATGTCATCTATATGACAGAAACGCCTACGTCCAGAGTATACAAAATGTCGACAATATTGTCACATGTACACATGCCAACAAACCTGCAGGAAAATAGAAACAGTGAAAGTAATCTTACTTCAATGATAAAATGAAACTACAGAACAACCACGGGAAATAGGGGGTCTAGGGCAAGGACAACCTAATTTTAACAATACAAAACATCACCCCTAAAAAAGTCTCAACCTACGACATAATGCTACAGCCACAAAGCCAGCAGGAATCATACAGTTCACTCGACCTATATAGCTCAAACCAAGCCCACAATACCAAAAAACCAACATCTGCAATAACGAAAATGGCACTTACGCAGTTTAGGGGGTACATGCGCTGATCATGAGAAAAATTCCTATTTTTGAAGCAAACACATATTTCTGAAGATATAAGCATATATATGCATGGAACGCCAAAAAAGTACTTATTTTCATATGGAGGTGGGGGGAAAAAAAGATTAATTAACTGTCTGCTTTCACCAGGTTATTCATGTTGCTATGCCAATATGCTGCAGACATTTTAATATATTTCTTCACAGAGTTTTTTAGCCATAGGTAATGCTTACAATTTCATACATCCTTAGCATGATAGCTATTGTTGGCTTTGCATATTGTTGCATATGGTATACGTCCCTGTTGCTCACAGTTATCATCTTGATCAGTGCGCCCAACAACCTATATTTTTCTGTTGAGGCTGTCCATTTTGAAGTATCGTATATTACTGCGTGTGCCAAAATGGCGAGAAATTTTCCAGATTTGAGCGACTTTGTAATGGAAGATTTATACCATGTTATGGAGAACACCCAAAGCTCAATACAATGGGCTAGGCAACAAGGTCTTATGAAGAACGATATGGTGTGTGAAAATGGGTATTGTGATGGATACAACGAGATGAAGCTGGAGAAAACTACAGGGAAAGATGGCGAAATTTGGAGCTGCTCCATTGGCAGGGACTGTAGAAAGAAATGTTCAATCAGGAAAATGTCATTTTTTGCTGGCAGTCATTTAGACATTTCTAAAATTTTGCAACTGTCTTACATGTGGGTTTTCGAACTCAATAGGCAAAAGTTTTTAATGTGGGAGCTCAAAATTGGCAGCGAGCACACTGTGGTCGATTGGTGCCAATTTTGTAGAGATATCTGCCATGAACATTTCTTAATTGAGCCAATAGTTTTGGGCGGCCCTGGCCATACTGTTGAAATAGACGAGAGCTGCTTCGTCAGCACCATCGAAGTCATAGGTGCGAGAGCAATGGGTCTTTGGTGGTTATGACGTTGAGACAAAGCAAAGCTTTATGGTTGCTGTGCCACAACGTGATGCTACCCATTTGCTGCCAATTTTGCAACAGTATGTTTTGCTACTGGAACCACAGCAGTTTCTGATTTGTGGCAACTTACAACACCATAGGTAACTTGGGCTACAATAATCTAGCTGTTAATCATTCGCTTTATTTTCTCGATCCCTTTACAAACGCAACCACAAATCACATGGAGTCAGTCTGGCAAAAAGCTAAAGAAAAAAATCCTATAAGGCCTTTCAGAACTCACTGTGCTATGCTGAATAACTACCTGGCGGAATTTCTCTGGCGTCAACATTTTGGGGAAAATCCATTCCACAATTTTGTTATTAATTCCACCTTTCTTGAAGAGAAAGAGAAAGAGAGAAAGAGAGAGAGAGAGAGAGAGAGAGAGAGAGAGAGAGAGAGAGGGAAAAAAAAAATTAAATTCCGTGCATACATATGCAATATGTCATTTTTGATACAAAAAAATTTTTTGAGACAGTTAACTGATTTTTTCTTTGCATCCAAATGAAAAATAAGTACTTTTTTGGTGAAGAGCGCGTCAGATATGACTGTAACACTCAAGTTTTGAAATAAAAAAATTTTTTGTATTCAGCGCATATATATGCTTATATCTTCAGAAATATGTGTTTCCTTCAAAAATAGGTACTTTTCTCGTGATCAGCGCATGTACTCCCTAGACTGCATAAGTGCCACGAAAAGCAGAATCAGATGTTTCCCTCGACCTATACAGCTGAAAGGAAGCCCAGATAGCAAGGAACCAATACAGCTGAAAGGAAGCCCAGATACCAAGGAACCAATAGCTACAACCCGAAGAGTGGAATCAGACATTTCCCTTAACCTATGTAGCTCAAATGCAGCTCTCAATACCTACCAGCAATAATAATAATAATGAAAACAATGTAAACTTCACACACCAACATAACTCAAATAACACCACAAAAACCAAAACCTTCAACAACTCGAAAACGCAAAATCCTGTACATGCACCAGATCAATTAAAACCAACCAAAGTACGATAAATGTAAAACAGACAGAACATCAGAATTACTACAGATTAAAACCAAAATAAAAGTTTATTACCAACAAAAGCATGCAACAAAATCACCTAGGTTGACCGCCGCTACCAGTACACACACACACACACACACACACACACACAAAACTAATCAAACCTAACAAAATGCCACACACATAAAAAACCATCACTGAAAAATGAAGATTTCCAAATCCACATTGCAGCACTGGCTACCCAGACTCAAATAAACCCATGTTACCATAGTGATAACGAACCCAATATCACATGTTAAACTCAACAAACACAAACCAATTCAAAAACACACACACAACACCATTATGTCATGGGTCAAAGGAGACAGGTGGAATAGAACACTTCCAATGGCCCCTTAACTTAGTTCCTACCTCACGCAGACAGACAGGATGTGAGGACAAGAATGAATAGTTCTGAAAAATAAGATTAGTGTTTCACTTTTAAAAGTGTTAATCAGCAGTAGGGCCTCCTGGGATCTTGCTTCCTTGACTATCAGTAGTGACCAGCCATACTGTTTCTTTATAAAACAATTCCTTAATAACTTCATTGTTTAATATTTGGATTCTTGCACTGATGTCACCTCACATGTAAGATTGTTCCCCCTATTGTTATCTAGACAACAAACTTGAACTCTAAGACATGATATCACAGTATATAAAACGATTTTTACATGTTAGTCTGAGAACGTGGACAGTGACCAAGAAGGCATACACTAAAATTGCACTTACTTTAAGTTTTCAAAATGTCACAACCCCTTTCTTCTGTCATTTATCACTCTTTAACCTCTGGAAACAATCTGTTAATATAAAAACTGCACTGTTTTTAGGGTTCATGTTAAACCACAGACCTCTCTACAACTGACTGGTTGGAGAAAGGCAAGACAAAGAACTGGTTATGAACTGTTGTGTCCAAATCAATCTTTGAAATGCCAAAAACAGGATTAGTTAAAAATGTGATACCAAGCTTATGAACGACAACACCCTTAACGTGGTGGAGATATAAGACACAGAACTGATCAACTGCTCACCTAACTAATAACACGAAAATGTTAGCGAAATAAAATGCTAGAGACTAACAGGATCTCTGTGAGAAAAGGTAGTTTTGGGCCCAGGATGTTCTTTCTATTAGTCCTTCAAATATATTAAAAACTTGAAAATACCAGACCCCAATTCGAAAATGGAGCCTCACATAGGTACTAAAATATACCTATGGAATGACCTACCAACCCAACCTATCCTAGATATACACTCCTGGAAATTGAAATAAGAACACCGTGAATTCATTGTCCCAGGAAGGGGAAACTGATTGACACATTCCTGGGGTCAGATACATCACATGATCACACTGACAGAACCACAAGCACATAGACACAGGCAACAGAGCATGCACAATGTCGGCACTAGTACAGTGTATATCCACCTTTCGCAGCAATGCAGGCTACTTTCTCCCATGGAGACGATCATAGAGATGCTGGATGTAGTCCTGTGGAACGGCTTGCCATGCCATTTCCACCTGGCGCCTCAGTTGGACCAGCGTTCGTGCTGGACGTGCAGACCGCGTGAGACGACGCTTCATCCAGTCCCAAGCATGCTCCATGGGGGACAGATCCGGAGATCTTGCTGGCCAGGGTAGTTGACTTACACCTTCTAGAGCACGTTGGGTGGCACGGGATACATGCGGACGTGCATTGTCCTGTTGGAACAGCAAGTTCCCTTGCCGGTCTAGGAATGGTAGAATGATGGGTTCGATGACAGTTTGGAAGTACCGTGCACTATTCAGTGTCCCCTCGACGATCACCAGTGGTGTACGGCCAGTGTAGGAGATCGCTCCCCACACCATGATGCCGGGTGTTGGCCCTGTGTGCCTCGGTCGTATGCAGTCCTGATTGTGGCGCTCACCTGCACAGCGCCAAACATGCATACGACCATCATTGGCACCAAGGCAGAAGCGACTCTCATCGCTGAAGACGACACGTCTCCATTCATCCCTCCATTCACGCCTGTCGCGACACCACTGGAGGCGGGCTGCATGATGTTGGGGCGTGAGCGGAAGACAGCCTAACGGTGTGCGGGACCGTAGCCCAGCTTCATGGAGACAGTTGCGAATGGTTCTCGCCGATACCCCAGGAGCAACAGTGTCCCTAATTTGCTGGGAAGTGGCGGTGCGGTACCCTACGGCACTGCGTAGGATCCTACGGTCTTGGCGTGCATCCGTGCGCCGCTGCGGTCCGGTCCCAGGTCGACGGGCACATGCACCTTCCGCCGACCACTGGCGACAACATCGATGTACTGTGGAGACCTCACGCCCCACGTGTTGAGCAATTCGGCGGTACGTCCACCCGGCCTCCCGCATGCCCACTATACGCCCTCGCTCAAAGTCCGTCAACTGCACATACGGTTCACGTCCACGCTGTCGCGGCATGCTACCAGTGTTAAAGACTGCGATGGAGCTCCGTATGCCACGGCAAACTGGCTGACACTGACGGCGGCGGTGCACAAATGCTGCGCAGCTAGCGCCATTCGACGGCCAACACCGCGGTTCCTGATGTGTCCGCTGTGCCGTGCGTGTGATCATTGCTTGTACAGCCCTCTCGCAGTGTCCGGAGCAAGTATGGTGGGTCTGACACACCGATGTCAATGTGTTCTTTTTCCATTTCCAGGAGTGTATGTTTACACTAGTCTACAGATCAGCCTGTCAATGTAAATGAACACATATATACATCTTGTATGTCACAAGCATTCCCCCAGTCGAACACCATCTCCAGTAGGCCTAGACTTAAAGTACACCTAGCAAACAATACAGTCTAAGCTACCAGCCACAAAAAATAAACTTCATATTATGATCAAAACACACACTCAAAATATTTCACTGAAACAAACAAAATATCCTAGATGCCATATCACATCACACTTCATATAGGCTACCTATGGCTCATGTTGTTCACTGGACTCCAAACACGTTTATTTTTTCACACACAAGCATTTATTGCTTAGTCCAGTTTCTTGAATAAGTATCATGAGGCTATCGTGGTTAAGTTTGTCAAATTAACTGCCAAAAACATCTTTTTGATAGCAATATTCTTGAATACTGGTTGTTTCTCAGATTCCACACCCCCTTCAGAATACCAGCTTGGTGCTTTCTGGTGTTTAGATATTAGCTACACAGTCATAGTTATGCTACCAAGACCTTGTAATGGATCTGGGAGATGTTATTTTTTTACCGTATTTGTCGATACCGAATTGTAAATGTTTTCTTATAATTTTGTCAGAATTTATTATAATTTGTCTTATTATATGTTAATTTACTTCTGTTTTTGAGAGTAAAAGCATATTGATTACTATTAGAAAATGTATCCACAGTCTAATATAACAGTCGCGACACACACTGCTGTAAAAATTGTTGCCATTTGACAGATGGAGCGACACTAGCGCTCCAAGTGGCAGGTAAGGTGAACGTCAGACGCGTCGTAAGCATAATGTTTGTTTGCATCCATTGCCTACTTGATTTCCGAATTATTTGAGTTATTTTCTTGGCTCCAAGGGTTTATGTGGTACCAGAAGGCGTATATGTTTCTAAAAGTGATTCTAAAAAAAGCGCAAGTAATGACAAAAATCATGAATAGAGTGGCAAGCTACAACACATTCGAGAAGAAACACTTGTGACATTTGACAGAATTGCAGCTTACCACGTTGATATCAAAAGAATATAAACACACAGATTCACATGTAGGAAGCACAGACATGTACCTCTACATGCAAAAACGACCGTCAGCTCGTTTATCGTTCTGTAGGCCTACTGCGTTTGTCATTTTCGCCTGTTGCCACAAATACGACCTTCATCTTTATATTATTCTAAGTGGGACAAGCAACTGCAAAATAGTGGGAGAAATATGCTAAAAACATTATAATGAGCTGATTACACTACATTTCAAGAAAAACCAAATATTTGAAT
The DNA here is from genome assembly GCF_021461395.2 of Schistocerca americana. NCBI lineage: Eukaryota > Metazoa > Arthropoda > Insecta > Orthoptera > Acrididae > Schistocerca > Schistocerca americana. The sequence continues at coordinate 13,198,162 of NC_060119.1, read as the reverse complement.
AATTTTCAATCAATCAGTCAGTGCACAAGGTGCTGACAAAATAATGTCATCACACGAAAGAAGCAAGGAAAATTAAATGACTAACAACAGAAGTGAACGAAATACATACCAAAGAAATCAGCAGCCCAAATGAGCCAACTTCTTCAGTTTCTTATTTGCTTTCTTGTTGTTAGAAACTAAGTCTTGATTCCAATATTTGAGCCGGTAAACGAGACTCACTTTAACAAATATCTTGATTAACAGCAGCTTAGTTTCTTCACAACATCCAGGGGGAAAACTTGGGACAGCCATCAACAAGTTTACATATAATTCACCACAGTTTTTCTTGTGAGAATGTTCATCAAAAACTGAAGCCATCTGATTTTCACAATCCCTCAAAAATAAACAAATATTTTCACTGCAAATAACCAAGCTTCAAAATTGTCTTCGTAACTTTTGAAATGGCAATAAAATTTGTCATTTGCATCTAAGTCCTGGCTGTTGCACTTGACACAATTATGTAAAGAAAAAAGTTTCTTCAACATGTAACCAAACCCATATCTCATACTGTTTTGTTCTCCAAGGTCTGCTGGAACTTCCACATTTGGTAGCTTTGTTGAAAAACTTGTATCACTACTGCATAACAACTGTGAGACCTTTAATGTTTGAGCAGATTTCATGTCCAGTATTGCCTGATCCCAGTCAATTCCTTCACAATTACTGTATGCCACATTAGGAGAATTTATCAGTTTGCTTAGTGTACAGTTGTTAAATGCAGTACAAAACTGCCTTGGAAATGGGTTGCTGCAAAAACCACCTCTCTGCCTCATAGTTGAAAAAAAGTTTTCCAATGTGTCTTGGTTAATTTTATGTGAGAATAAGTACAATTTTGTTCCAGTCAGTACCTCGGCAGGAAGCATTTCCAAAGCACATATATTGCTTAGAAGCCCCTTTACACATTTTATCCTCAGGGAGTAATCTTTTCCATCAGAGCCTACAAATTTCCAAGAGTGAATCCATGGCTTCATCACATGTAGAACATCCAGATGCTCTGAATCACTCCTAATACAGTTCCTTAGATGCACAGGCCCTTTCACACTGTATGTATTAAAGAAATCAAAAATGTCATTAACATTCTGACAAAAGTCTGAAGTGCCAGTTGCAGATAATGGCATACTACCACAAAATACAAGTGTGTCAATACCAGCTGCCACTGTGTGGCTTAACACACGAACTGCAGTACCCACTTTCATTTTTGAAAAAGCTGGCAGTTTGACAGCTTTTTTAGTCAGCTTCGGAGCTAACTTGTATTTCCTGTGCAAGTCATTTGAATAGAGCTGAGAAATGTCCTTCCAAGAAGCAGTACCAACCAAACCATCATTTGATGTATGAATTATGTCATACCTAAATATGTTGTTTCTGATGCTCTTAAACAAATGTGGGGTATCATAGAAGAAATAGATCTTCTGCTCCTCATATACCAAACTTGGATTGTCTTGTGTAACTCCCAGTCTCTTTCTCCAGCCCACAAAATTTGAACCCCGATCAGTCACACAGGTCTTTACAACCAAGCCAATTTCCTTAAGTCTCTTGAGTACTTCATAAAATATAGCAGTCAAATGCATAGCTCCCACTGTTCCTTTACAAAAACAGTACAGCAATGGTTGTTTGAAACATGAAAAAATGCCACTAATCATTATCACCAACACACTGTTCGCAATTTTAGCTGTGCCTCATATGTCAAATTTGCCAGACATTTCATCCAATGACATATTCACAAGTTTATCATTATAAGAAAAATGTTGCACCTTTTGCTTTAAAAGATGGAATATATTGCCACTTATCCCACATTTTATTTGTATGCCTTCCACATACCTTTGTAATGTACGCACTGATGGAAGCATAAAACATTCTGACAAAAACCTGTATGCCTGAGTGCTGTAATATAATAAATTTAGATCAAACAGCTTATTTTCGTCTTTCCATCTTGCAGCACGTTTCTCTTTCAATGGCATGCTAATCTGGCTTAACAACAAGTCAAGAGCACCTTTCTTTAAATATGGGGATCCTATAGTCTTTAACATTCGTTTGTCCTTGTTCACTTGCTCCTTCTGATACAGTTTCTGTCGCTGTCTGTAGGCACTTTCCTTTTCCCATAATAGTTTCGCTCAAAGTCTAGCGATTTGCACATTCTGACACTTCACACGCTTTTGTAAGACACGAACAGCTGCACTTAATCTAACCACTTCATCGTCAAAGCAAGTCTGTGTTGACGATTCACACGAATCTGGCACTGATACATGCAGAGTTGAACCGGCTGCTTCTGTGTCATAGGACTGTTTTACTGCTTTAGATTGACTGTCGAATCTTTGTTGCAGTTTCCTCTTCATCGTCAGCTGAGGTGGCTTATTTGGAATGTCAAACAGTGTGGGTACTGCATTCCACACGAGTTTGTTGTTGTCTGCGTTCATGAACTGGTTTTGTTCGAAATGTAGCGAACAAAACCTAATATTATTATGCAGGTACACTGGTTCTTTTTTAATGAGGTCTTCTAGCCTGCTATTAACAAGCCATTTTCTGCTCCTAAAACGAAACATTCATCATTTATACACATATAGTTTGCAAGTGAATCCTGACGATACAGTTTAGTAACATGATGGTATATACCTCTCAGGATCCTTAGGAAACCTAAAAAAAGACAGCTGTGGTGTCTTCTTCCTGTTGTTGGTGCAATTTATTGTGCTACAAACGCTCCTGCCAGTAAAAGCCATTGTATAAATCAAAATAGACAACCACTATTCTCTTTCACGATCGCGCCGAATCCACAGTCTAACCTACCATCCTCTTGGGGCGCTGTAGGCAACAAAATCGAGGCGAAGTGTCGCGACTGTTATATTAGACTGTGATGTATCGAAGAATAGCAAAGAGACTGATTACAAGTGGAAACTTGTGAATTGTGTAAAATATCTTTGACGTTGGAGTCGTCTTTGACTATTGTCTTGGTGTGTGTTGACGGAAGAACAATGTGAAGGTCGCCGTCATAAATAATTTTGAATTTTGTTACTATTATTTTTGTATTAGCTAAAAAGAAGAAACTACATTTGAAGAAACTGTATTTGAAACACCAAAATGAGAGAAACACGTTGAACCACGTCTTTTCTGCAGCCGACAACGATGCATTGTGGAATCATACTTTCAACTGAAGCCAAGACTAATTTCGCCTTGCAAACGTCTAACGGAAAAGGTACTGTCACGAAATATGGCAAATTTAAGTAAATAAAAAAATAGTGATCATATTTTCAACTTGTGTCTTAGCCGGGATGCCATATTTCAACTGGGGACTGTAGCCGGGATATTGTGTTCACGAGATTTTCAACAGTGCTACGAGGAAGAACAGTTTTGTGTGTTAATACCAGTTTCTTCAGAATGTGTGTTACAGTGTTTGTGTTCATCTGGAAGTAAAAGTTTTGGAGAAGAAATGTTTCGGCAAAAAATATAATTTTCGACAGAAGAAAATACTTCAAGTATTTTGGTCAACAATCATATGGATGGAAAACGTGGTTTTGCAACAGTAGAAGAGTGTTCCAGATAAGTCACGAAACCCTCGTATTTTGTTAAAACAATATTTTTATCTTGTTTTATATTGTGTATAAATTTTTGTTCTTCACAATAACTTATGAGATTTTCGAGAGTATTGTGCCTAAAGTAGAAAGTAGTAATTTAATAGACTTCAAACATCAGGACAGGCCAAATCAAAGATAAAGGACCGATCAATTTGATTTAAAAAGTTTTCTTGTAAATTTCACGAAAGAAATTAAACAATCAGTTGACGACAATAAGACTTACTGGGATGAAAAAATTGATAACATTTTGTTGCAAGTCCAAGCAGTCAATACCCAAGTGGGTGAGCTTTCGAACAGAGTTGGCAGTGTTGAGGAAAAAATTGAATCTGTGGAACCAAAAGTAAATGAAATTGACCGGTGAAATTAATACTGTAAAAAATGAGTTACTGGTAGATAGGGAACGAAATTTAATGGATTTTAATGAGATAAAAGGGGATATTAAAAATTTGGATGAGAATACAAAAAGTTGGGTCGACAGAAGCGTCCGATCCAATGCGTCGGCTTTGACCCGTGACGTAAGGGTGTCGTGTGTGACGTCATAACGGCGCGGAGTTTGGTTTGAGTGTGGCTGTCTCCAGTTCCGTTTTATCTTATTTTATTTACTTTTCTGATCTGTTCGTTCTATCTCGTAAGATTTTTTTAAATTTAAAAACACTTATTACTTATTTTAATTATCTGTTTCCTCGAATTTCTGTTTTAGTTTATTATATTTATCTTTGATCTGTGCGTTCTATCCCATGAGATTTTTTTTTTTTTTAAAGACAAAAAACACTAATCAGCTACTGAAGCATCTTTATCTTCTATGGGTTGCAGGGGTTACGACCCCTGGGGAGGTGGGTCGGTATTCATGCATGGCTGTCTTCACTTACACGTTGTAGGTACGCAAGGCGTCTAAATTTGTTTATATTTAGTTTGCCCCCCACCCAGAACACCCCATTTCCTGTGCTTGTCCCGTTAGTGTCATTGGGCTTCTTGTGGAAAGTGTGTGTGTTTGTTTTTGTTTCCGCCATATTTGTGACGTCAAGGGTCAAAGCAGACGGTTGGGATCGGACGCTTCCGTATTTCACAAAAGTTTCAGTATAAAATGTAGGACAAAAAACTGACAATCGTTTGGTTACTCTAGAAGAAAAAGTAGAATGCAATGATTTAGAAAACAAAAAAATCTGTCAAAGAACTTAGCGAAAAAATCGAAAGTTTTAACATTGAATTTCAAAGCAAAAATTACAATGTCAACACATGTAATCTTGTATCTAGTATTCCATTGAAGCACTTTTCGGTAGATGGACCCTTACATCCTGTTGATTTTATGCTGTATTGTAAGGATTGTTTTTTACCTCACTCACCAGATGAAATAAAAATTAAATTTGTGAAAAAATTCTTGGAATGGGAAGCTTTGACTTGGGCAAACCAGATTGTAACTCTGGAAAAATTTTGGGATGATCTTAAACAAACTAGAATCAAAAGTGATTTTTTGAATGGGCGAAACTATAGAGAATCAGATGGGAACATGAAACAATTTTGCAAAAGTGAACTTCAAAAACTTATTCATTTAACAAAACCTTTGGATGACTTGATCAAAATTGATACCTTAAAGAGAAGATTGCCATCAGCAATGCAGTTGAGTTTAGTTCATTGTCCTGATAGTAATGTAGAGCAGTTTCTCAATTATATTGATAAGTTAGATAGGGTAACAACACGAACACACAGTGGGTTTACTCTGAAAGGTAATGGTCAAAATTGGGGAAATGACTTTCAAAAAAGGGAACTAAACAATTATCATGGCGTCAGTCAAAATTCAGGGGGATATAACAATTTTGAAAAAAAGGACCATAATTTTTATCCAAAACAAGAACAACATTTTCACATTAATAATCAACAAAATAGAGAACACTTTAGGGATCAAAATCACAGAAATTTTGATAGAGGTCAGTACAATAGGAACTACCAACAATCAGGTAATGTTTGGCATAGGAATGGGATCAGAAATGTTGATCAGCGTAGACGCCCCCTTGAAGGTCCGCAAGGTTGAGGCAGAAGGTGAGCATGATGAAAGGACCAATGGATGTGACTATCATAAACCCAAACATGACAGTTCCAAACCTAAGCTATCACATGAGGTTATTAGTTGTTACTTATTGAAAAAATTTCAAGAGGAAAATAATATTGATAAAGATAAAATTTTCAGTACACAAGAACATACAGTAGATAAAAGTAATTGTGATTCATTAAATTTAACAGAGTTTTACACTAGGGCAGAAAAGAACAACACTTTGTCAGATGATGTAATTTGTAGTAGTTCAGAGATGTGTGTGAATGAAAGAGAGAATGCATGCTGTGACAATGAAAATGTTGGTGAAAGGGATCTGGTAACTTTAGAAACGGGAAATAATATTTTGGGGAATAATTTGAATGTGTGTGACCTGAATATGTGTAATGATAATGATGTTGTTGATAAAGTTGATAATGATGGTAATGGTATTGATGATGATGTTGAGGAAAGGTATTTCATTAGTTTAAATAGGGAGTTGGGTATACACATGGTTGAAAATGGATTAAATAGTGAGAATATTATAGAAATTCCCAGGGATGTTACCAGGATGAATAAAGCTCACAAGCTGGATGTATGTGAAAGTGTGAATTTTGATGTTGTTGGTAAAGAATCTGACTACACAAATAACGATGACACATGTATAGCTTGTAACCTAAGTAAAACTTTTACAGATACTAATGATACACACACATTTCTTATGAATATATGGCTGTACAGTGAAACTATTTCTTTTGACAAGAACTTTAGAAAGATGCTTATTAATGTATGTGAAACTGTATGTCCTGAGTGGTGGAAAAAGACGAGATATTTTATTTTTGAAAAGCTGAAGGATAAGTACTTCAGTAGTATACAATGTGATTTGGATGAAAATTCTTGGCTATTTGAGATAATAGAGAGTACTCATGACAATTTTGTGTCTTGTACAAATTTTATAACTGTGACAAATAATACATGTAATGATATGCCATATGATTCTGATAAGTATAGGTTTGGGGAAATTGAAAGTGATTTATTACATGAGGATACAGGTTCTGAGAAAAGTGATCAATTTTGCAGTCCCTATATAAAAGTTCAAATTGGGTCATGGATTGGTAAATGTTTAATTGATACAGGAAGCGAGATCTCGGGAATATCTGAAAGGTTAAGCAAGAAATTGAAAGTGGGGAAAGATTATGTTGAAATGCCAGTTGTTGGGGTAAAGATGAAAGGTGCTACTGGGAAGAGCAGTAAATTGGTAAAGAGCCAGGCTTTAGTGACATTTTTAATTGAAGGCAAGTTGTTCACACATGGATGTTTTGTAATTCAGGAATTTAATGAGGATTTTCTTTTGGGTATGAATTGGATAGTAGAAGTAAATACAGCATTTGATTGGGTTGGAAAAAAACTTTTGTAGAAACTAGTGAAAGGGAATACATTCAGACAAATTTTGTGAACACACTTGGTGATCAGAGTAATAGAAATTTTGACAGTATCAATTTACTAAAAGAAAATAGATTGGAGAATATTGAAACTCATAGATTTGATACTGATGAAGTTGAATTTGGGAATTTAGTAAATTTGAAAATTTCAGAAACACAAAATTTATCTGGGGAGCAAAAACAACAGTTAGAAAATCTGCTGTGGAAATACAGTGATGTATTCGGTGACATACCTGGAAGGGTAAAGGGTTATCAGTGTGAGCTTCAGGTAAAACCTCATGAACCATTTTTCATAAAACCATACAGTATTGCAATATCAAAAAGGCCTGGTGTTGAGAAAGAGCTGAAAAAGATGGAAGGATGTAATATAATAGAAAGGAGTATCAGTGCATATAATAATCCTCTAGTAGTAGTTTCGAAAAAAGATGGTGGAGTAACATTGGTTTTGGACTCTACACACTTAAACAAAATTTTGTTCAGACAGACAGACCATCCTGAAAATATTGATGAGTTACTCTATAAATTTACAGATTTAAAATATATGTCAAGTTTGGATCTAACTTCGGGTTTTCATCAGGTACCACTTTCGGTTAATCCTAGAAAATATACTGCTTTCTTGTACAATGGTAAGAGTTACCAATATTGTGTTGTGCCATTTGGGTTAAATTCTTCTGTTTCTGAATTTATGAGAGCTTTGGATCATGTACTGGGGCAAGAACTTGCGTCTAAACCGATAATTTATACAGATGACATTTTGGTTACAGGGCAAAATTGGGAGGAACATTTTTTGATTTTGAAGTCAGTTTGTGAAAAACTTAGAAAAGGGGGGATGACATTGAAAGTAGAGAAATGTAAATTTGCAGTTTCTGAATTAAAATTTTTGGGTCATATTGTCACAGACAAGGGAATTTTGGCAGATCCAGAAAAAATTAAAGCAATTTCAGAAATTCTTATTCGTAAGACTAAAAAACAATTAAAGTTGTTCTTTGGGTTATGCGGTTATTACCGAAAACATATAAGTGATCAGAGTCTGAATGCACCATGTTTCAGTCAATTACTTAAGAAAAACACTGTTTGGGTTTGGGATAAAAGTTGTCAGGAAGAGTTTGATAAAATTAAGCAAGAGTTGAGGAAGCAACACTTATTACACAGACCTGATTTTAATTTACCATTTTGTTTGAACACGGATAGCAGTAATTATGGGCTTGGAGCAGAGTTATTTCAAGAAAGAGTAGAGAATGGAGTTAAGATACATTGTACCATAGCATTTTCAAGCAGAATGTTGCTCAAGCATGAGAAAAATTATACAGTCACAGAGAAGGAACTTTTGGCAATTCATTGGGCTTTTACAAAATTTAGAATTTACCTTGTTGGACATAAAACCATAGTATTTTCGGTTCACAAAGCTTTGAGTTACTTACAAGAGTGCAAATTATACCACAGTAGATTGTCCAGATGGGCAATTTTACTGCAACAGTTTGACTTTGAAATCAAACACATAAAAGGTTCTGAGAATGTAGTAGCTGATTCACTTTCAAGTTTACCAATTTGGGGAGAAAAGGAGATTTTTGAACAAGAGGAGGAAAAGCAATTTAAAATTAGATACTTGAAAGGGGTGGAAAATGAAAAAACAATTAGAGCTATGTGTAACAAAATTAGAAAAAATCAAAATTTAGATCAGAGTTGGAAATTAATCAAAGAATGTTTAGGCAAGAAGGGGTATGAGAAACTTGATAAATTTTACAAATTGCATAAGGGGATTTTGTTTCGGAGAACAGATGTAGATTCTGATAATTGGAAACTGTGTTGGCCAGAGGCAGATGCTGATAAGCTGATCATTTACATACATGAAAGTTTTGGTCATTGTGGGATGCAGAAGTGTATTCAAAAGATACAAGAAAATGTTTATTTTTACAATATTGGAAAGAAGGTAAGAAAAGAATTGGCAACCTGTGACAAATGGCAGATAGTTAAAGTGAGCAATCAAAGATGTGGTGGAGAGATGCAAAACATTATTCCGGAAAAACCTTTAGATCTTATCGCAGTGGACTTATATGGAATGTTACCAAAGAGTAAAGGTGGTTACTGTTACATATTTGTTATGGTAGATGTATTTTCAAAATGAATTAAACTATATCCAGTGAAAAAATCTACTAGCCATGAAATTATAATAAAAATTGAAAGAGATTATTTCGAACAGGTGGGTAAACCAAAAGCTATATTATCAGATAATGGTTCACAGTTCACCTCTAAAATTTGGAAAAAGTTTATTGAAAGATAAAAATTGAAGCATATACTTATATCTGTTTATTCTCCGTCCACCAATCCTGCAGAAAGATATATGAGGGAAATTGGGAGACTTTGTAGAACCTATTGTAGCCATAAACATCAAACCTGGTTTGAGCACATTCGAAATTTTGAAGATATTATGAATAGCCTACAACATAGTTCCACAGGATTTTCACCATATGAGATTATGTTTAATATTAGACCTCCAAATCTTATATCAGAACTTATTGACTTTCCTAAATGTACACCTTTAACTATGCAAGAGAGAGAAGATATTGTCAGGGAAACTATGAGGAAACAAGGGGAAAAGAGGAATAAAAGACATAACAATAGGGTAAGATTAACCACTTTTAAAATTGGGGATCTTGTTCTGGTCAAATCTCATGAAAAATCAAAAATGTTAACTTCAGAAATTAAAAAATTCGTTGATATCTATATTGGGCCTATTGAAGTCATAGAAAATCCACACCCTAATGCTTATCGTTTGGTGTATCCTAAGTCAAAGAAATTATTTGGTCTCAGGAATGTTGTCTCTTAAAAACTGTATAAACAGAAATCATAATTTCAAAATTTAAATAACCTATTATCATCTAAAACAAAAGTTCTCCACTGGAATACGCTTGTTAGAACAAAACTGCCTGTACAACCAAGTGTGTATATTTGCATGTATAAATTAATAATTTGAAGTCACATATTAATTGAAACTGATGAAAAAACACTGTTGTAACAAAGAATGAGAGAAAGATTTATTTTTACTTTTTTACAAAAAAAAGTCTCCATAGTGAGCATTTCTGAATTTTTCTAATTTTTGGAAGCTAAGTCTTCCCTGTGGGTGAAGGCATGCATGTGAGGACATGCATGCAAAGGTATAAGTTTCAAAACCAATTTTAGATAAAGCCTCATGATATATGAGCAGTTTATTGTTGTTTATACTGATGTTGTGGGGAGTAAAAGTACTCTTCACAAGAATGTGACTTGTAGTAATATTGTAGTAGAGAGGAAAGTGTACATAAATAATTGCAAAAAATTTAGGTAATACTGATGTATCTTTAGCTGTACTAAAAGAAGAAAATCATAAGAAAAAAAAATACAAAATAAAAAAAAACCTAAGTAAAAAAATTTAAAAAGAAAATCATAAGCAAAAAAAATATACAAAAAACAAAAAAATCCATGACTAATAAAAAAATATAAAAATTAAAAAAAATCAGAAGTTAAAAATATATATATATATAAAAGGCAAATATAGAGAAAAACACATTACACTATATATGTCCAATATCATTTTTACTGTACAATATGTAAGCATAATAAAATTAACATTAATATTTAAAAAAAAAATTAATCTTATTCTAGGAAATGAGTTTTACCTTTCTATTATTTTCAATCTGTATGCTGTATGTTAGAATATTTCTCATGTATGTTTTATACCATGTATATTTGTCATGTTAAATAATTTCTTTACTTGAAAATTTTGTGTATGGGATTGATGGGGAAGTATCATTGCAACAACAGCCAGTAACAAGTCCACAGATTCAAAGAGTCCAAATTTGGAAGAGGTTATCAGACTGCATCATTAATGTACTAATTGTGTAATACAGATCCATCACTGAGTGTTGTCGGGATTTTGTTGTATATGTCCATAACAACAAAAGCCCTGGGGAGCAGTTTAATAGATCTGGGAGATTTTATTTTTTTACCGTATTTGTCGATACCGAATTGTAAATGTTTTCTTATATTTTTGTCAGAATTTATTATAATTTGTCTAATTATATGTTAATTTACTTCTGTTTTTGAGAGTAAAAGCATATTGATTACTATTAGAAAATGTATCGAAGAATAGCAAAGAGCCTGATTACAAGTGGAAACTTGTGAATTGTGTAAAATATCTTTGACATTGGAGTCGTCTTTGACTATAGTTAGTCGGCAGCTAACTCTTGGTGTATGTTGACGGAAGAACAATGTGAAGGTCGCCGTCATAAATAATTTTGAATTATGTTACTATTATTTTTGTATTAACTAAAAAGAAGAAACTACATTTGAAGAAACTGTATTTGAAACACCAAAATAAGAGAAACACGTTGAACCACGTCTTTTCTGCAGCCGACAATGATGCATTGTAGAATCATACTTAGACAACTGAAGCCAAGACTAATATCGCCTTGCAAATGTCTAACGGAAAAGGTACTGTCACGAAATATGGCAAATTTAAGTAAATAAAAAAATAGTGATCATATTTTCAACTTGTGTCTTAGCCGGGATGCCATATTTCAACCTTACCAATGATTTACGCTACAATTAAAACAAAACTTATTCGCAATTCCAATTACAATAGCTACACATTTCATGTACCGGTTTTCATAAATACAGATCTTTACATACTTGGTTTAGGTGAAATAATGCCAATGCGTCACAATTATTTCAATGTGAGCAATGAAACTTCACATAAAACATGACTGCGATAAAATGCGTAATAAAATAAATATACCGAGGTCTAGAAATAAGCATGATTACACATAAAAGGGATGATTAATACAGTTCAATATTAAAAATGTGTATTCAACAAAACCGTAGTCCTACAGAACTGGAGGGGTGTGACGGTAATGGTTTTATTTTATCAGTGAAATTACATACCGGTACTGGATGTTACTAATGCTCCTGAAACCATCAAATAAATGATTACAAAGTTAATTTACCAGTTTTTCTCCCCCGGAATCCAAAACATCAGACAGTATATATAATAATGGTATGAGACAATGAAGGGAGATTATTTTAGGACGTATTTTCATCAATTTTGAGACGTTATGATTCGTAATAGCCCTGGAGACGTCTTTTACAACAATCGAATAATTTGTAGCAGTACACCGATAAAAATAACTGCTTGCAACTAGCAAGTAATCGCGCAACGCGCAACCAAACTTTGAACACACAAATAACTTCTTAACACGATACGATTACATGACAATGGACACCATACGCATACTCAAAATAACAAACCTAGGTGAACACAGCACCGGTTTTCGTACGCCTCCAAACCAACTGCTTTTCAGAGATTGTATTTTAATAAATGAAGACATACCGGAGCAGTGGATTTTAATAATACCAACAACCAAAGACAACAAAGCAACTGAACTACACACTAGAACAAGCCAGTTTATTTGATTAATTTAAAATGTGTTGTTATTTGCTGACATGAATCCATGGCTTTTTAGATTAAAGTACTGACTTCGAAAGTGGGGGCATTTGATGACAGAATTAAAAATCATTATTGACAAAGCCAATCCAATCCAATAGAGACCGTAGATCTTACACTAATAACTAAACAAGAAATTTCCAGAAACTTACCTCCGCTTATAAAAATGTCCACAGTGTGCGTTAGAAAAATGTGTAGAAGAATGAAACTCAAGGAGAAAATACGAATTGCTTTGGAAGTAAAGGATACTTATTATAAATGTCACTATCTTTATCGTAAATTTTGCATATGATTTTTACGGCTTAATGCTTTGGTTGCTATTATTGGCTCGTTGTAATACGAGAGTTTCTTATTTAAATTTGAACAAAACCATTAAACAGAGGCACATTTTCGAAGTGTTGTTTGACTGATTTAGTCACTCAGTACAAAACACCTTCCTATACTCTTTACTAGTTTCAAAAAATGGTTCAAAAGGCTCTGAGCACTATGGGACGTAACTTCTGAGGTCATCAGTCCCCTAGAACTACTTAAACCTATTTAACCTAAGGACATCACACACACCCGTGCTCGAGGCAGGATTCGAACCTGCGACCATAGCGGTGGTCTGATCCCTGAAAATGTTACTGCAACTTTTCTGAAGTGTATAATCCTTGACTCATTTGCCAGATTTATGCCTTCTGTAATCTCACTAGATAACTCAAGGAAAATAACAGAGACAGTTCTATCCTTCTCCAATCCGTGCATGTATCATGTCTTCAGTGAATTCGGAACCGACAGGACATTACGAATTTTACTTTTTTAAATGTCCAACCACACATGCATATTTCCTTGTCCAGCAGTTCATTCGGTTGGGCAGTCTCCAGTATACGTTTCCTTCTGTGTTTTGTTTGTGCAGACATACCGGAGCAATGATCATTCACGTAGATTTTAACTTATTTTTTGCCAGTGCACTGTTAGTATCTGCGAAAACAAAAACTGCTGCACAAGCTCTGCAAACAACAAATGTGATCTTACAAAACATCAAACAATGGTTCTTCAACAATAAAATGAAAACGAATGAAGAAATAACACAACAAAATCTTACATGCAGCCTTACAAATGTGGCGTACCCCGATAATATGGAGGCTATCAAACTGCTGGGATTCCTGATTGACAGCAAATTAATAATGAATGAACAAACAGTGTATGTGTGCTCCCAGCTCTCCGATGTACTGTCTGCAGAAAGTAAGTTGACACTCGGCGCCGTGGCTTATGGGAATGACTGTAAATGGGAGATGCCTCCACTGTCACTCGCTTCAGTCACTGCGCCGAGTGTCAACTTAGTTTGTGTGTACAGTAATATACCTTCTGAGGAAAACAGAAGGTGTATTAGCTGACCCATACCTTATAACAGTGCATTATGCAATATTTAATAGCCACATCAATCATGGCCTACTGTTATGGGGATATTCTGAAGGCTGCAAGTATGTGGCAGTGCTACATAAAAAAAGCAGTGAGAATCTTTGCATCAAGCTAAAGACTGCAGCACTGCAAGCCTATGTTCACCGAATTAGGAATAATGAAATCTACATCCAGTACGTGTTTTTATGCCGCATCAGAGTAAAAGAAAACCAAGGTGTTATCTGCATGAGGCAGGACATGCATAATCATGAAAGGAACATTGATACAATGGTTGCTTTAAAAATATTCAACTCATTGCCCCAGAAGTGCAGTTCCTGTCACCAGGATCATTCAAAAGGACAACTGCACAAGATATGAAAGAGTAATCTTCTCTCTCTCTCTCTCTCTCTCTCTCTCACACACACACACACACACACACACACACACAAACAAACACCGAATCGCCAAGGAAACTGGCATAGGCATGTGACTTCAAATACAGAGATATATAAACAGACAGAATATGGCAATGCCAGACAAGACATGTCTGGAGCAGTTATCAGATCGGTACCTACTGCTACAGTGGCAGGTTATCAAGATTTAAGTGAGTTTGAACATGGTGTTATAGTCAGTGCAAGAGAGGTGGAATACAGCAGCTCTGAGGTAGCGATGAAGTAGTGATTTCCCCATATGACCATTTCTCGAGCATAAGGTGAATATAAGAAATCCAGTAAAACATCAAATTTACAACTTCGCTGTAGCTGGAAAAAATCTTACAAGAATGGGAAAAACGACGACTGGAGAGAAGCGTTCAGTGTGACAGAAGTGCAACCCTTCTGCAAATTGCTGCAGATTTCAATGCTGGGCCATCAGTGTGCAAACCATTCAATGAAACAGCATCAATATGGGCTTTCGCAGTCGAAGGCCCACTTGTGTATCATTGACAACTGCACAACACAAAGATTTACACCTCACCAGGGCCCGTCAACAATGACTGATACCATGTCGCCTCTTTTCAAATTGTATCGAATGGATGGACATGTATGAGTATGGAGACAACCTCATGAATTCATGAACCCTGCATGTCAGCAGGCGACTGTTCGACCTGGTGGAGGCTCTGTAATGGTGTGGGACGTGTGCAGTTGGAACTAAATGGGACCCCTTATACTTCTAGATACGATTCTGACAGGTGACACATATGTAAACATCATGTCTACCTGCCTCCATTCATGTCCATTGTGCATTCCGACAGACTTGGAAAAATCCAGCAGGTCAATCCGACACCCCACACGTCCAGCACTTCCGCTGGCCTACATCTCTCCAGACATGAACATGTTTGGGCATACCTGGGATGCCTTGCAACAAGCTGTTCAGAACAGATTCGACCCCCTTCTAATCTAGCAGATTGATGGCCAGCACTGCAGCATTCATGGTGTCATTCCTTCCATGACTACTTTAGACATTAGTTGAGTCCATGCCACGTCATGCTGCAAAACTTCTACATACTCGCGGGGGCCCTACCCGATATTAGGCAGGTGTACCAGTTTCTTGGCTCTTCAGTGTGTGTATCATATATATTTCCTTATATATATGAAAAATGATAAATAACTCTTGCATATTTAATCTTCACACAGTCTGTCCAATCATGACTGGTAAACGACGCAGATCCAGAAATTAAAAACATCAAGTTACTGGTATTTCTATAGATACGTTAACTTTGCACACCTTATGTTATGAAAGTAAGAGCTCTGGAAACCAAGGGGCTGTTACTTCTGTTTTGCATATATATCTACTTGATTAGTTCTCATTAGTTGGAAAATAATATTGTGGAAATATAAAATCTACCACCCCAAGAAACGACAGTGAGAAAATGGATGTCATGTAAAAATAACCAAACACTGCAGAAAGTGCTAGATTCCCAATTTCTGGAATAGACAGGAAGATTTATGGGTCTCTACGTCAGCCGAACATAACGAATAGAATAGTTTGGTAAATTCCATAAATGGATATAAGTCTGCCACAGCAGCCTGTATTCAAGATGACTGTAACTGCAAAATCATCTGAAAGGAAAAAAGATCAAGGTCAATTACAAATACACACTTTCTATCTAATCAAGTGCTTCAGATGAAGGATGTTTCATTTATTTATTTATTATATGCCTTTAAAAATGCAACCAACATAATCTTTTGTGTACACAGACATAGCAATACAATTACATAAAGAACACGCACAGACTAAAAAATATTTTACGTAATTACTGTTCGACATTAAATTGTCCATCATACTGTGCGTGATGTATTCTGTAGAATCACACACATAAGTTTAATGTAATGAAACTATATTACTGTCTGAGATAATTTTTAAAGCCTATTTCGAACTCTTCTATTGTATAAAATGCTTTTTCTCTCAAAGCCACATCTGTGCGACGTCTTTAAACATATTGGTGACACATTGTGTACCTGTAGTGACAACATATTAAACTGTTTTACCCTCATGTATTTGTAACTGTCTAGAGTTTCCTTAAGTCTAGCGACTGTGATGTCTGTCTTCTGTTTTAGGTGTGTATTATATTGACGGGCCACGTGGCTACACCACCGTGGGGTCGAGGCACCTTGCCACAGTTCCTGCAGCTCCCCCCCCCCCTCCCCCCCCTCATCAGAAGTTCGGATCCTCCCTCGGGCGTGGATGGGTGTGTTATCCTTAGCGTGAGATAGTTTTAGATTAAGTAGTGCGTAAATCAATGACCTCATGACCTCAGCAGTTTGTCCCAATAGGAACGTACCACAAATTTCCAAAATAACATCAATGGATAGAGTGTTTTAGTTTGTAATAATGCTAGTTTTCTTTTGTATGTATTAGACAACTTAATATGAAGAGAAATGTAGCTGTTGGTATTTTTATTTATTTATTTTTTTAAATAGGGTTTCCAAGACTCATTATTTATAGCCCCACAGATGCATCTGAACTCCTTATTTTTGCCAAATGTGATCTTTTTTTGCTCCAGGGAAATTCCTCAATAACACAATGGCATGTCAATTAAGCTTGGAAAAATGTATAGTATGCATTTAGCAATAGCTTATCATTAACACATGACCTTAGTTTACCTAACAAATATGTAACACATACTAAGTTAGTAGAGATATATTTGGTATAATTCTTCCATGTTAATTTCGTGTGAAGACAGAAGTCAAGAAGTTTAGCTGAAGCAGTTATTGCCATCCTCTTTAATTGATAAGGTAAAGAGAATATTTACAGTTTGTCAGTATTAATACAACATTCAGTGAGATGGAACCACTTACTGGCTGCTCTGAAATGATCCCTACTTTACTGCTTTAATGCTCCTCAATTTTTACCAGCTGGAACAAAAGTGGTACCACCATAATATAAATTTTCACATACTAATCACTGGTTATGACATAACGTATCGTGAGTCACTAAAATTAGGAAGTATTATGTTATGTGGCTGGCATTTGGCTGAAATCAGAAATTAGTGGCTAGTGTTTGGTTGAAATCAGAAATCGGTCATGTGACATTCCTCACTCACTAATTTTGAGACACAGTATTGTATCCATCATATTTCGTTGTTTCCATGTTATAACTTGGATTTTTTGACAGTATGCAATTTGAAGGCAACGTCAAATAGAAGATTTATCACAAACACATCACTCTATATACAATTTGTTATAATTAAATATCTCTTAGACACATCAGTCCTTAAGAGATTTCAAGATGAAATGCATTCACTGTGGTTAGAGACGTATTGTTACAGAACTGAAAGAAGTAGGATAATATCCTAGAACACACTAATACCTTTTCTCTCCAGCTTTGCTTTTGTAACACATTCTGGGTCTTCTTATTTATGTAATAGAAGCATGTCCCACAATATTTGATGTTATTTACATGAAATGAGTTTCTTCTCTTTCATGGCTTCAAGCTTAAAAAATGAACGATGAAACTGCTGCTAGTGAAACAAGCAGTAAAGACATTTACATTATATGAAATTTATATTTTTTCTTATCACAAATAATTGACTTTTTTTTAATATGTCTTGATTCCTGAGGGTGTGGTTAGGTGGGAACCTACAAGTAAAGCTTAAGTTACTGCGAGTGAAACGAGCAGCAATCATATGTATAGTCTTGCTTGTTACCAATACTTTGTGGTTTCTTTGAAATAAGCCACGATTTTTGAGAGTGTGGTTACACACAAACCTAAGAGCACAGCTTAAACTGGGGCAAATGAAATGAGTAGCAATCATATTTGTAGTTTTGCTTGTCATAAATGCTGCGTGGGATTAGCCGAGCGGTCTAAGGCGCTGCAGTCAAGGACTGTGCGGCTGATCCTGGCGGAGGTTCGAGTCCTCCCTCAGGCATGGGTGTGTGTGTTTGTCCTTAGGATAATTTAAGTTAAGTAGTGTGTAAGCTTAGGGACTGATGACCTTAGCAGTTAAGTCCCATAAGATTTCACACATATTTGAACGTTTTGTCATAAATATTTAGTTATGATCGAATCTTTAGCAGCGCTTTCATAAATGTGGTAGTCAAGACAAAGAGCACATTACACTGTGGGAGAAAGACATCATGTCACAGTCTGATTTCATGCAAATGCCAGTCACACACTGTGGTACTTCCTGATTTCAGTCACCCATAGCATAAGAAACAGTCCCTAATACAACATAAAAATGCTATCAAGTTATTGTGTCTTTTCATATAAATCTTTTCACTTATATCTACTTTATCAGCTTTCACTTTGTAATTTAAGTTTTCTTATTTAGAAACTATCATCAGCATTACTAACACTTAGTGGAAATCAGAACCACCCACAGTAACATTATGTGTGTGGAGGATGGCTTCTATGGACTAATCCCACTAACTCTGATACGAAAGTGTGTTTCACTTTGCTTTTTGGTACTTTCGTTAAATATAGTTTTTAAGCATATGAGATAGATTGATCAAACTGTGAGGTCAAAATGCCGTGATGGAAGTGATCTGATTAATCTAAAAGAAGATGTTTTAGTCATTATTAATTAACTAAAGCAGAAATAAGGATGTAGCAGCAAATTTCGAGACAACTCAACCTTACAAAATCCGACGCCTAATACATAATGTGCTAATCAGATACAGTCTTTTGATATACCAATTAAATTATGTACAATTTTGATTTTGTAGTAATTATTGTTTTTGTAACTTTTAGCCCTTCTGTCCCCACACCAAACCAGTTTAGTCAATATATTACAAACACGATTTGCCTCCAAACAACAGAGACAGAGTGTAAGGATACCTGAACATCATTTTGGTTGTCTTTGAAATTGTTTAAACCATAATTCGATTGAAAAGTCATTGTGTAATTCTAACCTGACGCCATAAGAACGACATTACACATCACCATTGTAAAATTAGCTGTTATAGGCAGTTATCTACTAACCAACTAATAAGGGACACATTTGTTTGGTTTGACAGCTTCAGATGACAGTGTGTATTTTCTTTTCTGAGCTATGATATGGTGCAAACATTGATGGCAGCCATATTTAAATGCAGCAAACGTGGATGTTTGCAGAAATTTTTTCAGGAGTGGTCAAGGTTTTAAAATTTTTGTATTTGATATGGTCCTCAGCAGACAATTATACC
The DNA here is from genome assembly GCF_021461395.2 of Schistocerca americana. Classification (NCBI taxonomy): domain Eukaryota; kingdom Metazoa; phylum Arthropoda; class Insecta; order Orthoptera; family Acrididae; genus Schistocerca; species Schistocerca americana. The sequence continues at coordinate 13,178,609 of NC_060119.1, read as the reverse complement.
CTAAGAATAAATTGTAACATGGTATTATCAGTTTTATTGTATCTCAAAGCATTGGTAGTTGACTCAGTATATCTTGAAGAACACACTACTTTCATAACCCAAAAGGCAAGCATATTTCATAAATAAATGCAAAGTAAATCTTCTTGTACTAGTAATAATGAATATGGATACATTCTTTTCAATTAAACGATCGAAAATGACATCTGCATATGATTCAACAAATCGGGAAATTATGGCAGACAATATTCACTAAAGATATTTTCATTCATATAGTTATAATGTTTAGATTGTCACTGAATACTGCAATAGAACGAAAAAGTCAGACAGGCTACATAAACCTTGTTGAATATCACAAAACTAACAATAAAAAGTGACTGATTAAAATAGTAACTTTGAAGTCATCTGGCTTACAAAATGTAAAGCCTGATCATGTGAATGGATTTATTAGATTATTTTCACACCATCCAGTGTTTAGGGCTAGCCTGCATAATTAAAGTAAAATGAAGCTTCTTTTTTGGTTTGTTTGGATAATGTGCAACCCACAGTCAGCATTCTAAACTCCCAAAAAAACTCAAGTTAACCAGTAGAACTGACTTAACAGCCTAGAACTGAAGAAACAAGATGATACTCTAACCCCAGGTTGTCACAATATTGTGCAACATACCTACTGCACTTCAGGGTTCATAACTCTATAGCTACATGTAGGCAATGGTTTTGCCACAGTGGTAACACCGATTCCCATTGGATGACCCAAGTTAAGTGCTGTAGAGCTTGGCTAGCACTCGGATGTGTCACTGTCCCTGTCTGCCAAGTGCTGTTTGCAAGTGGGGTGCATCGAGCAGGTAGTTTGGAGAATTTAAAAAGGGAAACGAATAGCTTGAAGATTGATATATTTGAAATTAGTGAAGTGCAGTGGCAGAAAGAACAGGACTTCTGGTCAGGGGATAATGCTGGGATATGTCTAATGATGAAGAAGGAAATAAGGGTGTAGGTTAAGTTTCTATGAACAGCATAGTGAACACATTATCGTAGTCAAGAAAAAAATGAAGCCAACATCCACCACAAAATTACATGTTTATATCCCAACTAGCTTTGCACATGACGTACAGATTGAAAGAATTTATGATGAGATAAAATAAATTATTCTGATAGTTGAGGGAGAGTAAAATTTAACTTTGATGAGGATTGGAATTAGGTAGCAGGAAAACGAAAAGAAGGGAAAAGAGTAGCAGGACAAGGACTGGGGGAAAGAATGAAAATTTCTGGTAGATTCTGCATGGATCATAATTTAATCATCACTAATAGATGGTTTAAAAATCATGAAATAAGGCTGTACACATGGCAAAGACCTGCAGACACAAGAAAGATTTCAAATACATTACCTGATGGTAGGACAGAGATCTCGAAACCAGATATTAAACTCAAAAAATTTCCAGGTGCAGATATGGATTCTGCAAATATTTTTATTGGTTATGAATTGCACATTAAAACAGAGGAAACTGCAGAAAGGTAAGAAATTAACGTGATGGGACACAGATAAGTCGAAATAAGCAGAGGTTGATGAGAATTTCAAGGAAGAAGTAGGCAACTATCGACTGAAAGAAGCTTAAGAAACCCAACAGAAGGCAAATGGGTAACACTGAGAAATAAAATGGTGAAGATAGTAGAGTATCAAACAAGTAAAATGAAAAGGACCAGTAGAAATAGCTGGGTAATGCACGAGATATTGAAATGATTGACAAAGAAGAAAATATAAAAATACGGCAACTGCAGCCGTGAAAAGGAAATACAGATGTCCAAGAAGAGAGATTGACAGCAAGTGGAAAATGGCTAAGCAGAACCTGCTATATGAGAAATGCAAGGATGAAGAAGCATGTATAACTAGGCAAAGATAAATTCCGCCCACAGAAAATTAAAGAGTCCTTTGGAGAAAGGGAAGCTGCTGTATAAATGTCAAGAACTTCAATGGCAAGCCAGTACTAATCAAAGAAGGCAAAGTTGAGAGGTGGAAGATATACACAGAAGAGCAATGCAGTGTAAATTATGTTGAAGGTAATGTTATGGAAAGGGAAAAGAAATTAGATGAAGATGAGCTGAAAATATAACACTGGAAGGAGAATTTTGGCAGAACACTGAGGACTTAAGTGGAAACAAGGGCCTTGTAGTGGACAATATTCAGTGTGGATTATTGGACACTGTAGAGAGCCAACCATGACAAACTATTTTACCTGATGTGCAAGATGTAAGAGACAGGCGAAATACCTTGAGAATTCAAGAAGAATGTATCAATTCCAGTTTCAAAAGAGGCGGCTGCAGATAAGTCCGAATATTACCAAACCATCAATTATTTAGTCATGGTTGCAAAATACAGACTCTAATATTCACAGAAGAATGGAAAAAACCATTAAAGCTGATATTGGGGAATATGTGTTTGGGTTCTGGAGTATGAAGGTACACACAAAGCAATACTGAGACTACGAATTATCTTAGAAGACAGTTTAAATGAAGATAAACCTACATTTATAATTTTGTAGACCCACAGAAAGCTTTCAACAATGTTGATTGGAATACAGTCTTTTAAATTCTAAAGGTAGCTGGGATAAAATACAGAGAGCAGAAGGTTATGTAGTTCTAGCTAACAGACCGTATTGCAGCTATGAAATCGAAGAGCATGAAACATAATTTTAAACGTAATTTTAAATCTTTGTTAAATTTTTTCTCCCTTATATGGTTAGTGTCGAATATTTAACACCTTACCTCATTCTCATATTAATCAGACGTTTGAAGGTGTTTCATACATATGAGTTTGAATCTTTAAAGAATCGGGTGATGGGTTTACTGATGAGGCACGTAAAAGTTTTAGTTGATTTTTGCTGTTTTGACAGCAAAGTAACTGAGGATGGCGGAAGCAGAGAGGATATAAAATGCAGACTGGTTGTAGCTAGAAACACATTTCTCACGAAGCAGAATTTGTTAACATCTAATACAAATTTCAGTGTCAGGAAGTGTTCTCTGAAGCTATTTGTGTGGAGTGTAGCCTTCTACAGAAATGAAATGTGCATTACAAGCAGTTCAAATAAGAAGAGAATAGAAGTTTTCCAAATGTGGTACTACAGAATAATGCTGAACATTAGATAGGTAGATCGAGTATCTAATGAGGTGGTACTGAATCTAATTGGGGAGAAAAGAAATTTATAGAAGAATTTGACTAGAAGAAGGGACCATTTGGTACTACATGTCCGAAGGCATGAAGGTAGCGGTAGTTTGATAGTAGAGGGAAGTGTGCTGAGTAAAAATTGTAGAGGGAGGCCAAACGATGAATACAGTTAAGCAGATTCAAATAGAGGTTGCTGTATTTAGCCAACATGAGGAGGCTTGCACAGGAGACAGTAAGGTGGAGAGCTGCACAAACCAGTCTTTGATTCAAGACCACATCAACAACTACATCACGTTTTATTGGTAGCATTATTATTATTATATTTTCCTTATTACTATGCTTGAGACGCTGGAAACAAAGGGAATGGATACCGCTACTAGCTTCACAGTTGTGTTAGGCTTTAACCATAAAGATTGCACTGTCTGAGAGGCTAATTTTGCATTTTTGAATTGATGTGTTAATCCAAGAATGTTATTAAAATTTTATTTAGAGAAATACAATATCACTCTTTCCAACGATCTGTGTGCTGAGATGACGTGGATGCGACCACACCCTGCTCTGTACTGCTATGAGAGTATCACGCCACTTCAAGGCAGCCAATCCCGTGTCAGCACGTCGCCACGTGACCGATGGAATGACGGCAGCCTACGGGACTTTGTCCTTCCTGTTTCTTTTGCGCAATACTCTTGCCATACAACTGGGCAAGCTGACGCATTGGTTAGCTCACTGTACTCGCATTTGGGAGGACAACGGTTTAAACCCGCGTTCGGCCTTCCTGATTGAAGTTTCTGTGATCTCCCTAAATCGCTTCAGGCAAATGGTGGGGTGACAGCTTTGAAAGGGCACGGCCGACTACCTTCCCCGTCCTTCCCTAATCCGATGCGACCACCGATGATCTCACTATTTGGTCCCCTCACCCCAAATCAACTCAAACCCTCTTACCAAATGAGGCAACATAAAAGAAATCTATTGCTTCTATTAGTGAAAACACGATTTCTCGAAAGTTTTAAAAAAAAATGTTAATCATGACAAATAACAACCATCCTGTGGTTTTCCACACTCATGCAGCATATTTGTTTGCAGAACCATTATAGCCGTGGTTACGGCATGAGTGAAGAAACACAAAGTATGAAGAAAAAATTACGACTAATCGTGGTAATTTAGAAATCTGATAATTTCCGGTATGAAAAACTGTCATCATACCCACTCCTGTGTGTGAGTTTCGTCTGGGGCGAAACGACGGGAAACTCAAAGCGGACACAAGTCAGTGTAGTGCGATTTAGGTTTAACAATAAGTTGTAAAACGAAGGGCAGCAGCGATCGAGTATTCGCTGCTGCATGGTGGTCTTACGTAGCAAGACGAAAGTGGAGGAGGCTGGCAAAGAAGGCGTGGCCAATATCTTACTCACAATCTCTCGACGTCAGCTATTATCGACTGATCGAGAAAAAGAAGGAGTCCATCTTTAGGCAAAGCCTTTACAAACTATTTCATTATGCCTAACTTTATATGTAGAGGTGGCAGGAGGACGTTATTTGGATCTACTAGGTTTTGTGTAGAATGTTCTTCTCACCAGGTTTTAAAGACTTCCTCACAGACGAGTTCTTTCTGTACCAGTGTTCATCCCTAGCCCTACTGTCCCATTCACACAAGAAACATGGAAATTTGGTAAAGCCACCTTGCTGACCAAGGAGCATGCATGTTACTTTTAGATCGCCACATATCATCCAACCATGAGCAGAATAGCCTATTTTATTTAACGTTATTTCTAGATTTTCATAGCTTTTTTTCATGTGTACAGAATGTCCAACAGGTATAGATGCATACATGTTACAATTGTCTAATAAAACAGCCTTAAAACTAGTTTTGGATGAATCAATAAACATCCTCCAGTCTTCCTTGTTGTATTCAGTACCAAACTCATTCATCAGACCTGGAATGTCTGAGCAGTGCACTAAATCACCTTCTTGTTGAAAAAAGTTGGAAAATTGCTGCTCACTCTTTCTATGCATGTATATGCTGGTTTCAACTGCCAATAAGTTCTTTTCTTTTAATCTAAAGCCAAGCAATTCAACTTTTTCTTTCATTAAGCCCAGATCCCTAACCTAATCGTTAAGCTCGGTCTCAGTAAACAATTTGGGCTCTAGACTTTCTGTATTACATTGGAATTCATCATCGTCTGGTTCATCTAAATCACATTGTGCATCAGAAAATACTTCTGTTAGAACAGAATTTAAATCATCTGGTGGGTCAGGAAACAGCAAATCTACACCATGCCTTACTGGTCGGATGGCAGATGAAAGGTTAGAGTAGCTTATTACCTTTTTTGTTTTCCGTATAATGACCAGTAATATCAACACTGCAAAAGTAGCAATCATCGGAATGATTTCTTGGCTTCCTCCATATCATGGGAACAGCAAATCTAAAGGCTTTTCTCTCCTTTTTGAACCATTTTCTCAGGTCTCCAACACACACACAATATACCTTGTGTGGCGCCTAAAATTTATCTTGATGACCAAGTTTAGATCGAAAGTATGATAAATAAACCTTTTTCAAAAAGTCAACAATGTTTCTTTGGTGTTTTTAATCATAAATTCAACACAAATATAACAAAAACTGTCAGCAGAGTTTTTACAACCACGATTAAACACTGTATTGAGCACATGTACAGGAAACGAGAAAGTGAAGTTAGATTGACAGTATACAAACCACCATCTGTTAACACAAAAATAGAATTGACCTTTTGTGCCAGCAAATGTTTCCCATCTACATTTATTACACCTCATTTTAAATTATTTTAACTATACAAAAGCTGTTAAATTCTTTAAAAAATCACTTAATTTAATAAATTTAACTGTAAAGTTTAAAAAATCACTTAATTTAATAAATTTAACTGTAAAGTGTGAAGAAATGGTGGGTGATACAGTTTTTGAAGTATCATATTTAGATTTCCCACCCTAACAATAAAAAGAATAAGGTATTTTCACCAAAAAGTTTTCCATTGTTGGTCTGTGTAATTATTTGTTAATATGGATTTCTCTTCACTGTAACTTTTCTGGTGCTGTAAGCTGTATATTTTTCTCAAATTAGTAACTTTCTGCTAATTAGGAGATAGCATTTCTTTGGAAGTACAATTGTACTGACCATTCATATATGATGCAAAAACACTTCATAAAGGTTTGTTTTCAAATATGAGCTGTAACGTTACATGCATTCTGCTTAACCTTAATGAAAGTTATCTTAATCCATTTTGACGTATAAGAAATGTTTGTTTTGTTTTTTTCTCTGCATGCAATAATTCATATTGTCACAGAGTATGCAGTTTCATGGCAAGTCACATCTCCGATGGAATAAACAGCCGAACCAGCAAGTACCACAAAAGTATAGTAAAGCAGCTGCCGTCATTCCACCTTGCAGACATGTGGCGCCCATCCTTACCCATGTACATGCACAGACAGTCATAAACTTCCAAACAACGTGCTATTCTAGAACAACAAACTTATAAAAAACCGATATGCTCACTATGATACTCATTGTTTGTCGGCCTGGTAGACATTGTGCAACACATTACCTTACCCAAGTGGTATGTTATACTGTATATCACCTTTTTTTGTATGTAAATGATGTCATCACAACCACAGGACATAGATAAATAAATAATTCTGCTAGTTCAGATTGTACATTTGTCTTCAGAAACGAAAATTATTAAAACTTTGTAAAATAAAAACCCTTTACTTATGGTATTTGAACTAAGTAATATTTCATATAATTCCATTTCAAAACATCTTTACTCATGACATAGCCCTAACCTTACTTAATGATTACTTGTGGATTACTTACAAAGACTCAGTAAAAATTTATCATTTCAATGTATCTGATCTCAAATACTTTGCTTGAGGTCGGATAAACACTGGTGCAAAGTAACCATTCTTCAATAGGAATTTGAATTCTTGAAGTAAGTTATAGTCTTAAAATGTTATGAACATATATTATTTTTTCGTTGTCTCTATTTCTCTATGTATGTGGACCAGCCACAATGGTGGCTGGTAAACCAGCTGTACCTCTGTTTTAATTATCAATGGTCTATTCAGACACAGTGAGTATTCGTAGCCTAGTCATGCTGACTGGACATGGAGTAATTATTAATTCCTATTATGAATTGATCATAGTTGTATCTTCATATGGATTACCAACTAAACTGGTGAGGAAACATAGGCTTAGGAGCCTCATTTCTTATTTCCTCTACACTTCCTTCAAGTTGGATAAGGTAAGCAGGCAGTTAACCTACTTATTCTAAGTTAAGCTAACATTCCCTAAAAATGTGTATAAACTAAATCATGTGATTTAACCATCCAAAATAAGTAAAAATTCCCCTCGTAAAAAGCTCCTAGCAAACAAAGGTATTGCTAACCATGAGAAAAGTACAAAACATTCTAAGGAATAGTTGTGAAACATGCAAACATCCCAAGTTGTTGGATGTATCCATTCAGTTCTGACAGCAAATTATAGTTTTCCATAGACACTTCGAGCTTTTCGGAGTTTATATATTAATCTGTCAATTCCAAACAATCAAATGTAATAAATGTTGAGAACAACTAGTGTAGTGAACTCGTTAACTTCCTACTTTCTGTGTTAAGAGCAGCACACAAAGTTAAGACAATTCTGTCCTAGTTATCCATTTATGAAATGAGTATAAGAATTAGACCACAAAACTCAGGTTCGTTCCTGTATTTTGCAACTTTGGAGTAATCCTCAAAGCTAATAGTATCCTACTTCTGCAGAAACCCATAAATACTCCTCCTCCTACAGAAAAATCCTTGATAAAGACCATTCAAATTTTATAGCTATATTGGCCCTATATATATGCCTCCATTTTTCCTCCATTTAAACTTAAGTAATACTCCCTTTATCCCACCTGCACTATTCATAATATAATTCATGTATATATGCGTATCATAGCCTGTTCATTATTACATCACTCCCATTAAACCGCTACTTTCTCGTCTTCCCTCTTATAACTTTAGTTACCTTAATTCTATTGTATTTTGAACCCATACCTTATTACTGAGCTTCCTCTTAAATATACTACTGTCTCTTCGATATACGACTGTCTCTTGAATATACTACTCTTTGTTCAACTCAGCATGAGCAAGAAACATTATTTTGAGTAAAGTCATCTAGACCGATATTAAAATTTTCTTCACGTATTACACCACTTCAGCTCCTGCCACTATCAGAGATCGAAAAGCTTAGAACTTACAGAACAAGGTTGTCCTTGACAAAATATATGTTGTTCCTTTTACAGAGTAGCCTTTTTGGACTTAGAATGTAATCTGGATATTCTTGCCATTTATTACCATCTCTCTATGTGGTGATGGCTATGCATGTAAGAGAGAATCTATTCAGTTCTGATGTCTCTTCTGATCTCTTGTTCTTTTTAAATGTGGGCTGTGGTAAATTATGGTGACTTCCGTGAGTAATGAGTAATTCCTTAATAGTAAATGCTATCTTCTCATGCATACTTATCTAGATATTACTCATAAAATATTTATTCTCATTTATTATGTAGTGAAGTTCATAGTCAGTATGAAATAGTGACTTGTCTTGCTTCCAAATTGTTCGGTAATTGAGTAATTCAACTTATGCTTGCCAATATTTCAGGTAATGAAAGCTATTTTTCTGTGAGCTCCCTCTCCTGGATTCGATTCTCCTTGGTACAGCTCACAACCCAAGTTGAATTATTATACATCAATGGCTAGTTTGAACACCTGATTCACTTTAGGATGATGCTTTTGCTGTAGCTTGCTTAATATTGCTAAAGTCTTCTTTTGTACTTTCATCACAGTTCCAGATAGTTTTCTATTTCAATAAGTTCGATAAATGAACATCTTTCACAGCCTAGCCTCTTACAAAGCTCCTATAGAATCCAGCCAAATCTAAAAGTGATCATAGATGCTTAATATTTCTAGTCTCTGGACAGTCTTTTATAACTTGCATTCTTTCTGGACATGGTTGTATTCCCATTATTCCCACACTGTGTCCCAAAAAGTCAACTCTTGTCACCAAAAGTATGTTTTAGAAACTTTTATTAGTAACCCTTTTTCTTCCAGTCACCTCAAAATATATATCAATAATTGTCAACAGTCTTCCCAAGTCTTGTAGACTATTAATAAATCATTGACATACATGATTAATTCTTGCACTAATTCCCTCCCTAATAAATATTGAGCAGGAATGAAAACTGACACAGGAATGTCCAATTCGGTAATGGAGTAATTCAATCATGCTTGCCAAGACTTCAACTAATGAAAGCTATTGTTCTGTGATCACCCTCTCCTGGATTCCATTCTCCTTGGTACAGCTCACAACCCAAGGCGAACTGTAATACTTCCATGGCATTTACTTTAAACTGAAAAGATTTTCTTTCAAATAAGAAGGCTGTGTATGGCCTTGAGTGGTCATGTAATGCTACCTGCCAGTATACTTCCATGAAATCTATGGAAATATGAAATTCTGCTTCATCAAAGTTAGATAACATCTCTTCTGTACTCAGGGTTCTAACCCTTTCTGTCTCTTTGTGTTTATGGAGTGATCATGAATCTAAAACTAAATGAACACCTACCACAAGTCTCTTAAGTACCCACAACAGACCCTAAAAATACATTGAGTTATGTTGCTGTCTATCTCCTTTCATATTTCATCTCTCACTGCAATTCGAAGGTTTATTGGTAGTGGATATGACTTGCAAAAGGAAAAAAACTGTGTCATCTTTTACTTTAAACTTACAGAAGTATTCCTTCATTAGTCCCAAGTTATCTGTGACCACATCTTTATGTTTTAACAGAATACCTTCTAATTAAGATTTCTGTTCTTCTGGCACTACAGGTGATTCTCTTGCTATCGATTTAATGCCAACTCCTCTTGATTTAATACTTCCCTTCTTTTTCTTGTTTATTTTCATCTGTTGCAATAATATCAGTAAACACAACTAAATGAATATGCTCCTCTGATGATGGGCCTTGCTTAGATTTCAATGGATTACTTTGGAAAGCTATGCTAGCTACCTTTTTACCTATTTTCCACACAAATATTTTCTGGTTGAAATCCAATCGATAATAATTATCAAGTAACCAATCTTATCCTAACAGCAACAATGTTTGATGGAAGTTCCACTTTTTAATCGTAACTGGTAGTCATGTTTCTTTTTTAATTTGCTTCCCTTTATTACAGGTGGTTCCAGTAACACACACTCCCATTACTGGTACTAGGAGGCAACAATATTTCCTCCTCATTAGCGCTAGCCATGGTGTAAGATTAATGATGTTTTATGCACAGAATATAGGTGAACATCAACTTTCTTTCCAAAAATGTCACTCACTACTATTGGTTTACAATGTTCTTCCTTAGCTGCTACTTTTCCTTCCTTAAACAACTACTCAAGAATAGGTCTCAGCCATGTGAGGATTACTGTCTTCTCTGAATGAGGGCCTACTATTCTATTATTAGTTTGGCATGGATCTTAGTGTCAAATCTTTTTCCTGAACTTTAGGGTGAATTTTACAGCAATTCATCCACAAAGCTTTAATTTAGCAAAAATTATGTTTATATCTTTTTTAGTAATAGGTCAAATTTTGGACAACTTTTTCCATAATGAATCATATTTCGACCAAATTTTTTTCCAGAAATCCAATTGTTTGTCGTATTTTTAAGTACACAAGAATATAAACACGAAAATTTTGCTCACATGACAATGTTTGAGGTAATGTTGTCGCAATTAAACACAATTACTACAAAGATTTATTTATCGGGTTTATAGCAGACAAGCAGTGTAACACATTATGTAGTCCGTTCACTGATATAAAGATTGTTGCACAGAGTCTACAAAACATTCTCGAAGCCAACAAGGGTGGCTTCTGGCGTAATAAACGTAGCACAAGTAGTCGCCCCATTCAGTTTGAATACAAACTTAGTCCTATTCGACAAAACCAGGGGAGAAATTCTTCAGCAATGACAAGGAAATATTATTTTATAAACTATATGAAGTTAAGGTTAATGGGGGAAACGGCTTTAACGTGTAAAAACACTGCAACACCTCCAAACACAGTAGCTGCACGAAGATAAGTGCTGAAAAGGACAGCAGACGAACGCTGTTATTTGAGTAGACATGTCCATCTTCAGAGGTGCAAGAACTTGTTTAAGATGGTGGTGTCTTGCAATGTCCTATTGGAGAAGCTGAAGAATCCCCGCTTCAGACAGTTCTTGAAGTACAAAATAAATCCAGTTCCAGATGAAGCTACGCTGAGAAACGACTATTTATCTGTGTGCTACGGGGAAGTGCTCGACAAAATACGAACTAAAGTTGTTGACCAAGAGATTAGGGCGTCTATCGGAAATCACTAATTTGGATAGGGGTTAAATTGTAAATACTTTTGTTGGTGTCCTTAAAGTTGACGGACCTGGAGAAATGTTTCTCCTAAGGGTGTGAAGCTCTCAGCAGAATAAACAGCTCGACAACTGCCTTTGCGTTTGACAACTCAATGAAGCTACTGTCACTGTTGGTGTGAATAGAGACCAATAAATGGTGCTTCATACATGGCTGTAGCAGCCTACAGACTTCAGAGTCTCTATCCCAGTGTGGCACACATCACTTGCCTTGCACACGCATTGTACAGAGCTGTAGAAGAGGTGAAATTAAATTGCACTGATGTGAGCCAACCGATCTCCTCCAGCAAGAAAATCTATGTGAAAGCTCCACTAAGAGTACAAAAATTAAAGAACAGGGAGCTTCCCTCCATTTCCCCCTCAGCTTGTACTTACACAATGAGGTTCTTGGGTTAATGTTGTTGAGTATTACTGTACCTATTACACCAAAACAAGACGATCTTTTCTGAGCCTGATAGTGATTAATAAAGTGCTATCAGAACTGCCAAAGAGTTCTTTACAGATATGTTGTCTCTAAACTTGACATACATCAACGCGCTCTGTCATCTGAACAAGACACAGGTGCAAAGATGCGAACTGGTGCCAGTGCCATAGAGACTCTCCACTTGCGCGAGTTCCACCTGCGCCACTGTCGGCGCTGAGCATGGAGGTAAGAATAGAGGGAGACACCGTGATGTCACAGCTGTGAAGCTATGTGAAGCCGAGGGTAGCCATCTCAATCTGACCAAAACATTGCTGCTGTAAGCTTGTGTGCATAGGCTTGTCGCTCACTTTTGGAAGGATTTTGCGCTATTATGGTGACTTGTGTGGTGTTCGGATGTACGAATCTTTCTGATTGTGATGCAAAATGGAAGGGAATAACATTTCATGTGTAAGTTGTCTCGTTAAGTGTGATTTTACAACTTCATTGTAAATGAACGTGTGCTACATCGGTACTTGTACTATAGCGTGTTTTTGTCCTGTAGATTTCCTAAAAATGAAAGTCAGAAAGCTCTGTGGGAGAATGCCGTGAGGAGGAAGAATTGGTGTGCGTCTAAATGGAGCACTATATGTTCTCAGCATTTCCGAGAAGAGGACATAGACCGAACTTCCGTTTCAACAGTAAGGCTCTGAGAAAATGCTGTACCATCAGTTTTCCCTACACACCCAAAACATTTGCAAAAGGTATGTTAATTCAAAGAATTAAATTCTTAGTTTTCAAGTTCACGTTTCAGTATAATACGTACGTATCGTCGATAATCGAAGTGTTGAGTAACTCACTTTATCTTCATCATGTACCAAATTAAAAGCTAACACTACATTAACTGGCCTAAACAGGACACTGTGTAGATTTGCCATTCTATGTACCACATTTCAGTAAATATTGGTGGTAATGAAGAGTGTTTCCCAGTAGTGTAACGTAACTGAAATGTCCCAGCATGTATTACAAACAAGATGTATTTATGGGTCTTTGGAGGGAGGGTATAGCTAACTTAGTTTTCAGTTTCTATTATTTAGTTTGTGATACACGTTTATTACTGAATTAACAACATTGTATCGTTTACATTGAAGGCTAGCTGTTCGTAATATTACATTAAAAACTATTTTTAATCAGAAGAAATGCGGAATTTCGCCTTTACGAGATTTTATTTTAAACAAAATCTTTGAAACAACCAATCTGATGACGTTACATGCGTATATGGTGCAATTAGTAACTGTAATACACGCAGCGCTATAGCACACTGACAATGTTTTGGTCAGAGTGTCATGGCAGCGAGCCACGCCCCCATGGCTTCAAAACATAGTACGGCTGGGATACGTAGCGCCATCTCCCCTTATTCTTACCTCCATGGCGCTGAGGGTAAAGATATCGACCTCGCCTCAGCCAATTGCTGACCGATTACAGTCCGCCAATGACCAGACGACAATGGAAAGAAGCCTGCTCGGACGATAGAAGAGCAGCTCTCGCCCACTTGTTTATAGATCATCGTCCAGGGCTGACTTGGACAGGGAACATCATTTAGTGAACTCTTAAAAGTGAACAGACAGTTCTTGTAAAAATTTCATTTGCTATGTACTGTGAAGTTTACCTTCAATCATTTGCACTTAGCCATTGAGGGCCTCTTTTGTCTTATATTACATGCAGTATTGCAGACTTAATCATTCAACAAGTCACAAAGACAAGTAAACCTTTTTTAACTCATTTGTGTGACTTTGTTGCTAATTTGTTGGAGTGTTGTTGAACCTTCATTCACCTATCCTGTCACCTGACCCTGAGGCACAGTTGTGTAATAGTGGCAGGGACAAATTTTCTTAGCGGTGTGCTGCACCAGAAGCCATTCCACAAACTCTCAAACTCGGCCTGCCATAACACGGTGGCAACTCGGCCTCCACAGCAGTATCGACGAGCCCTTTACAAAACTGGTGACATGAGTTTACAAAACAACGCCAACTTTCCAATGGTATCAAAAGGCATAACATGAATGTAAGCCGATGGTACTCAACTGTGTGATGCCCTGTCTATTGTGCAACACAAGCAAAGTGAGTTGCATTGAGCTCGTGTTCATCTGATCAATAAAGTGAACAACAAACTGCAAGGTGTTCTCCAGTCAATCAGCATATTAGTACTTACATTACTGTTCACACAACAATTTGACACCCGGCACGGTGGCTGATGGGAGCGACAGCTGCTGGAGATACCTTCACATCAGCCACCTTCACATCAGCCACCACACTAAGTGTCAACCTAGTTTCTGATGATGTTGTTTACATTACTAGAATGAATTGTCTATGCCTCGTTACTTCCTTGATTATTTCTCCTATTATTATTCCACATCCTTACTTCACAATACTTCATATTACTTTTTCGTTAAAATGTGTGTGGATACCTTTCTCTTCATTATTGTCTGGTTGGCAGTTGTCACCTTGTGCGTAGTCTCCTCATTCTTTGTTCAGTATATCAATACCTTTGATAAATGTCAATAAACAGTTTGCCGTCATCTGCTAAAATATTATATATCTTTCTTGACATAGTTAGGTATCCTCTGCACCAACACTTTAATTACAGGCTGTACTCTATAGGATTGTCCACGTATTTTGAGCTCTTTAGCTACCACTCAATATACAGGGTGTCCCAGCTTTTTAGCTACCACTCAATATACAGGGTGTCCCAAAATAATGTATACGCTCTTTGAAACAGGGAATATCGTTAATTAAAGGAGACAGAAATACAATTTTTATGGGTAATAATTAAGAAGGCGGTGAAAAACATAACAATGATTTCTTCTGTTTCAGGACTGTCAGCGAACATGGCGTTATCGTTTGAACAAAGGAAATGGATGCTAAAGTGTTACTGGAAAACAGAGAATGTGAGTGTCGTTTGCTGACATGTTGTTGTTGTTGTTGTCTTCAGTCCTGAGACTGGTTTGATGCAGCTCTCCATGCTACTCTATCCTGTGCAAGCTTCTTCATCTCCCAGTACCTACTGCAACCTACATCCTTCTGAATCTGCTTAACGTATTCATTTCATGGTCTCCCTCTATGATTTTTACCCTCCACGCTGCCCTCCAATGCTAAATTTGTGATCCCTTCATGCCTCAAAACATGTCCTACCAACCGATCCCTTCTTCTAGTCAAGTTGTGCCACAAACTACTCTTCTCCCCAATCCTATTCAATACCTCCTCATTAGTTACGTGATCTACCCACCTTATCTTTAGCATTCTTCTGTAGCGCCACATTTTGAAAGCTTCTATTCTCTTCTTGTCCAAACTAGTTATTGTCCATGTTTCACTTACATACATGGCTATACTCCATACAAATACTTTCAGAAACGACTTCCTGACACTTAAATCTATACTCGACGTTAACAAATTTCTCTTCTTCAGAAACGATTTCCTTGCCATTGCCAGTCTGCATTTTATATCCTCTCTACTTCGACCCTCATCAGTTATTTTACTCCCCAAATAGCAAAACTCCTTTACTACTTTAAGTGTCTTATTTCCTAATCTAATTCCCTCAGCATCACCCGATTTAATTTGACTACATTCCATTATCCTCGTTTTGCTTTTGTTGATGTTCATCTTATATCCTCCTTTCGAGACACTGTCCATTCCGTTCAACTGCTCTTCCAAGTCCTTTGCTGTCTCTGACAGAATTACAATGTCATCGGCGAACCTCAAAGTTTTTACTTCTTCTCCATGAATTTTAATACCTTCCCCGAATTTTTCTTTTGTTTCCTTTACTGCTTGCTCAATATACAGATTGAACAACATTGGGGAGAGGCTACAACCCTGTCTCACTCCTTTCCCAACCACTGCTTCCCTTTCATGCCCCTCAACTCATATAACTGCCATCTGGTTTCTGTACAAATTGTAAATAGCCCTTCGCTCCCTGTATTTTACCCCTGCCACCTTCAGAATTTGAAAGAGAGTATTCCCGTTAACATTGTCAAAAGCCTTCTCTAAGTCTACAAATGCTAGAAACGTAGGTTTGCCTTTTCTTAATCTTTCTTCTAAGATAAGTCGTAAGGTTAGTATTGCTTCGCGTGTTCCAACGTTTCTACGGAATCCAAACTGATCTTCCCCGAGGTCTGCTTCTACCAGTTTTTCCATTCGTCTGTAAAGAATTCGCGTTAGTATTTTGCAGCTGTGACTTACTAAACTGATAGTTCGGTAATTTTCACGTCTGTCAACACCTACTTTCTTTGGGATTGGAATTATTATATTCTTCTTGAAGTCTGAGGGTATTTCGCCTGTCTCATACATCTTGCTCACCAGATGGTAGAGTTTTGTCAGGACTGGCTCTCCCAAGGTTGTCAATAGTTCTAATGGAATGTTGTCTACACCGGGGTCCTTGTTTCGACTCAGGTCTTTCAGTGCTCTGTCAAACTCTTCACGCAATATCATATCTTCCATTTCATCTTCATGTACATCCTCTTCCATTTCCATAGTATTGTCCTCAAGTACATCGCCCTTGTATAAACCCTCTATATACTCCTTCCACCTTTCTGCCTTCCCTTCTTTGCTTAGAACTGGGTTGCCATCTGAGCTCTTGATATTCATACAAGTGGTTCTCTTCTCTCCAAAGGTCTCTTGAATTTTCCTGTAGGCAGTATCTATCTTACCCCTAGTGAGACAAGCCTCTACATCCTTACATTTGTCCTCTAGCCAGCCCTGCTTAGCCATTTTGCACTTCCTGTTGATCTCATTTTTGAGACGTTTGTATTCCTTTTTGCCTGCTTCATTTACTGCATTTTTATATTTTCTCCTTTCATCAATTAAATTCAATATTTCTTCTGTTACCCAAGGATTTCTATTAGCCCTCGTCTTTTTACCTACTTGATCGTCTGCTGCCTTCACTACTTCATCCCTCAGAGCTACCCATTCTTCTTCTACTGTATTTCTTTCCCCCATTCCTGTCAATTGTTCCCTTATGCTCTGAAACTCTCTACAACCTCTGGTTCTTTCAGTTTATCCAGGTCGCATCTCCTTAAATTCCCACCTTTTTGCAGTTTCTTCAGTTTCAATCTGCAGTTCATAACCAATAGATTGTGGTCAGAATCCACATCTGACCCTGGAAATGTCTTACAATTTAAGACCTGGTTCCTAAATCTCTGTCTTACCATTATATAATCTATCTGATACCTTTTAGTATCTCCGCGATTTTTCCAGGTATACAACCTTCTTCTATGATTCTTGAACCAAGTGTTGGCTACGATTAAGTCATGCTCTGTGCAAAATTCTACAAGGCAGCTTCCTCTTTCATTTCTTCCCCCCAATCCATATTCACCTACTATGTTTCCTTCTCTCCCTTTTCCTACTGACGAATTCCAGTCACCCATGACTATTAAATTTTCGTTTCCCTTCACTACCTGAATAATTTCTTTTATCTCGTCATACGTTTCATCTATTTCTTCATCATCTGCAGAGCTAGTTGTCGTATAAACTTGTACTACTGTAGTAGGCATGGGCTTTGTGTCTATCTTGGCGACAATATTGCGTTCCCTATGCTGTTTGTAGTAGCTAATCCGCATTCCTATTTTTTTATTCATTATTAAACCTACTCCTGCATTACCCCTATTTGATTTTGCATTTATAACCCTGTAATCACCTCACCAAAAGTCTTGTTCCTCCTGCCACCGAACTTCACTAATTCCCACTACATCTAACTTTAACCTATCCATTTCCCATTTTAAATTTTCTAACCTGCCTGCCCGATTAAGGGATATGACATTCCACGCTCCGATCCGTAGAACGCCAGTTTTCTTTCTCCTGATAACGACGTCCTCTTGAGTAGTCCCCGCCTGGAGATCTGAATGGGGGATTATTTTACCTCCGGAATATTTTACCCAAGAGGACGCCATCATCATTTAATCATACAGTGAAGCTGCATGTCCTCGGGAAAAATTGGAGACATTGGAGAGCTGAATTTGGAATACCACCACCAACAAGAGTAACATTTCTAATAATCAGAGATAAGTTTGAAATCGAAGAAACAGTGCACAATGAGAAGAAGAGACATAGCGGACGAAAGAGAAGTTCAACAGACAACGAGGGTTTTGATGCAGTAATCCAGGCATACACACGATCCCCGAAGAAATATGTGAGGCAATGCTCTCATGGGACTGGGATCTGCAGAAGCAGGGGTCATACAATTTTGCCATCTCAGAACTTTAAGCCTTACATTCCAAGACTTCTCCATGCTCTTAATGAGGATGATCCTGATAGGCGAAGCGAGTTTTGTGAGTGGCACATTAACAGATGTGAAGAAGAGCAATGTTTCCAAGATCGAATTATTTGGTCAGATGAAGCGACGTTTGAACTTGATGGAGCAATTAACAACCATAATTGCGTGTACTGGGCCAGGGAGAATCCATACGTAACTGAGCAAAGGCATGTTAATCTACTAGGAGTAACAGTCTGGTGTGGTCTGTCTTCTAGAGGGTTAATCAGGCCGTACTTCTTCAACAACACTGTCACGGGTGACTCGTACTTGGAAATGTTGTAAATGATAAGTCCTGGTCTTAGCGTTGTGTCTGGAATTGAAGATTATTGCTTTCAACAGGATGGGGCGCCACCTCACTTTCACCTGGATGTGAAGGCGTTTCTCAATCATACATTCCGTACCAGATGGATAGGACGAAGATGGAGTGTGGAGTATCCCTCTCAATCTCCAGATTTAACTCCTCTAGACTTCTTTCTTTGGGGTACTCTCAAGAATACAGTTTACACTGTGAGACCACACACACTGGATGACCTTAGAGAGCAAATTAAACAAGTCTGTGCTGCTATTCCATTGGAAACAGTAACATTGGCATGTCGCTCAGTTGTAAGTCTTTGTCGACAGTGTATTGCGATGGACAGACACCACTTTGAACATTTACCATCTTAAGTCGGGCCATGAGGCACCTAGTACCACTAAAATTGTATTACTAACCCCTTTCATTAAAGAGATGTTCAGTTTCAAAGAATGTATACGTTATTTTGGGACATTCTGTATTTCTTATAACTACCAGGATGCCAACTATTACTATAATATTTTGGGCCAAATAACTCCAGCATTAACTTTTCCTGTGTGCTGGACAACCAGTACTTCTTAAACATTTCCTGAAAATCATTCCAAGAAGGGAATTCTTCGAATGACCAGTTCCTCATTTAGCATCATCCTCTTCCAAATAACTCGGGGAAAAATCATTTTTTTGGCTTCATCACAACACTTAAGCAGGGACTTATAAAATATCTTTAAAAACATATAGAATGTACATCTGCCTCTGGGTTTAACTTAATACCTCCAGTTTCAATATTTGCATAAGTAGTATCCAATTTATTATTAAAGTCAGATTTTAATTCTGCAAAAACCTTGAATAGCTCTTCCATCTCATATTGGCTTATGGTAAAACCATAACTAGTTTGCACCTAATATTCTGCTGCTGCTAACTTGAGGCTAAACAAGTGCTGTATCGTTATAAGAGGCACAGGGGAAAGCTAGTGTGCAGGGGTTTACTCCAATTCACTACTACCAATGTCACATCATCATAACATCTGTGCTTAACATACAAAGGATTACACCATAATATAATTGTGACATTAAATCTAAAATAAATGCTCCAAACTTCATCAGTGTAGGCTTAAGTATATTATTTTTAACATTTTAAGGTCTCAGAATGATCAAATGAATATGAAGGGCTTATTTCAATAGTCATACAAGTCCATTTTTGTTCATTCTGAGATACAGAGTCCTAAAATTAAATGAGCGTTGAAAAATCTGCAGTTGAGATACCAGAAATATTCAATTATACTATTGAAATAAGCCCTTGATATGTCAGGCAAAATATACGACCTTAAGAAAAAATAGTGGCACTAAATAATAGAACTAGAGAGCTAAAAACTGGTCATAATATACAAATGCACATCATGTACATCACAATCAAAAGTTATTTGGGTTTTTATGAAAAATTAAAGGTTCTAAATACTAGACTTAGAAACATCCTCAGTAAGATGTAAACATCTTCTATATGTAGCACCAATAAGTTACCTCTTTTGGTTTTCAAATTATTTACTAAAAAACAAATTTGAAATGAAGTCCTTACTCATAATTGATTATCATTTGTGTTTGTAATAGAAAGTTGTACTTACAGTACGCAATTGCAATAGTGCAGTAATACAGCTATAGCAAGTTTCGAGACAGTTCATAAATAACTATGAGAACAAGGAATCTTAAAAAGGCAATTCAGAGGTCATGTTCTACTGTCGATTCTGCTTTAAAAAATTGTAGCCAGCTAAAACATTTTAATAACTAAACCAAACTTAATTCTATTTATATACAAATTGAGAAGATTACAAATTGTTAAACAATTATTATTAATTAATATGTGTCCGAGAAATGGGCCTTTTAGATTCTGACCCTGTCCCTAGGACGACTGATAGCACATGTTCCCTTTGGTGGTCCACTGTGGCCATATATAAATATGGCCAGAGAGGCAGTTAGGAGAGACACTTTGAACCAGGATATCAATATGTTCATGTCAGTCAAATGCCTGCTTGCCTGGTGTCTTGGACGACGTCAGAGCTTGGCAGAGTTGAATGCGATTTTCCATAAAAGCTGGAAGTGAACCTGTGAAGATATGCCACTATCCTGGTTCCCTTAAATTTCACAGAAGTAACTGTGTGTCACCCACAATGCTGACAAAACGACGTGGCAAGTGAGGAAATTATTTTTCCGCTATATTCGCAAGGAAGTAACTTTTGGTGATTAGAAATCAGGATGATATACCATTTTACTTGGAAGTTCCCACAGTGGTCATCTCTGCACTGTTAATAGTGCTGTTTCTGAAACGATTATTATTATCATTTCCTTCACTTTCTCAGACGTTAAGTCCGGTTAAAAATGGAGTGATGCGGACCTTGATCAAGCGTCACTTCCTTTTAACTGTACGGTGTGTGTTATATTGCATTTAGGAACTTTCGGGTAATTGAACATGTATCGATAATTACGGATTTCTGTAGTTGTATATATATGTTTGGATGTAGCTGTATTGCATTGATGTACTGGTGGATATTGTGTGGTATGACTCCTGTAGTTGATAGTATAATTGGTATGATGTCAACTTTATCCTGATGCCACATGTCTTTGACTTCCTCAGCCAGTTGGATGTATTTTTCAATTTTTTCTCCTGTTTTCTTTTGTATATTTGTTGTATTGGGTATGGATATTTCGATTAGTTGTGTTAATTTCTTCTTTTTATTGGTGAGTATGATGTCAGGTTTGTTATGTGGCGTTCTTTTATCTGTTATAATGGTTCTGTTCCAGTATAATTTGTATTCATCATTCTCCAGAACATTTTGTGGTGTATACTTGTATGTAGGAACGTGTTGTTTTAAAAGTTTATGTTGTAATGCAAGCTGTTGATGTATTATTTTTGCAACATTGTCATGTCTTGTGGGGTATTCTGTATTTGCTAGTATTGTACATCTGCCTGTGATGTGATCTACTGTTTCTATTTGTTGTTTACAAAGTCTGCATTTATCCGTTGTGGTATTGGGATCTTTAATAATATGTTTGCTGTAATACCTGGTGTTTATTGTTTGATCCTGTATTGCAATCATGAATCCTTCTGTCTCACTGTATATATTGCCTTTTCTTAGCTATGTGTTGGATGCGTCTTGATCGATGTGTGGCTGTGTTAGATAATACGGGTGCTTGCCATGATGTGTTTTCTTTTTACAATTTACTTTCTTCGTATCTGTTGATGTTATGTGATCTAAAGGGTTGTAGAAGTGGTTATGAAATTGCAATGGTGTAGCCAATGTATTTATGTGAGTGATTGCCTTGTGTATTTTGCTAGTTTCTGCTCGTTCTATTAAGAAATTTCTTAAATTGTCTACCTGTCCATAATGTAGGTTTCTTATGTCGATAAATCCCCTTCCTCCTTCCTTTCTGCTTAATGTGAATCTTTCTGTTGCTGAATGTATGTGATGTATTCTATATTTGTGGCATTGTGATCGTGTAAGTGTATTGAGTGCTTCTAGGACTGTGTTACTCCATTTCACTACTCCAAATGAGTAGGTCAATATTGGTATGGCATAAGTATTTATAGCTTTTGTCTTGTTTCTTGCTGTCAGTTCTGTTTTCATTATTTTTGTTAGGCTTTGTCTATATTTTTCTTTTAGTTCTTCTTTAATATTTGTATTATCTTTTACTATTTTTTGTCTGTATCCTAGATATTTACAGGCATCTGTTTTTTCCATCGCTTCTATGCAGTTGCTGTGGTTATCCAATATTTAAGCTTCTTGTTTAGTGTGTTTTCCCTTGACTATGCTATTTTTCTTACATTTGTCTGTTCCAAAAGCCATACTTATATCATTGCTGAATCCTTCTGTTATCTTTAGTGATTGGTTGAGTTGTTGATTTGTTGCTGCCAGTAGTTTTAGATCATCCATGTATAGCAAATGTGTGATTTTGTGTGGGTATGTTCCAGTAATATTGTATCCATAATTTGTATTATTTAGCATGTTGGATAGTGGGTTTAGAGCAAGGCAGAACCAGAAAGGACTTAATGAGTCTCCTTGGTATGTTCCACGCTTAATCTGTATTGGCTGTGATGTGATATTATTTGAATTTGTTTGGATATTAAGTGTGGTTTTCCAATTTTTCATTACCATGTTTAGGAACTGTATCAATTTAGGATCTACTTTGTATATTTCCAATATTTGTAGTAACCATGAGTGGGGTACACTATCAAAAGCTTTTTGGTAATCAATGTATGCGTAGTGTAGCGACCTTTGTTTAGTTTTAGCTTGATATGTCACCTCTGCATCTATTATCAGTTGCTCTTTACATCCTCGTGCTCCTTTGCAACAGCCTTTTTGTTCTTCATTTATAATTTTGTTCTGTGTTGTATGTGTCATTAATTTCTGTTTAATGACTGAAGTTAATATTTTGTATATTGTTGGTAGGCATGTTATGGGGCGATATTTAGCTGGGTTCGCTGTGTCTGCTTGATCTTTAGGTTTCAGATATGTTATTCCGTGTGTAAGTGTGTCAGGGAATGTGTATGGGTGTGCAATGTAACTGTTAAATAATTTAGTTAGATGTGAATGTGTTGAGGTGAACTTCTTTAACCAGAAATTTGCTATTTTATCATTTCCTGGGGCTTTCCAATTGTGAGTAGAATTAATTGCTTGTGTGACTTCATGTTGCAAAATTATCGCTTCAGGCATTTCTGGTATCATCTTGTATGTGTCTGTTTCTGCTTGTATCCATCGTGCATGCCTGTTATGTTGAACCGGGTTTGACCATATGTTGCTCCAGAAGTGTTCCATGTCTGTTATGTTTGGTGGATTGTTTATTTTAATGTGTGTGTTATCTATTGTCTGGTAAAATTTCTTTTGGTTTGTGTTGAATGTTTGGTTTTGTTTACTTCTATTTTCACTTTTTTTGTATCTTCTGAGTCGTTTGGCTAATGCTTGTAATTTCTGCTTCTTTTCGTCTAATTGCTCTGTCGCTTCTTGTTGTGAGATATTACCTAACCTTTTTCGTTTTTTTTCTGAGATTTCATTTCTTATAAATTGTGTTAGCTGTCCGATGTCTTTTCTCAGTTTTTCTATTTTGATCTGTAGCCTGTGTTGCCATGCTGGTTTTGTGGGTTTCTTGTGTGTGTTGGTTGGTTCTGATCTCTGCCTAGTGTGTATATTTAGTGTAGTGAGTGCTCCTATATAAACCAGTAGTCATAACTCTTCCATAGTTGTGTTTTCATTTATTTTGTTGTGTATGATTGTGTTGATAGTTTTTATTGTTGTTTCGACTTGTGGGTTATTTGGTGGTCTATGCAAGAATGGTCTAATGTCTGTATTTGTGTCTTTGTATTCTATATATGTTAGCTGAAATTTTTCTTCTATATCTAACATCTGTGTCACTTCGT
The DNA here is from genome assembly GCF_021461395.2 of Schistocerca americana. Taxonomy (NCBI): domain Eukaryota; kingdom Metazoa; phylum Arthropoda; class Insecta; order Orthoptera; family Acrididae; genus Schistocerca; species Schistocerca americana. Next base: position 13,154,614 of record NC_060119.1, on the reverse strand, counting down.
GTTTTATTTGTGCTTGTTCTGGTGGCTGTCTTAAGATTTCGTTTTCCTCTGATTGTTTAATTGGTGCGTGTTGTTCTTTGTTTGCTTGCTCTGGGATGTTTGAGTCCATTACTGTATTTTCTTCTTCTTCTGATTGCACATTATTTTGTTCTAGTATTTGTTGTACTTGTTGTTTGATGTTTTCTAATTCTGACTGGGGTATCCTGTTATTTTTTATTATTACACGGATCTGATCAGCTAGTCGTTGTTCTGTTAAAAATTTTAATTCTGGGTATCTGGTAATAAATGTTGTGTATACTTGTGATCTGTATCCAGTTGTGTTGGTTCCTAGGTTTGTTGCTTGGTAATAACAGAACATGAGGTGTCGATTAACTTCATCTGACCATCTCATCCTCTGTCTTTGTTTTCCTTCTAGGGTGGTTGCAGGAAGCATATCCTGCAAAACACCTCTATTTGGATTTAAATCATTTTCTAGTTGGCTAGCAGTGTCGTTACCATTATTATTATTATTATCAGGGATATTATTATATTTTGTACATGTGAACTTTTACAGAATATAGCAATCAGTTAAACCTCAAAAGTTTTACTAATAGTCGTAGTTCCTGATCCTGCTGAGTAAACAGCAAAGAGGCACATTTTCTTTCAGTGAGCATAAAGAGGAATCTGGACTTGCAGACTGGAAATTATGCTCAGTATGTTCTCCACTACTTTCTGCTAGACTGCAAAAGTAGTTTCCAGGCTCTTGTAAATATCAAAGGAAGGTGTAAAGCATGCACACAAAATTTAAGTGCTTATTCATAACTACATAACAAAAGAAATGACCATTTGAATATTTACCTGCGACCCCATGAACTGTCAAGCTGGTGTATATATATTTCGTTCAATGTCTCTGTTTTTGGATGTAGACACTTTTAAATTATTTCACAGTAGGTACTACTGTCACAAAAAAGTAGTATGAATTAAGTACAGCTCACCACAGTTGCTGTGCAACATGGTGTGTAGCGGACACTGATGACGAGCTGGATCACTGTGCCAGGTGGACTCCATTGCTTCTCAATTCTATGACATAGTTGTGGAACCAATGAAACAGTTTTAGTCCGTAGAAATTGTGATTGACGATCTTCCCACTCATTCTTCAACAGCAGAGTTGATGGCTTTAATAATTACTCATCAACCAAGCAGGTATTCTAAAGTTTCTTTATTGAATTGCTGGTAATGGCTCGTGTGCTACTGTGATCTCAACTATTGGTCACATAGTTAAGAACAACAACAATATTTTTCGATGAAACCCCCTTCAAAATCATTATTTTTTCCTGGGTTTCTGTTTATTTTTCTTATTCAGATTTGCAGCACATAAGTAGTCTGGGCTCTTCAGTGAGTTGTCAGGATGAAGTGTTTTCCCTTTTGTGAGACAGTATGTTTAGATTACGGCCATTATTTCAATTTCTGATCTACTTCTTTATTGAGTGTTCTGACAATCATGTAATTCTTCTTTAATGTGGACTAATTCCCCACTGCACCTCCTCAGGTGGTGGAAGCTGTAAACTTTGTTAATTAATTATTAATTAAGATCAACCTCTACACAATTCTCATATTCTTCAAGTTTAAGATAGACCTTCTCTTTCAGCCACTTTAGTGAGACCTGTGGTACCTATGAAGGTAATATACTAAAACGTCTTGTAACTAGACACTTGTAACTACACTGCGTTTTCTCTAGTTGTTTGTGTATCTGTTTTTAATATTTGATAAGTATTATGTTTGTGCACAGGCTGCCTTAGGCTATACTGGTGGTGGTTTTCTTTTAAAGCAAGGGACAACTGTGTGTGAAGAGACATGTAACTATTAATACAATTTACTGTTTGGAATTAGGCCCACAAGATGTTTCAGTTATGGAAACAGCTAATGCTCTACTTCTGCTACATTTTTTTTCTCCAGGAGAATCACCCCACCCAACAAAACCAAATCTTATATAAAAGTGAAAGAATGCACAATATGAACAAAGGTACAGTTTTTCAGAAAGACATTTATGTAGTTTACTCATCAGATAAAATCTGCATCCATATACATGCCAAGCAGTTTACCAGATATTCATTGGCATTAAACCAAGTATTTGATAACTTGAAGGACTCACCGTTTTGTAGTTTCAGTTTGTTCACATCTTTTCCAGAATTTGCAGTCATTGTGTCATCTGCATCATGTACAGATATACATGACAAATTACTCTGAAGATCATTAACAAACATTGCAAATGACAGTGACTGAAGAATTGATCCTTAGGCAAAGGTTCCAAGTCGTGGATGCCATAATGCCTTGGTATCTCCAGTTTACTAAATCAATTACATTACTCAGATCAGCTAGAGTGCCTTCAGTAGATGTTTTTGATTCAAAAGAAGCTTGCACGAAAGAAATAACATTTTCACATCTTTGAATATGAACCATTGGGGCCTGAAACCACACTGAGACCTAGTGAATTATAAACAGTGTGTATAAAAACAATCATCTGATTTCGCACATCAACATTTCTGAAACTAAAAATAAGATATACAATGAACTTTGTTTTTTGATGAATGGGATACTCAAAAAGTTTTTTCAACTTAAAAGGTCATATTTTTTTTATTAAAGTTGGGTATGGGAGTGAACATATTGTAGCAATCACTTGGGAACATCCAGTATGCTAATAAGGAAGTTATCTGCTTGAGACAGCATTCATTTTAAAATCATTTTTGAATGAGTAACATCAATTTTGAAATCTTTTTTGAGCTATATTTGTGGCTCTGTAGCAAGATCTAGTACACGTATGCAAGCTGTCATGCCACCTCACATTAAATTAGAAGTAACACTGACACATCTGGCAAACTGATGTCACTGCAATATTTGTATATGTTTGTTTCACTGGTGCAGCACTTATTTTGTAATCAGAATTTATAAAGCTGTGGAGAAAAGTAATCACTCAGTAACAGTGCCAATATGAACACTGTCATATTTGCATAGGATTTTAATGATAGACAAGAGTAGTTTTAATTCTCTAAAGTTAAAAATAAACTTCTATTTCGCCATAGTACTTACACTCAATGACTAAAGCAAGACCTTATTATCACTATACTGAAATAAAAAATACCTTTACAGTATTGAGTGTTCTGCTGTAATATGAATTTCAACAAGTCCATTCTGCCAGTAACGATACTGTTTAATCATTTCGTCGCTTTGAAAGATGATACGTTACTCTGATACAAATAAATGATTATAAAGAGTTGTTGAATGTTAAAAAGATGTCCCTGTCACATAGTTTAAGAATATTTTGTCACTTTAGAAGGTATTCATTTACTTGGTTGAAGAGCAAGCACATTATTTTGGTATGATGCTAACTTTTCACGTAAATAAACAAACGATTCTAGATCTGTGCTGTTGAATGAATCAGAGTAGAATGAGAGCAGATCCACTAATCATAGTTGCTGAAACTTGTAGATGATGGTGGAGGAGGTAGAACGCCACTTAACTTTCAAAAGTTAGGTGTAAGTTGGTATAACAACATGCAAATTGCATGTATCCACATGTATGTTGAATTATGGGAGTGGTAGCAGGGGATCTAGTTGTAAGAAATTCATGCCAGTAGAAACCCAGCTTTAGAGCCAGGTATGGACTTCTGATTACCAAGAGCAGGGGAACTGGCCTTTGTAGCATTGTGACAACTAAATGAACGATTAAATTTGTGTTAAGTAACATTAACATCATAGATAGCTTTTTCACACTTTCTGCTTCTACCTAATTTTATGTTAATGATAATCCAAGGAGATGGGATAGAGACCATGATGTGGAATATGAACTAGAAATAATTAAAAATACAGAAACATTATAATTAAAGTTCAACTTTCAAACCACTGTAGAAATAACACCACTGGTCAGAATAACTTCAAATTGATATGGAATATTATCGGAGAAGGGGGAAAACGTATGGCAGAAGAAAAACAAATAGTTACAAAATGTAGCAAAAGAGGGCGCTGTCAGCATCACGATTTAATAGTGGCCGACTGAAAATGAAGAATGAATCATAGAACGATACCTAAGGTGTATGTTTGACTTTAAACAAACTGTACTACTCAGTGTGCATGGGTGTACAGTTGTGATACTGTTAGTTAAGTAAGCCCATCCACCATGGCAGGGTCATATCACATAAGATGGGAAAAATCGATTTTTAATGTCCTGAGGTCAAAACCGCATAAAAAGCATCACTCACATGGGTTTTTAATTGTTCTGAGGCATAAAACCACATAAAAAGTATCAGTCACATCAGTTTTTAATTGTCCTGAAGCCAAAAACCGCATAAAATGGATCAATCACATCGGTTTTTAATTGTCCAGAAGCAAAAAAGCGCGTAAAAAGCATCAATAAAAATCAAATCGTATTATTAATTTCCATGTGACTGGCGCAAAACATGTGCAGTATGCTGTCCACCGTTTTCCACAACACTATGTCTATTGACACACAGTCAACATGGGTTCAGAAAACATCGTTCCTGTGAAACACAACTAGCTCTTATTCACCTGAGCAGCAATGTAGCAGGGCATGTATACACACCCACAGCAGCAAAAGGCAAGATGATGATAATCTGCATAACTTGTCATGAAAAAGACACTTCCACTTTCACATGGATGCTGGTTGTCATCTAACTTGGGAACACCCAGCTTATGGTGTGCATGTAGATATACTGCTGCCATGATGTAATATCATCTGCACACTCAGACAGAGAAAATACAATAGCCTTGGTCTGTCTCTTTATGTTTTAATTGTTGTTGACAATGATGATGATTTGATGAAGATGGTGGTATCTTCAGACTGGTTTGATGTAGCTCTCCACATGGACCACCTTGTGAAAGCCTCTTCATGTTTGCAATACCACTGCAACCTATATCCACTTTAATCTGCTTACTGTATACAAGCCTTGTTCTCCCTCTACAGTTAGTGCATTACATTTTACTGGGTGCATTCTGTTTTCAGACAACAGACAAGGGAATAGTGATAAATGGAGATCACATCTTTTCTTTCTTTCCTTTCTTTCTTTCTTTATTTTTCTTTCTTTCTTTCTTTCTTTATTTTTCTTTCTTTCTTTCTTTATATTTTTCTTTTTTTTTATGGTTGATGCAGCTGCTGTGGATCTCTTTTTAAAATTGTATTTTGCCTGATTGATTTCTCAGTCTTTCAAAGCTGATGCTTTAATGTTTTTCAGTGTGCTTAGCTCATCTCTGTTTTGTCTGATGTTCATTGCCACACATACAAATGTATACAGGTTGGAATTCTAAATTAGGGTGTTTTTGCTAAAAATGAGAATGTATTTGCAGGACATGCTGTAGGGATAAAAGAGTGAGACCTTGTGACTCCGAGAGATTTGTAAAGAAATAAGAACTGTTTCTTCTCATTGACATCGGGGACTTATAACATGGTGGATGTTTATAGGGACCCATTATTGCACTCATTATTTTTGCTCACTTAAGGCTCCAGTTGTTTCAAAAAATAATCCTAACTTCACAATCAGCAGCAACAAAAGTTATGAAGTATAAGAAAAAACAAATAGGCCATTGGACCTAGTAGGTAGAATATGGACACCATGATGAAGGCAATCAAGAATTTACATGACAGAGAGAGAGAGTTTCACGCAATGCTAAGATTTTTCTTTTTGTCGTGATCTTTACATCCTGGCGTATTTGTTTATTTTAATTATTTTAACATCTAGCTTATCAAAATATTTTATCATTATCAGTGAAGACAATGTTGTGTGGTGTGTAAACTCATGGTTTCCTTCAACATTACGTCCATATCTTACTTACAAGGCCAGATACCTTGTTTGTTTTATGTTACACTTTGTAACTTTTGCAGCTGCTCCTAATTGTCAAGTTGGAATTTTCTTGAAACAGTGGGGAGCCTTATACATGAGCAAAAATAATAGCTGTAACAATATAAATCCCCAATGTTACAGAGAAGAAACATTTCGTATTTGTTTACATAGCTCTGTGTGTCACATGATCCTGCCCTTTTATCACTATTAGCAAGTTCTGTAAATATGGTTTTATTTTCAGCAAATGTATCCTCATTTAAATCTCCATTCTGTTTAGGCACATCTGCTTCTCTATTATTGTACAAAATTGTGACATATTTCAGAATGAAGATAAAAACAACAACAAGAACAACAGCTAAAATATCTAATTGAGAAGTCATAGTTTATTCTTCAAACAGTTGGAACCTTATATAAGCAAAAATAATAGATGCTATAATAGTTCCTTATAAATGTGCACCTCATTATAAATCTCAGATGTTACAGAGAAGAAACAATTCTTATTTGTTTACGTCTCTCTCTAGGTCATGTGGTCTCACTGTTTTATTACCATAACATCTCCAGTACATGCTTTCATTTTAACCAAAAACATCTTTATTTATAACTCCAATCATTTTAGGCATATTTGCTTCTCATCCATTATCCAACAAGTATAACATGTTCAACAAGTAAGATGTAGTGTAAGTTCACATACTCCATATCATGTAACACAGATATGATAACAGTTTGAAATTCTGTTTACAGTACAGAGTTGGAAGGGCACGATATAATGAAATCAATTGCCTATCAATGTATGTGTCAAGGTCTTACTGCAATATTGTGAAGAAAGACAAAGGATTATACATAATAGATGGTGGGGTAAGTTATGTAATGTAGAGACTCGAAGTTAAAATAAACTGATTACTTCCTTGTAAACATTTGAGTATGAGTGTTTTATTAATTACACATTTTATTATTTAAACTGCTGCATGTAACTTTAAATGTCATATTGGCTCGAGGAATAGGCTCAAACCCTTTTTAATGTGTACTTGCTAGATCTAAACAACAGTATAATATAAGAGAAACCAGTGGAGTGAGGTGTGGCATATAGAAACATGCAGTAGAAAACAGTATTCATATTAGCTTTCGAGCTCTTACGCTTTCTCTAGAAAAAGTACACATATTTAGGCACACAGACACCCAACCACATTCCTGCAGTGAGACTGGCTGTTGATTATCACTTATTGAGAGCACTTGCCTGCGCAGATGGTGGTGGGGAGGGAGGAGAGAAGAATGCACTAGAACTGAGGGGTTAGTAGGATAGTGTGAAGGAGGTCTTTCGACAGATGACTCAGTGTCTGCACAACAAGACAAAAGAAATTCAGAGGGTAGAGTTTGTAAGAGATAGAGAAAGGAAGTGGGGTTGAAAGGGATGGGAGGAAGGTAGAGATGAAGAGGGAGACAGGAAGGAAGGAGGACGGGTGGAAAAGGGTAGAAGTGGGGGGGGGGGGGGGGAAGAGAGAGAGAGAGAGAATGCATGCCACCTCTGGGGGTGGGGGGAGAGTGCTGGGAGAAGACAGTACATGATCTGGAGTGGAAAGGAGTGGTGAGGACAGAAGAGAGAAGGGAAAAGGTAATGAGGAACTGATTGATGGAGGTTTAGATCAGAGGAATTGCGTGAGTGCAGGATGTGTTGGAGAGGGAAGTCCCACCTATGTAGTTCAGAGAAACTATTCTGGTAGGGGAATCCATTTGCTCAGTTACTGAAGCAGCTGTTGAAGTCAATTGTGCTGTGGTACACAGCATGTTCGGGAACTGTATGATCAAGTTTGCAGACTGCCACAGTTTGACGATGGCCACTCATGCAAGTAGACAATTGGTTACTTGTCATGCCCACATAGCATGCTGCAGAGTAATTGCAGCATAGCTGATGTATAACTTTTCGGATTTTACACATGACCTTGCCTTTTATTGGGTAGGAAATTCTCTGTCTGGACGGGCCCTGGGGGTCCCAAATGGTATCGAGTGATTGCCACAGCAGGTTATAGGCGTCACGGGATGTGGTTGTGGAGGGGCATGTGGTCAGCCCACTGCTGTCCTGGCCATTGTTAGTTTTCGTGACCGTAACTACTACTTCTCAATGAAGTAGCTCCTTACGTGGTTGTCTCAATGGCTGAGTGCATCCTGCTTACCAACATCCCAAGTGCTAGCCAAGCCTGACAGCACTTAACTTCAGTCATCTGATGGGAACCAGTATTATCAGTGTGGCAAGGCCATTGGCCATTGGAAAGGAAATGCTGTCATATATTAACAACTTATTGAATCATTCACTGTTACGCTTGAGACTGTTGGAAGTCAGCAAGAGTGCTCCGAGGCAAGAAACCAGAGACACCGTAGGTACAGGCGTAAATCGTAGCTTTTAGGTTACTCTAGGGAAATAGTAATGGAAGAAACTTACGAACTGCAAATGCTTGGACAGCTGTCCCAGGGTATAAGTCATGATAAAGAGAACTAATTAGTATCTCCACAACCATCTACATGGTGTTGTAAGTAGGCGACAATCATAAACAGGCATTTCTTAGCACATGCAGCAAGAATGACCATTACACCTAAGAATAGCCGCATCAGTAGTTTCACAGAAGTTAGATTGAGAGGGAAAATGAAGAAAACTGCTGAAGTAGAGGCCTCTGCTCATGAGATAGAAGCCTGCGTCTGCAGGGTGAAGCATGGCAATGTAAAACACTGTTGTTCCTTACCGTACTAAGAAGGGCAGTGATGTTTAGCTTTCAGCTGGATGCTTTTGCTACCAAATGTACAGCTTGTTAGTCTTAATGCTAGAAGCAGTCATCCAGCAGAGAAGAAGAAGGGGAAGGATCCAAAATGGAATTGGTTGGAGGCACCATGAAGGAGAAAAGCCCCATGTTAGACTGGCAAATGACTGTGACATTCCAGTAGTGTTAGTGGGGTGGCTGCAGAAACATTGTGCTGTCAGAATACTTTCTAAAGCCTCAGGTTTTCGTATTCCAAGTATTTCTCAGTCAGAGTGTTGGGATTACGTGTCGCTCAACACCAACCTTGGGTAATGTCCAATTTAAGTCTGTTTTCTCAATTTTAATGTTGCTCTCAAATGTTTGTACTTAATGAAGCACTGGGTGATTCTTCTTCTGTTCTCTCTCATCTATGTTTATAAATGGTCTTCAGTGTAGTAGTTAAGTTGGAATAAAGTAATTGATTGTTATGAAACTCTAGAATTCCTTGAGTCTCCTATAATATTGTGAAAGGATAGTTGCTACTCACCATATAGTGAGGATGCCGAGTCAGATAGGCACAACAAAAAGACTGCCGCAAAGTTGTTTTGTTGTCCACATCTTTGACCCAGGATCATTGCTATATGGTGAGTAGCAATTATCCTTTTCATAATATTGTCATCATTCCATCCTGACTTTTCGATTGTTTGAGTCTCCTACAAATATCCTCCAAGAGTCCCAAAATCCACGCCACTTGTAGGTGCTCCCTGTGACAGTGTTTGGTGCTGACCCAAGCAGCTACCTGCTATCACTGGATGTTTTTCTTTCGGCATTTGCTCCTGACTGCTCGAAAACTATGTCTCACCTGAAACTCCCCTAAATTTCTCATACACTTCATCTAGCCTATATCAGAACATTACAATGCATATGACTTGACTGCAGTACGAGGTGGTGGATGGTGGGTTGGTGTATGGAAATGTCTTGCTCCTGTGTTGACCAGAAGGAAATGACCCATGGGGTGCAGGATTGGGAGCTGTATGGCAAGGATATTCTGTTGGTCTGGTGCTTGGCAAACCACTACTTTGGTTGATGTGGGTATGATTTAAGGTACAATGTCCCTCATCTCAGGGTGTAATGAGAGGTAGTTGAAAACCTGGTGAAGGGTGTGGTTGAGCTTTTTTTTTGATCTTTTCAAGGCCAAGGTGATACTAGCAGATCAGAGGAGTGCTGGTCGGTGGCTGGTTAACAGGTTTACTGGTGTTTCAGGAGATGACACAGCAGATCTGTCTGTGGACTAGCTCGATAAAACCTTATTGACAGACAGTATCCTGTTCACATCGTGCAGTGTTCTACTGCCCACGCAGTTTACAGAATATCCTTATCTGTCCCTATTCCAAACCTACTCCGAATGCACCCCATGGGTCATTCCCTTGTGGTTAACTCCAGTGCAAAATATGTCCCACACACCTAACCATCTCCTATCACAGTCCACTCAATGGCATTTCCTAGCCAATAAAAGGCAGGGCCACATTTAAAAGCAACCATATTTTGTGTCAGCTATGCTGCAGTTACTACCCAGTGTTCTATGTGGGCATGACAAGTAATCAACCATCAACTCGCATGAATAGTTACCTCCAAACTATGGCAAACTGCAAATATGACCAACCAGTTGGCAAACATTTTGTGCACCACAACACAGGTGACTCCCACAACTATTTCACTAAGGGAGCCATTTGGATACTCCCTGGCAGCACTAGTTTCTTATAACTACACAGGTGGGAATTGTCTCTCCTGCACTTGTACAATCCCCTTGGCCTAAACCTCCATTTAACTGTCTACCACTGCCTCACCTGACCTTTTCCCTTCTCTCATCTGTCTACAGCATTCGTTTCCTGTCCAGATTATGTCCTGCTGCTTCCTCCCCCCCTCCTCCTGCCTCGTGTCGTGTCAAGTGGGCTCTCTCTCTCTCCCCCTCCCTCCCCCCTCTTTTTCCCTCTCCCCTCCCTCCCTCCCCTTCTTCTCTCCCCTCCTCTCTCCCCCCTCTTCTCTCCCCTCCCCCTCTCTTCCCCTCCCCTTCTCTCACTCCCACCTCCCCCTCTCCTCCCCCCTACCCCTCTCCCTCCCCCTCTCCTCCCAGTCTACCTCCCCCCATCTGCCACCTCTTCCTCCCCTCCCCTCCTCTTACCCGCACCCTCTCCACTTCCCTCCTCACTCCCCTTCCCCTCCCCACTCCTCTCTCCCCCTTCCCCTCCCGCCCCCTCCCTCTCTTGCCCCTATCCCTCTTCTCTCACTCCCTCCCCCTCCTATATCCTCCCCTCTCTCACCCCTCCCCATCTTCCCCCTTCACCCCTCTCTCTCACCCCTGTCCCCCCTTTCCTTTCCCCTCTATCTTCTGCACTACTTTTGTCTTGGTGTGCAGCCACTGAGTCATCTGTCGAAAGATCTTCCCCACATTAATCCCACTATCCCTCCTTGCCTTGTGTGTTCTTCTCTACATCCTCAGCTCCTGCAGCTGTGCAGGCAACTGCTCTCAATAATCATTAGTCAACCTTTCTATAGTTGTGGGAGAGTGTGCTTGGGAGTTTGTGTGGTTGTGTGTGTGAATATGTGCATTTTTGCTGGAGGAAGGTAAAGAGCTCAAAAACTAGTGTGAATAATGTTTTCTGTTGCGTGTTTACATGTGTGATACATCAGTCCTCTACAGTCCTTATTTTATGTTTTAGTTCATCCAGAAATTTCCATTGTTGTTATATGGCAATATGGCAGGCAGTGGGTTATAAATTCCTCTTATTGTTTCAATGTGAAAACAAATTGACTTTTTCAACTTTAACTGCCATGCATGCCTTAAGCTACATTAGATCCTGCCAAATATATAACTGAAGCTGATTCCTTGTACTGATCTCCTCCTATAGCAGACCATAGCAGAGTGAGTGGATTATTGACATTTTTTATAAAACTGTGCTTGAGTTCACTCTCATCTCGAGTATTGAATAATTTCTGTGATTCAAAAGTCCTTAACGTTAATGGCAGATTTCAAAAGAAATGTCCGGAATGTCTATTCCAGTGCCAAACTGTAAATGAAATTCATGAATTTATTAAGTAGCGAACAGACCCAAATCTGAATACAAGAATGTTTTTATTCTGTCTGTATGTTTCTGCAAAATAGAGTACCTTCACTTAAATTTTTAAAAACAATAGAAACTCATAAAAGATGTGTATTCACTATATTTCTGTCTTAAATTACACAATTTTTTGATTTTTTTATGCTTCTTAAATAGCTGTTAAGTATTTTTGCAAAAACTATAGCCCATGTAGGAAGGTGTTATCACACAGAGAAGTGGATCAGTAGAGAAGTGTGGAGGGGACAAGATTTACATAAGAAAGGCAGTAGAGAGTGGGCAGACAAAGTCTGCATTGCAAGGCCTTGTTGCTGTGGGCAACAATCAGTTTCATTTGTTGGTTATGTGTTCCATTGATCATTCTCACAGTAACCATTATGATGTGGAATGTGTCAAGTGCATAATAAATGCATACATGAATCAATTTTTTTATGCTTAAAATTTTTATCATGTACCCCATATCATTAAATGGCACAAAACTGATATATTATACCTATAAATTTATTTATTCCTATTCAAGAATTCATGTATGGTCTGTCAAACATTTTATTTCATCTGGTAATTTATCAAAAAGTTTTACAGCAGCATATTTTACCCCTTCCTGTGCCAAATATAGGTAAAGAAGAGGAGAGTGTAAGTCTTTCTTCCTTCTAGTATCATAATCATGAATGTCACTGTTGTTTTTAAAATGGTCCATGTCATTGAGAACAAATTTCATTAGTGAGTAAATGTACTATGAGGCTGTTGTAAGAATTCCTAACCTTTTAAACAGATTCCTAGATGTGCGACTATGAGTCCCACAAATTATTCTAACCTCTTTCTTCTGAACAGTGAATACATTTGCCTAAGTGTTGAGTTACCCCAAAATATAATTCCGTATGACATCAGAGAGTGAAATTGTGCTAAGTATGTTAGCTTACTAATTTCTATATCCTCAGAATTGGCAATTATTCTGATTGCAAAGTTCCTGAACCTAGTCGCTTTAGGAGATCCAAAATATGAATTTTTCCAATTAAGAATCTCATCTATACGTCCACCTACAAACCTAGTATGCTCTACCCTGTCTACTGACTTCTGTTGATGTGTTATTTTTATTGAAGGAACTGTACTCCTTGTGGCAGAAAATTGGATGTACTGTGTTTTTTTCAAGTTCAGAGCAAGCCCATTCGCAGAAAAGCAATGAACAACTTTTGCAAATTCATTATTTGTATCATTTTCTATTGGAGTTTCTTTTACTGGATAAATAATGATGCTTGCATAATCAGCAAATAGTGTCGGGTTAGCGTCTTGTTTCAGAGAAGTTAGGAAGGTCGTTCATTTATATCAAGAACAGAAGGAGACCTGGGATCAAACCCTGTGGAACACCTAATGTAATTTCACTCCAGTTACATGAAGTGGCAAACTTCCTTAAATCATCTAAACCATAGAAAGAAACTTTTTTGTTTCCTCTTTTGTAGATATGGCTTAAACCATTCATATGCTGTTCCATTTATACCGTAGAATTGCAAGTTCTGTAATATAATGTCATGGTTCACACAATCAGATGCTTAGGATAAGTCACAGAAAATTCCTATTGGCGATATTTTGCTATTTAAAGACTCTATTACATGGACAGTGAAATTGTATATAGCTGTCTCAGTAGAACAGCGTTTTTGAAATCCGAACTGTGATTTACTAAGTATCCCATTATTGTTGAGATGGCTAACCACTCTTGAGTACATTACATTCTTGGTGATTTTTGAAAATGCTGTAAGCAAGGATACTGACCGGTAATTATTGACACATGTGGTGTCCCATTTTTCCTAGAGAGGCTATGACAATGACATATTTTAAACTGTCTGGGAAAATACCTTGAGTTAGTGATGCATTACATATGTGACTCAGAACATCAGTTGTAAATTCTCCACATTGTTTTAATATCTTGTTAGAGATGTCATCTACTCCAACTGAACATTTATTTTTCAAAGATTTAATGATTTTCCTTATTTCATAAGAGGTTGTTAGGTGAAAATTAATTTAAGATTTCTCCAAACTGACTCTTCCACGTGCTGCTTGTTTTTTTCTCTTGAACTGTTCTCACCAAGTTTTTTACCTACACTTAAGAAATGGTTGTTAAATAGATTAGCTGCTTGTGTAGTTGTTAAATACATTAACTGCTTGTGTACTGTTGGTTAAAATAGTCTCATTCCCCTTAACAGTAATACTACATACCCCCCTGGCTACTTTTCCTGTCTCCCTTCTAACAACATTCCATATTGATTTGATTTTATTGCCCGAGTTGTTAATTTCATCTCTAACATATGTATCTCTTTATTTTCTGACAACTTCTTTCAGTATGTTACAATAACTTTATAGTGTAAAATTACTCCTGGGTCTTTACAAATTCTTGCTATCTCATACAGTTTTCTTTTTCTTGCTTGAGACATTTTAATACTTTTAGCAATCCAAGGTTTCTTTGAAAAATGGTGTTACATTTAGTAATTTTTTTGGGCAACAATGTTCAGAAGGGGATATAAACTTATCAAGATATATGTTGCATTTATCATTAGCATTTGGCTCATTATATAGGTACATCTCCCCAATTAACATTTCTTAAACTTTCTTTAAAGTGCTATATAGGTACTGGGCTGAGCAACCTTACACTGTTACTTAATGGTTTCTGAACTGTACACCCTGCTAGGTTTTGTAAGTTAATCAATTGTGCATCATGGTCTGATAATCCATTTGTCACAGGGAAAGCATGTGTTAGTTCTGCATCCTCTTGCTTTACAAATACATTATCTATTAGAGTGCTACTGTCTTGAGCTATATGTGTAGGGAAATTGATCATTGATTCTAAGTTACATGTCATTAATAACACTTCTAGTTCACTTTTCCTATCAGAATTGCTTAGAAAGTTTATATTGAAATCACCACAGATTAATAACTTCTTCTTTCTGTATGACGGACAGCATAATAGGAAGTCAAACGTTTTTTATGAATAGCTCCCATTCTCCTAATGGGGACCTGTGCACTGTTGCTAATATCAACATACACTAGCTAGCTGTAGTTCACATGCACAAACTTCAGAGTGCTGATCAACACAAAATTTGCTTACTTCTACAGTTTTGTATTTGTACCCTTGTTTTGTGTAAATGGCAATTCCTCCTTTATCCATGCTAGATCTGCAAGTGTAAGATGCTGAATTATACCCATTTGTACCGACACTTTCCATCCCCACAGTTACATGGTGTTCAGACAGACAAAGTATATCAATCACATTCTTATTTTTGAGATCATCTAAACACACTAATAGCTCATCTACTTTATTTTTTGTTTCCCTGATATTTTGGTGAAGTAAGTTGATAGTACCCATAGCTTTATCTCTATTTGCTGTACATATGGCTTCATTTGTACTATTTTTCTTGATTGTTGTCTGTCTGGACTTTGGCTTTAATCTAAAGAACCTGTTTGCCTGGTCCCATTAACCACAGCGATCGTCCCATGTGTAACTGTGGCCCTCCTTACAGTATCTACTAATAGAGAAGCGACCTTGTCTTTCCCCCGTCATATTTAGGTGCAGGTGTATTCCCACTTACCAATAGCATCAACTGGAACAGCACTTACATGAGATTTTGCCGCTGTCTGGGGCGTCCTGTCCAGTCGTGCCTTATAGCAGTGTTTATCCAGAGCCGATCATGGCATAGAAAGAGCTCCACAAACCCCACATTTGTGTGCCCATTTTCTGCTCCTGTTTTATCCAGGTCACTCCTAATGATTTATCTTGGATTCATAGTCAGGCTGTCTCCTGCTCCTCCAATTATAATAACCTGATGTTCCTTCTCAGAGTTCCTGCATAACTGACCTAAGTTTGCTGTCACCTGGCTAAGGCTAGCACATGGTTTCACAAAACTTGTGACCTTTTACCCTGCGCCTAATTCGTTCTGAAGCCGCTGGCCTACACCCCTCCCATGACTGCTACCTAGAAGCAGAATTCTTCTTTTCCTATTCTAATTTAATCCCAACCTGTTTTTTCCTTTAAGCTAATATTCTGCTTCAACCTACATTCAACTACATCTGGGTGAGACCCTTCCTACATTGCCTCAGATAGCAAGTAAAACTGATGATGTGTTCAAATCTGTGAGGGGAACAACAAATTTTAAAATCTGATTGGATTTGATTTGATTTTTTATTGGTCCAGTTTTATCATACAGCACAAATTGTACAATTGATATTGGACAGGTCAAATATAAGTTACAATAATACATAGTATAAGCAAAATAGTAGGCAAATTAAAAATAGGTACCTATTACAATTAATTTTGTTACGTATTCAGAAATTCTCTGGCAGAATAGAAACAGTGCTTTATTAGAAATGCCTTTAGTTTAGCTTTAAATATTGGATGAGTAGCATTTTTTATTTCCTCTGTTATCTTATTATGTAGTATTACACCAATGTTAATTATGCTCCTCTAATAGGTGGTTGTTCTGTGATATTTTTTATGTATATTTGATTTCCCTCTGGTACCATAGTTGTGTACGTTTTTGTTCTGTAGCAGTTTGCTTGTTTTCAGGAGGTAGTCCCTAGTGAACAAGACAGTTTCATAAATGAATAAACTTGGAACATTTAGAACACTAACCTCAGTAAAATGGGATTTACAGGAGTCCATCTTTTTAAGGCCACAAATTATTCTTAGAGCCCTTGTTGCATTCTAAAAACCTTTACACTATGAATTGAGTGTCCCCAGAAAACGATCCCATATTGGACTAGTGAGTGGAACTGTGCATAGTATGCCTGCAGTACTGTTGTTTTGCTTGTTGTAGCCTTTAAAATTCTTAGGCCATAGCACACAGATTATAGTTTTCTAGACACGTTATTTATATGTGTGCCCCACTTTAAGTCCTGCTGAACCAATAGACCCAAAAATTTTTTGACACTTACATTTTCTAGGGTATCATTTTTTAATTGTGCTTGAATAGACATTTGATTAGTTGGAGGAATTAAATGAAAATCGACACACACAGTTTTTTCAGTATTTATAATGAGTTTGTTTTTTTGTGAACCACTCAGAAAGTCTTTCCATAGAACTTTCTGCTGTGGACTGCAAAGTTTCTGGATTGGATCCAGTGAGCAATATGCTGGTGTCATCGGCAAACAGGATGGTTTTTGTGTGACTCGTATATTCAACTAAGCCATCCACATAAATCAAGAAGAATAATGGACCTAAGATTGAACCCTGCAGTACACCAAGTTTTATTGTTAATTCGCTAAAAAGAAAGGAGTTGTTTCTTATTTTATTAATTTTGTTGAATTCATACTGAAGTGATACTTTCTGCCTGCAGTTTTTTAGGTATGAAAACAACCAGCTATGTGCTACACCTCTTACTCCTCGTCTTTCTAATTTTTCGAGCAGAATGTTATGGTCCAGGATATGAAAGGCTTTTGATAGATCTAGAAAAATACCTGCAGCTAATTTATGTTGTTCAAGGGATTTTAAAATGCAGTCTAAGAATTCGAAAATTGGTGTCTGTGTAGATTTAGACTTTCTAAAACCGTGTTGTTGTACTGTAAGTGGTGCATATTTATTTATGAAACTTAGAAGCCTGTCATAGAAGAGTTTTTCTAGAATTTTTAAGTAGAAACTTAACTGTGACACAGGTCGGTAGTTTGATATTTTTTTCCAAAGAACCTTTTTTTTAGCATTGGTGTAACTTTTGCTATTTTAAAAACATCTGGAAATACACCAGTTTTTAAAGAGAGGTTGAAAATTTTTGCCAAGGGGTTTTCTATGTGGTGAGCACATGTTTTTAATATGAAATCAGGTACTTCATCAAGACCACTTGACATTTTATTGCTTAATGATTTGATTTTACTTATAATTTCATTGGGGTTTGTTTCATAAACATACATAGAAGCAGTCAAGATCACTGACTTGCTGGAGAAACTTGGGACTGGTCCTTGACAGTGTACTTGAATGAGGTCTTCAGCTAGTGAAGTGAAGTATTCACTGAATTTTTCCACTATCAAATTTGGGTCTGTGACTTTTGAGTCTTCTAGTGTTAATGATACATTCTTTTTCTTTGGAGCTAAACTACAAGTTTCTTTCTTTATAACTCTCCACGTGGATCTCATTTTGTTAGATGAGTTTCTTATCAAATTGTCATTCCACATAATTTTTGCCTCTTTGACTACTCTACCATAGATTCTTTTGTTGGCTTTTAAATAATCTGCGAATTCTTGGGTTATACTTTTTACAACAGTACTGCAGAAATCTGTTTCTCTCACTGGAAATTTTTATGCCTTTAGTTACCCATTGCTTATTATTGTTAGGTTTTACTGTTTTTACTACTTTTGAAAATGCTACATTAGAATAGTGAAGAAAGATGCTCTGAAAACTCATGTACATGCTATCAACATTGTTCTGAGTGGCAATGCTTTCCCAGTTTTTCTTCGCCAGTAAAAGATTGAAAGATTTAATGTTAGCTTCAGGAAAGGTTCTCTTTTGAACTACTTTTTTGGATTTACTACTACTTGTTGGCATTTCTATACACAGCAGCTGTGCCTCATGATCACTATAACCCATGCTCAGTACTCTGCTTGTGAAACTGGAAATTGTGTCAGATATGAATATTTGGTCAATAATGGAATTTGTGCATTCTGTTAATTTTGTTGGGCAGTGTATTGTGGGAATCATATTGAATGTGTTGGTCATATTTATCAAAGCATCTCTGGTGCTGCTGTCTTTGGAAAAATCAATATTGAAATCCCCACAAAGCACTATCTTCATATTTAGTGTATTGATCCTGTTCAGCAGAACCTCTAGTGTATTCATGAAGACTGGCAAGTTTCCACTTGGCACTCTCTATATATGTTAGTAACTATGAAATTAAGCGCTGTCAGTTTAGTAATGGAAAGTTCAAAGTCTTTTTCAATCGGGTCAATATAACTTTTACTGACATCACAGAACTTTATTCGTTTTTTCACAAAGATAGCAGAGCCACCATGTTTGGAAAACTCTCGGCTAAAATGACTTGCTAATCTATATCCTGAGATTGAGGTTAATTTTACTTCGGCATTTCATAGCCAGTGTTCAGTAATGCAAATTGTATCTACGTTTAGTGCATACTGGAGTAGTGCTTCCAACATGGAAATTTTATTTGTGAGTGACTGAACATTATGGTGTAGTATAGCAAACCCTGGGTATTTAGTAACTTTAGTGGAAATGGTTTCTGATTCTTTATCCAATGGCATTTCTAATACAGCACTTACCCTAAAAATTTTCAGTACCTTTCTTGTGTATGGCTTCTGTTTTCTGGTGGCAATCAGTAGGTGAGTTAACTTCTGGAGCTTGTATAAGTTTTGCTTCATCCACATCTGACCTCTTCAGTTTAAACCATTTCGTAATTTTCGTTTGGCTGATGACTTGATTGTTGGTTTCTCACCTAATCGGTTTAAACCACACTGTTTGGCAGATGGCACAGCTTGTAACTTGTCTAAAGCACTTCTTAATCTCCGTTTGTTTGTCACTTATACTTTTTTCTTCACTCTTCTTTGAGATGCGAGTACATATTTTTTCGGCTAGTAATTTCTTTCCATTAGCCGTCTACATGAGACATGAGCTGACGATGTTGTGTATGTTGCTCCACAGCTATAACCTGTGTGACGGCAGAAGGTGAAAACAGCTGATGCGGCTTTGTGAAGACTTTTTAAGTACAATTTTTCTCAAAAAAATGATCGTCTAATGATACGATCATCAAAATTGGTTACAGTGTTTATCATTTTAGTAAAAACTGAACAATATTATTGGTAAAAAATGTAGTAACAACCAGATTAACTTCAAGCAGAAACCAAAATTGCTATACTTGATTGACAACTGCTTCTACTACATAGAATTAAAAAAAAAATGTAAGTTTATATTTTGTGTGTGTGTGTGTGTGTGTGTTTTACTGTAGTTGAATGTAAATCACTGTGTGTAAAAAAGAATTACTTATCACAGTTCTTTATAATTATAGTGGTTGGGGGGAGAAATGATGTGAATTGTCCAGATCTGAAGTAATTATCATTTAGCCGGAGCAAAACTTGTCCATAAATGTGCACAGGTATAGATGCGTACATGTTAAGAACATTGTGGCATTGAATAAATGTTAATTCCTGTTAGTTTGGGTGCGCAGCGTGGTATTTACCTTTTCTCCCCAACGATGTACAACAACATGGCTGCTGGGGCTATTCTCTCTTCAGGTTGACTTCATCTCCAAAAAGGTCCATTTAAAAATGCAAGCCCTTGTCACATTTGGAAGTAGAAAATAAGGTGTAGCTAGGTACGAGAATGAAAACTTGTGTCTTCTGCATATTGTAACTTTTAATTAAAAGAATACTGGTAGAGTGCAATTACATACGTCTTTATTGCTCCAGCTCAAAAGACCAACAAGACACCGAGATATATATATGAGGGCTGTTCAGAAAGTAACCTCCGATTGGTCACAGTGCGGGTTGTGGGGGGAGTAGTGACCCCCATCTGTGCGTTCACGCACTCAACAGGTCAGTCGGCATCAAACCGTGGTCGAGTGAACGTCGTACCTGCGCTAGTTTAGTTTTTGTGGCAGTTTGAAATGTGTGCTGCAATAGAAAACCCCGCCAAATGTGAAGTGCGTGCTGTCATAAGGTTTTTTACAGCCAAAGGATATTCTGCAGCAGCTATTCATCGTGAGCTTTGTGCCATGTACGGACCAAGAGTTATGAGTGAAGGAGTTGTCCGTGAATGGGTACTTTTATTTAGAAGTGGACGAGAAAACGTTCATAATGAAGAGAGGAGTGGTAGACCATCATTGGTGACTGACGAACTCGTTCAGACAGTTGATGCAAAAGTTCGTGAAAATCGACGTTTCTCAATGTCGGAGTTGTCTACTGGTTTTCCACAGATTTCTAAGACTCTCTTGTACGAGATAGTGACAGCAAGATTGGGTTACCGTAAGTTCTGTGCATGATGGGTGCACAAAATTCTTACCGACCACCACAAAACTCAAAGAATGGCCTCTGCATTAGACTTTCTGTCACGTTATGAGGACGAAGGAGAACCATTGTTAAACAGAATCGTGACCGGTGACGAAACCTGGATTAAGTACGTGAACCCTGAGACAAAAGAACAATCAAAGATGTGGGCACATTCAAATTCGCCTACCAAACCAAGAAAAGCCTCGCAAGATTTTTCTGCCAGAAAACTGACGGCAACGGTGTTTTGGGATGCCAAAGGGGTGTTGTTGGTTGAATTCATGGAACGTGGTACGACCATTAATCAAGACGTGTACTGTGAAACAATAAAAAAGTTACGACGGGCTATACAGAACAAACGCCGTGGTATGCTGACTTCCGGTATCGTTTTTTTGCACGATAACGCCCGTCCTCACTCTGCTCGCAGAACAGCGGCCCTTCTTGAGTCCTTCAAGTGGGACGTTATCAACCATCCACCTTACAGCCCAGACCTGGCGCCAAGTGATTATCACCTCTTCATGCATTTGAAGAAATGGCTCGGGTCACAGCGGTTTGATGACGACGAAGAGCTCAAAGATGCGGTCACAGGCTGGCTCCAGGCACAAGCGGGTGATTTTTATGCAGAAGGAATTTCAAAGCTTGTGAAGAGATACGATAAGTGCCTCAATCGCTATGGAGACTATGTAGAAAAATAGTGCAAAGATGTAGTTGTAAGATGTATATATTAAAATATTTTTATTTAACTTGGTGTATTTTTTTAAATCAACAGGAGGTTACTTTCTGAACGGCCCTCGTATATATATAAACAGAGATGATGTAACTTACCAAACGAAAGTGTTGGTATGTTGATAGACACACTAACAAACACACACACAAAATTCAAGCTTTTGCAACCCACAGTTGCTTCATCAGGAAAGAGGGAAGGAGAGGGAAAGACAAAAGGATGTCGATTTTAAGGGAGAGGGTAAGGAGTCATTCCAATCCCGGGAGCGGAAAGACTAACCTTAGGGGGAAAAAGAGACAGGTATACACTCGCACACACACATATCCATCTGCACATATACAGACACAAGCAGACATATATATATATATATAAAGAGGTACATAAAAATCGATAGTTTTGTTTTTAAATTTTCTGTCAACGTAGATGTAATCATACCTCCCTATGATATCTCTGCCACGTGGGGATGGTGCGACTATTTATTGATATGTGTAGGTCATTTAAAGAACCTACACAATTGCAACCCCCCCCCCCCTCCTTTGCCACCCCTTACCCCTTACCCCTCCCCATTTATTGTATACTGGAGTGATCCATATCACTGGTCGCTGGATGTCAGTATGCAGTGGTGGTGCATTAACACTATTTAACTTTTCTGTACTTTAAACTCTTGACCTGCCATTGTACTGAGACCTTCATTTGTGCCCAAGTTTACCTCATGTACTCTCAGAACATGCCATTACATAATGTTTGTATCTAATTTTGTTTAATGTACACTTTACACATTATTACTACCGATATTTACAAAATAATAAATGAATAAATAAAGGTTGCATCAAGAGGCCCATTTGAATTCAGAGTCTGTAGTTTGATTATTGGAATTTAACTGCTGCTATTGCGGCATCGTCCAGAGTGCTCACCTCACATGAAATATGGTGCAGGCACACTTGAGTTTGTTAATGCTGCTGTTAAGTTGAACTGTCCATGAATGTGCTACAGTTTCACTTGTTTACCAAAGTCAATAAAAGTGTTCATCCCTTTGCTGGAACATGGTGTGCTGAGGCTTGTGCATAGTGGAACCATTGATACTGTGGTGAGGAGGTTCATCATTTATGGCCCAGGCATTTGTTCCTCTCATAATCCACATGTTTCAGTGGTTGAACCAAGCTCACGCTGTCAGCATTCTGAGGCAATTGAATGGATTCAACGTAAGTCTCCAATGCCCTTACTCGTTTCCATACCACGTCTGTGGTAGAATGCTTTGTCGATACTCAAGTCCACTGATGATACTAATGTTTGATACACTTCAGCACTGGCACACGGTTTTTACAGGAACACACCATTGAATTGCGGGTTTCAAACCTTCATAAAATGTTCGTTGCATATTTGGTGTTATATTCAGCTCTACATTACATCACAGGCTGCCACGTAATCGTGACTTATTTAGTTTCATAATCGAAAGCAGTCTTTCATGCATTTATGTTGATTGAAACATTGTTATCACGTTTGCAATCTCATTATATGGACGTGGAATGTCAAGCTTCGGGACAGTTTCAACACAGAAGGATTTGGCTTATAAACGGAAATACGTTGCGGATCGATAAGCTCCATCTGCAGTTGCCCAGGGGCACTTTAAAATGAAATGCAAAACGGCCTCTAAAAGAGATCACAAGGAAATATAGAACTGGCAGTGCGCTCAAATGTTTGGAAAACTATTTCTGTAATTCTTTTAACGAGACAGAAGTTTGTTCAAATTCACGTTTTCTTTAACACCAGTGAGTTTAGGGAAATGGACGGTGTTTTTTTTCATAATTTATCACCCGCACAATGCTATTTTTTTAAACATATCCCCGTCATATCAAAAATAGATTATTTCTCACCTTGCAATATCTTACTGTGGGCAGTGTGCAGTCAAATCCACGTAAAATGCAAAGGCTTCAGCCCATCCTGGGTGTTCCAATTTTCTTTCCTCCTTTCATTTTTCTTTCATAAATTTAACAATAGCGGGTTTCAATTTGAAAAATCGTTTCAGGCATGCCCCATGACTTAACCAACGTACTTTGAAATAATATAGTTCAGTTACAAAAGACCTGACACCCCTTTTATTTCCTGAACGGTTACAGATAACGAAACGAGGTTTCGTGCAATTGATAGTACCCTGAGGGGCACTGTTTTGTATGGATAATGCCCTGATATCAGGCATCAACCGAGATGTTGATACAAGTATGATTTTTTTAAATGGAAACGTATACTTTTCATAACTATATTCAGTAGGTCTTGGAAAGGCAATTACGATGATATAGCGCTTTTATTACTGACACTGAAGCCTTTCGCAAGAGAATCCAAGAAATGCACTAAAACTGGAAAGCAATGAGGCGAGAGTAGGCCATTGCTGTGAAATAACACCAAGCTCTCATACTAGACTCAGCCGTTATATGCCGATGCAGCAAGGCACGCCTTCGCTACTAAAATAAAACCTCATTTTGTATACGACCTAGAAACACCTACGATTTTTTTTTGTGAGACTATGGCATATGCTAGTTTCTGGCGTATCAGATCGGACTAAGGAAAGCTGTTTCAATTGTACGTACTTTTCCAGGTTTTTGTTGGCACAACTACAGTTTCTTCAAGCAGTTTTTCATTGCTATTTTCACAGAATTTTCTTGACATTCGCCTCATAATAGCGTGTCTAACTTTTCCACATTGGTGTACATGTCAGCATGCAAGAAATTATGAAGCATAAATGATCTGGTGACAGACAACACAGTTTTGTTAGTTCTGGGGCACAGGGAAGTAAACAGTCGAAAAGCTTAATACAACGATGTAGACTGGCATGACCATGTTTACAATGTAATATCTGATTCTGGATGACTCAGTTTTAGAATATTTCTCTCATTCTTTTGCAAAGAGTTTCTACTACAAAATTAACAAGCATTGTATCACTGCAGTCGTCTTCTCATGCGCTTTCGGATGCCGTTAAGAAAGTATATCATTCTCTTTAAAAAATTATACTTGCTTCATTATCACGATCGATACAACAGCAAAGATTCTGTATTACACACCAAATTACGTGTCCCTTAGCGTGCTATAAGTGGCCCAAAACCTAGCTTTGGTATCTAAAATCATTCACGAAATAAAAGGGGTATTACGTCGTGCATGACTCATCCTGAATATACTCCCTTTGTCAGAAATGTTACAGGACAGATTAAAAAAATATAGAAAATTGTACTTACCAAGTAATCAACCTAGCTCCCATCGGAGTAGCCCTCTTGGGCATTTTTACACAGTTACCAACGATTTCTGGAGGTCTTGAAAGAAAGCAGGGAAATTTTCAACTTCTATGCTTGTAAGCTCATTTGTCACAGGCTGTCGTATGTATGTGATATCTTGATGGAGCTTTTCTTTCAGTTGCATTCTTGAAAGGGCCTTGCTGCAGTTGCTTAATCATCGTCCACATTTCACTAGGGTTTTCCCAGCTTAACGCAGATCTTATTGTTCACTCTTTGCTCACAATCAGCATCGATTGTGTCACCAAAACTAATGCGCCAAGAATCCAGACAGGGTGTTGCTAAGCACAGCCTTGCCACATAGTGAGTTTCATGGAAACACGTGCAAAGTCATTTCGAGGGCACACACATTAACATGAAAGCAACATTTGTTCCCTTTTGGTATTGCAAGCTCAGAAATAAAAAAAGCCTGTCCTGGAACTTTTTCTGCGAAATGGATGAGTCTCCATACTCTTCGTACTGTTTCACTGAAACAGTTATACCTGACGGCGTAGTAATGTATGCTACTTCCGAAAATTTGCTACTTGAACCATCAATGTCATCACGTCAGCTACGTCTGCTAATTTAAAACAAGTGCTTTTTGATGTACAGAACACAGAATCTCGTCTGCTAATCTTTGTAATTTCTGGTTCTTTCCTCGTCAACTAAAAAAATGGTTCAAATGGCTGTGAGCACTATGGGACTTAACTTCTGAGGCCATCAGTCCCCTAGAACTTAGAACTACTTAAACCTAACTAACCTAAGGACACCACACACATCCATGCCTGAATCAGGATTCGAACCTGCGACCGTAGCGGTCCCGCGGTTCCAGACTGTAGTGCCTAGAACCGCTCGACCACCCCGGCCAGCCCGTCAACCAAATCTTTAAATTCTATCTGCGTGGTGTGTAATGTTCCATAGGAAATTTCTGCTACTCATATATTACTGCGACTGCATAATGGATATGGAGAATATCAACGTTCTGTTCTCATTCCCATCCACATCTTGTGACGATAGATCACTAGACTGCCTGTTTTTGTGCGAATAACCACTGGACCAACTTCCTTTATACCACGAACAAATAGCGAAGGATAAACAGTGCTTACACCAAGACCCTGGCGAGCTGAAGAAAGCCGTGTCGATCAAAAGAAGCCTCATCAAATGCTGGAAGGAAGTGTTGCATCGCTCTGCTGTATGAAATGTGGCGCTATACCGAGAGGGACCGAGCAAAGCCGAGACGTACCAAACAGTGAGGAGACAGGCCGAACCTCGGAGCTCTTGGAAGCAGCACATTGTGCAAAAGTGAAATTTTGCACGACCTGGCCGACCATGGTGTATAACAACTGACGCTCGGAAAACCGATATTTTATCGGAATAGCAGAGCCGAATGAGACAACGTGTGAATATGATAATGAAAATGGGCCTCCGGTATCCGGCCAGCTATGCGGGCGCGCGCGGGCCACTTAGCGCTTACCTCCTCGCGGGACAGCGTCTCGTGTGGCCAGCGCGCGTCCAGGTCCTGCAGCAGGCGCAGCAGGATGCGAGTGTCCAGCGGCGAAGACAGCGCCTGCCGGCAGTAGGATGTCCAGCGCACGGCAGCCAGCTGCAGCTCCGTCACGTCACCCTGGATCGCGTGTTGGTGCAGGATCGTCTGCGCCACATGCGGCAGCTCGCCGCTCCACTCCCACGTCGGGCCCTGCGGGCACATCGCCGGCACCCGTCACTACAGACAATCTCAAGGGACAAAATATCAGCCACCCCCTCAAAAAAGCTCAACTCGTCGCTTTGGAGCTCTGAAGGTGGCAGGGGTAAAATACAGGGAGCGAAAGGCTATTTACAATTTGTACAGAAAGCAGATGACACTTATAAGAGTCGAGGGGTATGAAAGAGAAGCAGTGGTTGGGAAGTGAGTGAAACAGGGTTGTAGCCTATCCCCGATGTTATTCAATCTGTATATAGAGCAAGCAATAAAGGAAACAAAGGAAAAGTTCGGAGTAGGTATTAAAATCCATGGAGAAGAAATAAAAACTTTGAGGTTCGCCGATATTGTTGTAATTCTGTCAGAGAGAGCAAAGGACCTGGAAGAACAGTTGCACGGAATGGACCATGTCTTGAAAGGAGGGTATAAGATGAACATCAACAAAAGCAAAACGAGGATAATGGAATGTAGTCGTATTAAGTCGGGTGATGCTGAGGGAATTGGATTAGGAAATGAGACACTTAAAGTAGTAAAGGAGTTTTGCTATTTGGGGAGCAAAATAACTGATGATGGTCGAAGTATAGAGGATATAAAATGTAGACTGGCAATGGCAAGGAAAGCGTTTCTGAAGAAGAGAAATTTGTTAACATCAAGTATAGATTTAAATGTCAGGAAGTCGTTTCTTAAAGTATTAGTATGGAGTGTAGCCATGTGTGGAAGTGAAACATGGACAATAAATAGTTTAGACAAGAAGAGAATAGAAGCTTTCGAAATGTGGTGCTACAGAAAAATGCTGAAGATTAGATAGGTAGATCACATAACTAATGAGGAGGTATTGAATAGAATTGGGGAGAAGAGGAGTTTGTGGCACAACTTGACTAGAAGAAGGGATCGGTTGGACACGTTCTGAGGCATCGAGGGATCACCAATCTAGCATTGGAGGGCAGCGTGGAGGGTAAAAATCGTAGAGGGAGACCAAGAGATGAATACACTAAGCAGATTCAGAAGGATGTAGGTTGCAGTAGGTATTGGGAGATGAAGAAGCTTGCACAGGATAGAGTAACATGGAGAGCTGCATCAAACCAGTCTCAGGACTGGAGACCACAACAACCTGTGTAGGACTTCTGCCAGGCTGTCACGTTACCCTCCACCGCTCTGAAGTATGTCATGCCGGCCAAGTGGTGGGTACACCTTCTGATCAAAAGTGTCCAGCATCTAGTAATGGACATAAAGGGCACTGCGCACACACACCAACCGACCGACCAATTTCCTGTGCTACTTTACGACCTACTTTACTGAGTGACTACAGGGACAAAAGATGAACTTCTGTCGGTCGGCTGGCAGGGAGCGCTACACATAACATAATTTTTTGGGTGGAGTGATTGGGGGAGGAAGGGGTTGGGTGAAATTGTGACGGAGATCATGCGAAGGGCTGGTGGGTCGGGTGTTGGCTGTGTTTGTGTGTGTGTGTGTGTGTGTGTGTGTGTGTGTGTGTGTCCCTTTATTACTCATGGGATATGACCACCCTTTAATTTATGATAGCTGGAATTCTGCTGGGGACATTTCCAGTGAGGTGTATGAATGTCAGTGAGGGAATGACAGTCTGTTCTTCTTCAAGTGCTGAAACCAGAGGTGGTAGTGATGTTGGATTCCGGAGCGAAGTCGATTTTTTAACACTTCCCAAATGAGTTCCATTGGGTTCAGGTCGGGACACTGGGCAGCATAGTCCATTTCAGGAATATTGTTATTCACAAACCATTACCTCACAGATACTGCCGCACAACAGGGTTTACTGTCATGCTGAAACAATTATAGTCTCCAAAAACTTCCTGTGCTGAATGCAGCCTAAAGTTCCACAAAATATCTTCATATACTTCTGCATATAGCGTTTTCCTAAGTGCAATGAGGGAACGACACCCTAAGCACGATAAACAGCCCCATATTGTAACATCATCTCTTCTGTACTTCTGTGTTGGAATTACGCATGATGGCAGGCATTCTACAAACCCTTTCATTGGATTTCCAAAGTATGTAGCGTGATTCCTCGCTTCAATTCACCCCTTTCCAGTGATACACTGCCCAATGGCGTCATTCTTTACATCACCCCACGTTTTGCTTAGCACTAATTACAGAAATTTGTGGCTTGACAGAAGCTGCACGACCATCGTACTCCATTCCATTTAACTCTCATTCATTGTGCTAGCTGGACTACTGGTAGTACTTTGGAACACACGAGTGATCCCTTCCACTCATTTCATGCGGTTTCTTACAACTACCGTCTGCTAGGGTTGGAGGTCCTGTCCGTCAGTACATGATGTCTGCTTCATCTAGGTTTAGCTGTGATGTTCCCTCCCCACTTCCACTGCACACTCACATCGCTAGCAGTCGACTTGGGCAGCTTTAGAACGTCTGAAATGACCCTGATGGATTTGTTACTCCAGTGACATCCAGTCACTACGTTCGAGATCACCGAGCCCTCGTGAACAACCCATTTTACTGTTACTGTTTCTCTGCTAATAAGACAATGGCTCCCACCTCCAGTTACCCTGTCGAGTCTACCTCTCGTGACATATAGTTGCCAATTCCGCATCACATAGCGGTGTCCAGATACTTTTGATGAGATAGTTTATGTGCCAGTCGGTTATAAGGAACACCGCAGTAAGAAGGCTCTACATGGAGAAGTGACAGGATTGCAGTTAGTAGTTATCGTGTTTGGACTCTCCTGTGATCAGATCGTGAGTGCAGTCCACCGATTTGTTGATGTATCAAGACAGTAATGGTAGATCTCTCGCAGCCATGTAGTACGGCGTAGAAGCAACACTAGTAAGAAGACTTTAGCTGACATGGACCAGAGACAACTGTCATACATTACCAGATACAATCGGTTTCAAACATGACAAGGAATTGCTGCTCACAGCGAATGCTTTGGATCACTCTAAGTCGCATAGAACTGATACCAGACGGTTGTGTGACACTCCACTGCTGACCTAATTCAGGACAGTGCCTCTTTACAATGAAATTCTGTGTATGTGCCACTCAATTATCCGAAATTCGCGCTGTAAGATAGGTTGACGAGGTAATAGGACATGTACATGTGTTAAGACATTAGGCAGTAACTTGGATGGTACTAGAGGGAGCTGTAGAAGGTAAAAACTGTAGGTGAAACCAGAGATTGGAATATATGCACCAAATAATTGAGGACATTGTTCTTCTGAGATGAAGAGGTTGATTGGTGTATCATTGTGGATTGTCTGCAAGGAATGGTGGACCACTCACAGTCATGTAACACATGTTAAGAGCAGCCATTGTTAAAACACCCTAACCAACAGTGACTAGTGACGGATGTCACACTTTGCCAATGACAATATTTTTCCAACCCGACAGAAATTGCTGCAGTCATTCAATGCAGACACGGATCCACGGTAGGATTCTAATGGGGGGGGGGGGGCGGCTCTCAGTTTCTTACTTTCTCACCTCTCCCACCGCAAGGATCCAGGACTGAAAGAATGCAACAAGTTTCCAGCGAACCAATGTTGCGAATGGAACTGCATGCCATGGACTTTCGGAACGAGGTACTTCGCAAAAGGTCATTGCTCTCAGCGGCATGTAGAGTTGGACGTCTTTAATTGGACAAACAACGCAGTACCTGGGCAGTAGCTGACTGGAGTGAAATGATGCCACACTGAAGAGTGGAAGTTGTGGATCAGGCCGGAGGTGGTTCTGTGATGTTTTGGGGCAGTTTTCGCACCGTGACTTGCGACCATTCATTGCCATGAAAATAAACCACGATGTTCATCTCTAAATTATCTGTAATTAAGCATTACCCCTCTACATTTTGATATGGATATGCTGTGGACCCTCCCGTCTTCCAGGATGACAACAGCCATTTTCACAGGGTTGTATTCTTATGTTCCTGGTATGACAAACACTCTCACTCCTCTCTGCAGATGACAGCTCTTGCAGGGGTGGATTCGTCAAGTGGATGTGGCATACCTGAAGAAAGTTCTGGAGCATATCATTGTGTGGAACTGAAATATATACCAAGCGAAAATTTGAGAAGTATAAATTAGAAGGACCGAAGATTTGGCTTCCTTTCAGCGTCATCATAACTAGAGACTGTGCATAAACTGAGATGTGTGAAGGATGTGAAGGGAAATCGGCGTATACTTTCCAACGGATCTATCCATGCAGTGACCTGAAGTGGTTCAGGGAAGCCACGAAAATCTGATCTCAGTGTGGGGCGAGTATTTGAATCCACCGTCCTCCCCAGTACGAGACCCTTACCTTCAACACTACGCCACTTCAAACGTTCAGAAATTGGGGAGAATTTGATCCTTTCAGATGTGGTACTATCGAAGAAGGTAGTAAAGTAGAGAGACGGGATACGAAACAAGGAGGTACTGAAAAAACAGCCGGCCGCAGTGGCCGAGTGGTTCTAGGCGCTACAGTCGGGAACCGCGTGACCGCTACAGTCGCAGGTTCGAATGCTGCCTCGGGCATGGATGTGTGTGATGTCCTTAGGTTAGTTAGGTTGAAGTAGTTCTAAGTTCTAGGGGACTGATGACCTCAGATGTTAAGTCGCATAGTGCTCAGAGCCATTTGAACCATTTTGAAAAAACAAATAGGCCCTATATTAAATCTATGGGAAAGCCTTACCAGTAGAATGGTCACGTTAATGGAACATTTGCCACGCAGGCCGCTAAAATTAATTTTGCGCTGGAAGGAATTAGAAATGGAAAAAAGTAATGTAGGTGTAGACAGATACTAGAACACGCGTCCTAGTACAAAGAAATTATAAACTTGGTGTTCTAGATACGTTGAAACAGACTTCGATGGGTTGTATATGGTATCTTGAGGAATACGTTGCGGGGAGAAACCCGTGTTGGGAAACGTCGTTCAACGACGCTAGAGCGCGCCGATGTTATAGGCGCCGGCAGCAAACGTGACTTTGCACGCTGAAGGACGGTAGGCAGAAAGTCTCTTAATGTTGTTTGTTTATTCACTGATCGACTGATTACCACGACCTTCAGTGGAGAAGGTGGAGCTAGCTGCTGCTTAGAACGGCTTTGTTTCCTATGAATACGATGCTCTGGTGCTTCGGTTGGTGGCGGTTTCCGACACGAGTATCCACCCGCAGTTTATTTTTCTCCTGGAACCCTCTAAAATACAGGAGAAAAATAAACTGCAGATGGAAACCCGTGTCCGAAACAGTCATCCACCAAGGCAACAGAACATCGCATTCATTGGAGACAAGGCCTGTCTACGCAGCAGCTAGCTCCATCCTCTCCAATGGCGATCATGGCAATCAGTTGCGATCACTGAATAAGAAATAACATTGCGAGGTGTTCCTCTTACATTTCGTCAGTGTACAACGTGAATTTGCTGCCGAAGGGGTGCCCTAGTGGCAGACATAGGCTTCTATGACTTAGACGTTCTGTAGCTTTGTTGGATGAAATTTCTGGACACGTATTCCTATCCTCCATTTGTTCCTCAAGACACCCTCTACAACTCCTCGAATTTTGTCGCAACATTTCGGGGACACCCTGTAGAGATGAAAAGTAGTGCAGAAGATAGGAAGCGATGTAGGACTCCAAACCAGTCGAAAGACAGATGAATTAAAAAAAGAGACAGTACTTTGGATACACAGCTGTACACCAGGGTAAACTGAAGCAATACCACGTGGGAAGACTATGGCTAAGGTCCTAAATTCTAAGCTTGTATATGTATTGTCAAGGAACGTACAACTGGTTCATGAATCAGTACTGACAATGTTACGCGTCAGTTGTTAAATGTGTGATATAATAACCAGAACATGTTTTGGGACTACGTTATTACGTTATAAAGTGGTATAAAGTAAGGAAACAAATCGAAGATCGCAATACTACATACACTGAAAACCATGTAATTATATTGTCCTGCATTATACCATACTCTGATTGAGCCGTGCGCGGCTCGTGTTAGTGCCGTTTATTGCTTAACATCTTGTCTTTGCGGTACTGCCGTCCCGTTTCTTATTAGATTTACTGGCGTCACTAAGTTGCTGGCTTGCCTGCCCGTGAGCGGCACCAGCGGCGTTTATCGATAAGAGGACTGTCGTACTATCTTTAGAGCGACCGCTAGTATTTCCGGGTCGTCGTGTGTCGGGACGGAGCAGCAGTGAGGTCCGGACAGCCATGTACCTGTTATTGGAACACAGCATTCTGGACAGCTCAGGAACATATTTAGATAGTCGCATGTATTCTCTGCGGTTATCAAGATTAGTGCTGAACCATCTTTTTTTCTGATTCAGTGCTGGCAGACAGTAATAAACTTAGTTTCATGTAAGTACTGTGTGAATTATGAAATTTTTCCACCACGCAGTGCTGCCTGCATATTACTGGATGTTCTGTGAGTAAATTTTCCACTGTAACTGCGAGAAATGCGTTCAATTTTCCCCAGATAGTAGCATAGCTATATCGTTAAAACACTTTCCCCGGTTTTCAGAAAGCATGGGTGGTTTTTCAGGAATTTTATTTCTAATCTGTGCAATCGCATGTGAGCTCGAGAGCAAACTTTTTTATATCCTATTTCGAAATTTAATTCATAGTGTCGTACTTCGTAGATTTATACTTAGTCATAGGTTACAGAAGTGGGGGGGGGGGGGGGGTGAGGAGGGGGACGTCAGGGGACGGACAGCAAGGAGTTGCACTTGCCGCCAACCCCCCCCCCCCTCCCACCCCACCATGAGCGTCTGCGATGAACTTCATCCATTTAAGAATTCTCACTAATTTCTGGATGTGCCTCCCATGTAATTCGTGACAGACTAAATATTGAGTGTCCTGTCAGTTATTTGTGCAATGTTTCATTCGTTATAATAAATACATCATTTGCCTGTCGTTTCGGAACACTGCTGAAACAAAGTACCTTGTGTTGCTTCTTTCGCCCCCTCATACAGCTGGAAATTAGTTGCGGTAATGGACAGTTCCGACTTAGCACCGTGTATACCTGTCTGACAACTGTCCGAAATTTTAAGAACAGCCCTTTCGTTTCTGGACATCGTGACCTTAACAATATGTCTGAACTTTACCTGTTAAGGCTTGCTGAGACTTTAACAGCAGACAACTGGATTTCATATCCAAAGATTTATTTCATTTGCAGTATGGACAACATAACATCCTATACTATGTGTTTCTTTACTTTTGGTTCATCTGAGGGCAAACAATAATCCTAGGCTAAATGCGATGGAAAATTGTGAATATTGAGGTTGAAATGGTGTTTGGATCTTTCTCAACTACATGGTTGAGAATTTGTATGCTGTATGACCCTGTCTCACTTCTAGTCACATAACTTGTGTACTCGAGTTCACGCATGTACACATGATCACTCCAAACCGAAGAGACGAAGACCATTTTGTTTGCATCATTGGCCATTGATACGTGATTATGGGTATTCATGTCGGCTCTCAAGCCAGATCAGATGATGTTTTGAATCTGGAGCCCCGACCAATTATTACGCCGGCAGAGATTACGGAATCACATGAAGATCCTCTACGGTGAGGGGACGTTTCAACTTTCAAGGGTATTTCATGAACTTCGTAAGAAAGGGAAATTACTGAGCAACCTCGCTTTTTGGCTGAGATGCTGGAATGAAGTTTTAATACCTAAATTTGCCAGAATTGTTGATTACATTGAGACAAGAATGGCCAACACCATTAAGAAGCGTGCTGGTTTTGCCTTACTAAGGGAGCGCAATAGTTTTATACGCGCACAACTGGATTTCATATCCAAAGATTTATTTTATCTGCATTTGGCAGTTTCAGCGCTGCTTCCGCTGCATCCTGGAATTGGGTCGACAGTTCGTCCTGGGCAATATCAGACTGGGTGTATGCAAACGCCGTCAGTAGGAAATCTTCGAAAATTCAACGGTTTTCTTCGCAGTCTACACTGATAACACCCGTCGACATGTGATCAGTCTCACAACGAAAGAGTGAACGATGCTATGCCTGCAGTATTGGAGCAGGAATTCAATTTTACCCATACACCCAGTGATGTTCCAATTACGGAATACATTTCTGCCGTTGAACAAGTCGTGTCCAGGTTTCCCGACCATCTAGCAGATGAGGTTAGGTAAGAGGTGTCTCAGCTGCGTCAGGTGCCACCCCCGTGACATAACATCTCGCTTTAAAGAGCTGCAATCCGGTCCTTCAGAGAAGATTTAGTAATTCCTCCAGCGGACAAGGCCAGTTCAACGGTTCTTCTTTCGCGGGACAATTATGTGCTTAAAATTGATCTCTCTCTTGCACACTCAGCATACCAAAGATTGCAGAACTATCCAACTCACCGTATAAAACCCAAGACTCTCAAGACTCTTCCAGTCATTAAAAGAGACTTCATTATCTGATGAAGTTCTGAGAAAAACGTCGACCTGTTTCTGCAGTCCAGCCAAGATTATACGGTTTGCCTAAGGTAGACAGGAAGGACTTTCTCTTCAGCTTTTTGTTAGAAATTTGGGCACTCCTACTTATAAGTTGGCTAAGTATCTAGCGTCCATTCTCAGTCCCCCTGTCGGAAATTGCTATAATCTTATTTCCAATTCTCTGGTTTTTATTCAACATATGACTTCTGAGTCTCAATCCCAAGAATTGGCTCTTTAGTTTTGATGTTGCGTCTCTGTTTTCCAAAGTTCCTCTTGAGTATTCTTTGCAGTTAATTTGTGAAAAATTGGATGAAGAAACAACAAGCTTTGTCGCCATGTGTTGACGTTGACGTATTTTTTTACTTAATGACAAAAGTTTTAAACAAACTGAGTGGCTATTGGGAGTCCATTATCCCCCGTGGTCGCCAATTTGTGGAAGACTGAGGACATTGCAACATGGTTCTTTAAACCAACTTGTTCCTGGAGATACGTCGACCATACGTTTATGGGATGGCCATTTGGGAGGGATGTTCTGGATCGTTTTCTGTATCATTTTAATTGTGTGCATCCCAATATTGAGTTCACGATGGAAGTCGAAGAGGACGGCGAACATCCGTTTTTAGGTGTCTTGGTCCACAGGAGGGGTGATGGGACATTAGGACAGTTTATCTGAAGCACACGCATACGAACAGATATCTTTATCCATCAGGCAGTTATCAATCCTACCAACGCAACGGGGTCCTACTTACATTGGTGAAAAGGGTTTACGCTATCTGAGATGCAGACAGTTTGATGCAAGAACTGGAGACTGGACATTCGCGGGAACTAACAGAAGATACAAGCAAATCTGCGGAATTCCTACATTTTGCGGGGAGCATATCTTCAGAAACAGGAAAAAGTTTAAAGAAGTTTGATATTAAAAGTATTTTCCGTCCACCGCCTGAGACCACAGCTCTGCTGGGCTTAGTGAAGGATAACTTTGGTTCGAGAAAGCCCGGGATCTACACAATTCCCCGCAGTTGCGGGAAAGCCTATATTGGACGAACTATTCGTACGCTCCAGTATCGTTGCGTGAAGCACGATCGGCACACACATTTAATTCAGCCAGAAAAATCTGAGTGTCTGAACATTGTCTTACTGAAAAATATGAAATGTTGTACGATGAGACAAGTGGTTGA
This sequence comes from Schistocerca americana, assembly GCF_021461395.2. NCBI lineage: Eukaryota > Metazoa > Arthropoda > Insecta > Orthoptera > Acrididae > Schistocerca > Schistocerca americana. Next base: position 13,118,720 of record NC_060119.1, on the reverse strand, counting down.
CCCTGCGTCGCTGTATTGGGACTGTGTAGTGGAAGAAGCCATTGGAATGCGGCTATCTAACAATACTCTGAATTGAGATAAGAGGTACCCTTTAACTAACAATTAGAACCTTGTTCTGTTCGATGGTAAGAAACACAATGGTCCCTGTTTCGCTCATCAGAAACTGTCAGTTTTTTATATCTATTGTTCCCACGAGCTTTCACCACCTGTGCGCTGTTGTGCCTGTCGCTAGAGGGCAGTTGTGTTCGCGCACGCGCGGTGGACCCACGATCGATGGATATTTGTGTTCCGGCAGATAGTGCGACGGCTCACAGCCATAGTATTGTGACCAGATGACGATGTATTCCACCTGGAGACCTGACATGAAAACAACCAATGGGGACATTTACGGAACCTCAAATGGTGATTCTGCCGACCAATTCTATAGTTGTTTTTAACTATTATTCTATGTTCACATTCACATCAATCATGTCAGAAGATGTACTGCTGATATACTCACGAGGTACGCTTACTTTCAAGGTACAGCTGCCATCTACATTTGAATAATATTCGCTGTGTAGCTGTCAAGCGTTTGAGACAGGATAAGCAATGTGTACTTCATGTGAAACTTATTTCTGCTGCCAAGGGTATTTAACTCCACTGGACGCTCTTTGTTGCTTCCGTACAAGGTAAAACAAAATTAACCACCCTGGAGCAACCCATACCTCTAGCTACGCTACGTATAAATCTGACCACAACCAACATTTCATTGGGGAGGTGGCAGTATTTCTAACTAGTCAAAATCAGCCTCTGATTATCACAAGAAGCAACTGCATGGAAAAAAACGGGAATTTCAGAACATCCTTTAGTTACATGATTTGGCCTCACCAAACACCTGTAATACTTTACTCGGAAGAAACACAGCAGTATGATGAATCTCACAGGATACTGAGCTACAAGCGTGTGAATTGGGCATTGTTCAAGGAAATGCTTGAAAAGTCGTATCCCACAAATTCCCAAAATTACACAGAGCAGGAAACTTGTTGAAGCTGTCAAAGCCCTTACCACCGTAGTTCAGGATGCAATAGCAGGTACCATTACAGTACTTATACCACAAGAATGCTCAATGGCCCTGGTCCCAGAAATACAGGGGCCGATGTCAATGAGAGATCATCTCGGGAGATACTGGCTGTACAAACAGAATATTAGCAGGCTCCAGGGGATCATACAGGCTAAATTAAAACTTTTAAAACCACAAACTGGGACAATACACTCGCAGGGCTGCACACCACATGACCTGGAGTGTGGCAAATAGCTGTCCACTCCACCAAGAAGAAATACTACACACCAAGTTTACAAATACCTTACAGACCAGCATACTCCATGGAGGAGAAGCATGAGCTGATGACCAGAACAATAGCAACATCATTCACACTGAATCTGGCTCCTTCCAATCCAGCACTGCTACTTGAAATGAACCAGGAAGTTACATGGCTTGTAACCCAGCCCAAGTGCAATGTAACAATACATAGTGCTACACATGAAATTACACAGGTTATTAAGCACAAAACAGCTAGAAAAGCTCCTGGACCCAATCACTTTCAAAACCGTGTCACCCAGGAGTTAATGAATAAAGCTATGGAGCATCTCACACATATGACGAATACCATTCTACAACATCAACACTTCCCTGTCCTGATGTTTAGGAAGCCAGGGAAATACCACTCCCTACCACAAAATTACGGAGCCATCAGCCTGCTGAGCTCCCTGAATAAGATTGTTGAGAAGGTGATTCTCAAACATCTTACTATGCACTGCAACACCAATGTCTCGCTGAGACTGGAGCAATTTGGATTCAGCAATCACCACTCCACAACACAACAACTCCTCCGTGTAGTAGAACATATTACACACACCCCCAACACCAACAAAGCTACAGGAGCGCTGTTCCTGGTCTTCAGTCAATTACGGCACAATCGTCTCATTCGCAAACTCTGCACTGCTAGTCTCTCCGACGAGCTCATACATCTTACACACTCATATCTCACCCACAGAAGCTTCAACACCGACGTTCAGGGCAAACAGTCAACACAACACAGTATACAAGTGGGAGTACCCCAAGGCAGCATCCAAGGGCCCCTCTTGTTTAATCTCTACGTCAATGACTTTCCAACCGAACAAAACACAATGGCAACCATCTACGCAGATGACACTACCATCCTAGTGCAAGACTGGAAACCATCAGGCATAATTCGCAACTGCAAACAAAACTGCCTAGCTGGAACGACAGTGTGTTAAAGCAAATGCTGACAAGTGTGAAGTAGTTCTGTTCATTGACAAGCCATAACAACTGCACAAACATTAAGTGTTCTGGCATACCCACAAGCTCTGGAATGAAAATTAAGATCGCAAGAGCAAAGAAGGCAGTGAACGCACCGTCAGCCAATAGCCCATTGGCAAGGACCACACCACGATGGGAGCAGGCCCCTAGACAAAGATAATATAAGTGCCGCTCCTGCCAGCCTTGGCCACTCAGTATTTGGACAGGATTAGGACAGTATACGGACAGGCCTAGCGCAGAATGCTACAATAACAGTTATTAGTGATCCACAAACTGTGTGTCAAACTTGCACGAACATTGTGTATAGCAAAGGACTCGGATTTATACTGCATGTCGCCTATTGCTTGCGACACCATTGTAAATTCCAGGTTAAGCATTGTCAAGCTTCTTATTTGTAACAAAAACTATTAATGTTGTTTGCTTGAATTGTTGTATAGCATTTTGAGAATGCAGCATCCTTTAGGCACCCTATACGAGATGAGTGGGCAGGACCCCACATTAAGACTGCAGACAAATAACACTACACACACGCCCAATATGTTTCAGTGTGAAAGTCAAATACTTCAGTGACAGGCCAACTGAGCAAATGCAAGGCTCAAACAGTGTTACTCTAAGCTCAACAGGTAAAGCACACTGAATAGGAGGGTATCGAGGTCCGTGTACATGATACTGATTAGACCCATGATGATACATGCAGCTGCAGTCTGGGGTTACGTGGCTCTGACAGCCTGTGCTGCCTATAGGTGATTCAGAACGAAGTGCACCACAGTCCACACACACTGTCGACCTTCACAGAGAATACTGCCTTGAAACTCACACACAGATATTCAAAAAACTCACCACACGACCGTACAAGAACTTGAGACACTCTGACAATCACTTCATTCTTAACCTGGGAAACTACGACCACAACCACGGGTGAAAACACAACTGCTGAAAAACACTTCTATCTAGGGACAATTAATCACCTGTGGACAGCACATGCTCACAGACAAAATAAACACTGGTGAATCCCTGCATTACAGCAAAACTAAATGGCATTGCCAGCTGCAAATATCTAGCTGACCAACTGTCAATACGGGAAAGCAGTATTGCACACTAAACATAAACATATCCAACCAAACCTCTTTATGGCCAATTGACCACTCGTATAACGACCTTGGCATGTTACAAGTACAGATGCTGCAGGTGGCCCAGGAGACACTCAGGTGCACAGCCCAGGAGTACCCCTCCTCAATAGGACTGACACTCGTAAAGAGTGTTTTAAGCTGCGACAATGGTATTGATTATCGCACGATACCCAAAACTAACGACAACCTCACCCTTGCAGACAGAAAGAAACTGCTACTGCTCTTACTGTCTGTTCAGACTATTGCAGAAGTTCTTTTCCTTTGGTGCTTGACTCGGCACTTTTCTCCCTCTGCCCTCAAAACTGCTACCTTCTGCTCACTTCTCGACCACTTCTATAGCCTCAAAGTGCCTGTATTAGTGGGTAATCCTACGGACAACATCATGACCCCACATCCTGTGCACTTCTCAATTGTAACGAAGCAAACGGAGGTGATGGTAGAACTTTGGTGATGGTCACTATGTCAGTATGGGTGAGGAGTAGCTTCGCCCTTTAAAGAAAAAGGCATTACCACGAATTGGACCTGGGTCCTCTACATAGCAGCAAGATATGCTGACCTCTGAGCTGCTGAAATGGACAAGAGAGAATTTAGCATTAATTGCAAAGTTTGCAACCATAACAATCACAATATAAATAATTTCCATAGAGAATATGCATTGAAGCTTAGGGTTAAGAAAACTGTTATATATTCAGGTGCAACACCCTTTTAACATCTGCCAGCCGACATTAGGCGCAATATGGAAATCCCCAAATATTCAAAATTAAAGTAAAAAATGTTTTATTAGCCAGTCCACCAATAATTTACCTGGATATGTGAATTTACCTACCTGTCCCACCTCAGATACACAACGCACAAACACTTTCTAACAGAAGACCATATTTAGCAATGCAACATATTCTCTAGGAGCAGACAGGAATGGTAGATGGTTTACTCCACAGAGGGAAGCTGGCAGCAGCTTTGGAATGCCTTTTGAAGTGGTGATTCCATCATAATAATAGCCTATGTGCAGGTACGGTTGGTTCCCCACGGAACAGAAACTACTGTACCGGTCCCAACGTGGCACTGACAGCATAAAGGGCAGCAGCCCTGTAAAGTTAATTGTTTTGGTATCATTTTAGAAGTGTCAACTACATTTAATTTTTGATTATTTTATTTTTGTGAATTAGGAGCAGAAAACTATAGTGGTAAGTATACTTCCCACTGTCTTTAGTAAGCTGTTATGAGTTACTACTACATGTGAAAAAAAGGAATTTTCTGTTTTTATTTGACTATCTATTTTACAATCCTAGAAACTTCATTCAACACTACTTAAAGAAACGAGCTGAGACAAGTCACAATAGCATATATTGCAGAATGAAACAATGTGTTCTGTTGTAACAAGTGACAACAGCACTGTTGTCATGACAAACAGACACCAGTTGTTTAGCATATTATCACAAAAGGTCAACCACATCCAGCGGAGGTACAACATTTTCCCAAGAGCATAGTAAAACAACTAAATTAGTGGTAAGTATGGTCAGTTGGTGGTAAGTATCCTTTATGCAGTCCAAAAAAGAAATTAATTTTGTGGTAAGTATATTCCCCTTGTATCATGGAAAAATTACTTTGGTAGTAAGCACACTTCCCAGTGGCCTTCAAAACAACATTATTTGGTGGCACATGTAGTTGCAACTGCTTCTGAAAGGAACAAGTGACATTTAATGACAATTAAAAGCTACATTTCATAACAGACAGAAAGTTCAGCTGGTGCAGCAAACTAACATCAGGTGCCAGGTGCATACAGAGCTTGTATGATGTGTTCTCAGGAATAAAGTAAAGAAATACAGTTGATGGTAAGTACACTTCCCACATCCTGTGAAATGGTTAAATCAGGAACTTCTCTCACAATATATCGAGCGAGGTGGCACAGTGGTGAGCTCACTGGACTCACATTCAGGGCGACTAACAGTTAAAGTCCATGCATTACTCTCCTGTGGCAACCTGTTCATCTCAGAGTAGTCCTTTCAACCTACAGCCTCAATTATCTGCTGGATGTATTCCAATCTCTGTTTTCCTCTACAGTTTTTGCTCTCTACAGCTCCATCTAGTCCACCCAGACTTGGGTTTCCTGAGCTTTCTCTAAATCAGTACTGGCAAATGCCGAGATGGTTTCTCTGAAAGGGCACAATAAATAGCCTTCCCATCCTTGAAACAATCAGAGTTTGTGCTCAGACACTAAAGACCTCAATGTTTATGGGACATTAAACACTTATCTTCCTTCATTTCTCCTTTCTCAATATTCTTTTGTCTACCAGAAATCACTAAGTACAACTGACTGTGTAATGTAGGTGAAAGCGAACCTGCACTCTTATTTACCTTAGCAGAGTGCACTGTGTCTCCATTCGTTAATGGGACAGTGTGACTCACGTGGGCCGTACAGTCTGTCGACCTGCTGCAAAGAGGCACTTAAGGCTTTTACTGGTCATGAGAGATATACTTAGCAGTAGCTGTGTTTCTTTACTGCATTTATGGGAATACATTGAACCACTTCTGCATGCTCCTGGCATCCAGTGATAGTCCGCTGCACCAGTTTACTTTCTTTTTGTTATGAAATATAGCTTTTAGGGCTGTGAGAAGTATACAGCCCACCAAATAACAGTGTTTTAATGGCTCTTGGAAAATATGCTTTCCATCAAAATAGTTTCTCAAAATGGTTTGGGAAGTACACATACTGTATTTACCCGAATCTAAGCCGCACCTGAAAAATGAGACTCGAAATCAAGGAAAAAAAATTTTCTCGAATCTAAGCCGCACTTGAAATTTGTGCCTCAAAATTCAAGGGGGAGAAACGTTTTAGACCACATCTCCAAACCGAAACAAAGTTGGTCCATTGTAATATGAGACAATTTAGGTCGAATGAATGATGATACAGCTACAGTAGTTTGGTGCGTGTGGTAAACTTAGCAGTTAAGCTTTACAACGTAGTCATTGCTATGCGTCAGGCTCTCTGTCCGTATTTATACTAGAGAGCCTTTTTCACGTGCTTCATCTGGTTTGAATTGATTGCTTATTTTTCTTTGATCTGATAAGTGCCGTTCTCTTTGTTATAGGTGTTTCCATCACTCTAAGCTCAAAATGCATTATCGTACTGTGCCATGCATTGTTTGTCGCATTCTGATTATGCGTGTTTACAGCCTGTCACCGCTCATGGGATGGCTTGCTTTTGCGCACGCTACCACTGCTTACCGTTAAAAAAAAAAAAAGAGAGAGGAATCGTCTCATCAGCGAAACAATGGCAAGAGACTGCTATTTGTTGTTACTTACACTGCCGCTTTCTTTGATAATGATCAACAAGAACCATATAATAGACTGCATATGATAGATGTTCCAAACGAAAGTTTAGCGAAAAATTTTCTCCGTTTGAAAATTTTTGCAGACGCCTCTTTAGTGCATTACATTCTGCACAGAAATTAGAGCCATCTTAGGTTTAAAAATCTAGTCAGTTGCCGTGCTTCATTTCTGACTGTATCACTATTCAGCATAGGAATAATACGAATATAAACATGACATGATATATATATTCTTCCGCGTTTGCTGTTGTCTCTCTCTAGTTTTGTAGTTTATTAGGAAGACAGGATTTAAATGAGATAGCAGGAAACACGTAGGAATACATGGCAAAATGTTTACATTCGTATTATTCCTATGGTGAAGAGAATACTGCATGTGATTCACAATTCATAAAAGTTGCTATTAACAACCATCTCTTGTCACAGGTAGGACAAAAATTCAGAACGTAGACTTGGCCGTATTGACAAACATCCCAAACAATCTTCCAGTCAGATTTTCGTAGTACATTGAAAGGCTGCAACATTCGGAGATGAAGAATACGGAATATATATTTACTTCGTTGGATAAAGTATGAAAATGCAGTGGTCAAAACTTGGGGCAGAGAAAAAAGCTCGTCTTCCACCCCCCCACCCCCGTTTTTTTTTTAATTTGTTTACTGACGCAGAGGTTTGGCACCAGTATTTATCTTTGTGCCTGCAAAGCATGCCTGTGTAGTGCTACATATATTCGATGGCAGAAGTTAGTTGTGGCGGCACCTACCAACATTTTTCAGAACTTCCGCTTACTTTGCACTTGATTCTAAGCCGCAGGCGGTGTTTTGGATTACAAAAACCGGAAAAAAGTGCAGCTTAGATTCGAGTAAATATGGTATTACACAATTATGTCTTTTGTGAATCTCGGGAAGCATACTTGCCAACCACTTAGTGGTTTTACAAAGCTTTTGGGAATATATATTACCATCTGTAGATGTACCTGGTATCTTGTGATAGTACACTGTACCAGATGCATAAAAATTGCTACAACAAACAGTTTTTGTTTGTTGTCTGATCACTACTATCGTCACCTGTGTAGTTGGAAAAAAAAATTGCCTCATTTTCACAGTTGGAAATAGCAGCTCACAAAAGGGCTCTAGGAGAAATACACTACCACTACAGTTTTTGTCCTAAACACAAAAATAAAATTACAAAAACAAATAAATAAACAAACTGATCACATGTCCAATATAACATCAAAAAAATTGACTTGGCAAAGGGATTAAAGCGTTAATGCTTAAAGACTGCCCAAGCATTGTTACTTTACAGTAAGAATGTTTGTCAGCATGGAAAGCTACCACACAATTGGCAAACGCTACAGCGACGTCATATGAACATTCCACAGCCTTTGCAGTAACAAAATGTTAAAAATCGGCTCTACAGAGATTGCTCAGAGCCAACAACAACTGACGACTGCTAATCTCAAATTATAGCTGACAGGTAGTACCTCGGGAACTTACTGTAACTGCACTGTGACTTTTTTTGCAGATAATGGGGAGAGCTGTGTTGACTCACACGGTACACAACCATCTCGACCCATTCAGTGGGATCTCTAGGTGTCCATTATATACTACAGTACAAACCCCCGGGGAATGTAGTGCACAAAGAATCGTGGTGTACATGGAAACCGATGGATGGAAAGCGACATTCTTTTTGAGGAGCACTAGTGAGAAAATTTAGAGAAATGGCTGTTGACACTGACTGCAGAACAATCTACTGCGACTAATGTACATTCCATGTAAGGGCCATGAAGACAAGTTTAGCAAGATTAGGGCTCATTCAGAGGCATATAGACAAGTCATTTTGCCCTCACTCTGTTTGTGGTGCAACAGGAAAGGAAATTACTAGTGGTGATACAGGGTGTCCTCCAGCGGAACTTGGATCAGTGGTATTGTATTCATTTCACAATAAGTGAAGCATTTCTTTGATACTTGATGATCCTTGTAGAAGGGTGCGGAATTGACCAGGTACCAATGCATGTCTCAAGTGTGAAGACCCACAGATTCAGCACATAGTTGAGTCAGTCTGGTTTTGGTCTGGTGTCACCTATGGATATCAAATGCCTCTAATAACTAGTAAGTATAATTTGAGAGCTGTGCAGTATCAGAACTGAATCCTCCAGCCTATTGTCTAGGCAACATAATGTCAAAATTTCAGCAATGGGTCTCTCGACAAATAGTGCACTATGGCATAGGTCCTGTTCCTAGCATGCATTTATTGTAATTTCCTGCTTAATGTAAAGTCCTAAGCAATTGGAAAAAAGCACGGTAATTCCTGTATACAAGAAGAGTAAAACAATGGACCCACAACGTTACAAACCAATATCCTTAACATTGGTTTGCTGCAGAATTCTTGAATGTATTTTCACTGTGATTTCCACGAGACAGAAAAGCTTCTGTTCACAAATCAGCACAGATTTAGAAATCACCATTCATGTGAAACTCGACTTGCCCCTTTCTCACAAGATATCCTGCAAATCACGGATGAAGGGAACAGGCAGATTCCACATTCTTATTTCCAGAAAGTGTTTGCCACAGTGCGCCACTGCAGACTGTTGATGAAGGTCTGAAATTACAGATTAGGTTTCAAGATATGCGAATGGCTCGAGATGGCTTCTTGTGTAGTAGAAGCCAGAATGTCGTCCTTGATGGTGAGAGTTCATCAGAGGCAGGGATATTGGGGTTATTCTCAGGAGTGCCCCGGGGAAGTATGATAGGATCACTCTCATTCTCTATACAGGGTGTTACAAAAAGGTACGGCCAAACTTTCAGGAAACATTCCTCACACACAAATAAAGAAAATACGTTATGTGGACATGTGTCCGGAAATGCTTAATTTCCATGTTAGAGCTCATTTTAGTTTCGTCAGTATGTACTGTACTTCCTCGATTCACCGCCAGTTGGCCCAATTGAAGGAAGGTAATGTTGACTTCGGTGCTTGTGTTGACATGCGACTCATTGCTCTACAGTAATAGCATCAAGCACATCAATATGTAGCATCAACAGGTTAGTGTTCGTCAGGAACATGGTTTTGCAGTCGGTGCAATGTTTACAAATGCAGAGTGGGCAGATGCCCATTTGATGTATGGATTAGCACAGGGCAATAGCCATGGCGCGGTACGTTTGTATCGAGACAAATTTCCAGAACGAAGGTGTCCCGACAGGAAGACATTCGAAGAAATTGATCGGTGTCTTAGGGAGCACGGAACATTCCAGCCTATGACTAAGCGACTGGGAAGACCTAGAACGACAAGGACACCTGCAATGGACGAGGCAATTCTTCGTGCAGTTGACTATAACCCTAATGTCAGCATCAGAGACGTTGCTGCTGTACAAGGTAACGTAGACCACGTCACTGTATGGAGAGTGCTACGGGAGAACCAGTTGTTTCCGTACCATGTACAGCGTGTGCAGGCACTATCAGCAGCTGATTGGCCTTCACGGGTACACTTGTCCTAATGGTTCTCCTACATTGTGTCAATCCTCAACACAGTGCAAATGTTCTCTTTACGGATGAGGATTCATTCCAACGTGATCAAATTGTAAATTTTCACAGTCAACATGAATGGGCTGACGAGAATCCGCACGCAATTGTGCAATCACGTTATCGACACATATTTTCTGTGAACGTTTGGGCAGGAATTGTTGGTGATGTGTTGATTGGGCCCCATGTTCCTCCACCTACAGTCTATGGAGCATGTTATCATGATTTCATACCTGTGCTGCTAGAACATGTGCCTTTACAAGTACAACACAACATGTGGTTCATGCACGATGGAGCTCCTGCACATTTCAGTCAAAGTGTTCGTATGCTTCTCAACAACAGATTCGGTGACCGATGGATTGGTAGAGGCAGACGAATTCCATGGCCTCCTCACTCTCCCGACCTCAACCCTCTTGACTTTCATTTATGGGGGCATTTGAATGCTCTTGTCTACGCAACCCCAGTACCAAATGTAGAGACTCTTCGTGCTCATATTGTGGATGGCTGTGATACAATACGCCATTCTCCAAGGCTGCATCAGCGCATCAGGGATTCCATGCAATGGAGGGTGGATGCATGTATCCTCGCTAACGGAGGACATTTTGAACATTTCCTGTAACGAAGTGTTTGAAGTCATGCTGGTACATTCTTTTGCTGTTTGTTTCCATTCCATGATTAATGTGATTTGAAGAAAAGTAATAAAATACGCTCTAACATGGAAAGTAACCGTTTTCGGACACATGTCCACATAACATATTTTCTTTCTTTGTGTATGAGGAATGTTTCCTGAAAGTTTGGCCGTACCTTTTTGTAACATCCTGTATAGACTGGTGGTCCAAAACATTATGACCTGCTTAATAGCTTGTTTGTCCATCTTTGGCACAAAATACATCACTGATTTTGCGTATGAGGGATCAGACAGCTTGTTGTTAGGTTTGAGGAGGTATGAAGCATTAGATGTCTACACACAGGTCTTGTAATTCACGTAAATAACATATCACTGATTTGCATACGTGGTAATGATGCTCGATAGCGATCCAGATGGGTTCCTTAGGTTTACATCAGGCAAATTTAGCCACCAAGACATCAACGTGACGTCACTATAATGCTTTTCAAACCTCTGTAGCATGATTCTGGCTCTGAGACACAGACATTTACACTGCTGAAAGATGACATCGCTGTCGGGGAAGACATTAAGCATGAAGGGACATAGGTGATTCACAGCTGTCGGCATGTCTTCCATTACTACATGCAAGTGCAGGAGAATGTCTCCCAAGCATAATGCTGCTCCCACCAGCCAGCATCCATGGTGTGCTGCACATTCGGAGCTGCCATTCACCTCAATGATGGTTTTTGTGGAGACACCTATCAACCTAGTGTAGCAAAAATGGGATTCACCCAAAGAGCCAACATTTCCATTGATTGATGGATTAATCCGAATGGTCCTTTGCCCACTGCAATCACAACTGATGATGTTGTTGGGTAGACATGTGAACATGTAGGAGTGGTCTGCTGCAGAGCTCCGTGTTCCAGAATTTACAATGAACAGTGTGGTATGGAACACTTGCGCGTGCACCAGCATTGTGCTCTTTCAGCAGAGTTGCTACAAATCACCGTCTATCCTACATTGCAGCCAGACATGCCTCCAAACCCCAAGTACTGTGAAGAGTCATGGATGTCTAACCATTTAGCACCTAGTGATAGATAGCACATGAACATTTGACCAGCATTGCCGCTTTTGAGATGTGTGTCACAGGCTCAGCATAATAATAATCTGCCATTTATCAGAATCACTTATCTCAACTGATTTCCCCATTTGTAGACCATATCTTCCCTAAAGTGAGCCCCCATCTGTGTCTGCTCTATTTACATATTTTTGTTACCGCATCACATGCCCGCAATGCCACAAGGCAGCATCCAACTCGCAGTGGGCAGTGGTCATAATGTTTTGGCTAATAAGTGTACATTAAGGATCTGACAGCTAACGTGACCAGCACTATGAGGCTGTTTGCTGATGACGCTATTGTGTATGAGCAAATGTCGCCATTGAGTGACTATAGGAGGATATAAGATGACTTGGACAAAATTAGTGATTGGTGAGATGAATGGAAGCTTATTGTAAATATAAAATAAATGTAGCTTAATGCAGATGAGAAGGAAAAAAAATCCCATGATGTTTGAATACAGCATCAGTAGTATGCTGCTTGACAGTCATGTCAATTAAATACCTAGGCATAATGTTGCAAAGCAGTAAGACATGAAACAAGCAAATTTGGTTGTAGGGAAGGCAAATGGCCAAACTGGTTTATTGCAAGAATTTTAGGAAAGTGTAGCTTATCTGTAAAGGACACAACACTAGTGTGACCCATTCTTTAGCATTGCTTGAGTGTTTGGGATCTGCATGACACTGGATTAAATTAAGACATTGAAACAATTCAGAGATTTGTCACCAGTAAGTTTGACCAGCACATAAGTATTATAGAGATGCTTCATGAACTCAAATAGGAACCCCTGGAGGGAAGATGATATTCTTTTCACAAAACACTATTAAACTATTTAGGTACCTCGTACTTGAAGCTGACTGCAGGACGATCCTACAGCCACCAATTTACAATTCATGTAAAGGCCACAAAGACAAGAGAAATTAGGGCTTGTACAGAGGCATATAGACTATCATTTTTCCTAGCACTATTTGTCAGTGAAACAGGACAAGAAATTACTAAAGTGGCTTGTGGGGTATGTACGTAATTTTAATCAGCATGATAGATACATTTTTGTACATGTTTACTTTCAAGGAACTTTGTTGTGCTGTTCTTTTATAATAAAAACAAATACGAAGCTCGTGCTTATTCACTCCATTCCTGGCTGATGAAAGTATCTAATGTAATTATCATCTTTCTCATGTTCCCAGTACCTCGGAAACTCCCTGTCAATTGTATTTCTTTTAATTTTGCATTTATGGTGTGGACATCTTGGAATTCACGAGCATCTATTCTGTTATCAGAAACATTACATTCTCTTCAGACCATTCTGCTGCTCAAAGATCTTGAGTTGAAGACAAAAGTTCACTGATGAAACACCAGAATTTAGCTCTCTCTCTCCTGCTCTCACCAATGCAGAGACGATGGACACTTCGTTTGACAGTTCATCGAAAGACTGATAATGGGCAGAACATGAGTGAACACCTGTGAATGCTAACCAAATGCAACAGAATGGTGTCTGCTTGTGCTCAGCTACTGTTCAGAGCCACAGAGAATTCTTGTTCATTTGTGTCTGCTCCAGTGAAAAATGAGTTTCAGACCTGCAGTCCAGTCTTTTAAGTTTAGCAGGCAGATGGATCAGTCATGTTTTGGGCCAGTATGGTATACAGATGTCTGACACATCTCATTTCTAATGAGGCTATTTGAGGGCTGTGCAATATGATGATAGGATCCTCGATCCTACTGTCCTGTCATATAGTCGACATTTGGATGATCATTGGTTGTGTTTCAAGATGACAATGCACAAGTACACCATGGGATATGAATGATGGAGGAAATCAAAGTCAAAATGAGGGCAGCTCAGTCTGTATTATTGTAAAATATTACGAGAGAGAGAGTCAAGGACATGATATGCGAGTTGAGATGGTAATCACAAAAAGGAATACTTTTTTGCTGTGGCAAGATCTTTTCACAAAATTCCAGTCTCATACTTCATCCTCCAAATGCAAAAACATTTTAATTTTCATAGCACTCACCTTCATAGGGAAATATGATCGTTATAATAAAACACAACAAATCAGAGATCACACAGAGCAATTTAAGTGTTCCTTTTCCCCACACATTGTTCAAGAGTGGAACAGTAGAGAAACAGTATGAAAGTGGTTTGATAAATCCTCTGTCAGGCACTGAGCTGTGAAATGCAGAGTAGTCATATAGATGCAGACATTTCATATCCCATAAGCACGGTGGTTGTGGAGGTCTAGTGGGTAGCGCACTAGACTCCAATCAGGATGTCCTGGGCTCGATTCCCCATAAAACATAAAAGGTGGGGATTTTTCCTTGTTCCAGTGACTGCAGGATGGCCCCAGGTGACGCCAACCTGCTATCAGATGACTCCTGGAGATATTTCCCAGGGGTAAAAGGAAGCTGAGGTGATAGGCCATAACCCTCTCCCTCCTAGTGCCACGGTGAACAAAGGCTGCACCCTACCTGCTGTCAGGACAACAGCCCAGTCACTGCCTGCCATCATAGACCTTACTTTAACTTTTATGTTGTATGCATCTGAACAATTACTTTAACACAGAACAAATACGGAAATGAACAAGACCAGAATAATTAACATATTCTGTTGGATTTTCTGTTGCTGCTATATCATAAACTAAACAACAACAGAAAGACATCTTCAATCAATTTTCTAAAATTCATGACATAAAAGTATTGTATAAATCATTAAAACTCTACTGTACTCTATCGAAATTGTAATACTCCTGGGTAGATGCCAACGTTAGCATGCAGCTAGAGCCAGTGTGGACATGGTTTTTAGGCTGTTGTCCATATCCGACTAGATGAATAGCAGACTGGTATGCACACCCCACATCAGTTACATGATCCTCAAACATTTTGAAAACATTCTCACACTTTCACACATGATAATATTAGATACATACAGATACAAGGTACATAACATTCATCCTGGTGTGGGTTGGAATGGGGGGAGGGGGGGGAGGTGGCATGGAAAGGGCATCTGGCCACAATTTACCACTAATACTGCCAAATCCACATTAACATGCTGAGACTGTGATAGCAGGGGATAAAGACTAAGAAAAAGAAAAAGTAAAATGTATCAAAGTTGTGAGGTAAAAGTCTGTGCCCACTGCCAGAAGAAAATTCACTCCAGATTTAATGTTGCAACAGTGCATATGGAGTACATGAAATGATCACATTTACAGATCAATACTGCAAATGCTTCTCAGCTAGCATGTATCGACCCGTGCCAAAACACATACATTAGTATGTGGTGTAGCCCTCACTGGTGACAATGCAGGCACTGACTATGGCATTCAGTGGATAGTACAGATGGCAAATACTGTCCTTTGATAAATTATGTCACACATGCTCAATCTGTTCACATAGTTATGTAAGAGTTGTTGGTTGACAAGTTGCATGAGTCACTTCTCATCCCATGTTCTCACATGTGCTCGGTTGGAGACAAACTAGTAGAACATGCTGGCCCGGGAAGTCACTGCTTATCTTTCGGAGAACACTGAGTTTCGTGGGCAGCGTGTGGGTCAGCACTACACTGTTGGAACAGTACATTACCTTCCAGTTGCAAAAATGCAAAAATAACAAGTGTAACATCATTCTGCATGTACCAAGTGCAGAAACACCACAGACAAATGAGAGTTGTAGTTTATCGCACCCCAGACCATAAGGCCTGGGGTTGGGCCACTGTATCTTGGACGAATGCACTCTAGAAGAGAGTGCTCACCAGATTTATGTCATTTGCTGATACGACCATCACTTGTGTGCGAGCAGAATCTGCTTTCATCACTTCCGACCATGGCGTGCCATGTCATCCTCAAAGAGATCCTCTGATGGCACCACTCGAGCCATGCATGTCAGTGCTGAGGCACGATTGGAAGACGGGATGGATGTGTGCACGTCCGTAACGCAACTGGCAATAACTGCTTCGCAACAGTTTGTGTTGACACATCTGGGGCTCACAAGACCTTTTATCTGTGCTGTGGTAGCCGTACGATCTGCAACTGCTGCCCTTTCAGTACAACAATCCTAGTGAGCATCTGTGCTGTGTGGATGTCCAGAACCTTCCTGGCATGGTTGCCTGCTTGCTTCACATGTCTGCATCACACTGGCTGTGAGCATTTCCTATTAAAGGGTAGACTCATATAGCACTCTGATAGCTATGCCATTACACTATCTGTTGGCGGATGACACTGAAACTATTGCCAGTACATCTACTATTCCCAGGTGACATGTGTTGTCATCAGAACAAAATTGACATTGTATTTCCAGGTGTACAATATAAGCTGTATCAGCAGAAACATGTGACTAAAAAGATGCTATCCTTACATTATTCTTGCACATTATCGTTATCTTTTATGTTAATATGACAAGAAACATGCAAAATGCAATATCGAAAGTGAAGTTCATGGGAGAGATCTATGAACCGTTCAAAGTAAAGACAGGAGTGAGGCATGACAAGAAAATAATCAGGACATGGGACAAAAGAGACAGATGGGTGAAGACTGAACCATCGCCCTCCAAGTGCCGTGCCAAACAAAGACTGCACTCTGCGTGTAGTTAGATCATGTCACACACCACACAGCTTGCGGAATATATATGCACATGTAGATAAAATGTCTGGCCTTTGCTGATGATATAGCCATCATAACAAATAACAGAAAAGAAGACAAAAAAGCTCTACAAACTATTTATCAAATCTCAGTCAAAATGGGACTACAAATCTGACATGAAAAAAACTTGTACATTGACACAATGTAAAGAGACAGACACCCACTAGTAACAAAGTATGGAAAGATATCACATGAAGAAAGTTTCCAGTGGCTGGAAGAGATTACACAGAAAATGGAACTGAACTCAACATCCAATGAAAAAAGAATCACAAAACTACATAAGGTAATCAGACTTATATGGAAAAATTATAACAATAGAAGTTTTTCCATCAATGCCAAATTAAGACACTGTAGTACAGTAGTTACCACAGGCCTTGTACACCTCAGAACAACAGCCATGAATGGAAGAACAAAAATCAAAGAGATGGAAAAACAGAAGGAAAGATCTACAGGCCAGTTCAGAGAGAAGGGATCTGGATAAACATATTGACAAAAGAATTGTACAAATACAAACAGAGGATTAAAAACAACACTAGGTAAAGAAGGACAAAGTTCTAGAGACACATACAAATTATGCACAAAAACAGACTTACCAAGAATATTTTTAATATAGTTATGACTAATAAAGTGAAAACCAACTGGGTATAGGAAACCATGGAGGACATCAAGAAACTAAACATCTCCGCAGAAGACATCACAGACAGGAAAAAATACAGAGTAAAAAACTGGATAACAGAAATTTCAGCAGATATTGAAAGAAGGAAATGGGGAAGAACTGTACAGAAGAGAGGAAGAAGAATCACAATGAATATATGAGAAGTTTTTGAAAGACAAATGAAAGAGACAGAAAAAAAGCCTTGAAAATTGATGGTGCTTTACTGCTCTCCTTAAGGGAGTATTAATTAACAATAATTCAATATAATAATAATAATAATATTTGTTGTACTTTAGAAATCATCAAACAACAAGTACAGCAAATGCTGGAACAAAATAATGTGCAATCAGAAGAAGAAGAAAATACAGTAATGGACTCAAACATCCCAGAGCAAACAAACAAAGAACAACACGCATCAGTTAAACAATGAGAGGAAAACGAAATCTTAAGATGGCCACCAGAACAAGCACAAATAGAACACGAAGTGACACACATGTTAGATATAGAAGAAAAATTTCAGCTGACATATATAGAATACAAAGACACAAATACAGACATTAGACCATTCTTGCAAAGACCACCAAATAACCCACAAGTCGAAACAACAATAAAAACTATCAACACAATCATACACAACAAAATAAATGAAAACACAACTATGGAAGAGTTACAACTACTGGTTTATATAGGAGCACTCACTGTACTAAATATACACACTAGGCAGAGATCAGAACCAACCAACACACAGAAGAAACCCACAAAACCAGCATGGCAACACAGGCTACAGATCAGAATAGAGAAACTGAGAAAGGACATCGGACAGCTAACACAATTTATTAGAAATGAAATGTCAGATAGAAAACCAAAAAGGTTAGGTAAAATCTCACGGAAGCGACAGAGCAATTAGATGAAAAGAAACAGAAATTACAACCATTGGCCAAACGACTTTGAAGATACAAAAAAAGTGAAAATAGAAGGAAACAAAACCAAACATTCAACACAAACCAAAAGAAATCTAACCAGACAATAGATAACAAACACATTAAAATAGACAATCCACCAAACATAACAGACATGGAACACTTCTGGAGCAACATATTGTCAAACCCGGTACAACATAACAGGCATTCACGGTGGATGCAAGCAGAAACAGACACATACAAGGTGATACCACAAATGCCTGAAGTGATAATTTTGCAACATGAAGTCACCCAAGCAATTAATTCTACTCACAATTGGAAAGCCCCTGGAAAAGATAAAATAGCAAATTTCTGGCTAAAGAAGTTCACCTCAACACATTCACATCTAACTAAATTATTTAACAGTTACACTGCAGACCCATACACATTCCCTGATACACTTACACATGGAATAACTTATCTGAAACCTAAAGATCAAGCAGACACAGCAAACCCAGCAAAATATCGCCCCATAACATGCCTACCAACAATATACAAAATATTAACTTCAGTCATTAAACAGAAATTAATGACACATACAACACAGAACAAAATTATAAATGAAGAACAAAAAGGCTGTTGCAAAGGAGCATGAGAATGTAAAGAGCAACTGATAATAGATACAGAGGTGACATATCAAGCTAAAACTAAACAAAGGTCACTAAACTATGCATACATTGATTACCAAAAAGCTTTTGATAGTGTACCCCACTCATGGTTACTACGAATATTGGAAATATACAAAGTAGATCCTAAATTGATACAGTTCCTAAACATAGTAATGAGAAATTGGAAAACCACACTTAATATCCAAACAAATTCAAATAATATCACATCACAGCCAATACAGATTAAGCGTGGGATATACCAAGGAGACTCATTAAGTCCTATCTGGTTCTGCCTTGCCCTGAACCCACTATCAACATGCTAAATAATACAAATTATGGATACAATATTACTGGAACATACCCACACAAAATGACACATTTGCTATACATGGATGATCTAAAACTACTGGCAGCAACAAATCAACAACTCAACCAATTACTAAAGATTACAGAAGTATTCAGCAATGATATAAATATGGGTTTTGGAACAGACAAATGTAAGAAAAATAGCATAGTCAAGGGAAAACACACTAAACAAGAAGATTACATACTAGATAACCACAGCGACTGCATAGAAGCGATGGAAAAAATCAGATGCCTATAAATATCTAGGATACAGACAAAAAGTAGGAATAGATAATACTAATATTAAAGAAAAACTAAAAGAAAAATATAGACAAAGACCAAAAAAATACTGAAAACAGAATTGACAGCAAGAAACAAGACAAAAGCTATAAATACTTATGCCATACCAATATTGACCTACTCATATGGAGTAGTGAAATGGAGTAACACAGACCTAGAAGCGCTCAATACACTTACACGATCACAATGCCACAAATATAGAATACATCACATACATTCAGCAACAGAAAGATTCACATTAAGCAGAAAGGAAGGAGGAAGGGGATTTATCGACATAAAAAACCTGCATTATGGACAGGTAGACAATTTAAGAAAATTCTTTATAGAACGAGCAGAAACTAGCAAAATACACAAAGCAATCACTCATATAAATACATCGGCTACACCACTGCAATTTCATAACCACTTCTACAACCCCTTGGATCACATAACATCAACAGACATGAAGAAAATAAATTGGAAAAAGAAAACACTACATGGCAAGCACCCATATCATTTAACACAGCCACACATCGATCAAGACGCATCCAACACATGGCTAAGTAAAGGCAATATATACAGTGAAACGGAAGGATTCATGATTGCATTACAGGATCAAACAATAAACACCAGATATTACAGCAAGCATATTATTAAAGATCCCAATACCACAACAAATAAATGCAGACTTTGCAAACAACAAATAGAAACAGTAGATCACATCACATGCGGATGTACAATACTAGCAAATACAGAATACCCCAGAAGACATGACAATGTAGCAAAAATAATACATCAACAGCTTGCCTTACAACATAAACTTATAAAACAACACGTTCCCACATACAAGTATGCACCACAAAATGTACTGGAGAATGATGAATACAAATTATACTGGAACAGAACCATTATAACAGATAAAACAACACCACATAACAAACCTGACGTCATACTCACCAATAAAAAGAAGAAATTAACACAACTAATCGAAATATCCATACCCAATACAACAAATATACAGAAGAAAACAGGAGAAAAAATTGAAAAATACATCCAACTGGCTGAGGAAGTAAAGGATATGTGGCATCAGGATAAAGTTGACATTATACCAATTATACTATCAACTACAGGAGTCATGCCACACAATATCCACCAGTACATCAATGCAATACAGCTACATCCAAACTTATATATACAACTACAGAAATCCGTAATTATTGATACATGTTCAATTACCCGAAAGTTCCTAAATGCAATATAACACATACCATACAGTTGAAAGGAAGTGATGCTTGATCAAGGTCCGCGTCACTTTCCATTTTTAACCAGACTTAACGTCTGAGAAAGTAAAGAATAACAATAATAATACTGATACTGTCTCTGTCTCAAGAAACTGATCTTCAAAGATCAGCTGAAGTTATCTCCCATGTCTTACTCTGCCTCTGTCCATGTGAATAACAGTAAAATTTAGGCTTATTTGGGAAAACAGCATCAAAGAAATTGTTTATTACAAATGGAACAACAGTATTATAGATTGCACATGACAAAGATTTATTGTCACAAATTGATGTTATCACCACTCTTGATAAATCCTGTTAATTCAGTCCAATAAAAAATAACAACACCCGATAAATCTCTGTACACACGCCACATTACCACAAGTGAAAACTACATGGAGTGGAAACAGAGGGAGATACTACGACACAAAATTGTTTCCATCTTATGACCTTCTTGTTGTTGCTGTGGTAGTCTGAAGATTGGTTTGCTGCAGCTCTCAATACTAATCTATCTTGTGCAAGCCTCATCACCTCCACCTTTACATATCTATTACAACACCCACCCATTTAAACCTGCTAGTTGTCGTGAAGACTTGATCTATTTCTACAGTTTTTATACCCCTTCCCTTCCAACACACACACACACACACACACACACACACACACACACACACACACAAGCCACCAAGGAAGAGCCTACAGCTTTGATTCAACCTCCCCCCAGTCATACCCTCATACCTCCCTAACTATGCTTTGTTCATTACTCCATCTTCCACAATCACTACGAATTCCTCCATCCTCCATGAGATATATACATCTTAAGCACCAATCCTGTAAAACTGTTGTCAACCTTTCTGCCACAACTCTTAGCCCTGCAGAAGTCTTGGTACTTTCTAAAGGCCTCACCTTTAGCCCAAAACCTAAATTCAAGTCTGCTGGACTTGTAAAGGACCTTCTTTCCTTACCTAATCTCTGCAGCTGAAATTTCTTCAATGTGCATTAGGGAGGTGTGAGGGTATGACTGGAAGAGGGGGGCGGGGGGGTTGAATCAAAGCTGTAGGCTCTTCCTTGGTGGCTAGTGTGTGTGTGTTGGAAGGGAAGGGGTATAAAAACTGTGGAAATAGATCAAGACTATGGTCCAGACTGAACGCTGAAAGGCATAATCAGTCTTAAATGATGATGATGATGCATCCCACTAATAACAGCCAACAAAAACCTCACATAGAACCTTCCTTAAAACAGTTCCAGCCTCCCTCCCACCCTGAACCTCCCCTTCCAGCCAGTCATCTCTTGGTTATCTTTCAGGAATTCATCACTTCTAACCCGGCCTTACTTTCCTTTCCTAAATCCTCCCTAATGAGACCAACATCACTCCTATCTAACACACAGCTACCCATATCCTGAAAATCAATCTGTGCCTTATCATCTTTCCCACAGATAAAAGCTTCATCACAGTGTTCATGAATCATAGTGACTTTGTGGCTGAGAGTCTTCACCAACTTTCTAACACCTCTGCATACAAACCATACAACCATGATCGCATCCTAGAATTCCAACAAGACTCCAGCAGCTCTCCAAGACCTTAAGTCCATCCCATAACCTGACTCCTGGATCAATCTCCCTCCTCACACCACTCCTTCCTTTTTACCTATTCGCCAAACTACACAAACCCAACTACACAGGTCTCTCCACTTGTCCAACTGTGGCTGGGTACAATCCTCCCACTGAACATCACATACAACCATTGTCTGTAACCTCCCATCCTACAGTGAAGACAATGTTCACTTCCTTCACCGCCTTTCTGCATTTCCTGTTTTGCTACCACATGACTCCTTCTTGGTTACTATGGATGCAACATCATTTTACAACATCCCCGATGCCCGTGGCCTCACTTTGCAAACATCCTCCTGATACCAAACCCACCACCTCTTTCCTAATCCCCTTACCCAATCACATCCTGACCCACAATTATTTCACTTTTGAAGACTAAATCACAGGGAGAAATGCCTAAAGCTCCCACCACAAGTATGAAGTGCTATTGATTTGCGGCTTTGACTGAATGGATTCGTAGTCAGGGATTCATTATTGTTACCCAATCAACAGATTGTAAATATCCTTTCTTGTGCAGATGTACACTTTTTAAATGAAACTGTGCTTACTGACATTAACAAACTAAAAATATGGTAAATCAGAATGTCAGTGGGGTTTGTTGCAGGATTCTAGTACAAGTTGTCAATGAGATACAGTATTTTTAAAAGTTTCCACACCAATTCTAGTTTGTGCCACTCAATCTGGGTAGTTGCTAGGTATGATGTTGTTTGCTTACAGTGTGTTTGTGTGTGTGTGTGAGTAGTTGCTAGGTATGATGTTGTTTGCTTACAGTGTGTTTGTGTGTGTGGGTGTAGTTGCTACGTAAGATGTTGTTTGCTTACAGTGTGTTTGTGTGTGTGTTCCTCAAGTGCATTGTGACTTGCAAGTCAGTAAGTGTGTGACAGTCCAATCAGTAGGTCATGAGTGGGCGATGGGATTTACCAACGCAGAAAAAGGTGACATGCTCATGGTGTATGGAGAGTGTACGAAAAATGCAGTTCATTCTTGTACAGTATATGCGGCAATAAATCCCAATTAATGTCAAGCATCTCGGCAGTCATTTATCAACCTCTTCAACCAGTTATGTGGAAGTCATAGCCTAACACTTAGCAACATAACAGATGAAACAAGTAGTTGATCCACATGTTACCTCTTGCACAATCGCATGTGGAAATGGCATTAATCGGGCAAGTGTCCTATGCATTCTCCATTGATATAAATTTATCCCTTTCTATAAAGAGCTGCATGGAATTGATCAAGAGAATTGTGTTAACTTCCATACAAGGGCGTTAAGACAGGATACTCCAGATGTATCATGTATCTTGTTTAGTGGTGAAGGAAATTTTAACAATCGTGGCCTGGTAAATTGCTGAAATAAGCACAACTGGTCTGTTAAAAATTCTCTTTGGCTGTGGCAGGTGGAATGTCAGCATCCTTGGAGAGTAAACGTGTGGTGTGGGGCAGTGAACCATCAGCTCATAGGCCCGTTTTTCTTAGAAAGAACACTGGATGTGCACAAGTATCACAGCCTCCTAACAAATCATCTTCCACGGATGCTAGAAGAGATTCCTCTGCAGACTAGGAGCAACTTGTGGTACCAATACGATGGCTGTACAACTCACAGTGCACAAAGTACAACATGGCTTCACAAACTGTTTACAAATCATTAGATTGGATGCAGAGGACCTGTATCTCGGTTGACCCATTCGCCAAATTTCATGCCTGCAGACTTTTTTTCTATGGGGAAAGCTGAAAGACTGTCTACAAGGGCATACCAACGTCATCTGATGATATGCAATGATGTATTACTGCAGCCTGTCGGATTGCTCCTGCTGAAATACTGGTATGTGTGCAGCAGTCTTTCCATACTAGAATGGGAGCATATACTGGTGCTGCCAGTGCTCATTTTGAACACAGCCTGTGATGGTCAATTGTCTCATTACTGGTCACAATCCACGTAACTAGTGCATGGACTTGGACTGTTCTTTGGTGTGTGCTACCGCAGTACATTGTTGTACCACAAATTATGGTTTTTTTCCATTCAATGCTCATGTGGAGTGTGGGAAGAATGATTCTTCAAATGGTTCTGTGCATGCTGTAATTAATCTTGCCTTCATGGTCCCTATAGGAGTGGTAATTATGTGGTTATTGTATAATCCCTAAATACCTCGCTTAATACAGGTTCCTGAAATATCATAAGTTGGGTTTTGTCATATATTTGGCGTCTATCTTCACTTGTCTGGCATTTCCAATTTTTAGTAGCTTCTTGATGCTCTCCCATGCATCAAATAAATCTGTGATCAATGATGCTACACTAATTTTTATACATTCAATGTCTGCCATTAGCCTTATTTGTTATGGGTCATACTTAAGCAATATTCTAGAATGGGCCACACAAGTATTTTGTAAGCAATGTCCTCTATAGACTGATTGCATTTTCCAGTATC
Organism: Schistocerca americana; assembly: GCF_021461395.2. Classification (NCBI taxonomy): domain Eukaryota; kingdom Metazoa; phylum Arthropoda; class Insecta; order Orthoptera; family Acrididae; genus Schistocerca; species Schistocerca americana. The sequence goes on along the minus strand of NC_060119.1, from coordinate 13,093,913 downwards.
TTACCAACGAATTGAAGTCTGCATTCTGCTTTGCCTACAAGTGAGTCTATGTCACCACTTCATTTCATCCAGATATTTGTGTGAGTTGACCAATTAAAACTGTGATTAGTTGATAATGTAGTCATACAATACTGTCTTTTATTTGTTTTGTGATGTGCTCCAATTTACATCTCTGAAAACTTAAACTCAGTTGCCTATCTTTGGACCAATTTGAAATGTTATGATCTGACTCAAATTTGTGCAGATTTTTTTCAGGCAATAATTCATTATAGACAACTCTATCATCCAGGAAAAGTATGAAGTTCCTTATAATATCGTCTTCCAGAACATTAAGGTACAACATTAATGTAATGGTATAAATTACTATAACTGTATAAATAAGTTTATAAGTGTGTAAAATACATTGAACTATTTGTTACAACAAAACATTGTACCGGTATACTCAGCAAGATGTTAAATCAGCAGATAGCTACATTTTATGTTCAACATTTTGTGTACAGCATATATGCTGGAAAGGATTTATACCCAAATTAAATAAATCTGCAGAAATGGTAGTGTGTGTCTGGAAAAAAAATCCGTAAAAACTCATACAGTCCAATTTGCTATTATGTCACTGTCACTGAAATATAATACAAAGTAACTGAATTCGATGAACATTCTCAGAGTGCAATATGCCTCAGAGTGAAATGCACAGTAATGTCAACATTATTTTTCAAGGCTATGTTTGTGAAAATGGATGAAAGCAAACCACACATTTTGTTCTCAATCTGCGGAAGCATTATGCACTCTGAAACACTGTACTGCTGTTATACATAAAAGCTGTCTCATTGCCAACATCTTTCCCCTGCTGGCTGTTCTACACTTCTCATCACTGATTCAACACGTTGTAAGATATTTTATGCTGTATGACACCAAAGTCCAATCTGGTTAGGATAGCATAAAAATAATATATGAATTTCAGTATTGAAACTGGAACAGCAGAACAACTCTCATCACACTGGATATCAAATTGAGGTTGGTTTACAGCCATGGGTACATCATTTCATGCTACTCAACTGTATGTCATATGTCAGAGTCATCAACTGTAGTGGCTGGCGACTGGTGGCATACCCATCTCTTGGCATCCTGTGAACAGACGTTCTCCACAGGTTACAGATTTGAAGAAAATGCTGGATACGGCAACAGTGGAACACTCTCTGTATCGAGGTAGCTCAGTACAGCTCAGGTGATGTGTAGTCTTGCATTATCTTGTTAAAAGATAACATCACGGAGCCCTTGAAAATAGGGCACAGCGATAGGCCTTAACAAATCACAAATGCAATGGCTGCTGTTCAAATTACTGGCTATGAGAACCAGAGGTTGTGACATGTATCCAGTTGCACCCCATACCATCACATCACATGCTGGACCCGCATGAGAATGACAGGTACAATCTGGCCAGGTCTGTTGGCATCAGAGCCTCCACACACAAGTACATCAATTGTGACGATGTTGCAGAACCGAGACTTATCTGACATGATGACACAGTGCCATTCCTGTGTCTGGCATTGTTGTCAGTTGCCCCGCTGTCAGTTCACCTCTCTCTAGAGCTGCATTGAGGGCTTGACAGTCTGTGCTGCTCCAGATGCCATCACATTGTCTGTGTGGATATTTGTCTCACTGTATACAAGCCCACTTCCTGACTAAATGTACACAACTTCACTGCAGGATCACATACACATGAGCGAACACTTGTCTGCCCTCTCAGGTGCTAGTTGGGTGGCACTACTGAGGCCCTGCAAGGCATTTAGCATGGCCCTCCTGAACCTACCAATTCTATGTTCGCACAAAATGAGATTCTGAGCAATGCAAGCAGCAATATAGTGAAACAATAAACAAGAGTCTCAGCAGACCATGAGCCTGCCACTGCCAAATCTGGAATGCTGATAAACATTTCTCCTTCTTCCATTATGCTTAACACGGTCTTCGTGTAAACAACCAACACTGAAATAGAATTTCTGAATGAGAAACCTGCTCCATAAGCTTTTCTTGCATACAGAATATGCATGGGAGAGCTGAAAAGTAATGCCTCTGAATTTTTTATCCTGTTCTCAATATTGGTCGAGGTATGACATATCACGCATATTACTTGGTCAACTTTCCCACTTCACTGACTCGTGGCACACCCCCCTCCCGCAAACAGATGGAGTCGCAATAGGCAGCCCACTCTGACCAGAGATTGTGAATATGTTTACGGTGCACTTCGAGGAAGAGGCCCTGATGTCATCCAAATGGAAATCCATCATCATCTTCTTCTTCTGTTATGTGGATAACACACTTGTCATCTGGCCTCATGGAAGAGACAAACTTCTTGACTTCTTTGTACATCTGAACTCCACATGCCACAAAATCAAATTCACTATGGAGACCAAAGAAGAAGGAAGACTACCATTCCTGGACATCATAGTCAGGAGGATAATGGACAGCACCCTGTGCCACAGCATGTATCTGACTCTATAAAACACATAAACTCAGTTCTCACTATGGCACTGTGAATAATTTCAATAACAAAAAGTGAGATGAATGTTGCAGCGGATATTTAATTTCCACTGTGGCTTTGCATTCAAGATCAGTCTTACCTGAGAGTGCAACATTACATCTTTGGTTAATTTAATTATATGTTCATTAGATTTTGGTTATAAGGCACGTTTTGCTGCCTAATGTTTCATCTCCAAATGCTGGAAACAATCCATGGAGGAAGAGGAGTATGTAAGACATTGGTGGACCAGGTTGCAAGAATCTGTGAATTTCAATACTCTGTAGAAGAGCTCAATCATTTGAAAATAACTTTCAGACCTTGTGGCTATTCTAACAGATATACATAAGGCACTACATTCTAAAATATTTGCATCTTTCACTGAAAAACAAGCAACTAGAGGAAAAGCTCTCTTGCCATTTGTAAAAACAGTCGCAGATCATGATCTCCGAGTGCTATGAAGAGAAGGTATTGACGCAGTGCTTAAACCAAACTGAAGACCACAACAGCAGCCATACTCAAGTAAAATGCTATGCAGTAGTTTCAGTGAAGTTGACAATGATGTGGCTGCTTTCATGGTGGCCCATCCATATTGTGGGGTAGGGAATGCCAGTGACAGGGCTGGAATTGTAGGTGACAGATGGATTTTTGGCAAAGCCTTGTATCAATACCTCCTTAATTATTGAGCTGAAAAACTGTAAAAAACATTCATACAGTAAAATCACACAAAAAAATTTCCTATTTCTGCAGGTATTGTGGCTTCTGGTTCTTTTTCATTACAAAAACATGTTGATTCATGTTTATAAAGTCACAACTATGTCACTGTGATTTGTTTAACACACATTCCAGAACATGTTCCAGGAATGTCATGAAACAGACAGCTTTAAATACTTACTCTAGCTCATCTTTCAAGACTTGCATGCCAACAACAACACCATCTATCCAATCTGTTTTTATTTCGCTTTCATGTAAAGATTTCTCCACAAAGGATATCATCTGCCATGTAGGCAGTGCAAGAGGAAATTCCACACTAACATTTGGGTAATCAAGTGGATTCTGTGTCTTGTCAGAACCAAATACAATCAACCCAATTTCATCTTTACCACTGGTAAATATCTGGAAACATATTAAATGGTAAAAATAAGTTTTGTTTATAACAAGTTGTATACCAATAAAAACATCACACACAGATACTCTTTATAAAATTATTTAATTGGATAGATAAAAAATCTACTCACCAAGCAGTGGCAGAACACACACATAAAAAACTGTTGTGATAGGCATGCGTTTGGAGCCAGTGACTCCTTCTTCAGGCTGAAGGGTTGCAGGGGAAGCAAGAAGGGTGAAGGAAAAGGACTGGAGAGGTCTAAGAAAAGGGGTAGATTTTGAGAAAGTTACCCAGAACCGTGGGTCATGGGTGACTTACCGTACAGGATGAGAAGGAAAGACTAATTGTTGGGGACTGCATCGGGCAAGATTCGGAAACCTGAGAGCTTAAAGGTGGAAGACAGGGTAATATGCAAGACAGAGATTACTACTAATACTGTGCATGAGTTAATAAGAGTGAGAAGCTAAGTGTATTGTATGCAACAGCTGTGGGAGGGGGCAGTGGAAATAGACGGGAAAGACAATGAAAGATGTAGAAAGCTAAAACGGAGTGAAGCAAAGAGTAATTACAGTGTAGAAAAGCTGATACAGGAGAAATTAACGTAAATTGAGGTGAGGTGGGTGGTGAGAACCAAGGACACGTTGTAGTGCTAGTTCCCAAATGCGGAGTTCTGAGAAACTGGTATCTTGCGGAAGAATCCAGGTGGCATGTGTTGTGAAACAAGTGCCGAGGTCATGTATGCCATGTTGTAGAGCATCCTCTGCAACAGGAAATTGCGAGTTTCCAGTATATACACTATGCCTAAGCCCATTTATCCTAACGGATAATTTGGTGGTAGTCATGCAGATGTAGAAAGCTGAACAGTGTTTACATAATAGCTGGTATATAACATGTGTCATTTCTATTTTTCACCTGATCCGCAGTTCTGGGTGACTTTTCCAAAATCTACACCTTTTCCTGGAACTCTCCAGGCCTTTTCCTTTACCCTTCTTCCTTCCCATTCAACGCTTCTGCCTGGAGGAGCCACTGGCTCCGAAAGCTTGCCAATCACAACAGTCTTTTATGTGTATGTTCTGCTGCCGCTTGGTGAATAGATTTTTTATCTATTCAATCAAATAATTTTATCAATAATTTATTGTTTTTGTTTTTATAGTTACTCTTTATAACCTACTTAAAATACATCACGTACCCTCCTCTCCACAATTCTTTGAACACATAGTTTTGCCTTTTGTAAAAAATCACTGCATTTCTGTATAACATACTTGGAGTCAAAGTGTCCAACATCTATTACAATTATAAACAGAAGAAGGAAAGTCATTGTATTTATTGGCAGTATTACACAATCAAATATTTTGAAAGAGTTCCAGTGGTATAAATTTACAAAATCTTACAAATAAATATATACATTTATTCTTTAAATCAATTCTTATCAATAACATAATAGTATAAATTGCAGAATCAATATAGCCAATTTTAATGTAATGACTGCAATACAAATACAATATAACAGCGGTAAGTTATAACAAATGAGAGAGAGAGAGAGAGAGAGAGAGAGAGAGAGAGAGAGAGAGAGAGGCATTTAGACAATGATTCATTACGGTGTGAAATTTATTAGAATTTAAATGAAGCCATAGTGAATTATTACATTCCAAAAATAATAATTATTGTGTTTTTTCACCCCAAAATAATACATTCATTAGGCAACTTTTAACTTCAGAAATTTTTACAACAGCTCTGAACTTCACTGTTTCGATGAATTTATTACTTGTGTCAATGAATGAGGGTTGATAACACTGCTTTAGTCATTCAATTGTTCATCATGTGATATTCAAAATGTTCTTAATAACTTCTTATGTAAAGTTCTATCATCAAAAACATAATCTACGTAAGTTTTAAAAGTCGCGAATCTTTAAACTACAACTTGAAAATGGTTATATCAGTATTTTGTATACATTCTAGCATTGCTAGATTTACTTTTAAATTTTAAAGTATATGAGCAGATTGAGCGACTTTCCATCCAGAAAATTTGCTGTTGGCAAGACCTCACTACAAAGAAAAATGGTCTTTCCGGAGTCAAATGCTAAAAAATTCATAAATACCAGCATTGTAAGTGATACAAACAGGTATTAAGCAACGGGCATAAATATCGTTCTGCTTGATGAGAAAAAATGTAGGTAGATGAAAGAGTAAATTGGGTGCAAGGATTGAACATAAACTCACCCAAATTGCAAAGGTTAACCAAAACAAAAAAAAAAAAAAGAAAAAAACAACGAGAGGGTCACTGCTCAAGAATTGAGAACTGCCCCCCCCCCCCCCCCCCCCTTTCTTTTACTTGGAAATCCAGCTCTTGCCGAAATTAGCTCTCTCTCTCTCTGACACACACACACACACACAAACACACACACACACACACACACACACACACACACACTCTTCCTTCTAGCTACCACTCCATCTCTCTTACCAGTGTGTTCGCAAGGTGATGGGACATATGATTCATGTCCGGATGATATGGTGGCTCGAGTCTCACAATTTTTGATGAATGCACAGTGTGGCTTTCAACACAGCATTCTGCAGTGGACCGTCTCATTATTTTGCCCACCCATGTCATGAATGGTTTTCTGCAGAAATCCCAGATTGTCGCCGTGTTGTTCGATTTGGAGAAGGCCTATGACACCTGCTAAAGAGCTAGTAACGTCCATACTCTTCACATGTGGGGCTTCCGTGGCCACCTACCCTGTTTCCTTCAGACATTTTTAAAAGACCGAGTTTTCGAGGTGCATGAAGGGTCTGCCTTGTCGGACACCTTTATCCAGGAAAATGGTGTGTCTCAGGGTTCCATTCTGAGTGTCATTCTCTTTGCTATCACCATAAACCCTATAATGGCCTGTCTCCCACTGGGCATCTCCGGCTCCCTTTTTTTGGACGATTTTGCCTTCTATTGCAATTCTTTATGAACCTGTCTCACTTAGTGGCATCTTCAGCAATGTCTTGATTGTCTTTACTCCTGGAGCATCGACAATGGCTTTCGCTTTTCCACTGACAAAACTGTCTGTATGAATCCCACGAACGCTGACTGCAAATTTGTATGTCCGTCTGGTTATTTGATCTGTTGTGCTGCCATTCACAAACAGCATTCCAGGAGGTGTTTTCCTACAGGATAACACTTGCTCACATACTGCTGTTGTAAGCCAACATGCTATAGTGTGTCAACATATTGCCTTGGCTTGCTCGATAACCAGCTCTACCTCCAATCGAGCACATATTGGACATCATCTGATGACAGCTTCAACCCATCCACAAACATCATTAACTGTCCTTATATTGGCCAACCAAGTGCAACAGGCATGGAACTCCATCCCAAAAACTGACACATGACACATGTACAACAGCGTACCAGCATTTACATTTACATTTGCAGTGGCTTATCTCACACTCACATTGATCCTGCAACGTTAATCACTTTACATACGTTGTCTCAACAAATATATTCCTGGAATTTCATTACTCTACATTAATTATTTTTTGGTGTTGCAAATTTTTTCATCAGTGTACCTGGCCTTTCTTTAACCATCCCTGGTGCAATGCAGAATTCTCTTCCCAGTAGCGTGAAAATGCCGTTATTCCAATTTTGAAATCAGATAAATTGCCTCTTCAAACAGACAGCTGTCGTCCAAATTGTTTACTAAGTGTCCTGCAAGTTACTTGAACATATGGTTAGTCGAAGGCTGTATTGTGTCCTTGAATCCCCGGATCTTTTGGCTTCGATCCAGGGTGCTTTTTGCCAAGGGCGCACTACTGAAGATAATTTAGTCCACTTGAAGTGTGCTATCTGAACAGCTTTTGCTCAGCATCAGTTCCTTGTTGCAGTTTTCATTGATCTGCGTGTATATCTTATGATACCACACTCCTGATTTTTATCCAGAACTTTCATCCATGTCACACTTTTTGGGTACAGGTTTGTGCCTCCTGTAGCATCCCCCCCTGCAGGAGAAGGGGCTTGCACAAGGTTCTGTTTAGAGCGTCGCTCTCCTTTTTGTGGCTATCAATGATCTGGCGGCAGCTGCATGACATATGGTGTCCCCATCGTTTTTGTTCGTCCGCAACGGCTATTGCTGGAGGCAGAATGCAGGGAGCAATACACCAAGCACAATCCTGGCCTTTCACTCATAGCATCCATTTTTTGGCTGCCATGACCTACGTTATGCATTTCTGTCATTGTGTTTTTTAGGACCGGTCTTTGATGCCTAGTTGACATGGCTTCCCCGTCTTTGTCAACTAAAGCAGACATGTAGGTCGCACCTGAATGCTCTTCTATGCTTCAGCGGTGTGGTCCACTTTACTTTGATATGGCTGTATGTTTTGGTTAACCTTTGCAATTTGGGTGAGTTTATGTTCAATCCTTGCACCCAATTTACTCTTTCATCTACCTACTTTTTTTCTCATCAAGCAGAACGATATTTATGCCCGTTGCTTAATACCTGTTTGTATCACTTACAATGCTGGTATTTATGAATTTCTTAGCATTTGACTCCAGAAAGACCATTTTTCTTTGTAGTGAGGTCTTGCCAACAGCAAATTTTCTGGATGGAAAGTCGCTCAATCTGCTTATATACTTTAAAATTTAAAAGTAAATCTAGCAATGCTATAATGTATACCAAATACTGATATACCCATTTTCAAGTTGTTGTTTAAAGATTCGCGACTTTTAAAACTTACGTAGATTATGTTTTTGATGATAGAACTTTACATAAGAAGTTATTAAGAACATTGCAAATACCACATGACGAACAATTGAATGACTAAAGCAGTGTTATCAACCCTCATTCATTGACACATGTAATAAATTCATCAAAGCAGTGAAGTTCAGAGCTGTAAAAATTTCTGAAATTAAAAGTATATATTACCTACTGAATGTATTATTTTGGGGTGGAAGAACACAATAATTATTATTTTTGGAATGTAATAATTCACTATGGCTTCATTTTAATTCTAATAAGTTTCACATGTAATGAAACATTGTCTAAATGCCTCTCTCTCTCTCTCTCTCTCTCTCTCTCATTAGTTATAACTTACCGCTGTTATATTGTATTTGTATTGCAGTCATTACATCAAAATTGGCTATATTGATTCTGCAATTTATACTATTATGTTATTGCTAAGAATTGATTTAAAGAATAAATGTATATATTTATTTGTAAGATTTTGTAAATTTATACCACTGGAACTCTTTCAAAATATTTGATTGCATAATACTGCCAATAAATTCAATGTCTTTCTTTCTTATGTTTATAATTGTAATAGATGTTGGACACTTTGACTCCAAGTATGTTATACAGAAACGCAGTGATATTTTACAAAAGGCAAAACTATGTGTTTGAAGAATTGTGGAGAGGAGGGTACATGATGTATTTTAAGTAGGTTATAAAGAGTGACTATAACAACAAAAACAATAAATTATTTGTGATTGGCAAGCTTTCGGAGCCAGTGGCTCCTCCAGACAGAAGCGTTGAAGGGGAAGGAAGAAGGGTAAAGGACAAGGCCTGGAGAGATCCAGGAAAAGGTGTAGATTTTGGAAAAGTCACCCATAACTGCGGATCAGGCGAAAAATAGAAACGGCACATGTCATATACCAGCTATTATGTAAACACTGTTCAGCTTTCTACATCTGCATGACTACCACCAAATTATCAGTTAGGAAACGTGGGCATAGGCATAGTGTATATACTGGAAACTCACAATATTGTGTTGCAGAGCATGATCTACAACATGGCATACGTTACCTCGGCACTTGTTTCACCACACATGCCACCTGGATTCTTCCGCAAGACACCAGTTTCTCAGAACTCCGCATCTGGGAGCTAGCACTACAACGTGTGCTTGGTTCTCACCACCCACCTTGCTTTAATTTACGTTACTTTCTCCTGTCTCAGCTTTTCTTCACTGTAATTACTCTTTGCTTCACTCAGTTTTAGCTTTCTACATCTTTCATTGTCTTTCCCGTCTTTTTTCACTGCCCCCTCCCACAACTGTTGCATACAATACACTTAGCTTCTCACTCTTATTAACTCATATACAGTTTTAGTAGTAATCTCTGTCTTGCATATTACCCTGTCTTCCACCTTTAATCTCTCAGGTTTCCAAATCTTGCCCGATGCACCCCCCAACAATTAGTCTTTCCTTCTCATCCTGTACGGTAAGTCACCCATGACCCACGGTTCTGGGTAACTTTCTCAAAATCTACCCCTTTTCTTAGACCTCTCCAGTCCTTTTCCTTCACCCTTCTTGATTCCCCTGCAACCCTTCAGCCTGAAGAAGGAGTCACTGGCTCCAAACGCTTGCCTATCACAACAGTCTTTTATGTGTATGTTCTGCCACTGCTTGGTGAGTAGATTTTTTATCTATCCAATTAAATAATTTTATAAAGAGTACCTGTGTGTGATGTTATTATTGGTACACAACTTGTTATAAACAAAACTTATTTTTACCATTTAATATGTTTCCAGATATTTACCAGTGGTAAAGATGAAATTGGGTTGATTGTACTTGGTTCTGACAAGACACAGAATCCACTTGATTACCCAAATGTTAGTGTGGAATTTCCTCTGGCACTGCCTACATGGCAGATGATATCCTTTGTGGAGAAATCTTTACATGAAAGTGAAATAAAAACAGATTGGATAGATGGTGTTGTTGTTGGCATGCAAGTCTTGAAAGATGAGCTAGAGTAAGTATTTAAAGCTATCTGTTTCATGACATTCCTGGAACATGTTCCAGAATGTGTGTTACTCAAATCACAGTGACATAGTTGTGACTTTATAAACATGAATCAATACATTTTTGTAATGAAAAAGAAACAGAAGGCACAATACCTGCAGAAATAGGAAATTTTTTTGTGTGATTTTACTGTATGAATGTTTTTTTCAGTTTTTCAGCTCAATAATTAAGGAGGTATTGATACAAGGCTTTGCCATCAATCCATCTGTCACCTACAATTCTGGAGGTCGCGATCTGCGACTGTTTTTACAAATGGCAAGAGAACTTTTTCTCTAGTTGCTTCTTTTTCAGTGAAAGATGCAAATATTTTAGAATGTAGTGCCTTATGTATATCTGTTAGAATAGCCACAAGGTCTCAAAGTTATTTTCAAATGATTGAGCTCTTCTACAGAGTACTGAAATTCACAGATTCTTCCAACCTGGTCCACCAATGTCTTACATACTCCTCTTCCTCCATGGATTGTTTCCAGTATTTGGAGATGAAACATTAGGCAGCAAAACATGCCTTATAACCAAAATCTAATGAACATATAATTAAATTAACTAAAGATGTAATGTTGCACTCTCAGGTAAGACTGATCTTGAATGCAAAGCCAAAGTGGAAATTAAATGTACGCTGCAACATTCATCTCACTTTTTGTTATTGAAATTATTCACAGTGCCATGGGGAGAACTGAGTTTATGTGTTTTATAGAGTCAGATACACGCTGTGGCACAGGGTGCTGTCCATTATTCTCCTCCCTATGATGTCCAGGAATGGTAGTCTTCCTTCTTCTTTGGTCTCCATAGTGAATTTGATTTTGTGGCATGTGGAGTTCAGATGTACAAAGAAGTCAAGAAGATTGTCTCTTCCATGAGGCCAGATGACAAGTGTGTTATCCACATAACAGAAGAAGAAGATGATGATGGATTTCCATTTGGATGACATCAGGGCCTCTTCCTCGAAGTGCACCATAAACATATTCACAATCTCTGGTCAGAGTGGGCTGCCTATTGCGACTCCATCTGTTTGCGGGAGGGGGCTGTGCCACGAGTCAGTGAACTGGGAAAGCTGACCAAGTAATATGCGTGACGTGTCATACCTCGACCAATATTGAGAACAGAATAAAAAATTCAGAGGCATTACTTTTCAGCACTCCCATGCATATTCTGTATGCAAGAAAAGCTTATGGAGCAGGTTTCTCATTCAGAAATTCTATTTCAGTGTTGGTTGTTTACACGAAGACCATGTTAAGCATAATGGAAGAAGGAGAAATGTTTATCAGCATTCCAGATTTGGCAGTGGCAGGCTCATGGTCTGCTGAGACTCTTGTTTATTGTTTCACTATATTGCTGCTTGCATTGCTCAGAATCTCATTTTGTGCGAACATAGAATTGGTAGGTTCAGGAGGGCCATGCTAAATGCCTTGCAGGGCCTCAGTAGTGCCACCCAACTAGCACCTGAGAGGGCAGACAAGTGTTCGCTCATGTGTATGTGATCCTGCAGTGAAGTTGTGTACATTTAGTCAGGAAGTGGGCTTGTATACAGTGAGACAAATATCCACACAGACAATGTGATGGCATCTGGAGCAACACAGACTGTCAAGCCCTTAATGCAGCTCTAGAGAGAGGTGAACTGACAGCGGTGCAACTGACAACAATGCCAGACACAGAAATGGCACTGTGTCATCATGTCAGATAAGTCTCGGTTCTGCAACATCGTCACAATTGATGTACATGTGTGTGGAGGCTCTGATGCCAACAGACCTGGCCAGATTGTACCTGTCATTCTCATGCGGGTCCAGCATGTGATGTGATGGTATGGGGTGCAACTGGATACATGTCACAACCTCTGGTTCACATAGCCAGTAATTTGAACAGCAGCCATTGCATTTGTGATTTGTTAAGGCCTATCGCTGTGCCCTATTTTCAAGGGCTCCGTGATGTTATCTTTTAACAAGATAATGCAAGACTACACATCACCTGAGCTGTACTGAGCTACCTTGATACAGAGAGTGTTCCACTGTTGCCGTATCCAGCATTTTCTTCAAATCTGTCACCTGTGGAGAACGTCTGTTCACAGGATGCCAAGAGATGGGTATGCCACCAGTGGCCAGCCACTACAGTTGATGAACTCTGACATATGACATACAGTTGAGTAGCATGAAATGATGTACCCATGGCTGTAATCCAACCTCGATTTGATATCCAGTGTGATGAGAGCTGTTCTGCTGTTCCAGGTTCAATACTGAAATTCATATATTATTTTTATGCTATCCTAACCAGATTGGACTGTGGTGTCATACAGCATAAAATATTTTACAACGTGTTGAATCAGTGATGAGAAGTGTAGAACAGCCAGCAGGGGAAAGATGTCGGCAATGAGACAGCTTTTATGTATAACAGCAGTACAGTGTTTCAGAGTGCATAATGCTTCCGCAGATTGAGAACAAAATGTGTGGTTTGCTTTCATCCATTTTCACAAACATAGCCTTGAAAAATAATGTTGACATTACTGTGCATTTCACTCTGAGGCATATTGCACTCTGAGAATGTTCATCTAATTCAGTTACTTTGTATTATATTTCAGTAACAGTGACATAATAGCAAATTGGACTGTATGAGTTTTTACGGATTTTTTTTCCAGATACACACTACCATTTCTTCAGATTTATTTAATTTGGGCATAAATCCTTTCCAGCGTATATGCTGTACACAAAATGTTGAACATAAAGTGTAGCTATCTGCTGATTTAACATCTTGCTGAGTATATCGGTACAATGTTTTGTTGTAACTAATAGTTCAATGTATTTTACACACTTATAAACTTATTTATACAGTTATAGTAATTTATACCATTACATTAATGTTGTACCTTAATGTTCTGGAAGATGATATTATAAGGAACCTCATACTTATCCTGGATGATAGAGTTGTCTATAATGAATTATTACCTGAAAAAAATCTGCACAAATTTGAGTCAGATCATAACATTTCAAATTGGTCCAAAGATAGGCAACTGAGTTTAAGTTTTCAGAGATGTAAATTGGAGCACATCACAAAACAAATAAAAGACAGTATTGTATGACTACATTATCAACTAATCACAGTTTTAATTGGTCAACTCATACAAATATCTGGATGAAATGAAATGGTGACATAGACTCACTTGTAGGCAAAGCAGAATGCAGACTTCAATTCATTGGTAAGATACTGGAAAATGCAATCAGTCTATAGAGGACATTGCTTACAAAATACTTGTGTGGCCCATTCTAGAATATTGCTTAAGTATGACCCATAACAAATAAGGCTAATGGCAGACATTGAATGTATACAAAATAGTGTAGCATGATTGATCATAGATTTATTTGATGCATGGGAGAGCATCAAGAAGCTACTAAAAATTGGAAATGTCAGACAAATGAAGATAGATGCCAAATATATGACAAAACCTAACTTATGAAATTTCAGGAACCTGTATGAAGTGAGGTATTTAGGGATTATACAATAACCGCATATGTATCACTCCTATAGGGACCATGAAGGCAAGATTAATTACAGCATGCACAGAACCATTTAAAGAATCATTCTTCCCACACTCCACAAGAGCATTGAATGGGGAAAAACTGTAATGTGTGGTACAACAATGTACTTTGTCGTACAACCCACAGTGGTTTATACAGTGTGCATGGAGACATCTACATCTACATCTACATCTATACTCCGCGAGCCACCTTACGGTGTGTGGCAGAGGGTACTTATTGTACCACTATCTGATCCCCCTTTCCCTGTTCCATTCACGAATTGTGCGTGGGAAGAACGACTGCTTGTAAGTCTCCGTATTTGCTCTAATTTCTCGGATCTTTTCGTTGTGATCATTACGCGAGATATATGTGGGCGGTAGTAATATGTTGCCCATCTCTTCCCGGAATGTGCTCTCTCGTAATTTCGATAATAAACCTCTCCGTATTGCGTAACGCCTTTCTTGAAGTGTCCGCCACTGGAGCTTGTTCAGCATCTCCGTAACGCTCTCGCGCTGACTAAATGTCCCCATGACGAATCGCGCTGCTTTTCGCTGGATCATGTCTATCTCTTCTATTAATCCAACCTGGTAAGGGTCCCATACTGATGAGCAATACTCAAGAATCGGACGAACAAGCGTTTTGTAAGCTACTTCTTTCGTCGATGAGTCACATTTTCTTAGAATTCTTCCTATGAATCTCAACCTGGCGCCTGCTTTTCCCACTATTTGTTTTATGTGATCATTCCACTTCAGATCGCTCCGGATAGTAACTCCTAAGTATTTTACGGTCGTTACCGCTTCCAATGATTTACCACCTATGGCATAATCGTACTGGAATGGATTTCTGCCCCTATGTATGCGCATTATATTACATTTATCTACGTTTAGGGAAAGCTGCTAGCTGTCGCACCATGCATTAATCCTCTGGAGGTCCTCCTGGAGTACGTACGAGTCTTCTGATGTTGCTACTTTCTTGTAGACAACCGTGTCATCTGCAAATAGCCTCACGGAGCTACCGATGTTGTCAACTAAGTCATTTATGTATATTGTAAACAATAAAGGTCCTATCACGCTTCCCTGCGGTACTCCCAAAATTACCTCTACATCTGCAGATTTTGAACCGTTAAGAATGACATGTTGTGTTCTTTCTTCTAGGAAATCCTGAATCCAATCACAAACCTGGTCCGATATTCCGTAAGCTCGTATTTTTTTCACTAAACGTAAGTGCGGAACCGTATCAAATGCCTTCCTGAAGTCCAGGAATACGGCATCAATCTGCTCGCCAGTGTCTACGGCACTGTGAATTTCTTGGGCAAATAGGGCGAGCTAAGTTTCACATGATCTCTGTTTGCGGAATCCATGTTGGTTATGATGAAGGAGATTTGTATTATCTAAGAACGTCATAATACGAGAACACAAAACATGTTCCATTATTCTACAACAGATTGACGTAAGTGAAATAGGCCTATAATTATTCGCATCTGATTGATGACCCTTCTTGAAAATGGGAACGACCTGCGCTTTCTTCCAGTCGCTAGGTACTTTACGTTCTTCCAGCGATCTACGATAAATTGCTGATAGAAAGGGGGCAAGTTCTTTAGCATAATCACTGTAGAATCTTAAGGGTATCTCGTCTGGTCCAGATGCTTTTCCGCTACTAAGTGATAGCAGTTGTTTTTCAATTCCGATATCGTTTATTTCAATATTTTCCATTTTGGCGTCCGTGCGACGGCTGAAGTCAGGGACCGTGTTACGATTTTCCGCAGTGAAACAGTTTCGGAACACTGAATTCAGCATTTCTGCCTTTCTTCGGTCGTCCTCTGTTTCGGTGCCATCGTGGTCAACGAGTGACTGAATAGGGGATTTAGATCCGCTTACCGATTTTACATATGACCAAAACTTTTTAGGGTTCTTGTTTAGATTGTTTGCCAATGTTTTATGTTCGAATTCGTTGAATGCTTCTCTCATTGCTCTCTTTACGCTCTTTTTTGCTTCGTTCAGCTTTTCCTTATCAGCTATGATTCGACTACTCTTAAACCTATGATGAAGCTTTCTTTGTTTCCGTAGTACCTTTCGTACATGATTGTTGTACCACGGTGGATCTTTCCCCTCGCTTTGGACCTTAGTCGGTACGAACTTATCTAAGGCGTACTGGACGATGTTTCAGAATTTTTTCCATTTTTTTTCCACATCCTCTTCCTCAGAAATGAACGTTTGATGGTGGTCACTCAGATATTCTGTGATTTGTGCCCTATCACTCTTGTTAAGCAAATATATTTTCCTTCCTTTCTTGGCATTTCTTATTACACTTGTAGTCATTGATGCAACCACTGACTTATGATCACTGATACCCTCTTCTACATTCACGGAGTCGAAAAGTTCCGGTCTATTTGTTGCTATGAGGTCTAAAACGTTAGCTTCACGAGTTGGTTCTCTAACTATCTGCTCGAAGTAATTCTCGGACAAGGCAGTCAGGATAATGTCACAAGAGTCTCTGTCCCTGGCTCCAGTTCTGATTGTGTGACTATCCCATTCTATACCTGGTAGATTGAAGTCTCCCCCTATTACAATAGTATGATCACGAAACTTCTTCACGACGTTCTGAAGGTTCTCTCTGAGGCGCTCAACTACTACGGTTGCTGATGCAGGTGGTCTATAGAAGCATCCGACTATCATATCTGACCCACCTTTGATACTTAACATAACCCAGATTATTTCACATTCGCATTCGCTAATAACTTCACTGGATATTATTGAATTCTTTACTGCTATAAAGACTCCTCCACCATTGGCGTTTATCCTATCCTTGCGGTATATATTCCATTCTGTGTCTAGGATTTCATTACTGTTCACTTCCGGTTTTAACCAACTTTCCGTTCCTAATACTATATGCGCACTATTTCCTTCAATAAGAGATACTAATTCAGAAACCTTGCCCTGGATACTCCTGCAGTTTACCAATATTATGTTGACTTTTCCTGTTTTTGGTCTCTGAGGACGGACGTTCTTTATCACCGATGATAATGTCCTCTCTGGTAAGCCGTCAGGTATTTTATCGTTTCGCCCAAGGGGGGGTCCCTCTAACCTAAAAAACCCCCGTGTGCACGCCACACGTACTCTGCTACCCTAGTAGCTGCTTCCGGTGTGTAGTGCACGCCTGACCTGTCTAGGGGGGCCCTACAGTTCTCCACATGGAATCAGTTGACAGTAGCTGGGTAATGGTTCATATTGATTCCCATTTCCCTGTTGCAGTAGGTGATCTTATGCCTCTAATTATTTTTTCATTGCTATCTTAACTTCCATTCTTCAATTCAGTTTATTAACCCTTCTTATCTCTTTGTATTAGGGCAAATGTACAGTTAACTTTTAAGGAATTTGTATTTTCAATTTATCAACTGGAGTTTTGTTTCATATGCAGCAGCAATGTTACAAATTATTTGTTTCAGTTTCTTAGAATAATTTGCTGTTTCACAGGTGCCTTGAAGAAAATAAAAGATCTCGAAAGTGTCTTAATGACAACCGATGGCCTCATGTTGACAAGACAGCTGGTTGCGTTGCAGAGGGCAGGGCTTGATGGTCTGAACATCAGCTTAGACACCCTGCAGTCCCAACGCTACAACCAGATCATGAGGAGGAAAGGCTGGGAGCGTGTCATGGCTGGCACAGATCTAGCCTTGCAACTTGAATACGACCCTGTGAAGGTATTACTAGTGCAGCTGTCATCGCTTGCAGACTTTCATAAGCAAAAGATATAAATCTGTTGTTAAGAATATCAATACAAGAATCACCATTTTAAAGCAGTACGCCCCCACCCTCGCCCCCATCCCCGCTCCCACCCTCACCCCTGTCTCCACACTGCAGCTGTAAGTGAAGGAAGGTATATTAATACAGAAGAAGTAAATTTTCACTGACGATGCTAACAGTTTCGTAGTTTATACAACATAAAAAAGTATGCCTTGCAAGTTTACCAATTAAATATCTTATATCTTCCTCCCAAGAGAGTCTTATGAGACTCAAGATCTTTACAGTTTCTCTTTTTTTCTTTCGTGTCTTTAGTTTAAAATAAGTTTCCTCTATTGTGGTGTTGTTTTGGAAAAAATACTCGATTGTTTGGAAAAATTATTCTTAATTCTGTAGTCACATTTTTGTTGTGTCTAAGTACTACTGGTTTCAGTAGCAAGTGCCAGCATCAGTTCATCTTATTATCAAAAATTTCTGTGCAAAATAAAAGCTGACCACTGTGGCCGAGCGGTTCTAGGCACTTCAGTCCGGAACCGTGCTGCTGCTACGGTCGTGGGTTCGAATCCTGCCTCAGGCAGGGATGTCCTTAGGTTAGTTAGGTTTAAGTAGTTCTAAGTCTGGGGGACTGATGACCTCAGATGTTAAGTCCCATAGTGCTTAGAGCCATTTGAACCATTTTGCAAAATAAAAAGCTTCTGTACAACTGCAAACTAGACATACCATTTTCAGGGTGCAGTTCACATCTATTGAATGCACAACAGTGACCTTTACTTTTAGTAGATAAGACAACTACTGGGGTAAGTGACTTGATGACTGCACACAAGAAGTTGTCATTTATTCCATATGTAGCTACCATGCAGACTCATATTTTGTATTAGTTTGTCCTTAATCTTCCAAAAGGTTAAACCTTGTCTCTGCAGCCACAGCTTCCTCTCTTCAGCAGTTGTCTTCATCTCCATGTGTGAAGAAAATCCCATTCATTGATCATATTGTTTATGTAGGATGTTCTCAGTCATCCCCTTGTTTTCTTACCTATGATCTTGCCTTGAGAAATGTTTTTTAAAAGATTATCATCTCCAGTTAAGTGTCCAGTGTATTTTGCTTTGCCCTGGCCTATAACTTTCAGTGGTTCTTTCTTCTCTCCTATTTCCTTTAATTTTTCTGTCAATGCAGCTAGTTCTTGTACTTCTCCTCCAGAACCACATTTCAGCAGGTTTGAGGCGAGCTTCCTTTGGCTTTTCTAATGTACAGATTTTGCATCTGTGTGTCAGAACACTCCACACAAAGGTCTTTACAAATATTTTCTTAATGTTGAAGCTGATATGTTTATTCAGTTGCAGCTTCTTCTTATTTTGGAAGGAACTCTTCACCTGTGCTATTCTTTTCTTGAATGCCTTGAAATATTGATTGTTTTCTTGCAAAATGCTACTGAGATATTGAATTTCAGTTCCTTTCTTGAGTTGCTCATTGCCTGTTCTTGTGTCAGTCCTACCTCCACCTCCTTTCTTGTCTGTAGCCATAACTTTTGTCTTCTTTGTATTCATTTTTAGCTTTAGTTTTACCACTTCTTGATTTAAGGCCTGAAACATTTTATTTAGTTCCTACTCTGATTTACTATTGTGATGTCGTCAATCTGCAGTGTATATGCATGCAATTAGGTTTCCATATCGACATCATGCTCCAAAAACCACCTAACTGTGTGTGGCAGGGGGCGACTTAACTTCTGAGGTCATCAGTCGCCTAGAACTTAGACCTAACTAAACCTAACTAACCTAAAGACATCACACACATCCATGCCCGAGGAAGGATTCGAACCCGCGAACGTAGCGGTCACTCGGTTCCAGACTGTAACGCCTAGAACCGCACGGCCACTCCGGCTGTCCAGGAATAGGTACTAAATTATTTGTCCGCTGATGACCTCACAGCTTATAACACTAAAACACAAATGTTAATTGTTTGTTATGTGCCCTGGTAGAGTTTACAACTGTTTACAGTTCACGATTGGTTGTTGGAGATTGGGCGTTACTCACATAGTGTATTTAGTGCACAGTGCAGAAAAAGGCAGTGTCCAGAAAAGTAAACAAGTGTAAAGGCAAAAGTTTCATGACAGGATGTTGTGTCACCATACTTGGAAGACAATTATAGCCAAAGACAGAAATTTAAAAGAAACTGGCTCATTTGAGCTGCGGAGACCTAGTCGAGGATTCTCAGTAAATAATTGTTAGCACAGTAGAATTTATAAAGAGACAATGTCAGTTCATGTGAGGGAAGGTTGATTGGTAAGTATCTATCAGCTTTCTCGTAAAACTCACAATTTGAAGAATACACATCAAGGAAAAGGTAGAATTCCAACAGTGTCAAATCTAGACAATAATATCGATCATCCAACAGTTTTGCAAAATCCCCAGTTGTACTTACTTTACTTACTTACTTACTTACTTACTAACTTACTCAGACTTGCTGTGTACCATACAAGGAACTGGTTTCCACTAGTTCACTCGATCAGCTGTCAAGTTCTCACCTTCCTCCAAGTTTGTGTCCATGCATTGAAGATTCATTGCAAAAGTTCCAGGTGTTAAAAGGTCTTCCTGTACATCTGTATCTGTCCATTGATTTCAACAACAGTGTTGATTTTGGGATTCTTCCACCTTACATGCGTAGAACATAACCTGCAATCCTCAGTCTTCTTTCAACAATAATTTTGTGCAGGCTGTGTAGACCTCGTATTCTCAGCACTTCATAGTTTGTAACTTGGTTGGGTTAACATCTTCAGAATTCACCTCTAGCATTGTTGGTGAAAAATATGGAGACTGTGTGCTGATTTTACTGACATTTTCCAAGTCTCACACATATAAACGATAAAGGAGTACAGTCAAAGCTTTGTTGGCATATTACAGACCTAATTGCCATATGGACTGATTTTCCAGTTCTACTGGTGATTTCTGCATCTGTGACCTCATTATTACATATAAAGCCACCGAGATATGGCAATCTGTCAACATCTTGTTGTATCTTCTATTGCACTGTAATCGGGGAAGAGACGAGTAATTTCCACTTACTTTGCACATTCTGTTTGCCTTATCCCTATTAATTTTCAGCCCTACAGAATAGGGCATTTAATGAGAAAGCACATAAAAATTAACTTGATGCTTTCCAAGGAGACGGTCTCTACTTAGTCTCTACTCCTTCAAGTCTGACTTTGTAAGTGTAGACCAGACATGGTTTAAATTCAGAGAAATAGTATCGACATCAATTAAGAGATATATACCAAATAAATTGAATGGATAGCAAATAAATTAAACGGGTGGTGCACAAAATATGTCAAAACTCAGCTGCAGAAGCAATGAAAAAAAGCATGTCAAAATTTAAAAGAATGCAAAATCTCCAAGAATAGCGATGTTTTACTGAAGCTCGAAACTTAGGGTGGGTTTCAGTGCAAGATGTGTTTAATGGTTCTCATAGTGAAACTTCGTTTTGAAATCTGGAAGAAAATCCAAAGAGGTTCTGGTTGCATGTGTAGTACACCAATGGCAAGACACAACCAATACCTTCACTGCGCAATACCTGTGGTAATTTTACTGATGACAGTGCTACTAAAGCAGGGTTACCAAACACGGATTTCTGAAATTTCTTCACCAAAGACAACAAAGTAAATATTGCAGTATTCAAATCAAGAACAACTGCAACTGTGAGTAACTTAGTAGTAGCTCACCTCAGTGTCATAAAGCAGTTATGTTTCTTTCAGAGAATGGTGATACAATAGCTCCATTAGAAATCATATATAGCCCTGAAGATTCTAAAAGGTATCAGATAGATTATATAATGGTAAGACAGGAACCAGGTTTTAAATTGTAATACATTTCCAGGGGCAGATGTGGACTCTGACCACAATCTATTGGTTATGACCTGTAGATTAAAACTGAAGAAACTGCGAAAAGGTGGGAATTTAAGGAGATGGGACCTGGATAAACTGAAAGAATCAGAGGTTGTACAGAGTTTCAGGGAGAGCATAAGGGAACAATTGACAGGAATGGGGGACAGAAATGCAGTAGAAGAAGAATGGGTAGCTTTGATGGATGAAGTAGTGAAGGCAGCAGAGGATCAAGTACGTAAAAAGACGAGGGCTAGTAGAAATCCTTGGGTAACAGAAGAAATATTGAATATAATTGATGAAAGGAGAAAATATAATAATGCAGTAAATGAAGCAGGCAAAAAGGAATACAAACGTCTCAAAAATGAGATCGACAGGAAGTGCAAAATGGCTAAGCAAGGAGGGCTAGAGGACAAATGTAGGGATGTAGAGGCTTATCTCACTAGGGGTAAGATAGACACTGCCTACAGGAAAATTAAAGAGACCTTTGGAGATAAGAGAACCACTTGTATGAACATCAAGAGCTCAGATGGAAACCCAGTTCTAAGCAAAGAAGGGAAAGCAGAAAGGTGGAAGGAGTATATAGAGGGTCTATACAAGGGCGATACACTTGAGGACAATATTATGGAAATGGAAGAGGATGTAGATGAAGATGAAATGGGAGGTACAACACTGTGTGAAGAGTTTGACAGAGCACTGAAAGACCTGAGTCGAAACAAGGCCCCTGGAGTAGACAACATTCCATTGGAACTACTGACGGCCTTGGGAGAGCCAGTCCTGACAAAACTCTACCATCTGGTGAGCAAGATGTATGAAACAGGCGAAATACCATCAGACTTCAAGAAGAATATAATAATTCCAATCCCAAAGAAAGCAGGTGTTGACAGATGTGAAAATCACCGAACAATCAGTTTAATAAGCCACAGCTGCAAAATACTAACACGAATTCTTTACAGACGAATGGAACAACTGGTAGAAGCCGACCTCGGGGAAGATCAGTTTGGATTCCGTAGAAATACTGGAACATGTGAGGCATTACTGACCTTACGACTTATCTTGGAAGAAAGATTAAAGAAAGGCAAACCTACGTTTCTAACATTTGTAGACTTAGAGAAAGCTTTTGACAATGTTGACTGGAATACTCTCTTTCAAATTCTAAAGGTGGCAGGGGTAAAATACAGGGAGCGAAAGGCTATTTACAATTTGTACAGAAACCAGATGGCAGTTATAAGAGTCGAGGGACATGAAAGGGAAGCAGTGGTTGGGAAGGGAGTAAGACAGGGTTATAGCCTCTCCCCGATGTTATTCAATCTGTATATTGAGCAAGCAGTAAAAGAAACAAAAGAAAAATTCAGAGTAGGTATTAAAATCCATGGAGAAGAAATAAAAACGTTGAGGTTTGCCGATGACATTGTAATTCTGTCAGAGACAGCAAAGGACTTGGAAGAGCAGATGAATGGAATGGATGGTGTCTTGAAGGGAGGATATAAGATGGACATCAACAAAAGCAAAACGAGGATAATGGAATGCAGTCGAATGAAGTAAGGTGATGCTGAGGGAATTAGGTTAGGAAATGAGACACTTAAAGTAGTAAAGGAGTTTTGCTATTTGGGGAGCAAAGTAACTGATGATGGTCGAAGTAGAGAGGATATAAAATGTAGACTGGCAATGGCAAGGAAAGCGTTTCTGAAGAAGAGAAATTTGTTAACATCGAGCATAGATGTAAGTGTCAGGAAGTCATTTCTGAAAGTATTTGTATGGAGTGTAGCCATGTATGGAAGTGAAACATGGACGGTAAATAGTTTGGACAAGAAGAGAATAGAAGCTTTCGAAATGTGGTGCTACAGAAGAATGCTGAAGATTAGATGGGTAGATCACATAACTAATGAGGAAGTATTGAATAGGATTGGGGAGAAAAGAAGTTTGTGGCACAACTTGACCAGAAGAAGGGATTGGTTGGTAGGACATGTTCTGAGGCATCAAGGGATCACCAATTTAGTATTGGAGGGCAGCGTGGAGGGTAAAAATCGTAGGGGGAGACCAAGAGATGAATACACTAAGCAGATTCAGAAGGATGTAGGTTGCAGTAGGTACTGGGAGATGAAGAAGCTTGCACAGGATAGACTAGCATGGAGAGCTGCATCAAACCAGTCTCAGGACTGAAGACCACAACAACAACATATAGCCACTCATTTGATAAAGATCCATATCTAGAGACTGAAAAGTTGCTCAGGTCACACCAATGCTCAAGAAAGAAAAGAGGAGTAATCTACTAAATAACAGACTCATATCACTAATGTTGATTTGCATTAGGATTTTGGAACATATATTGTGTTTGAATATTATGAATTATCTCAAAGATAATCATTCATTGATAAATAGCCAAGATAGATTCAGAAATATCGACCTTTTAAAACACAGCTAGCTCTTTAGTCACACAAAGTAATAAGTGCTGTCGACTGGGGATCTCAAATTGATTCCATATTTGTAGATTTCCAGAAGACTTTTTGAAACAGTTCCTCTCGAGCATTTTCCAATCATATTGTGTGCCTATGGTGTATTGTCTCAGTTGTGCAACTGGATGTGTGGTTTCCTGTCAGAAAGGTCACAGTTCATAGTAATTGATTGAAAATCGTCAAGTAAAACAGAAGTGATATCTGACATTCCTCAAGGAAGTGTTATAGACCACCTGCTGTTGCCGATCTACATTAACAATTTAAGAGAGAATCTGAGCAGTCCTCTTAGATGATGCTATCATTTACAGTCTTGCAAATCATTTACTGTCTTGTAAAGTGATCAGATGATCAAAACGAACTGCAAAATGATTTAGGCTACCTATCCATATGATGCAAAAAGTGGTAACTGACCTTAAATAATAAAAATTGTTATGTCATCCGCATGAGTAGTAAAAGGCATGTACTAAATTTTGGTTACATGATAATTAACGCAGATCTAAAGGCTGTGAAGTCTACTGAATACTTAGGAATTACATTTACAAATAACTTAAATTGTAATGCTCACATAGATAATGCGGTGGGAAAGCAAACAAAAGACTGTGATTTAATAGTAAAACATTTAGAAGATTAGGATTACTAAAGAGACTATCTACAACTATACTTGTCTGTCCTCTTTTGGAGTATTCTGCATGGTGTGAGATCCTTACCAGATAGGACTGACAAAAGACATCATTTAAAAGTTCAAAGAAGGGCAGCTCATTTTGTATTATTGGGAAACAGGAAAGTGCATGCCACAGATATCGCATGTGAATTGGGGTGGCAGTCATCAAAGCAAAAGCATTTTGCTGGAGCAGGTTCTTATAATTTCAATCATCAACTTTCTCCTCCGAATGTGAAAATATTTTGATTGAGCCCTCTTACATAGGGAGAAATGATCATTGTAATAAAGTAAGAGAAATGAGAGCTTGTACGGAAATATTGAAGTGTTTGGTTTTCCTCAAATGCTGTAGGGGAATGGAATGGTAGATAAATAGGTTGAGGGTGGTTCTCTGAACCCTCTGCCGGCAATTAATTGTGAATTACAGACTAGTCATGCAGATATAGATAATGTAGATAGGCTTTCAATATTGTGCACCGATTCTCTAATTTTATACATTGCTCAAATTCTTTCGTGGCGCTTTGGAGTGACCCCTTTAAAATAACACTTTACCAGTCTTCTTAATATGTATTTTGGTAACCAGGTTGATAAGAAGTTACAACAATACTCACTTATTACTCCCCAGTTTTGGGTTTTATTAATGAACAAAATCGCCGCAGTGTTCCATAACAATTACGGGCTGAAGTTTCCTGCTGATGGAACCAATATGATTTTCTGTGTTTCTGAGCATTCAGGTTGTGTACGCTGTTTGGAGTCTTGTGTATGCTGAATCAAATGTTTTTATTGTTGTGGTCTTACATCTGAAGATTGGTTTCATGGAGTTGCCCATGCTAGCTTATCCTCTGTGACCCTCTTCACCTCTGCGTAACTACTGCAGTGTACAATAACTTGAACTTGCTTACTGCAGTCAGTTTTTGGTCACCTACAGTTGTTACCCCCATTATATTCACAGATGACCACATATTGTGGAAATTGCATATTGTAATGTAGGATGCAATAATAACATACGGAAAGTTTCTGTTGAAAATTACGAATTATTTAGGAATAAAGGAGATGGCTCACCAAAAGGCAGAAGCACTGTCTCATCGATAGGCACACGAACAAAAGGTATGTAGAATGAGATTTTCACCGTGCAGTGGAGTGTGCACTGATATGAAACTTCCTGGCAGATTAAAACTCTGTGCCGGACCAAGAGTCAAACTTGGGACCTTTGCCTTTCGTGGGCAAGTGCTCTACCATTTGAGCTATTCAGGCACGACTCACGACCCATCCTCACAGCTTTACTTCCACCAGTACCTCGTCTTCTACCTTCCAAACTAAAAGGTACGTTACTTGGCGAGCTTCCAGAATGCACTTTCTTTTTCTAGCTGTAGGGAAAACATGCACGCGCGCGCACACACACACACACACACACACACACACACACACTCACATGCGCATGCATGTCTCCTTATGCTGTGGTCGCTCAACTGCCAGCCCTTTACTGGCCCACGGTGAGTGTTCTGGAGTGAGGTGGGGCTTTAGAGTGGGGTAGGATGGGGTGGGTTGAGGCAATGTGAGAGATGGAGAGAGATGGGAGGGGTTTGGAGGGAAGCATTTAGTGGCTCGTGGGAGAGTGGGGAGCCATCTGTGGGCTAGCTAGGGGTGCAGGTAGAGGGGTCAGGCGACAGACAGCTGGGCACTCATAGACTAGGGTGTGACGTGAGATATCAGCACACAACTAGCTAATTTGCAAGGGTGGCGAGGGGGGGGGGGGGGGGAGGGGTGTGTGTGTGGGGGGGGGGGCAGGGGGGCTGGGAGTTAACTTGGATTTAGGCCAGGAAGCAAAGGATGTGCTGTAAGTATGGCTACGGAAGTTGAGTATTCTTAAAAGAGATCAGCTGGTGCCAATGTATTGGAAAGTAACTGGCACACAAAGTGCAATTGTGGCTCGTTTTTCTTTAAAAATTTTAAATAGTCTGCAGAGCAAATTGAATTAGGAGGATCAGGCATTTGTGTGGGTCTAATAAAGTAAATTGTAGAGCCAGATAAAAGGCGCGTGAGACAGGAGGGGTACTACTACTCATCACTGCTGTATTGTGCTACTAGTACGTGTCAGTGTGAGTGCACCGAGAGTGGTCTTTAAATTTGCCACCCACTGATCATTGCAGGCTGGCTGCTGGATTCTGTCTCTGGGAGCCAAGCGTGTGGTGCGGTCCCTGCCATGCCATCTGCTGGTGACTCGCACATATATTAGTGTGGAACAGTGCTGACTGATTCTCTGTGTGATTGTAGTTTGTAATGTGCACATCAGTGTTCTGTGTCTTGTTGTGTCCTTAGAGGCATATTGTTCGGAGGTTATTATTAAAGCCATATTTGTGCGACTTGGATCACACTTCAGTATTTATTTATTTATTTATGTCTTGTTCCATAGATCCAGTTAGTGAGTCAATCACAAGGATATGGAACGTGTCAAATTGTACAGGTTTCAATTTAAACTATACAAGGGCAATTCAATGGCAAATTGTACATAGTTTAAGTAAGACATACTATAAATAAAGTAACAGATACAATGTCAGCTAGATAACATAACAACCATTTGACAGAAAAAGGAGTTTCAAATAAAGGTTAAAGATAAGAGCACAAAGTTAAATCAGATATTAGGCCCACAAGAGTAAATACGTGTACAGCCAATCTGTTGTTACAAAAAGTGTGCTAATGCCCAAATGCGCAATAAAATCAATTGAACTACTTCTAGACACAATAAGTTTAGTGATGGTATACATTTTCTTTCAGGTATTCATCCACAGTATAATAAGATTTCTCGGTCAGGTAATCTTTGAGAACTCGTTTAAATTCTGGCAGTTCTGTATGAACACATTTGATATGTAGTGGTAGAGCATTGAACAGCTTAATGCTGGAGTAGTAAACTCCTTTTTGTACCAGAGTGAGACGTTTCATTTCTAAATGTAGATTGTTTTTGTTTCTGGTGTTATAACCATGGAATTTACTGTTGTGTTGGTAGATGGAATAATTTTTGCACACAAAGGTCAGCAAGGAAAAAATATACTGTGAGGCAGTTGTTAGGATACCTATCTTCTGAAACAAGTGCCTGCAAGAGTGTCTTTGATGGACCCCACACGTTATTCTGATTGCTTTTTTTTGGATGGTGAACACTTTTTTTGCAAGTGGTTGGTTCCCCCAGAATATGATAGCATATGACATCAATGAGTGGAAGTAGCCAAAGTAGGCAACCTTAATAGTGTCAACTTCAGACACTGAAGAAATTACCCGTAGTGAAAATGTTGCCGAGCTAAGTTTGTTACATAGATGAAGAATGTGAACTGACCAATTACATTTACTGTCTATGTAAGCACCCAGGAAATTTGTGTCTTCAACTTTCTGTATTGGTTGATCTCTACATTTTATGTCAATTTCATCGGGATTACTTTGTGATGTATGGAACCTCATATAATGAGTTTTATCTGTATTGAGTGAGAGACCATTTGAGGAGAACCTATTTAAGATGTCATTAAAAACAGTATTTGTAGTTTTTTCAAGATCATGATCAATAAAATCGTCAATTAGAATTGTGGTATCATCGGCAAACAGGGTAAATTTGCTGTTTGTCTCAGAACAAAGAGGAAGATCATTAATAAAGATGAGGAAAAGCAGTGGGCCCAAAACGGAGCCTTGAGGCACACCACACGTTATCGTGCCCCATTCAGACGAGGCAGGTTCTCCAGAAGAGCCATTTAGCATTACAGTCTGCTTCCGATCCTGTAGATATGATTGTAGCCACAAGCCAACAGTACCACCTAAACCATAGTATTCTGCCTTTTTCCAAAGAATTTGGTGGTTTACACAGTCAAAGGCTTTCGTAAGATCGCAAAAATTACCCACTGGAGACATTTTTTTGTTAATGGCTTCCAAAACTTGGTTGCTAAAAGAGAATATTGCCTGTTCAGTACAAAGACTGGCACGAAAACCAAACTGATTTTTGCTTAAGATACTATGGAAGTTGAGATGGTCTACAATCCTCCTGTGCATGAGTTTTTCTAGAATTTTTGAGAATGTAGTTAATAGGGATATTGAGCGATAGTTTGTAACAATGCTTTTATCCCCTTTTTTAAAGAGAGGAATCACTACAGCCAACTTAAGTCTGTCAGGGACAATCCCATCTTGTAGGGATGCATTGTATATGTTGCATAAGACGGGACTAAAAAATTTATAACAGTGTTTCAGTATTTTACTAGAAATATTGTCCACACCAGCAGAATTTTTGTTTTTTAATGATCTAATTACTCTTATGACTTCACGTACAGTAACTGGAGATAAGGATAACTGTGGGATTCTGTTGCTAATAGCTTTCTGTAGGAGGGACAATGATTCTTCCATAGAACCATTACAGCCTGTCTCCTCTGCTGCTCTCAAAAAGTGGTTATTAAATATTTCTGCAACCAACTCAGGTTTCTTTATGATACTGTCCCCTGTTTTAATCTCTACCTGAGACATATTCCCTGTTGTCCTGCCAGTTTCCCTCTTTATTACATTCCTTATAGTTTTAATTTTATTTTCTGAGCTTTCAATTTCTGATTTTATGCACATACTTTTAGATTTATTTATAACCTTCTTGAGAATGCTACAGTAAAGTTTGTAGTGTTGTCGTTTCTTTGGATCATCACAAGTCCTGAGAGAACTGTATAACATCCTTTTTGTTCTACAAGATGTTGTTATCCCTGTAGTGATCCAAGACTTCTTGGCATTGCCTATATGACTATTTCTAACTACTTTTTTTGGGAAAGATGGACTCAAATACAGACATGAATTCATTTAAAAATGAGTTGTACTTTTTGTTTACATCTGTTTCCCTATCAACTCGGCTCCAGTCTATCTCTTTTAGGCTGTCATTGAATTTTTTAAGGCCCTGTTCATTTATTATCCTAAAAGATTTCCAAGAATGCTCGGAACTGTTGCACACACTGATGTAATTGAGCCTAATCAATTGACCGCCATGATCAGAGAGGCCAAGGATTGGATGTACAGTGATCTCATTCCATGTAGACTTATCTATAAATATATTATCTATCAGACTTTTACTTTTAACAGTAACCCTAGTTGGGAAATCTACTATTGCCATCAGATTATAAGACTCCATTAAATGTACTAAATCAGCTTTACTATTGCTCTCATTTAGGAAATCAACATTAAAGTCACCAGTAATTATCAAGTTCTTGGACTTTGAGTACAGTATGGATAATAAAGAATCTAAGTGCTTAAGAAATACAGTCAAATTCCCTGAGGGAGATCTTTACAGTGCTAACACTACAGCCGTGAAGTCATTTACAGTAATCTCAACACCACATACTTCAATTTGTTGCTCTATACAATGGCTCTTTAAATCTAATGCATTGTAAGATATGTTGTTTTTTACATAAATTACCACTCCACCTTTTTCCATGATGGTTCTTGAGTAATGCGCTGCCTGACACACAGTATTACTTGGTTAGTACATCACCACAAACATATGGACCGGGACTGTACATGCTTTGACAGTTTGCTACGTCTCTCTCTTCTAGGACTGACATGGTAGCTGCCTTGCATTTCTTAATGACTCTGACCTTGTCAACCACAAACCGAATCTTAGTACAGTCATGATTTCCCTGAAGAGATTACATGACAGCAGAGACTTGTAAATTTGTGTTACCCATTTCTCTAGCCAGTGAAGATTCATTCTATACCTTCAGATACAGTGTCATGTAGGAGTAGAACAGCAAGAAATACGGAGCTCCTCTAACAGTAATGACAGTTTATCACCTCCCAACACTACATGTGCCAATGTTTCAGTGCATTTTTGAATATGTTTGTTAACAGATTCATCAACACAACAAAAATTTACGATCTCAGTAGCATCTTATTTCTTAACTCATACTTTACTATTCATCAGAATCTTCATCGCTGCTCTTTGATTCGTCAGAGCGCCCTGCTGTACTTTGTTTTATTTCATAGTCAGAATTAGTTGAAATACCACCTACCGTATTTACTCAAATCTAATCCGCACTCAAACCTGAAAAATGAGACTCGAAATAAAGGAAGGAAAAAAGAAATTCTCGAATCTAAGCCACACCTGAAATTTGAGACTCGAAGTTCAAGGGGAGGGAAAAGTTTTTGGCCGCACCTCCAAATCGAAACAAAGTCGGTCCATTGTAATATGAGACACAATTTAAGTCGAATGAATGACGATACAGCTACAGTAGTTTGGTTCGAGTCGTAAGCTTAGCAGTTAAGCTTTACCAAGTAGCCTTTGCTATGCGTCAGGCGCTCCGTCCGTATTTATACTGGTACCCTTCCTTTTTCACGTGCTTCGTCTGGTTTGAATCGATTGCTTATTTTCCTTTGATCTGATAAGTGCCGTTTTCCTTGTTATAGGCGTTTATGTCACTCTAAGCTGAAAATGCATTACTGTACTGTGTCATGCATTGTTTGTTGCATTCTGATAGTGCGTGTTTGCGGCTTGTCGTCGCTCGCGGCATGGCTTGCTTTTGTGCACGCTACCGCTGCCTACAATTTAAAAAAAAAAAAAAAAGAGAGAGAAATCATCTCATTAGCGAAACAATGGCAAGAGACTACTATTTGGTGTTACTTACACTGCTGCTTTCTTTGATAATGATCAACAAGAACCAAATAATAGACTGCGTATGATACAACATGTTCTGAACGAGAGTTAGGCGAAAATTTTTCTCCATTTGAAAATCTTTGCGGCTGCTTCTTTAGTACATCAAATTCTGCACAGAAATTAGAGTCATCTTAGATATAAAAATCTAGTCAGTTGCCGTGCTTCATTTCTGACTGTATCACTATCAGGCATAAGAATAATACGAATATAAACATGACACGATACGCATATTCTTCCGCGTTTGCTGTTGTCTCACTCTAGTTTCGTAGTTTATTAGGCAGACAGGATTTAAATAAGATAGCAGCAAACATGAAAGAATACGTGGCAAAATGTTTATATTCGTATTACTCTTATGATGAAGAGAATACTGCATGTGATTCACATTTCATCAGGTTCCTATTAGCAACCATCTCTTCTCACAGGTAGGAAAAAATTCAGAACGTAGAGTTGGCTATATTGACAAACATCCCAAACAGCCTTGCCAGTCAGATTTTCGTAATACATTGAAGTTCTGCTACATTCGAAGATGAACAATACGGAATTTGTATTTACTTCGTTGGATACTGTATGAAAATCGTCTTCCACCTTTTTTTTTTAAATTTATTTATTGACGCAGAGGTTTTGGCGCCAGTATTTATCTTTCTGCCTACGAAGCATGCCTGTGTAGTGCTACATATATTCGACGGCAGAAATTAGTTGTTTCAGCACCTACCGACATTTTTCAGAACTTCCACTTGCTTTGCACTCGATTCCAAGCTGCAGGCGGTTTTTTGGATTACAAAAACCAGAAAAAAAGTGCGGCTTAGATTTGAGTAAATACGGTACATCCTCTCCTTTGGATTCAACTTCTTAAGTATTATATTTCAAGTCAACACCTGCTAATCTGTGAGACAGAAATGATGAGCCATACTACTCTATTTCACTGTACCTGTACGTTTCATTTGTATAACATTTTATTCCATCATAGATGCTGCACTTATAGTTTCATATATGCATTGCAGCAGCAGACACAATAAAAGTAGCAATCAGCAGTGCTTAGTTTGTTGAATGGGTAAAAAATATGCCATTGTCCCAGTTCCACATATGCCCAAAATTTGATTCTGCCAAATTCTGTACTCTCTGAAATCGAATGTTTAATCCAAAGATGAAAGTGAACAAGTTTGATGCAGTATTGCTAATATTGTTTATTACTCATCTTGCTGAATGAAGTGCATACTGTGTCCTTTCTGAAAGGTTTGCAGAAGTAATGCACATACCAGTTTTCTAAAAACTTACATTGAGATTGTGCTCTCCTTCCTCTTGTACAAATTAGTAGAGCCCTTCGGATTACTCCACAATATGCCTCTTGGCAAGGTGGTAACGACAGTATTATGAAAAGGATAGATTGGCACTCACTGTATAGTGTTGGTGTGTTGCTGGCTGGGGGGGGGGGGGGGGGGGGAAGAACACCACCTATTATTAAACACGTAAGCTTTTGGTGCAAACCCCCCCCCCTTTCCCTCACACACACACACACACACACACACACACACACACACACACACACACACATGCGCGCAAATGCAGATCACACATACATGACCACTGTCTCCGGCTGCTAGGGCCAGACTGGGAGCAACTGTGCATCATGGGAGAAACAACGGTCGTGTGTGTGTGTGTGTGTGTGTGTGTGTGTGTGTGTGTGTGTGTGTGTGTGTGTGTGTGTGTTTGTCCACTTTGGAAGAAGACTTTCTGATGGAAAGCTTACGTGTTTAGTAGTCTTTTTGTTGTGCTTGTCTGTGACCTAACATCTCCTGTATACAGTGAATAGCAATGTATCTTTTTTGTAATATGGTCATTACTCCAGCCTAGATTTTCTATTGTTTGTTTCCTTTGAAGACCTTATAAAGACAGTTACTGACAATTTCTTATTGGAGAAAAGTAAAACCATATGGGGGCCAGATGTAGATCGTAAATGAATATGGAATAGAGTATTTTTATTCTCCCTGTATGAAGTGTCAATAACGTCACCTCACACACTACATTTCTGGCAGCACCTCCTTCTCAACACATGACTGTCCCCCACCATCTCACCATAGTCTTCAAGTTATATCCTATAGCACTTCTGGGTGGACAAATAGATGAGGGATGTAGTTTAAAACAGTATAACTCAACTTAAAAGTCAAACTGCCCTTTTATAGAGACTGCCATCATTATTTAAACATACTAAACAACATCAAAACAGTCAAAAGAAATTGTTTTTCAAAAGAGCAGGAAATTGTAGTGAAATTCATGAAAGGATTGTTTTAAATTGTTATATCTTAAATCAATAAGTATGTCAGCATTTCCCAGGATTTTCTGGCTTAATTAAGACTAGGTCATGCCACCACAGTGGTCAGACAGTGGACTTGCCTTCGAGAGGACAACAGACCTGAGTCCCATGGGGCCACCAAAATTTGGGTTTTCCTTGATTTCCCTAAATGATTTAAGACAAATGCTGGGATGGTTCCTTTGAAAAAGATGACATTCGGCTGAGGAAGCTAATTTCTGTTGCAGGTCTGATGACACAGTGCTGATGGAAGCACGAGTATTTCAGAGCACACCATTCATTGCACATTGTTAAACATAGGGCTCTGCTGTAGACAACCCCTGTATGTTCCCATGTTGACAACACTGTTGAATTACAATTTCTGTGGCTCAGGAGCATTGAGATTGGGCAGTGAATCAATAGAAATGTGTCATCTGGTTGAATCATTCGTGTTTCGCATTACACCTGCTTGACGGTTTTGTGCACATACACTGTCAACAGAGTGAATTGGTGCTTGAAAGGTGCACTTTGCTACAGACTTAGGCCAGTGGGAGCAATATTATGCTATGGAGGACATTCACCTGGTCTTCTGTGGGTCCTGTGGTAGTAACTGAAGGCTCCATAACAGCTTTGTTCTGTGTGAACATTATTGTGCACTGTCCGCACCCTGTCCCTAATGAAGGTGACATGTTTCAACAATATGACTTTCAGTGTCACGAGGCCAGAATCAAATTCACCCTTTCTGAATCTGATGGAATACATCTGCAATGCTATCAGATACCAGTTCTGCACCCAGAAACCACTGATCTCCAATTTATGGGAATTACATGACCTGTGCTTAGACATGCGGTGCTGCATAATGCTGGGAACGTACCTCACATAATGCTGGGAACATACCTGAAATTTGTTGAACTTGTCCCACACAAAATCACTGCTGTATTGTGTTCCAACAGTGGACAAACACATTATCAAACAGGAGGTCATAGTGTTTTGTCTCATCAGTTTATATATTCAATGCTTGAATGAAAGGTGTGCTATTTTCCTTTTTTCTGCCATTGCGTGTATGTGTAAAGCAGGATGTTCTACCATTTGGACTTGTTTATATGATGGTTGTCAGTATACTAAAAGATACTAAATGCTCCTTTTGTGAAGACCTTTTATCTTGAGAACACTTTTAACTTTGTTTCAGAAATGGCAGCACAGTTTCAAGAAAGCTTCTTAATTTCATGTAATAGTTAAAATAATACCTTCAGCAAAAGATGTGTGCGTTGGAGTGGGGAAAAAGATTGGAGATGTATGTAGTTTAATTTTCGTAAATTGTTAAGAAGGTTAACAGCTTGGCATGCTAAGATAAATTCAGACATTCTCTAAAAAGAGAGAAAAAGATTAATTTAACAGAATCAGTGAGGTATACAAATATAACAACAGACTTGTAGAACCATTATTTTGTAGGTTAGATTAGATTAGATTCAGCTTTTGTTCCAAGACCCAAAACATGAGATGATTCTCATGGGTGAGTAACATGCCAGAAAGTATAACATAAAAAATATAAAACACTTGAATACCCTGATCATTTGTCAGGAGATTGTCAAACTAGGTGAATACAATACAAACTGGAACACCTAATATTTTCAGAATTGATACGCTGTCAGACTGAAACATTGTTATGCACTATTAATAAATTTATCAAACAAAAAGTACATAATCTTGACTGTTATGACAAAGTGCTCTCAGAACTGAAATCTAACAGACATTCTTATTTAAGCTGGCCTAACAGCCACTGTTAAGATATTCATCTATAGAGTAAGATGAGTTACCTATCAAAAAGTCTTTCAAACTCTGTTTAAACCATGCTTTATCTGATACCAAGTTTTTAATGGTGTCTTTCTTCTGCAGATAAATTGTGTTGTAATGCGAGTTTTTAATGAAGATGAAGTGTGCAGTTTTGTGGAGTTAACAAAAGAGAAAAATGTTGATGTAAGATTTATCGAGTACATGCCTTTCAGTGGCAACAAATGGAATGATGGGGAAGATGGTCTCATTTAGTGAAATGCTCCAAATAATTAGAAAGCAGTGGCCTAATTTTGATCCTCTTCCCAATGGGCCCAATGATACTTCAAAGGTACGTGCAGTATTACACATGAACATGCATTGAAAATAATTTAATGTTTATGACTTACTACCAATCACAAGAATACTTCACATCTGCTGGTGGTATGAGAGATGGACTGGTGTAGTTACATATTTCTCATCCCATTCAGTAAGTCTGTCCTGGCATGGGTTTCTCTGCAGCTTTTCTGCAACTCTCCCCATTCCCTAAACCTTGACAATCCTTTTCTTTCTTCCCTTTTCCTTCCCCTTCATTGTTTCTGCCAGAAGAAGAAGCCACTGGCTCCGAAAGCTTGCACATTTCCATAACTTTAAGGGGAGTTAGAAGGGGAAAACATTCTTTTTCACTTTTTCGGGTTTTACACCTGATTATAAAATTTGCAATTTTCCAAATAAAATGATATGTATATTACTTATAAACTTGCGTGGGAAGTATTTTATTTTATTTGCTAAAATATAAAATGTTAAAATTTTTACACGCATTACTTCAAGACCTAATAAAATCGGTAATTTTTTATATACAGGGTAGTCCATTGATCGTGACCGGGCCAAATATCTCACGAAATAAGTGTCAAACGAAAAAACTACAAAGAACAAAATTTGTCTAGCTCGAAGGGGGAAACCAGCTGGCGCAATGGTTGGCCTGCTATAAGGCGCTGCCATAGCTCAAACTGATATCAACTGTGTTTTTTTAAATAGGAACCCCATTTTTTATTACATATTCGTGTAATACGTAAAGAAATATGAATGTTTTAGTTGGACCACTTTTTTCGCTTTGTGATAGATGGCGCTGTAATAGTCACAAACATATGTCTCATAATTTTAGACAAACAGTTGGTAACAGGTAGGTTTTTTAAATTAAAATACAGAACGTAGGTACATTTGAACATTTTATTTCGGTTGTTCCAATGTGATACATGTACCTTTGTGAACTTATCATTTCTGAGAACGCATGCTGTTACGGCGTGATTACCTGTGAATACACATTAATGCAATAAATGCTCAAAATGATGTCAGTCAACCTCAATGCCTTTGGCAATAGGTGTAACGACATTCCTCTCAACAGTGAGTAGTTCGCCTTCCGTAATGTTCGCACGTGCATTGACAATGCACTGACACATGTTGTCAGGCATTGTCAGTGGATCACGATAGCAAATATCCTTCAACATTCCCCACAGAAAGAAATCTGGGGACGTCAGATCCGGTGAACGTGCGGGCCATGGTATGGTGCTTTGACGACCAATCCACCTGTCATGAAATATGCTATTCAATACTGCTTCAACTGCACGCAAACTATTTGCCAGACATCCATCATGTTGGAAGTACATCGCCATTCTGTCATGCAGTGAAACATCTAGTAGTAACATTGGTAGAACATTACGCAGGAAATCAGCATACATTGCACCATTTAGATTGCCATCGATAAAATGGGGGCCAATTATCCTTCCTCCCTTAATGCCACACCATACATTAACTTGCCAAGGTCGCTGCTGTTCCACTTGTTGCTGCCATCGTAGATTTTCCATTGCCCAATAGTGCATATTATGGCGGTTTAGGTTACCGCTGTTGGGGAACGATGCTTCATCGCTAAATAGAACGCATGCAAAAAATCTTTCATCGTCCTGTAATTTCTCTTGTGCCCAGTGGCAGAACTGTACATGACGTTCAAAGTCATCGCCATGCAATTCCTGGTGCATAGAAATATGGTACGGGTGCAATCGATGTTGATGTAGCATTCTCAACACCGACGTTTTTGAGATTCCCAATTCTCGCGCAATTTGTCTGCTACTGATGTGTGGATTAGCTGCCCCAGCAGCTAAAACACCTACTAGGGCATCATCATTTGTTGCAGGTCGTGGTTGATGTTTCACATGTGGCTGGACACTTCCTGTTTCCTTAAATAATGTAACTATCCGGCGAATGGTTCGGACACTTCAATGCTGTCGTCCAGGTTACCAAGCAGCATACATAGCACACGCCCCTTGGGCATTTTGATCACAATGGCCATACATCAACACGATATCGTCCTTTTCCGCAATTGGTAAACGGTCTATTTTAACACGGGTAATGTATCACGAAGCAAATACCGTCCGCACTGGCGGAAAGTTATGTGATACTACATACTTATATGTTTGTGACTATTACAGCAGCTGGCCGAAGTGGCCGAGCGGTGCTAGGCGCTACAGTCTGGAAACGCACGACCGCTACGGTCGCAGGTTCGAATCCTGCCTTGGGCATGGATGTGTGTAATGTCCTTAGGTTAGTTAGGTTTAAGTAGTTCTAAGTTCTAGGGGACTGATGACCTCAGAAGTTAAGTCCCATAGTGCTCAGAGCCATTTGAACCATTTTTGACTATTACAGCCCCATCTATCACAAAGCGAAAAAAGTGGTCCAGCTAAAACATTCATATTTCTTTACGTACTACATGAGTATGTAATAAAAATTGGGGTTCCTATTTTAAAAAAATGCAGTTGATATGAGTTTGACCTATGGCAGCGCCATCTAGCAGGCCAACCATAGTGCCATCTGGTTTCTTCCTTCAAGCCAGACGAATTTCGTTCTTTGTAGTTTTTTCATTTGATGCTTATTACGTGAGATACTTGGCCCGGTCACTATCAATGGACCACCCTGTAGAAAGCTGTGGATTGCTGTGTTATAAAGGTTAAATTATGTGTTTGTATTGGTAGCACTGTCAAAAATAGTATCGTATCTTTTCATAGTATAAACATGCTTTGTATATCGAAGTGCTAACGTTTTTCCGAGGAATAGTGACGTATAGACTGGTAAATCTCTCAAAAAGTATGACTCCAAAATGAAGTGTTTTTAAGAAATGTGGGTTTCATGGTAATAAATTTTTGAATAAAGAGAAACATTGTGTTCAGCATGTGGTGTGTGAAGTTACAGACAATGAAATACTGGCAAACTCATGAGTATCTAGAGGAACACCCATTAGTGCTTCGAAGATTAAAATAAAACATAGTGATAACACAGTTATCTCAAAACAAAACTCATGTAAATGGTAGGTTAGGTTATATACTGATACATTTACACATCCTAACAGGGGTGTTATGTGAATGTGAGTGCTGTATGTATGTGGAGGGCCAGTTAGTTTACGTGAAGACATTGAGGTATCAAATGGACTAGCAAGGAAACTTATCATTAATTCTGCCAGTTGTAAATATACTCATTCATTTTGGAGTTCTGATAAGTGTAAAGATAATTATTTTGAAATAAATGTTAGGTGGTTTTATGGATTGAGAGCTATTGGCAAAGGACACACTGCAGCAGAAACAATGTGTGTCGTGATGTATATGCCATGCCCACTTTGTAAAATGGACAAGTATGCAGAATTTATTGGAGCTGCTGTGAAATCTGCTGCATGTGAGTCAATTAAGGGTGCTGCAAATGAAGCTACTGAAATAAACAATGGTATGATTGACATATCAGTAGCTTTTGGGGCACTTGTTAGAAGCGCAGCTGCAGTTCTAAGAATTCTGTTGCTACAGTGACCAGTGTGGATACTGGAAAGCTAATAGATTTCCAGATTTTAACCAAACATTGTTATAAGTATAAATCAGGGAATGAAGAAGGGCATATCTGTGACAGAAATTATGAAGGACAACTAGTCGTACGGAGGTCTGTGCAGCTGTTGAAATTTATAATCGATCTGTAAACTAAAGGGGAGTGTGTTACACTAAGTTCTTAGGTAATGCAGACTCAAATGCATATAACAGTGTAGTAGCCACTCAGCCTTATGGTGAGAAGCTTATCACAGAACTGGAATGTGTTGGTCATGTCTAGAAGAGGATGGGTACCAGATTGAGGAAGTTGAAACAAAGTTTGAGAGACAAGAAACTTTCAGGTGGTAAGACCATAAGAAGCAGGCTGACAGACAACATGATTGATGAACTACAACAGTATTATGAGATTGGCATTAGAAATAATACTGAGGATTTGTTGAAAATGAAGCAGGCAGTATGGGCTACCTTCTTCCAGAGACTGTCAGCTGATGATAAACCAGTACACCATCTTTGCCCTCCTGGATCTGGTTCATGGTGCAATTACCGCAATGCCCAGTACTCAAACAGGTCATACAGCCATAAACATTCTATCCCAGCAGCAGTTGTGGATATCATAAAATCTGTTTACAGAGACCTGGCAATCCTGAATTATTGAAGAAGTGTCTGCATTGTCAGACTCAAAATCCCAATGAGTCATTCAATAATCTTATAGTGTCAGTGTCGTCGTAACTGCCGTCTGCGTCACGTCTGCTGTGCAGCGAGCTATGCTAATTTAAGTATTAACTCTATTTTTCTTACTTGTCACTTCTTCTTCCGTGTGCTTTTGCTTTTAGGAAGCTTTAATTGTTGAGTGCTAGTAATAGTGTTCCATAGATTTTGTGTTTGTTTTGAATACAGTCAGAGAAAGTCCGTTTAGTCAGCCATAGTGCCAGTAGTGCTAGTGTTTGTTTTCAATACAGTCCAGAGACAGGTAGCGCTATTTTCATTGTTTTCTACAGGAAGTGTCTAGTAACCACAGTTTAGTCAACTATCAGCCGCCTTTAGTGAATTAACAGTCTAGTTATAAGTTGATTAACTCTCTACAGTAAATTGATTTCTTAGGATGGATAGGATGTGAGACTGCTGTGTACGGACACAGGAGGAGCTGGCCACTGTTCGCAAACAGCTGAACGTGTTGATGGCCGCGGTTAGCCGTCTTCAGTCAGTGGTGAGTCTGGTGCAACAGGGAATAACAATATTAATGTGCTAATAGTAAACTGCAGGAGCATCTATAGAAAGGTCCCAGAACTGCTCTCATTAATAAGCGGTCACAATGCCCACATAGTACTAGGGACAGAAAGTTGGCTGAAACCAGATGTAAACAGTAATGAAATTCTAAACTCAGATTGGAATGTATACCGCAGAGACGGGCTGGACAGTGAAGAGGGAGGCAAGTTTAAAGCGATAAGAAGTGCAATAGTATCAAAGGAAATTGACGGAGATCCGAAATGTGAAATAATTTGGGTGAAGGTCACGGTAAAAGCAGGCTCAGACATGGTAATTGGATGTCTCTATAGGCCCCCTGGCTCAGCAGCTGTTGTGGCTGAGTACCTGAAGGATAATTTGGAAAATATTTCGAGTAGATTTACCCAACATGTTGTAGTTCTGGGTGGAGATATTAATTTGCCGGATATAGACTGGGAGACTCAAACTTTCATAACAGGTGGCAGGGACAAAGAATCCAGTGAAAATTTTTAAGAGCTTTATCTGAAAACTACCTTGAGCAGTTAAACAGAGAACCAACTCGTGGCGATAACATATTAGACCTTCTAGCGACAAACAGACCCGAACTATTTGAAACAGTTAAAGCAGAACAGGGAATCAGTGATCATAAAACGGTTACTGCATCCATGATTTCAGCCGTAAATAGAAATATTAAAAAAGGTACGAAGATTTTTCTGGTTAGCAAAAGTGACAAAAATCAGATTTCAGAGTACCTGATGGCTCAACACAAAAGTTTTGTTTTAAGTACAGATGGTGTTGAGGATCAGTGGACAAAGTTCAAAACCATCGTACAATATGCGTTAGATGAGTATGTGCCAAGCAAGATCGTAAGAGATGGAAAAGAGCCAGCGTGGTACAACAACCGAGTTAGAAAACTGCTGCGGAAGCAAAGGGAACTTCACAGCAAACATAAACATAGCCAACACCTTGCAGACAAACAAAAATTACGCGAAGCGAAATGTAATGTGAGGAGGGCCATGCAAGAGGTGTTAAATGAATTTGAAAGCAAAGTTCTATGTACTGACTAAGAAATTTTGCTCTTATGTCAAAGCGGTAGCTGGATCAAAGCAAGATGTCCAGACACTCTGTGACCAAAAAGGTACTGAAACAGAGGATGATGGACTAAAGGCCGAAATACTAAATGTCTTTTTCCAAAGCTGTTTCACAGAGGAAGACTGCACTGTAGTTCCTTCTCTAGATTGTCGCACAGATGACAAAATGGTAGATATTGAAATAGATGACAGAGGGATAGAGAAACAATTAAAATCACTCAAAAGAGGAAAGGCCGCTGGACCTGATGGGATATCAGTTCAGTTTTACTCAGAGTATGCGAAGGAACTTGCCCCCATTCTTGCAGCAGTGTACCGTAGGTCTCTACAAGAGCGTAGCATTCCAAAGAATTGGAAAAGGGCACAGGTCATCCCCATTTTCAAGAAGGGACGTCGAACAGATGTGCAGAACTATAGACCTATATCTCTAACGTCGATCAGTTGTAGAATTTTAGAACATGTATAATGTTCGAGTATTATGACTTTTCTGTAAACTAGAAATCTACTCTATAGGAATCAGCATGGGTTTCGAAAAAGATGATTGTGTGAAACCCAGCTCACACTATTCGTCCACGAGACTCAGAGGACCGTAGACACGGGTTCCCAGGTAGATGCTGTGTTTCTTGACTTCCGCAAGGCGTTCGATACAGTTCCCCACAATCGTTTAATGAACAAAGTAAGAGCATATGGACTATCAGACCAATTATGTGATTGGATTGAAGAGTTGCTAGATAACAGAATGCAGCATGTCATTCTCAATGGAGAGAAGCCTTCCGAAGTAAGAGTAATTTCAGGTGTGCTGCAGGGGAGTGTCGTAGGACCGTTGCTATTCACAATATACATAAATGACCTTGTGAATGACATCGGAAGTTCACTGAGGCTTTTTGTGGATGATGCTGTTGTATATCAAGAGGTTGCAACAATGGAAAATTGTACTGAAATGCAGGATGATCTGCAGTGAATTGATGCATGGTGCAGGGAATGGCAATTGAATCTCAATGTAGACAAGTGTAATGTGCTGTGAATACATAGAAAGAAAGATCCCATATCATTTAGCTACAATATAGCAGGTGAGCAACTGGAAGCAGTTAATTCCATAAATTATCTGGGAGTATGCATTAGGAGTGATTTAAAATGGAATGATCATATAAAGTTGATCGTCGGTAAATCAGATGCCAGACTGAGATTCATTGGAAGAATCCTAAGGAAATGCAATCCGAAAACAAAGGAATTAGGTTACAGTACACTTGTTCGCCCACTGTTTGAATACTGCTCAACAGTGTGGGATCCGTACCAGATAGGGTTGATAGAAGAGGTAGAGATCCAACAGAGAGCAGCATGCTTCATTATAGGATCATTTAGTAATCATGAAAGCATTACGGAGATGTTATATAAACTCCAGTGGAAGACTCTGCGAGAGAGACGCTCAGTAGCTCGGTACGGGCTTTTGTTGAAGTTTCGAGAACATACCTTCACCGAGTAGTCAAGCAGTATATTGCTCCCTCCTATGTATATCTCGCGAAGAGACCATGAGGATAAAATGAGAGAGATTAGAGCCCGCACAGAGGCATACCAACAATTCTTCTTTCCACGAACAATACGAGACTGGAATAGAAGGGAGAACCAATAGAGGTACTCAAGGTAGCCTACACCGTCAGGTGGCTTGAGGAGTATGGATGTAGATGTAGATGTAGAATAAAAAATGTTTTTCTTGTAATGAAGACACTAAAGTGGGGGTCAGTCATGCTGTTATTGCTTTTAATGAAGGCAACATTGGTAGCGTGAAAGTGCTACAACATATGGGAATTAATTCTGGAGCAAACAGCATCAGAGAATTTGAATGGATGGACAAGGTTTGCAATGGTAAAGCAGTGTATGCAGCACAGTTGGCCACTATGGAGTCCAGAAAGAAGAAAACAAGAAAAAGCTTAAAAAAGATCAAGAGGATGATATACAGTATGGTGCAGGGTGCTTCTGAGTGACTAAAAATAATATGTTAAGCATATATTGAGTTACAGTCTATTAAAACTTGAAAAACTCTTCTTGAAAATTTACATTTTCTCTTGCATTTTTCCCTAAATCTCAGAAACTACTTTGAGTAGCGAATTCAAATTTTCAGGGAGTAATAACATACGTATCCTGAGTCTTCTGAACTAAAAGAAGAACATTATGTTATGCATAAATAAAATTATTTAGAATAACATACAAAAAAGTACACAAAATTTTAACCATGTAATTAAAGAATTGTATTTCCAAAAGCAGTGGCTGAAATGCAATTATTGTAAGACTCAGAACATATAGTTTAATGTCCTGTAAAAGTTTCTTGTCAATGGCTACAGCTGTTCCTGAAATACGGGGAAGTTAAGTCACCAAATTTAACATTGTCAGGATAGGGCGTTCAAACTCCCCTTAATGCACATTTTCTCCTTCCTCCACTTGGTGAGCAACACATTTATAGTATTTTCACAACAGCAGTAGCTATTTTCTTACAATTTCTTTTGCTATATGGAAGAGATAAACTGCAGTTAAATCCAGCAGGTATGAAATGAGTAATCTTTTCTTGAAGTTTTCAGCTTGCACCCTCCTCCCTCCCAGACATACAAACCAGATACCTCTAGCTAAATAATTTGTGAGTATATATAATTTGCCTCTGTCAACATCATGTTACACTAACCTATTTGTGAGATTAAATTAAAGGAAAGTAATCAGAACTGGAAATTATGTAAAGACATTTTTAGCTATGTCCCTATGTTGTAATAAAGTTAACACAGTATTTCTGTCCATGTGATGGTAACTATGATTCGCCAGCCACCGTTGCCGAGCGGTTCTAGGC
Source organism: Schistocerca americana (assembly GCF_021461395.2). Classification (NCBI taxonomy): domain Eukaryota; kingdom Metazoa; phylum Arthropoda; class Insecta; order Orthoptera; family Acrididae; genus Schistocerca; species Schistocerca americana. The sequence goes on along the minus strand of NC_060119.1, from coordinate 13,049,568 downwards.
ACTTCAGTCCAGAACTGCGCGACTGCTACGGTTGCAGGTTTGAATCCTGCCTTGGCTCAGATGTTAAGTCCCATAGTGCCCAGAGCCATTTGAACTGTGATTCATGATTATCAGAGTCTATATGTTCCAAATAAAAATTGGAACTTCATGTGTATAAATGTACAAATTATTAGACAATGGGACCAACAATTGACACTTTTAAATTGATGACTAGACTAAGAGATTAATAATAGGAAAAAAACTGCAAGATACTTGGCGATAAGTTTGTTTCAGGACAAGGTAAGGGGGGTGAGGGGTGGGAAGAATCAGCTCTCTTTTTGTGAGCATACCAGAAATCCTTTATCAACTGAAGGTAAAATAAGATGTAAAAATACAGGGTCAAACAATTAATTTAAGTATCTTAAAAACCAAATGACTAATAAAATTGGAAGCTAAGAAAAGTAAGTTCGTAGTAAGTAGGGTGAAACACAGGGGGCTGCAACATATTGCCATTGTTGTTTGACTTGTCTATCAAAGAAAAAAGAAATGGATCAAAACAAAATAAAAATGAGAATGGAAATGTATCAGAAGCAAATAGGAATAAGCAAGGAACATATTCTTTAATAAAAAAAAAAAATGACATGTGAGGCAGATGTTCCTACAATTTTATGTTCAAAGCACAGCAGTCTGTGAAAGCAAAATATTTATGACATTGAAAAAAGAAAATCAGTGAGTGAAAAGTGTGTGTAGGTGAATTGTGGCGAAAGACTGAATATTGGAACTTCTGTTAGGCTGCCCATTATTAGTTAACTTGGTAGTAAAGGAGCAAGTTTGCAAGGGCAGATAACTGTTTGGCTACGTAAAATAGAGTGGGAGTATGGAAAAGCTAGTCCAAGATAGGATGAAAAAGATAACAGCAACTTAAAAAATGAACCCCATGAACCCCATTCCAATCTAGTGAATCCAGTGGTTGACAATATCTTGTGACATTCGCCTATAAGGCTCAAACAATAATTGCTAAATAAAAATACAAAATGTTGACAAGACTGTATCTAAGCTGTCACTCCCTTTTGAAACAAGGGTGTTTAAACCAACAAACACGCAGGAAAGCAGGGACATCTCGCACACTAGAGGAGGATGGGAAGTACCATTGAAGGAGTGAGCATAAACCCTGTGGAATATGTGTGGTACAGGTAATGATAGTAAAAAAAAAAAAAAAAAAAAAAAAAAAAAAAAAAAAAAAAATTAAGAAGAGGAAGAGGAAGAGGAAAAGTCTTGATCTGGAAACAAGGGAATAAAAATTTGCCACGTGAAGAGACAATATGATACTGTGCTGATGAGTGTGTACAAGTGTACAAGTGGTGATATACAATATACATTGATAAAGGAACTCTGCATTGGGCCCAGAAGACCACGCAATGCTCTTCGAGAGATGTCCTCTACTATAAATCTATGGAGACTTAGGGGGTCAGTATACAACTCTCCAGGCTGTTATCAACTTCCAGAAGTTGAAGACACTACTTCTCACTTGAGTAGCTCCTCAGCTGGAACTACAAGCAGAGTGTACCCTATTCCAGTCTGTCCACCGAGCAGAATTTCCCGGCTCTACAAGGAATTGAACCTGATCCCTTTCTATGGCACGCCTGTGGCATACTGACTGCATAGCTGTGGCAAGAGTCATAATATACACTTGTGAACATTTGAGTTATAACTATTCTGTTTATTGGGGAGAGAGTATGTATATTGCCACCGTGAATGAAATAGTTTAGTGTATCGTAACTGGAATGTATTCAGACCTCGTACTTGTTGTGTGAGAGTGCAGTGTCTTAGACACTTGTAGTGTGTGTCTTAGCATGTACGAACCGGTGAGCCTTACTTTCTAGTATTTTTAATTATATATCATTACTGGTGCCTCTGGCACTTTTGTGTTGCAATAGCAATAGCTTGCAATAGCAAACATTGAGTCAACCATGGTTTTTGGATTAGAAGTAGAGGTCAGCTGGGTTGACATTGGGAATAGAGTGATGGGAAGTGGACAATAAGCAGTTATATCGAAGGGTGCATTATTTGATATGTTAAGGTTAATTACAAAATGTGGATTGGAGAATTTTTCACGTTGAGCAGAAGTAAGTTTACAGGACCAGATGTCAAATTACACATGATCAGTGTGAATCCCTATAGTTAGCATGAACACTGGCACACAGAATAATTAATAGGTAGCCTTGCTGTATATAAAAAATCAGATTTGTGCTGAACTGTCATGAACAAACTGTCACTTCTCTGGAATAAATAGACTCTGATTTGTTAATTACATCTGTGTAAATGAAAAACATAGGAAAACATAGATTGCTGCTTACTGTAAAGGAGACATGTTACATTGTAGACAGGCACAATTCAAAAGGCACTTACACAAAGCTTTCGGCCACAGCCTTCATCAGCAAAAGAGATACAGAGAAACACACACATTCATACACACAGGCAAGCACATGTCACACACATATGACTGACAACTCCAGCAGCTTGCCCCTAGCTGCTGGACTTGGCAGTTTTTTTTCTCTGTGTGTGTGTGCGTGCGTGTGTGTGCACGCGCGTGGTGTGCTTGCTTGTGTGTTGTGCCTGTTTGCTACTTTGTTTTCTTTACGGTAAATAGTGATCTATCTTTCCCTGCACTGTTGATATTCCTACCTGGAATTTCCATTGTTTAATCAGTGTAAATAAGAAGGACACAGTTACATATATTCTGTCACTTGAAGACTAATACATGAAGTAAGTGGACATTATTTTCTATTGCAGAGGATCTTTGTCACCACTAATTATTAATTTTGTGTTCCAGTTAATTAGACATGGTTTCGTCCTTTCCTGGATGTGCTCTTTTTGTTAAATCTTCCTTCAAAAGATCTGATTTACTTCAAATTAATAAACCTGAGTATTCTGAAGAAGGAGGTGCAGCTTACAGCTGCAGTGTGACAGTTGATCACAGGGTGATTTTATCACTGCCATATCGTGGGTACCCATGGCTCGAGACACTTATTCTATAAGGGTGTGTAGTCATTGGGCTTTCTTGTACCACAGTGTCAAAGGTGTACTGTAAGTAGATTTATTCAAGGAAAATACTACCACAATCAGCAGAGTGAACTGCTATGGGCAACAGGATATCATTGACAGGGGTTACCACTGACTAGCATGGCTTTAGCAGCGAACAGGTGGGCCACAATGTAGCAAATGACTCACCAACTCAGTGACAGTCAATAAACAATAACCATTTATGCCACTGGGAACTGTCACCTCTTTGTGGGATACAAAGATGCAATCTGCACACTGCTCGTCACAGTTACAAAGATTAGCATTGGTTCGGAACAGCACCAGGGGATGTTCGAAGCATGCAGGAAGGTCGTCTGTCTGATGATTTGCGGTACATATTGCCAAGGTGGCAGGGAGCAAAATAAGGAGTGATCAAAAAACTTCCATTTTAGGGCTGCATAGTTCAGATCAGTATGCCACACACACACACACACACACACACACACACACACACACACACACACACACACACATATCCATCCGCACATATACCCTGCTTGTGTCTGTATATGTGCGGATGGATATATGTGTGTGTGTGTGTGTGTGTGTGTGTGTGTGTGTGTGTGTGTGTGTGTGTGTGTGTGTGCGAGTGTATACCTGTCCTTTTTCCCCCCTAAGGTAAGTCTTTCCACTTCCAGGATTGGAATGACTCCTTACCCTCTCCCTTAAAACCCACATCCTTTCGTCTTTCCCTCTCCTTCCTTCTTTCCTGATGAAGCAACTGTGGGTTGCAATAGCTTGAATTTTGTGTGTGTGTTTGTTTGTGTGTCTATCAACATACCAACGCTTTCATTTGGTAAGTTACATCATCTTTGTTTTTAGATATATTTTTCCCATTTGGAATGTTTCCCTGTATTATATTATATATCAGTGCTTTCCTCTCCCACAACTATCCTGCAGACCTTGTCCACAAACAGATCTCCCAAGCAATACATTCCTCCCCACCCAACAACAATGTTACTACCCCCAGACCACACAGAAGCATCCTCCTTGTCACCCAATATTATCCTGGCCTCGAATACATCAACTAATTACTCCGCCAGGGATATGACTTTCTCAAGTCAAGCCCTGAAATGAGATCATCCCTTGACAATATTCTCCCCACACCACCCAGAGTTGCCTTTTGCCAACCCCCTAACCTCCGTAACATCCTTGTCAAACCCTACAATATTCCCAGACCACCTTCTCTACCCAGCGGTTCCTACCCCTGTAACCGACCCCGATGCAAAACCTGCCCCATGCATCCCCCCACAACCAACTACTCCAGCCCCGCTACTGGTAAAACATACACAACTCAAGGCAGGGCCACATGTGAGACAACACGTCATTTATCAGCTGACATGCCTGCACTGCACAGCCTTTTACATTGGTATGACGACAACTAAACTGGCTGAGCGCATGAATGGGCACAGACGAACTGTCCGCCTAGGAGATGTCCAATACCCAGTAGCGGAGCATGCCCTCCAGCATAATTCTAGGGACCTAGGAACCTGCTACACCATATGTGCCATTTGGCTTCTCCCACCCAACACCATTACCTCGGAACTGCAGAGATGGGAACTTGCACTCCAACACATCCTTTCATCCCGCCATCCCCCTGGACTGAACCTATGTTAACCAACCTCACTCTCGTTTACTCTTTAGTCTTCTCCTCTTTCCCTTTCCTCTTTAGCCATTCACGCATCTTTTCATCCTACATAGATGCGTTTATCTTTATACTATGTACCTCTTTACTTCTGTATTCATCCTCCTTGGTTTGAAGCTGGCACAGTAATTACAGTAGAATATCTTTGGCTTCCCTCTGACATCCATGCCTCCATCTTTGCTACCCTCCCTGTTTACCTTTCCCCTGTTGCTTCATAACCTGGGTTGTGAATAACTGAATCCACTTTCCCTTCTTCCCCTTTTTTCCCCTCTCTCCTCCCTGATGAAGGAACGAAGTTCCGAAAGCCAGGATACTTCAATTTTCTGTTCTGTTTTGTGTATGTATCGGCTGTACTGAGCTGAGGTAAGTACTGGCCAGGCCCTCTATCTCTTTGTTAGTATTTGTTTCATACATATAAACACACACACACACACACACACACACACACACACACACACACACACACACACAGACAGGGTGATGCGTATTAACATTTAAAAACCTCCAAAGCACTGTAGATGACCCTGAGACAAGTAATTTAATACAAGACACATGGGATCACAAATGTTGGATACGATACAAATGTTGGGAAATGTGTCAAAAGCGAATGACAAATGTCACCAGATGATGTACCTTGCCATGCTTGCAGTGGTTGAGCCTCTCGGCCTGTCACACTTGATCATCCCAACCCAAGTCAAGTATTCATATCATTGTGGCTATGGACACACGTGTGCGACTTTAGTGATGGCGTTCAGGATTTCAGTCTTGCATCTGGCAGGCAGTATTTTTTCATTGTGTTTAACAATTATGTATTTATATTGAAGTTTATTATTTTATTTACCGATCTTGCAGTTTCCTTGATTTCTTGCAAAGTACAGTACAATGAAAACCTACCATATTGCATAACAAGTAGATGAGTATAAACTTCAGAATAGCATCATCGCCATTAAATGACCTATGTTTTCTTTACTAACAAGAGAAGGGACAGACGCAAAAAACACAAAATCAGAACTGCTTTTGCTTGATTACAGCAAGGACAATAATTTTGTAACATCTACATTTACAACAGATCATATTTACAAAATGTTTTCGAAATTTGCTCTGTTTGCTCAAATGAAAGTATTGCAATGCTCAATCATTCCTTTACACTCAACCCCGACTGCTGCACATGCTGTGTGGTATGTCATCTGGTTACGTCATATGTTCAGTGTTTCTCACCAATTTTTGGGGCATTTTGAAATGTACAAAAAGGCAAATGCAGAAAGTTATCACATTTTGCTGCACATTACATGCATCACAGAAAAATAATGTATACAAATCTTCTCAGATTTGCCACTGAATAACTTTGTGCAAGCCTCACAATATTTCACCAACACAACTGTTCGTCATCTTCAGGTAGTGGTGGGTCCTGTCATCACTGCTGCAAGATGTGGCTGGTGATATTCGCACAGCAGAATTGAAATTTGTCAGGCTAGAAGCAGGAGTACGTATGTGTGGACAGGCACTCCCAGTTGGATGGAAATGCCATTCATAGTGGCCTTCTGCTTATGTGTTGTGGGCAATGACTGCACTTCTGGACACTCGTGTGGTTAAAAGCTGAATTAACTCTCTGCAAGGTGCTGCATCAGGTCATACATCGGAGGATCTGGTTTCTACTGTTTTAATTTCATGGCAGTCAGTGCTGGATTCTGGGCAGTGCTTAGTCAAAATTCCATATTCCTGTTGGTAAGATTGCCCACCGTAGGGATACATGCCTCATTCTTAAAAACACAATCCTAGAGTGATGATGCTGAGGATAAAATTTCAGTCCTCTTGGGAAACGTGTGGTGCCCTGTATTCAGGCAGTGCTCTGCTACCACTAATTTACTGGGTGGCATTTTTGTCAGCGCTGTTGAACACAGTGTTCTTGCACAATGTGAGGTGTCTGCCCTATATAAGATTTCCCATAATGGCATAAGATCTTATATATGATCTGTGTTTTCTAAGGTCAAGATTGTCTTTAACTGAACACAAACAATTCCTTAGTTTTGCTGGTAGTCGAAAAACACACTTGATTCTGTTTCTCTTAGCGATTCTTTCTATTTTTGAAAACATGCCACTGAAATATGGCAAGAAATCCATTTGCAGTGCTTGTCTAAGTATCTTCATTTACATCCCTACACTGAACTTGCTTTGCTCAGAACACATTGCAAATCTGTTTACAAGAATAACCATTCTGCTGGAACACTGTTCTTAGGTGTTACAGTTCACCAGGCAGACTGTCGGTATCTGAGATCACGTGTGCTCTATGTGCCAGGGAGTGTAAGACACCACCACATTGTGCAGAGTGACGGCAACTTTTGGACCGCAAATATAACTCTGCGTGTATCAGTTTGCAGTAGAGACTATTCCCCAGTGTTATGTCAGCTTTTCTTCTAACCGTGACATCCAGGAATGGTAAGCTGCTATCTTTTTGTACTTCCACAGTGAACTGAATATTCAGATGGAGCGAGTGCAAATGCTGCAGGAACATAGGTAGTGTCTGTATTATGTGGGCCACACCACAAATGTCTCTTCAGCATTCTGCCAGAAGGAGGAATATTGGATATTTACTAAGGGAAATAGAGGATCTCCCATGGGAACACTGTCCACTTGATCAAAGTAGTTGGTGTTACATAAGAAATATGATGAGGTATGCACATGTTTAAACAGCACCACAATTTCTTTCTCAAACTTGCTGCTAATAACCTCTAATGAGGGCTGCAGGGGCACTTTTGTAAGTAATGATATAACATTTGAGCTAACTAAAAGATCTGAAAGTTCTAGTTTAACCATCTTCAGGTATTCTATGAAATCCCCTGAATTCTAAATATGATTGTCATAGTCATCCACATGATAAATTTCAAAGCTGTCATGTGGAAATTGCCAGTTGCATCTTGCAGCAGTGATGGTGGAAATCACCACCACCTGAAGATGCCAAAACATTGTGTCACTGAAATATTGAGGGAGGGACTTGCATAATGTTATCTGGTGGGGAACACAAAGTGTTTTTGCAACAGATCTATCAGGCAAGCCTGAAAAGTCACATATACTCCAAGCAGTAAGTACCTGTTGTAAAATGGTCACATTAGTGAGCTTGGCAATTAATTAAGAGTTTATCAATAAATTTGGCTTCATTTTGCAAGAAATTGTGCTGTGTTCCAGTACTCCCTCTTCAACAAAACTAATGTCAGTTTCTGCTCCACCTCTTCAGCCCGAGATCCTATGTATACTCTTGAGCATTTGTGTAAGATACCTGTTTATTTATAAAAATAAAAGTAACTTCTATCATGACTTTCCCATTCTTGTCCAGTGGGTTTGTTATCCCGCTGTTGCCTACTGCAGACAACAAGATTACTGTTGAAGATTTCTGCAAAGTTTTTCTTCCTTTTTAGTGTACCAACATTTCACTGTGTGGTAATTGCCTGGTACTGTTTAACGGGTGTTTTAACTGTTGTTTCAGAGATGCAATATGAAGGAAATGCAGTGAGGATGACTTGCTTGCCATGATTGGGGCAGCAGTGAGAAGAAAGAAGAAACAACATGGAGGTAAGATACATTACAGCAAATGTAACTCTATAGATAGAAAGAAAATTTCTGCTTAACAAGACATAGCAAACATAAGAGCAAAATAGAACGAAAAACAACAGTGATAGAACCTGTGTTTTTTGTGTAAACTTGGATTTAATTTTTTATTTAGTATTCATTCTGATTAATGCCCATTGATCAACAGTATATTTCAGCCCTAGAATTTGGTTCTGCAAGGTCCACCAGATAACCATATATGGCTGTTGTAACTCCTTTATTGGACTTCAGAAGTTTTCCAGCAACAAATTTTTTTTTTCTTTCTTTCTTTTTTTTCTTTTTTAAAAAATAGCTAATATGCAGAAAACATCATAAAGGAAACACTCACAGAAAAGCATCAGTGTCCTTGAAACAATGGAAACTCCAGTAGGAATATCAACAATGTTGGAAAAGACAGATTACTACTTACTGATGAAGGCTGTGGCTGAAAGCTTTATGTAAGTGTCTTTTAATTCTTCCCATCTGCAGCCTAAGGCATCTTCTTTATGGTAATTAACAGTCTGTCTTTTACTTCATTATTCATTAGTGTTCTTTGTTTTTATTGCTGTTCAGCAAGCATCTTGTGGTATATAAGGGATGTGAATAGTGTCAGATGTTGAATCATCACTCTGGAGGATATGAAGGTGCTGCATATTGGTGTGAGACAGCATTATCTGATGAGAGTTTGAAAGAAACCTCATTGTGGATGTCCATTTGGTCACCTGGTTAAACCTTGCAACATCTGTATTTTTGGAGTATTTGGATCTGACAGAGGCCTGATGTTGGAAAGTAAGGGCATACTCATCATCAATGTTCCAGTTGACTACATCAGACCACTACAAGGGAGCATCACTGTGTAGTGTACTGAGTACCTTGTAACCTGTTCACGTCTGTGACTGCCATCTGAGAACAAGTACAGTAAACTCTCGTGCAGCTACACTTTTGGCTAGCTAGATTGACACTTGACAAGTTTCAATTTGCGTGCACCTGGAGCCAAGCATTTGCTGGTGTTTTTTGGCAATCTACTACTAATCAATGCACTGGTGCGTGTCAAAAGTCCACGTATCGTCAATTCGTGCGTGTGTTGGTTGAAGCTCTATTGTGTTTCTTATTCGTATTGCATGGTTTCATGCCACTGCCATCTATTGGAACTCCTTGGAATTACAGTACATACAGTATTGTTCTATGCAGTGTAACGTAGCCCTGTCGAAACCGACAATTAGAGTGCGCCGCCTAACACTTTCCACTTGTTGTCGGTACATCAAAGCTGAGTGTTTAACAGTGAATGTACAACACCCTGTTGTGTTGCCACGTGGGCTTGGGTAGAACAGAGGAAATGGCGTAGATGTTTCGAATGCTTTCATTTGATGGCTGCCACAGCCTGGTTTCAAAAATCAAAAGTTTGTCTAGTGCATCTCGAGTGTTGTCAAGTTGTGCATCTGTGTGTTTCTGATTTGAGGTTTTGTGCTCCCACTATGTGCCTTAAAGTGTCCAGAGAAAAAAGGGGCCAAAAACCATAAAGGACTCAGTCGAGTGTCTGTAAAAAGAACACTGAATGTGACTACGGGCACGAAACATAAAACGAATGTGATCTTGTTGGAAAAAGAGCTTCACACTTTGCAGAGAATTGATGCTGGTGAGCCACCCACAAAAGTTGCTGCAGAGTAGGAGTACAATTACTGATCGGAAGACAAATCGATCAGGAACTGAAAAATTTTGTTCCATCCAAGCATTGGGCAGCGCAGTGAAATCTTGAAAAACAATGAGAAAAGGTGCACATCTTCAGTTAGAAGAGGCATTATTTTTGTGGCACGAATAAATAAGAGCCAAAGGTGTGTCAGTTTCAGGTCCTCTAATTTGTCAAATTAGCTAATGAGCTGACAGAAGGAAAGAAGCAAGAATTCCTCGGAAGTAATGGCCGGCAGGATCGTTTCAAGAAGCAGCATGGCATCCATGAAATTGCCATCAGTGCCAAATCATTATCTGGGGATGAAGCTGCTATGCTGATTTTAAGAAGAAACTGCACACAATCATTGACAAAGGAGGTTATACTGGCAATCAACTTTACAAATGTGATGAAACTGGGTTGAATTACAAAATGCTGCCAACGAAAACCCTTGCCTCTAAAGAAGAAGAAATGGCTTCCGGATACAAAAAAATCAAAGAAAGATTTACTGTCCTCACTTGCAGTAATGCCACTGGCAATCTAAACTGTGTCTTACTTTAATTGGAAAATCCAAAACACCAAGAGCATTTAGACACCAACCAACCAGCTTTGCCACTGAGGTACACGAATCAGTCTTAAGGCATGTATGAACAGTGCCATCTTCAGAGAGTAGATCCAGGCAGAGTTTGTTCCAGCTGTAGTAAATTACATGGAAGGAAAAGGACTTTCTTGAAAAGCGCTACTTCTTGTGGATAATGCTCCTTCTCACCCAGGTGATCTGCAAGATGGGGATATCAAAGTTGTACTTCTCCCACAAAATGTCACATCTCTATATCAACCGATGGACCAAGGTATTCTTGAGGCGATGGAAAAACTTTACAGACACAAGATGCTGGAATACTTAATAGGTGTGATTGATGCTGCAGATGATTTTGTGGAAGCTCTTAAAAAAATCGATGTTTTAAGTGTCATTCATTGATTGCTGAAGCTTGGAATCTAATTCCTCCAGTTCCTCTTGTTAGGTCTTGGAAAAAACTCTTAGATCATAAGGCAACCTAAGTGATGGGAAGGAGGAGGCAACACCGAAACTCAAGCTGACATAATTTTGGTGAATTTACTGGAGAAGCTGGTTGTAAAGACACACACTTCAAAGACATTGAAGAGTGGATGGAAAATGGCATTTTTTCATGTGACTGAGGATGAAATCGTCCAAATTGTGACCGATCATAAAGCGTTAGAAGACTATGTTTCTGATGATGAATCAGAGAAAAATATTCCTCACACATTCTGTTACGAAGTGATCCAAACTGCCCTGGAGTACATCAGCCAACAGGAGGAGACGATTTATCCTGAAATAGTTTGATTTCAATGTTGGAGATGTATTGTTGCAGCAATAGTTTCTCAAGCAAAAAAACAAAAACAAAAAAAAGACATTCGTGACTTCGTTACCAAAAAATAAACTCTAATGAAGCATCCTAGAACTTCTATGTCCATAACTTAAAAAGTTTTTTTTTTTTACTTCTCTTGAAAGTTTCTCTAGACAGACTTTTCGTTCCTTTGAGTAATCTCTAGATTTGTTTCATAATTTTGTTCAGTATTCAAAAGAGCAGGTAATAAAATTAAAACTCCTGTTTTTTCCTGCTGCCAAATAAGGGAGATTTTTTCTGTAAGAATGCGAAATAAATGAGCTTTTTTATACAGCATTTAAAATCTTTGAGTTTTCAATCATAGTTTGGTGCCTTTTTAACATGTCAACTCAATTTTTTCAGTAAAAAAGTGCAGGGTTATTTGCAACCATATCAGTAATGTTTTACATACCCTACGCACGTTTTACGATCCTATTTCGCAATATTGACGCAATTTGGAGTGTTCACATGTGAAAACAGGGGGACTTTGATTTAACTGGAATTTTCGTTATCGGAACTGGCCACCGTCCCGATCATTTTGGATAAACAGGAGTTCACTGTAATAGACTCCTTGCAACATGCTGTGTCATACAGCTAGGAGCAGCCAGACTATGGAATTGCCGTCCTGCGCATAGGCTGCCATTAACACCCAAGCAAATGACTGCATGTGAAGTGGTGCCATGATCAAGAAGTACGGACTGCTAATGAATGGCGTCACATTATGTTCACTGATGAGTCCCAGTCCTGCACTGCTCCAAATGACTATCGTGGAGAAGTTTGACAGTGACCCGGGGAGATTGGGAGAGGTCCCATTCTTCCACATTTTTTTGGGCGGGGGGGGGGGGGGGGGGGGAGGTCACAAAGGAGTCCCATGGTGTGGGGAGCCATTGGGTATGACTTCAGGTCACGGCTTGTAATGGCCGAGGGAACTCTGATGGTACAGCAGTGTGTAATAGTATTGTGATGCTATTTTTCAACAGGCCAGTGCTTGTCCACATGTAGTATGTGGCTCTTTAAATTGTCTGTGTGATGTTGATATACTCCTGTGGCCAGCAAAATCCCCATATCTGTCCCCGATAGAACATTATGGGACCAACATGGACGTCAACTCCATCCCACTGCCTGTATCCATGATTGCAATGTCCAGTTACAACAGTTGTGGATCACCTTTCTCAGGAGGGTATGCAGCAGCTTTACGACATCCTCCCGCACTGTCCAGGCAAGACAGGGTGCATTGCTGTATTGATAAGTGGGCTCAAACTGATAAGTTCTGTGTAAATTTGACTCTGTTTTGTTATCACTGAATTAACATCACATACCCTCTAAATTAGCTATGTTTCAATTTGTTTTCTCCCCACCTTCTGAGTGTCTCACTTTTTTTCAAGCAGTGTAATTTAAGACAGGCATAAGAATATGAAAATGGGATGGCATATCACATTGCTATTCAACTATGCCCCTAAGAAAATTGTAAGGTAATGGAGAAGAGTAGGTGCACTATTACACTGACTAGAACGTAAACTTAAAGATAGAATTATATTGTGTAACCTATACCGATGACATAATACTAATTGACAAAAACATCACTGATGTGCTAAAGCAAATTGAAATATTAAGGGAGCAAGCTAGGAAAATTGGACTACTAATTTCACCTGGAGAAAAAATTCTTGGCTGATACCAAAATGGCACTGGGTGAACTTATATAGGCAATGACATAGTATTCGGTGTTAAATAGTTTCAATAATTTGGTGAAAAAGACCACTGAACATCATAATGAAAAGAGGGCCATAGAATCCAGACTTCAGAAAATACAAACTGTCTCTCAGTTAACTAAAAGTATTTTTCCTGGAACTCTAAAATCTAACATTGTACAACAGTGATCAAATTAGAATTTCTTTATGCATGAGAGAGACTCTTTGTCCAACAAAAGACATGAAAACAGCAAACTGAATTAGAAGAATGTAAAATTGTAGTAAAAATCTTAGGTCCAAGAATAAAGGATGGGATACATCACACAGAACCCAGTGTGAAATCTCCAGGCAAATTCCTAAAAGCTCTTGTTACAATGTGTCTCCAAGGAATCCAACTTGTGGGACATACAGAAAGAATGTGTCCAGACAGGCAGCTCATTGGATTCCCACATACTTGAAAAATAAGATCCTACTGATGAAAACAAACAGGAAGAGACCTTAAGAAATTGGAATCACCACATTTACAGTATTCTGATGTAGTGATGTGTCACACAGAGTGCAGTTTCACAGTAGCTTGATCGATGCTTGTACTTGTGTACGTAGTATATGCAAGTGTGTACAGCGTCTCTTCTGGTGTACTCATGATATGCTAATTTAGTGGCCGAGCAGTAAACCAGATCCCTACTCGGTTCCAGTGTGCTGTGCTAATTATTCTTCTTCACTTGACATTTATGCTTGGAGCTGCAAGAGAGGCCATTTTCCAGATAATGCCACAAAAACAACAAATTCTCAGATATCAGTTTAACTTAAACTCTTCAACATCATAGACAACATTTCACATTAATATGTTGCAGAACACTAGATTAGTGTTAAAATTGCCAGAGTAAACATTGTTCTCCATGTGACAGATTGTCACCCGATGTCCAAAATCGATAAATTTTATATCTCTGCACAGAGAAGCAGCTGGTTGCTCATTGTCATCTGTGGTGCTAATCAATGGGTCGAGCTCGTTGCTGGCACAGCACCACCACAGAGTAAGTGGCCCCTCATCCCAGCAGGTGGCGATGTTTTAACACCCGTATAGCTCCCCAGACTTACCACGTCTGTGGATAACTCCGTCTCTGCACAGAACTTCCCACGTTTCCCACACAGTGGGCCCTCGTGTCTTTTACACACAATAAATCTTCAAACCTATTTCATTGGCTAAGTTAAATTTCGAGTGTGACATGCTATTTCGTAAAAAATAGCAAACAGTAGACATGGATGTTATTGTGACTCTTTCCTAAGGCAACATTTGTGTATTACACTTGTAGAAGTGCACTGCAACATAAAACAGTAGACCGTAAGTTCAAACAATGGAAACTCCAGGTTGGAATATCAGCAGTGTAGGAAAAGATAGAGTGCTAATTACCATAAAGATGGCACATTAAAATGCAGACAGGCACAGTTAAGACACTTACACATAAGCTTTTGGCCACAACCTTCATCAGAAAAAGAAATAGAAATACACACCATTCATTCACACAAGCAAGCACACCTCACACACACATGACCGCCAACTCTGACAGCTCAGAGCAGAATGCTAGTCTGTAAGTTTGCTACACAATAAAATAATTATTCTGAGCTACAACAAAAATGGATTTAAAGAACTAAACTGCTTGAAGGAAAAAGGGAAGCTCCCTGAAGCAACGTAGTTTCATGAGTGTGCATACCAGTGATAAATTATGAGAGTCGCAACTCTCTGAAATGGATACAAAGGCCACCAGATTGCATTAGCTTTGTTTGTGTCTCAGATTGTTACCATGAATGGTAGGAGCTATAAGAGATGTGAAGAGTGTAAGATGTTGAGTGATCCCTGTGAATGACACAGATGCCCTGTACTTTTGTGGGTCAGCATTATCAGCACGTAACAAAATTTGAAGGGGCCTAATTGTGTGTCTCCATTTGCCAGGCTGATTGAATTATGCAATATGCAGATTTGTGAGACATTCAGATGTGGTAGTGGCCCCATGTTGGACTGCTTACGAACGTGAGGGCGGTGTGCTTGTCAGCAAGCTTCCGGTTGACCATGTCTGACGAGCCCATGGGAGAATTGCTGTAATGTACGCCGAGCACATAGTAACCCTTTCACACCTGCACCTGTCATGTGATCAGCAGTGAGTCACATTCTACAAGACCCGCGATGACAGTTGTCAGTGAGTATGACAACGACATAGGGAGAGGGCGTGTGGGGCAGCATCGGATATGACTTCAGGTCACTCTGACAGCACAGCAGTATGTCATGGACATCCTACATCCTCATTTGCTACCTCCATGTCCAATGGAGTTACAAGAGACAGAGCAGTGAAAACATATCCAGTTGTTGACTCACAAAACGGTTTTGAGCTGTGACGCATGTAGTCTCAAGTGAATCATTCATACAAAAAGAAAAGAAGAAGAAGCTAAAGTCAGAATGTGAAAAAATTGGAGAATGGAATAGATATTTGAAGACTTCACACTTGAACCTCCCAGTTTTGCTATTTTGAAAGTGCCTTTGTGACCATATGCATTTCACTGACGATAAACTTTTTTTTTCCCCCTGGGTCTTGGCTCCATATTTTTTCATCCAGTTGAGTCAGAATACTTGCATAGTATTTGTGAGGTATTGTTTCAGTCTTGCAAGCTAATCTAAAATACAAATCCCTTTTGCATCCTAGAAAACAATGACCACTCTTTCTCTCCGATGAAGTCACCTGGGCTATTTTTGTGCAACTGCTGTTTCATTTCGGTCATCTCTCATCCAAAGGAACAGATTGGTGCATAGAATCAGTTGTGTGTCAGATTGTCCCAAATTGTTTTTCACATTAGGTTGTAGTCAGGCTTCAACAGACATTCCACTCACTTTCTGGTACGGCCACGGCATCAACTGTTTTGCACATCTTTTTAATTACTGATCTTGCAATATCACACTGTGTTCTTTCTCAGCATTTTCATATTTGATTGTAATTCTAGGAAGTTGTTCATGAGTCATCTTACAGAGACATATGCTACATATGAATTCAGCCACCCATTCCTTAACTGTTGACTATGAAGGAACTCCCCCATGAACCATGGACCTTGCCATTGGTGGGGAGGCTTTCGTGCCTCAGCGATACAGATGGTCGTACCGTAGGTGCAACCACAATGGAGGGGTATCTGTTGAGAGGCCAGACAAACATGTGGTTCCTGAAGAGGGGCAGCAGCCTTTTCAGTAGTTGCAGGGGCAACAGTCTGGATGATTGACTGATCTGGCCTTGTTACATTAGCCAAAACGGCCTTGCTGTGCTGGTACTGCGAACGGCTGAAAGCAAGGGGAAACTACAGCCGTAATTGTTCCCGAGTACATGCAGCTCTACAACTTGACTAGAAGAAGAGATCGGTTGGTAGGACATGTTTTGAGGCATCAAGGGATCACAAATTTAGCATTGGAGGGCAGCGTGGAGGGTAAAAATCGTAGAGGGAGACCAAGAGATGAATACACTAGGCAGATTCAGAAGGATGTAGGTTGCAGTAGGTACTGGAAGATGAAGAAGCTTGCACAGGATAGAGTAGCATGGAGAGCTGCATCAAACCAGTCTCAGGACTGAAGACCACAACAACAACAACATGAAGGAACTGAGTCCTAATAAGTAAGATGATGCCTGTAGAAAAGTAAAACAAAACAGTAATCTCAAAAAAGGAAAGGATAGACAGTACATTCTGTAGGACATATTAAAAGTGATTGGTAAAAGAGACTTGGTGTGTTAAATGCAGCTTTTTATTACATGATAATTGAATTGGATAGATAAACAATCTACTCGCTGAGTGGCGGCAGAACACACACATAAAAGAAGATTATAATTAGGCAAGCTTTCAGAGCCAGTAGCTCATTCTTCAGGCAGAAGGGTTGAAGTGGAAGGAAGAGGGGTGAAGGATAGGTCTAGGAAAAAGGGTAGAATTTGGAAAGTTACCCAGAACTGCAGATTAGGAGAGACTTTCCAGATGGAATGAGAAGGAAAGACTGATTCCACATCTACATACATACTCCACTAGCCACCATATGGTGCATGGCAGAAGGTACCCTGTCTCACTACAATAGTCTGAATAAAATTACTTGATAGTTGACATCAATCACCTGCTGCAACAATGTCGCCACATTGGCTACCAGCTACCGTTTGGTTACAGGTGACAACAAACAAGCGGCTCACTTCACAAATTATGTTAAATGTTTAACACAGAGCAATTTTTCTAGTGGCTGGTGCAAGGTATGTCAGAAATGTTGGATACTCTGTCGACTATTGATTTAAAGTGACCAGTGACTGAACTGGGGCAGACGACCCGTTTTGTATCCCTGACTGTAAACTTGTGTCCTAACCCAGCCGAGAAAATTGTGGTCAACAGTCTGCAGCAGTACTAATATCATGATCGCTTTGTTCATGGTGATTAAAGCTAACCCTTAAGGGTAAACTCAAGACAACAAAAACTCAATTTCAAGGCTGAAAGCAAATTGAAATTTCTCCATTTCATTTGTTACCTGTAACTATCCTTACTCTAGCTGCACATGCTGCCATGTTAGAAACCAGTGAACAGTCCGTGTGGGCACTTGTTCGTGGATTATAGATGACTGAGGCAGATTCCAAATGAAGAAATAATGACAGGAAGAAAAATAAGACCAAATAGAACAGTCAAAACAATGATGAAAAATGATGCAGCAAAGTATTAAAAATAAAAAAATACATTTAAACCAATTAATTGAATGAAAATAATAATCACACTCTTTTGGTTAGATTTAGAAATAAAAACTTTGCTACATTGATGAGATTCAAACCTATGACATGCTACACATTAGATTAATCTGCCAACCATTGTGCTATGCCACAGCACTGCATGAAGTATTTATGTATGTGAATGTAGTGACCCAGTTGCAACTATGAATTGCAACCTTAAAAATTTCAGTTTCACACAGTGTAGTGAAAAGCTTATCTAATGTAAGATGATCTCTGTGAATATGATAACTATATGTATGATACTGAATTACACCTTGTGCTGAGTTATTCGGTAGTGTTTGGTTAGTGCTATGAATGAAATGTGTGTCTTTCATTAGCATTGTTAATGTGTGTTGTTTTTGGTGTAGTTATCGCGTGTCATGAAATACATAATAAAAGTGTCGGCCTCGTAATTCGGGATACAAATACATCAAGAAACAATGCTGAACCAGGAATTGGAAGTGACTGGCCATTTTTGGTGGAGTTTGGCAACAGCAGACAGTTCAAGTGTGATGCTGACTACTCTTATTGGCGTTTGAAGTGCCAACTATCAAGTAATTTTGATTCGACTGTAGTCAGTTCCTTTCCCATTCCATCTGCCAATCGACTGAGGAAAAAGTGAATGTCTATATGCCCCTCTATGAGTCCTAATTTGTCATCTCTTATCTTTGTGGTCCTTATGCGTAACGTATGTTGGTGCAAGCAGAATTGTTCTGCAGTCAGCACAGTGTTCCTCAAAATCCCTCCAGGGATTCCCATTTGAGTTCCAGAAACATCTCCATAACACTTGTATGTTGTGGTTTCAACCTACTGTTAACAAATCTAGTATCCTGCCTCTGAATTACCTCAATGTCTGCTTTAATTCGACCCCTTGCGGATCCCAGACACTAGCATCCTATATGTGATGTCCATCACAGCTGAGCCACACTGTAGTAAAATCCACCCAACAAACGAAAGATGATTATTCGCCTTCCCTACCATGACCCTCACAAGTCTGTTCCATTTCATATCACATTGCAACGTTATGTCCAGATATTGAAACAATGTAACTTCATTCATGACACTACTAATGCTGGATTCTGGCATTAGGGATTAGTTTTTCCAACTCATCTGCAGTAACTTATATTTTTCTACATTTAGGGTTAGCTGTCATTTATCACAATAACTGGGAACTTTGTCCAAGTCATCTTTTATCCTCCTAAATCACTCAACGATGACACCTTCCATACACCACAACATCATCAGCAAACAACCACAGATTACTGTCCACTTTGTCCATCAGATCAGTTATGCACATAGAAAATATGAGTAATTGCGCTCCTATCACGAATCCCTGGAATGATCCTAATGATACCCTAGTCACTGATGGACACTCACCGTCGGGATAATGTAGTGGGTTCTATTACTTCAGAAGTCTTTGAGCCACTCACATGTCTGGGAACCTATTCCATGTGCTCGTACCTTTGTTAAAAGTCTGCAGTGAGGCACTATGTCAAATGCTTCTCGGAAATCAAGAAATATGGAATCTGGGTTTGTGAATTTTTGATGGCAAAGTTAGAGGAGCAATGCATCTGCATTAAATTTTGCGTGAAACTCAAGAAAACCTTTACACAGACACACCATTTGATGCAGAGAGCCTATAGCGATGAGTGCTTAAGCCATACTTGGTGTTATGTATTATTCACACGTTTTAAAAATGGCTTTACAAAAGTCAAAAATGATCCTTGTTCAGGACGCTCTTAGATGTCCCCTGATGACGCTTGTGTCAGGAACGTCAACGAAATTGTGTGTGCCAATCGAAGATTCACTGTCCGAGAGATTGTAGAAGAATGTAACATTTCAATTGGATCATGTTATGAAATGACACAGCATCTTGGAATGCATTGTGCTGCCGCCAAGTTCATTCCACGGCTCATGAGTCAAGACCAAAAAAACTTTTTGGATCTCACAAATGAGAATGAGATGTTCCTTGCGAGAATAGTATGACCCCTGCAGACTTCTTTTTATTTCCAAAGTTGAAAAGGATGAAGTTTTGCAATGGTAGATGACATAAAAGAAAATTCGCAGACGGCACTTTATGCGACCCAGCAAGAGGTGTGTCAAGACTGCTCCTGGAAGTGGAAATGATATTGGGAGCAGTGTATCAGTTGTGGAGGAGAGTATTTCGAAGGAGACAATCCATAGTAATTAAAAGATAAGCATAGAAAATTTTGTGGACAAAGTTTTGGAATTTTTTGAACAGACGTTGTATGACAAAAGGGCATGCTGAGTTGCCCATGAGCGATGCTTTGTACTGATTTGTGGACACAAACTTATTGGTCTCTATGAAACTGATTAGATTCAAACCCAGAATATGTTCAAGAATTCTGCAGCAAACTGATGTTACGGGTATTGGTCTGTAATTTCGTGGGTCTGTTCTTTCGCCCTTCGTATATACACAAGACGCCTCTGTATTTTTTTCCCCAGTTGCTTAGGTCTTTCTGCTGGGTGAGAGAGTCACAAAAAATACAAGCTAAGTAAGGGTCCAATGCCATATAGCACTCTTTGTAAAACCAAATTGAGATTCCATCTGCAACTGGCGACTTATTTGTTTTTAATTATTTCAGGCATCAGGGATGCTTACGAGGGTGGTTTGAAAAGTTCTTGAAACAGAATAGAAAAAAAGTACTTATGTCACTGAAACTTTTTTGTTTTTCAATGTACCCTGCTTGTAGATTAATTCACTTGGTCCAACAGTGTTCCAATACCTTGATCCCATCTCGACAATGATTTTCCTCCAGGCCTATAAAATAGTTGTCAACTCAGGCTATCAATTCTTCATTTAAGTGAATCTTCATCCACAAAGAAAAATTTTCAGTTTAGGGAAGAGGCACGTGTGGCAACAATTCATACCTTAGTTTGTGTAATTTTACCATGGCGATGGTACATGCATGCGAGCGTGCATTTGCTTGATGCTAGATGACTTTCTTCCTTATTAAACCTGGCCTTTTTCGCATATCATTTGTTGCAATTTGTCCAGAAGGTTAGCATAGTATTCTCCAGTAATTGTTTGCCCAGTGGGGAGATAATGTACAAACAGAATCCCCTTCTCATCCCAGAACACTGATGCCATGCTCTTCCCCGCTGAAGGAATTTGGTGGCGCATCCCAGAACACTGACGCCATGTCCTTCCCTGCTGAAGGAGTTTGGCGGCGGAGATTCAGCATGTTTCCACTGCCTTGATTGTTGCTTTGTCTCTGGGGTATAGTAGTAAACCAAAGTTTCCTCGTGGTCACAAACCAGCACAAAAGATCTTGTTTGTTTCTCCTAAAACAGGCCAAACATTGTTGTGATATGTCCATTCTCATGCGTTTTTGACCCAGCGTCAAGAATCGCGGCACCCATCTTGTGAATACCTTTCAGATGACATCTGGCAAGCGTGAGCAATTTCATGCACTCTAAATTGGTGATCCTCCTTGATCATTATGTGCACTTTTGCAATGATTTCTAGAGTAGTGACACATCTTGGCTGACCTATTCATGGATGATCATCATCTAAGCTCTCCTGACCAAATTGAAATTCATTTATCCACTTGGCAACAGTTGAAGACAAAGGAGCAGAGTCCCCTGGTGTATTCTGGAAATTGGCATGAATGTCCTTCGCTTTCATACCTTTCTTTATGAAGTATTTAGTCACTGCTTGAATCTCGACCCGACCCCCCGTCCCGTACCGTCGCGTCTTTGCAGATCACTGCATAGGAACAACAACAGAGCCGTGTCACTGCCACAGCTCTCTTCCAAGAGCACTGACATGGCACGGGTTTACAGGCAACAGTCCAACGAATATCATGTGAACAACTTGTGCTAGCGCTGGCCTCTTGTGGTGACTGTTGTTAGGTGTCTTTGTGCTATTGTCAAATGACGGTATGTTTATATGATTCTCTTGCATGAATGATTTCTTAAATGCAAAATTTAAAACATTTATCTCCTACTGCCACACCAGACTGGTCAAGTGACTTGATGGAAACCTTTGACTCACTTAGTGATTTTATATAGGACAATAATTTCCCCTGCTTCTCAGCCAGATCTTTTGCTGAGGTATGACAGTGGTAGTAACCTTTCCTTGTTTCCATTTGGCATTCTCTTTTGAACCAAGAGTGCAGTAGCTTTTCCTTCCTCAGTATTTTCCAAATTTCATTGTTAAACCGCAGTGGCTCTTTTGCATCCTTAATTCGTTTACTAGGTACAGACTTGTTGAGAGTGCAATTCACGATCTGTTTAAGCTTTGACCATAATCTCTCTACGTCCATCTTAATGGAACTAAGTGATGTCAGTTCTGTCTAAGTAAGATGCTAACATCTGCTTATCTGCTCTTTCTGGCATGAACATTTTCCTAGCCTTCTTGACTGATTTATTAATTTTTGTAACCTTAGTTGTTATGATGTTATCATGATTATTAATCCCCATCTCTATGCTGAAGTCATTGATGATATCTGGCCTGTTTGTAACTACAAGGTCTAAGATATTTCCATTGCATGTGGCGTGCCAAACTAGGTGCTCAAGACAATTTTCGAAAACCACATTCAAAAGTGCTTCACAAGATTGACTGCACCGCCTGCAATGAAGCCATAGGCTACCACCTATACTCAGTAGGCTAAATTCACCTCCAACTAGTATTGCATGATCTAGGTATTTACATGCTACTGTCTGTAGACTTTCTGTGAATGGCTCCAAAACTGTCATAGCAGAGCTGGGTGGCTGATTATCCATTAATTAACTTGATTTCACGTAGACTTGTTATACGCAACCAGATAACTTCACTGTCACAATCAGCTTTGACCTCAATAGAGACAATGGACACTCCCTCTCCTACAGTGTCTAACCTGCCTTTCCAATATATATTCCATTAATCACTAAATATGTCAGAGCTTTCTACTCTGGGTTTCAGCCAGCTCTTAGTCTCTGAGAATAATTTGAGTGCGATACTTTCCTGGATGGCAGTAAATTCGGAAACTGTGTTACAAGTACTTTGACAACTGATAAAATTTTGACAATCTACACTGGAGTGAATTTAAAAGATAAACCTCAACCAACATTGAATGTATTTTGGTGATAAAGAGCCCAAATAAATAAATTGATGATTTTATTCCATTTCATCTGATTGAATGAAACACACACAGCATAACTACTCAGAAAACAACTATAGTGCTGATTACATTTACTATCATACATGTAGCACTCTGAGAACATTTCACCTTGTCATACTAGTCCTGTGTTTTGGAACTAGACAGTGCTTCATTTCACAAAGCGAAAGGAATAGCTAGTGTAAAAAACAAAAGAAGAGGAAATAGTGGTTGCTGGTGTTTTTAACACTATCATTCAATTTAGTTCCTGTTGTGAACTTTGCAACTAGGATAT
Organism: Schistocerca americana; assembly: GCF_021461395.2. Classification (NCBI taxonomy): domain Eukaryota; kingdom Metazoa; phylum Arthropoda; class Insecta; order Orthoptera; family Acrididae; genus Schistocerca; species Schistocerca americana. The sequence continues at coordinate 13,026,361 of NC_060119.1, read as the reverse complement.
GTAAATGCTCTGAGACTGCTATTGATAATATCTTTATGAACAAATCTAGGGGAAAAAAGGCATATCACAAAACCAATAGTAAATGGACTATCTGATCACGACGTGCAGCATCTTGTGTTAAATGTTGAAACTTGACAGGATAAAAAAATATTAAATCTGAGTACAGGAGGATAATAAATAAGCCAGAAATTGAGGAATTCAGGAAATTGCTCAAAGACATGAACTGGAGAGATGTTTACCTGACTCAAATGGAAAATACAAAGCATTTATTAATAAAGTTACCTCCTCTTTTGAAAATTGTTTTCCCCTAAAGGTAACTCAGATCACACAGAAGTCAAAAGATAAACCGTGGATTACACAAGGAATAAAGATATCATGTGGGGCAAAAAGGAGAATGTATCTACTATCTAGGAACATTTCTGATATTAGAATTGTAATGCATTACAAAGAATACTGCAAAATATTGAATCAAGTAATCCAGAAATCGAAGTAGCTTTATTAAGAGAAAAAGATAATTGTATCGGGCAACAAAATAAGAACTGTATGGGATATAGTGAAGACAGAGAAGTGGGGCCAAAAAGGAAGTGGAACAGATAGCTCTAAAAGTAAATGAGACTTTGGTAACAAGTGCATGTAGTGCTGTAAATCTCTTAAGCAAGACTTAATTTTTGTTACTGATGGCTCGGGGTTATCAGGTTCGGTGAATGGTGCAATGGAGTATCTGGGACCAGTCTTTGAAGAACATCGTGTAGAACCTATTTGAGGAACTTTGAATTCCAACCATTGCTTCTCAGTATACTTACTCCTTAATGAAATTTGTTGCAAGTTATATATCTATATTTCCAACAAATAGCTCAATACATATTATCAATACTAGGAATAAGAACAATCTACATAAAGACCTAAAATCACTTATGTTGGTCCAAAAGGGGGTCCAATATTCAGGAACACACATTTTCAATAAATTACCAGCAGCCATTAAAAACTTGGTTTCAGATAAAGCACAGTTTAAACAGAGATTGAATGACTTTTTGATAGGCAATGCCTTCTACTCTATAGATGAATATCCTAACAGAGACTGTTAGGCCAGCTAAAGTAAAAATATGTTAGATTTTAGTTTTGACAGCATTTGGTTGCAACAGTCAATATTAGGTATTTTGTGTATGATAAATTTATTAATAGTGCATAACAATGTTTCATTCTGACAGCGTATTAATTCTGTAAATATTAGTTTTCCAATTTACTGTATTGTGTTCACCTATTTTGACAATCTTGTGACAAATGATCAGGGTAGTATTAATTATATTAAAATGTTTTGTGTTACACATTCTGACATGTTCCACACCCTCGAGAATCATCTCATTTTTTCGGTGTATGTAACGAAAACTGAATCAAATCAAATCCAATCACCATCTCTCGTCATGTAATAACTTCACTTCTTCTTCTTCCCTTGTAGTCTCCTGTTTTTCCAGTACTCGTCCATCTCCTCCTCATGTTTTTCCCACTTTATTCTATTCGTGTTGTTCTCAATCCCCTATTTCTTCTGCATCAAAAGCCTTTTATTTTTATTTATTTATTTTTTTTATCGAGGTGAGTCTCTACGGACTGCGTGGTAACAACCGACTTCACTCTAGTGTCCAGGTCTTGTTCTTGCTCCAGCTTTGACTTCCTGCCAGTATCTTCTGAGCCCCTCCAAGAAGTGCCTTTATATGCTCTTCAGATAATGGTCCTCACTGTCTTTCGGATGTTGATGCCATGTTAAAATCTTGGTAGTTGGTCACCAATCTTCTAAATTTGTTCCTTTCAGGAATTTCTCTCTGAGATACCAATCTGCTTAAGATCTTTTTCACATTCTTTGAACCATCTCGGCCTTGTTTTCTTAGATAGGATGAAAATCCATATTCTTTTTGTTAGTCGATCACCGTCTATTTTCATGAGATGACCATAAAATAACAATCATTTCTTCGTAATGGATGCTGTGATAGGTTCTGTCTTGCTGCACGAGTCCTCATTTGCTCTCATTCGCCATTGTCCATCGACCCATCTATTACCTTAGGATTTTCCTTAATATCCTACACTCACGCTTTTCCAGCCGCTCAGCTTGACCTTGTCTACTCGTGGTCAAAGTTTTGGATGCTTATAAGCCCTCAGGTTTTACAACTGTATTATAATGTTGGAACTTGGCCCATATACTCATAGACTTTTTGTTATAAGTATTCTTTGTCAGTTGGTATGCTTGGTCTAACTTCCTCATCCCGACAATTGCTTCTTCTTTTAATCCATTCTCCTGGTGGATGACGTCACCGAGATACCTGAAATTCTTAACTCATCTGATTTTTTCCCAGGTTGGTTATCATCCATTCAGGTCCATCACAGATGTTTGTCATATATTCTGTTTTTTGAATAGAGATCTGGAGTCTAACTTTTTTCAGCAATTTCTGACAGCCTATTTATCTTGTTGACTGCTGACTCTATGTTGTTAGCAAAAATGGCCAGGTCAGCCACAAAATCTAGGCAGTCAATGCACACCCCTTTGTTCTTAGGACCAAGTCTGAACCACTCTTCATTTGTTTCTCCTTGGGCTAATAACTTTCTCCACTCTTGAATGACCTTTTCCAAGACACAATTGAAAAGGAGAGGGATAGTCCATCTCCTCGTCTTATGTCCGTTCTGATTGTAAAGGGTTCAGATACCTCACCCATAAATTTAATTTTTGACACTGTGTTAGTAAGAGTTTGTTTGATCAGCTTTCTTGATGTATTATCCACCCCAAACTTTTCCAAAATATTCATTAATGCCTGTCAGTCGATGGAGTCATATACTTTCTGAAAATCAACAAACATGACCACATAGTTATTTTTCCAATTTTTTTTGTACCTGATGATGTTCTTCAGGTTAAAGATTTGTTCTGCGCAAGAATCGGCCTTTCGGAAACCAGCTTGATAGTCCCCAATCAGTTGGTTACAATGATCTTCTATTCTATTCTGTATCACTTTGGAGAGAATCTTGTATGGAACAGATACTAATGAGGTACCCTTATAGTTATTGACATTCTATTTATCACCTTTTTTGTGTATACGATGGATTATAGCTGACTGCCATTCAGTTGGTATCATCCCAGCTCTCCAGATCTCCTCAAAAAGTTGGACTAGTATATCTAGAGTTTCATTATTTGCCAGCTTCAGTAGTTCCACCACTATTGAATCCTCTCCAGCTGCCTTATTATTCTTAAAGTTGTTGATGATCTCTTTGGTCTCCTCTTTACTAGATGGAGATGAGGGGTAGTTTGTGGATTGGGGCAGATACAGGGAATCTTTCTTTCGGTTCATCACAATTAAGTAGGTTTTCAAAGTAACGAGACATTATCTTGCAGTTTTCTTTGTTGGTCAGGCCGAGTGTGGTGTGCGTACTGTAAGACCTTCAGTACACACACCATCAGATTATTTGACTTGTTGCTCTAACAAAGTAAGCGAGTGTCAGCAATATGTCTCGTGGTCTTATCATGGCATGTTTATCTTCTGCGATTAGGTGAGACGATAGAAATGCCACTTGCACGCTTATAGTAGCAGATTGACGGTGACCAACTTTAAACAGAACTTGATTAATTTTCGCATACATTTATTAAAATAATAACAAATATAAAAATTACTTAACTTGGTTCTGGATGCTATTTACAATTGACAATCTGAAGTTCTTTGGGATTGGTACGTTAATCTTATTCTCACATATATCTCAGATACTTGACAAAAGTGTCTATACATTTATCTTCATGGCTATGTACAGGAATATGGTAATCTTATCAGGCGCAGACTGAATCTTGACTATGGACTGGTACAGACAATTGTAGAACTCGTACAGACTGGTACCGACTAATGCAGACTGGTACAGACGAATGCAGACTGGTGCAGACAAATGCAGACTGACTGATCGAAGGTCTTTACACTCGTTATAATACCTCGCACGTTCATGTATCACTGCGCGAGTGTGATGCGCGAGGAGAAAGTGTTCTATGTTAGCAGCAATCTCATTGGCTGCGTTACATATTAATACGCGGATCAGCGGAAGCAGAATTTGGTCCGTCTCTATGGCAGCGCCATCTCGTAGTGCGGAGATGGACGAGTGCTGCGCCTGCGCTGTTGTGCTTAGCGGGGCGCACTCTAGTGGGAAATTTGTGTACGCACTGAATACGCGGAACTATGTACACAACACTCAGCTTTCCATTTCCGTCTCTAATACAAAAACTAGGGGCTTGGTATCCTTTCAAGTTTGATTTGAACGTCTGATAGAAGTCTCTGACATTGTTTATCTGGAAACGCTGATCGATCTGTTCTAACTGTTGTTTCTCATGCAGCTGCTTAGCCCCTCGTAGAGTTCTGGCTGCATATTTTCGAACTTCATGGAATACATCAAAATCATCAGGTCTCCTGGTAGAGTTCCACTTTTTCCATGCACTTGCTGTTTGGGCCACCGGCTCACCACAAACCTCATTCCACCATGTATGATTCCTCTTTTTAGCTGTCAGGATTGTAGTATTAGCTGCTTGTTGGATCATGGAGGCAATGTCTGCCCATTTATGGGATTCAACTGTCAGTTACTGGTGGCATTGTTCCAATACGTTTTGATTGATTTTGAGCTTCGCAATATCATATTTATGAAATTTATTTCCGGTTTTCACGGTCTTATTGAGAGGGATGAAATTAATTTTGATCTTGGAGAGGTGATGATCCTTTTAAATTCAGTATTTTATCTGTAAAAAGGTTTCTTTCTATTATTTCTGATTGTTTGATGTTGTTTCTTTCTTATTTCTGTAATCCATGCTATCATTGATTCCTTCTTCCAGAACTACTCTTTCAGTAGAGGTCTCTAAAAAAAGATTAATCTTCTTTTAGCCATTACTTCTGATATTTTCTCAAAATTTTTGTAGATCTCCTCATTACTTCTCATTTTCCAGTCATCTGTAGCCTGTATTGCAACCATTATTTTCTAATAATGCTCCTTTGAGGAACCTCTGTTCTGTCCAGCTTATAGTTCATCATTAGGCATCCTCATCCATGTAAACATCCTGGTCATACCACTGTGGGATAGTGTTTTAGTTTTGTTTTTTTAGTTGTACATTTCTTGTTGTAAATATCCTTTGTCAAACGATTTGCTCTCTCCAGTTTGCTGACTCTTGCATCTACTGTTAATTCTTCTAGTCCATTTTGTTGTACAGTTTGTCCAATATATTTAAATTTACTTACTAATGCTATTTTACATTTTTGTTTTTCTAAGAATGTTGATGCATTGTTTGAAATTGTCATCAATGTTGTTTTTTCGGCTGAAATTTTGGGACCAGCTTTCTTTGCTATTTCTTCCAAAAGATTTCTTTTAATAACTGTCTGTCAGAGTGTTTTGAAAGTATATCAGAATCATCTGCAGAAGCCAGGCAGTTTATCTTAATTCCATTTGTTTTTCGTCCTAAAATTATTGGTTCAATTTTGTGATTTTTTTTTCTCCAAATTCCAGACACTTTCTATTTTTTCTAGAATGTAGTGTTACAGTAAAGGTGATAAACTGTCCCCTTGTCTAACACCAGTTTTTATTTCAAATGGTTGAGATACTTCTCCCATAAATTTAGCTTCAGTCATCCTATTTGCTAGTGTTTTGAGGATTATGTTTGCCTTAACACAAAATTCTTTGATGATTTTACCCATAATTTCTCTGCCTACCAAATCAAATGTTTTCTTGAAACCAATACATGATACTATTATAGGTTTGGTGATTAACAGTCTGTGGAGAATTATCAATTTTCTAATAAACTTCTGTTCTGTGCAGGGTCTTCCCTTTCTAGAGCTCCTTGAGATTCTCCCAGTTATTTGTCTAAAGTTTCTACAACTCTGTCCAGAGAATTTTTGATAATATTTTGTATACAACTGGCAGAAGTGAGGCATCTCTGCTATTGTTGACATTTTGTGTGTCCCCTTTTTTTCATAGCTGTGGATTAATGCTTTCCATAATCTCTTCAGCTTTCCAAATGTTCTCAAACAGCAGTTGTAGATCATTTGTGTGTTCTGACTATTTCAATAATTTTGCTGTAGTGGAGTCTTCATTTGTTGCTTTGAAGTTTTGGAATGATTTGATGGCTTCATGAATTTATTGCTCTGTTAGTGGAAAATCTTGCTCCAGATGTTGTGGGAATGCTATTATATATTGCTACAATGTGCTGTTATTATTATTATTGTTTCCAGAATGAGATTTTCACTCTGCAGCGGAGTGTGCGCTGATATGAAACTTCCTTGCAGATTAAAACTGTGTGCCTGACTGAGACTTGAACTCGGGACCTTTGCCTTTCGCGGGCAAGTGCTCTACCAACTGAGCTACCGAAGCACGACTCACGCCCGGTACTCACAGCTTTACTTCTGCCAGTACCTCGTCTCCTACCTTCCAAACTTTACAGAAGCTCTCGTGCGAACCTTGCAGAACTAGCACTCCTGAAAGAAAGGATATTGCGGAGACATGGCTTAGCCACATCCCCCAGGCTGTGGCTAAGCCATGTCTCCGCAATATCCTTTCTTTCAGGAGTGCTAGTTCTGCAAGGTTCACAGGAGAGCTTCTGTAAAGTTTGGAAGGTAGGAGACGAGGTACTGGCAGAAGTAAAGCTGTGAGTACCGGGCGTGAGTCGTGCTTCGGTAGCTCAGTTGGTAGAGCACTTGCCCGCGAAAGGCAAAGGTCCCGAGTTCGAGTCTCGGTCGGGCACACAGTTTTAATCTGCCAGGAAGTTTCATTATTATTGTTGTTGTTGTTGTTGTTGTTTGGTTGCCTGTTCTTCAGCACTTCCTTTCTGTTTCCTTTATCTATTTGCCGCCATTTTAGCCCATTTACCGGTATTTTCAGCTTGTTCTTCACTTATTTGACCTTTTGGTGGCTCCTCTTGAAGAGATCTTATTTCTCAGCATTTAAAATTACATCATCTGCTGCTCTTTCGCAACTGAATTTCATTATGTCCAGTCTAGTTTTTTCATTCATTTAACCATCCATCTTCCTTGACCCAAGATTCTGGAATTTCATCCTTAATTCTTGAACAGTCTCATTTCTCTTTTTACATTTTCCAGATGAAGAAACTTTTGGTCCTCAAAGCTAAGATTAGTATCAGTTTTTTTATTTGTTTCTGCCTATGGCTGCTATATCTCTTTAGTTAGAATATTTTCTCTCTCTGTATTTGATTATAGTCTAAGTCTGAATATTTTTATAAGTACATTTATTGCTGTAGCAATGAGTAAAATAAATTGTATTGCACTGCCTGTAGCATGTAGCACCATTTTGACTGTTAGTCCTCTTGCTGTACAAAAAGTAGCTTTGATGATTACTTAATGCAAGTATTTTGTAAGAGCTGTGGAATGGTTAGTATCTGTTTATATTTTTCTGATTAATTCAAGCTCGTCAATGCACATCCTGTGTTAAGGAAATATTTGAACTGAATTTACTGTGTGTTAAATATAAGCAGTGGATCCATTAGGGTAGTCTTTTTGGTAGAAATATGTCAAGGTGAACAAAACAGGAGATGGTGAAGGAAGAGAGGGAAAAGATCAACATTTGCTTCTCATCAGCAATATAACTGGTTTGCAACATTCAGTGAAAATTATCTGTGACAGGAAGTTGTCATAAATACATTTTTTGAAGAAACGTTATGTTTGTATAAGCATTTATTAAATTTAAAAGTTGGATTTCATCTGTTAAAACAAAAGATAATGTTTTGCATTGCAGGCATGATGAACCTGTCAAAGATGAAGAATCGGCCAATAATTCTTATTGGAGGATAACAGTATGTATAACTTAAACTTGAGATTCTTGAAAATAAAGCTAGTCAGTATTTCTTAACAGTACTGATTTAAATACATCTAAAAGATTGCTGTTACCTAAATGAAAGTTGACGAGCAAAGTCTTAGTGGACATTTGTATAAAATTGTCATAAGTGTTATTTACAAGAAGAGTAAATAGTTTCAATAGGAATGTGGTGAGACATTTAACAAATGTCATGACCACACATTAATAGGACCTTATAACACTACCATTATGATATTAGTATGCTTTTACGTAAATAACAGAAACCATGTCTCTATGTTGCCACGTATAACCCTCTTACTAAAATTTAGTTTAGTTTCCAAATAAAATACACTATGGAAGGTTAGTCCTGTTTATAGGGAAAGATAATCAATAGAGTTATCCTTCTTACAGGATTTACCGTGCGTTGCGTCTAATGGATAAGTAAATTGGACTATTCACTTCTTTTCCTAAGATCTTACCCAGTGGCTAGATAGAAACACAGTATGAATAATAATATACTGAAGCTAGGACAACTCATTTCCAAGTTCATTTAGTGGTTTAAAACATGTACTTAATGGTCTCCAACCTATCCTGGCAATGAAATAGTGAAGTATTGGAGAAGCAGAAATGTGAATTTTGCCTACTTTCTTGCTACTGTTTAGTTTGGCTCTTCAAATAAATTACCCCACTTAAACAATTATGGGCTACATCTTTATACATTATGTTTTTAAAAAAGAAAAAGTCCAGTAGATAACATCAAGGAAGGTAAAAAAAATTAGCCGCGGTGGGGGGAACAATCTTTAGAGAAGCACTTTCCATAATCAAGAAACTTAAATACTTAGACACTAAAGCACACACTTTTTAACTGAACATTTCACTTAAAGAAAACCTCTTTCTTGGTGAAATTTACTTTCAAAAGCTATTATTCTTTGAACTAATTCTGTATAGCCATCTAACAGGTTCTAGTAACTTGGCTTCACTCTGATTGAATTTTATGTAAGCAAACTATAACACTTTGCAATAGTTAAGAAAACATTTTTATTATTTACACTAAAGCAATTTAAATGGTGCCTCTTTATATTAACTTGGCACTTCACTCTGATTGAATTTTATGTAAGCAAACTATAACACTTTGCAATAGTTAAGAAAACATTTTTATTATTTACACTAAAGCAATTTAAATGGTTCCTCTTTATATTAACTTGGCACTTCATAAGTCTGTAAAACAGGACACTCGGATTAATCAAACACCAGGAAGGAACCCTATACAGATGTATGATTAGGATGAAATGACAGGGTGAGCCAGTTTCCGTAAAGTTCAAGAATGATTATTAAATCACAGTTTAAATTAATGGTTCATGCTGTACAAAGGTAAAAATAGAAAAAAATCTTATCTGGTGGCTGTAGGCTTGGGTGTGGCGAACAGTTATGACGGCTACACTACCCACACTATGGCCTGCAAGTTTCTTGCTGTATGGGCTCAATTTCTCTTCTTGGCTTCATTCAGTTTTACATACAGTAGCTCAACAACTCGCAGCTATGCTGTAAGCTGTTTGCAGTCTTCAACCGAGGCTTTTTATGAAAATCTGCAGGCAAAGCTTCTGCTCCACAAAGGAGTTACCTCAATCACTGCTGCCTACAGACTGTGTGACTTACTTCCCACACTTGCTCAAGGTAGCACGCCAATTCGCCTTTCGCACCTTTTCCACTCCCCACAGCTATTTTCGTTTCAAACAAAAGCACACTGGCTTTCACATAACGCTTATTTCTTACATTGTTCCTACGCATGACCATTTCTTAAATTGTCAAATTTACATCAACATGAACAATTTATACACACAAATATTTTCAAATACAAAATGTTATCAAAACATTATTTAGACCCTTGGTATCCTTTGTAGAGGACTTGGGCAGGTTTGTCCCATCCTAGTACACATTATTTTGTTACTTCCCTTCAGATATTCCATTTAGCTACATCTACAATAATTCCCAATGTTCTGCCTTTTGAGGTGTCCAGTGTGGGTTGCTCTCCACTTCCTGGGTGTATTGTGTCAAGTTAGCTTTTTCAAATTTCCATGTGGGTTTATCAATGTATTTTGTAACTGATATTTCAGCACCAATGATAACTTTTGTGAGCCAATGTACACTCCTTGAAAAATGTTTCAGTACTACTATTGAGTAATTCAGTGGTAATTTGTTCTCATCAGTGGAAAAGATGCATGGGTCAGGTTTTGTATCAGTTTCCATCTGCCTGCCCAAAACGTTTTAAATTCCTTGGCATCAAACTTAGATAATTTCTTGTGTGTTGATCCATTCGAACAATGGTTCTCTATTTTTGTCTCTATTTATGTATCTCCGGGTTTTGTTTTGGAATTAAAATCTTAAACATATACGTGCTGTCTAGTTGCTGTGTGTAAGACTAGTGTCAGACACTTTCCGTTAGGTGATTTGTGGACTGATGTAATAACCAGGCCTTTGAGTTTTATCCTAATTACTTCTACATCACTAATTTTCTGACAGCTTAAGCCAGCATAATCCAAGAGCTGTTTCTTTTTTCATTTATTGTGGATGCACCTAACAATTGAGAGGAGTATTGATATTGCTTTATATTGCGTAATCTTGCATGTAGCTGCTGAATTATCACCTAAATGCTTTTCCTATAGAGCTATAATACTGATGGCATGCTCATCATCTAATTTGCTTTGGTAACTGCATTTGTCACTTGTTAATCCTACGTTAATTTTCATAATATGGACACCCTGCCTGATAATTTTTGACTGTAAGCTCTGAGAAGTGCTGGACCATCTTTTGTGTAGAGTTTTTGCTGTATGCTCCTGCAGTCACACTGCGTTGGTGCACCATCTCGGGGGTTGTCTACATGCCACACAACAGTCTTTTTGGTGTCCAGTGTGAATGATTCACTGGTAAATATCCTGTCCCATACACTTTTGTTTGTAGACAATACTTCTGTGTTAGCTGAAAATAGAAACCCTGAGCCAGGAAGCAGTAGTCTCAGCACCTCAGAGAATTAGTTTCAGGTAAAGTGTATGGATCTAACATATCTAAAATGCACATGGTTTAGTTTGGAAACCACACAAACAGCCAAATGTACACACCCACAGCAGCTGCACGGGGTGGGGTGGGGGGGGGGGGTGGTGGGGGGGGGGGGACAAAGTGATTGGAGAAGACAGTACATGGTCTGAATGGGAAAAGATTGGTGGGTACAGAAGAGAGAAGGGAAAAGGTAAAGTGATACAGTGGGAAACAAATTAGCAGAGGTTTAGGTCAGGTGGATGGCACTAGATGTGCTGGAGAGACAATTTCCACCTGCGTAGGTCAGAGAAACTTGCACTGGAAGGGAATATCCAAATGGTATGTCTAGTGAAGCAGTTGTTGAAGTGGTGTACAGCCTCTTGGCAACTGCAATGTCAAGTCTGTGGATTGCCACAGTTTGGTGCTAGACATTACTGCGAGTGAACAGTTGGTTACTTGTCATCCCTACATGGAAAATTGTATGGTAATTGCAGCATAGCTGATTTTTAACAGGTTGCTTTTGCACATGATCGTGCCTTTTATATGGTGGGAGATGCCTGTGACTGGACTGCTGTAGGAGGTGGTGGGTGGATTTGTGGGACAGGTCCTGCACCTGGGTCACTCACGGGATTAGGGGCGGACAAGGATGTTCTCTAGATTGTGCGGGCAGTGGAACACTACTTTGCAGGAAGTGGGTAGTATCTTGAGTACAGTATACCCCATCTGAGATAGTCAAAGCCCCAGTGAAGGATGTGGTTGAGCTTTTCAAGGCCTGGGTGATTAGATGAGTGCTGACCATTGTCTGGTTAACAGGGTTACAGGTGTGAGATGAGGAAATGGCACGGGAGATCTATTTATGAATGAGACGGATAGGATACTGTGGCTCTGGTAGTGCTATTGCCATATTTAGACAACTCCTGCTTTCCACTGTGGATAGTGAGTCCACGTGTGACAAGGCTGTATGGAAGAGACTTTTTGACATGGAATGGGTGACGGCTGTCAAAGTGGAGGGAGGTACTGTTGGTGGTTTGTCCACTTGACATGTATTTATGGATATCGATGTCTAGTGATATGGTGCATTGAGTTGAGAATAATCAGGTTAAGATGATTTGGGAGTAGGTTTTTAGGTTATGGAAGAAGCAGTCTATACCATGAGTCCAGATCATGAAAATGTCTCAATTACTCTGAATCAGACAATGGGTTTTAGGTGTTTACTGGATAGGAAGGACTTCTCCTGATGGCCGATACAAAAGCTGGCATAGGATGGCACCATGCGAGTACCCATGGCAGTACTACAGATTTGTTTATACAGGGATAATCACTTAAAACCTGCACCACAAACATTGCAGAATTGGAAAGTGCTATTGATGTGTGGTTTTCACAGGATGGATTGGTAGTTGGGGGCTTATGCTAGTAACCAACCAACAGGTTGTAGTGATATTAGAAAGTGCATTTTTTGTGCAAACATAAACTTTTTTAAATGAAACTATGCCTATCGGTATTAACTAGAAGTAGGGTAAATTAGTCTATCAGCGGTGTTTGTTGCAGGAGTCTAGTGTGAGCCATTCACGAGATATCATATTTTGAAAAGGTCCCATGCCAACACTTGTACATTAGCTGTAAAGTTCCCACGCCAACACTTGTACATTAGCTGCGGTAGCACACACCAAAGAACAGTCCAAGTCCATACACTAGTTATGTGGATTGTGACCAGTAATGAGACAATTGACCATCACAGGCTGTGTTGGCAGCACCAGTATATGCTCCCATTCTGGTATGGAAAGACTGCTGCACACATACCAGTATTTCAGCAGGAGCAATCCAACAGGCTGCAGTAATACATCATTGCATATCATCAGATGAAGTTGGTATGCCCTTGTAGACAGTCTTTCAGCTTTCCCCATAGAAAAAAAGTCTGCAGGCATGAAATTTGGCGAATGGGTCAACCGAGATACAGGTCCTCTGCATCCAATCTAATGATTTGCAAACAGTTTGTGAAGCCATGTTGTGCTTCATGCACTGTGGGTTGTACAGCCATCGTATTGGTACCACAAGTTGCTCCTAGTCTGCAGAGGAATCTCTTCTAGCATCCGTGGAAGATGATTTGTTAGGAAGCTGTGATACTTGTGCGCATCCAGTGTTCTTTCTAAGAAAAACGGGCCTATGAGCTGATGGTTCACTACCCCACACCATACGTTTACACTCCAAGGATGCTGACATTCCACCTGCCACAGCCAAAGAGAATTTTTAACAGACCAATTGTGCTTATTTCAGCACTTTGCCAGGCCACGATTGTTAAAATTTCCTTCACCACTAAACAAGATACATGATACATCTGGAGTATCCTGTCTTAATGCCCATGTATGGAAGTTAACACAATTCTCTTGATCAATTCCATGCAGCTCTTTATAGAAAGGGATAAACCTGTATCAATGGAGAATGCATAGGACACTTGCCCGATTAATGCCATTTCCACATGCGATTGTGCAAGAAGTAACATGTGGATCAACTACTTGTTTCATCTGTTATGTTGCTAAGAGTTAGGCTATGACTTCCACATAACTGGTTGAAGAGGTTGATAAATGATTGCCGAGATGCTTGACATTTATTGGGATTTATTGCCGCATATACTGTACAAGAATGAACTGCATTCTTCGTACACTCTCCATACACCATGAGCATGTCACCTTTTTCTGCGTTGGTAAATCCCATCGTCCACTCACGACCTACTGATTGGACTGTCACACACTTACTGACTTGCAAGTCACAATGCACTTGAGGAACACACACACAAACACACTGTAAGCAAACAACATCATACCTAGCAACTACCCACACACACAAACACACTGTAAGCAAACAACATCATACCTAGCAACTACCCACACACACACAAACGCACTGTAAGCAAACGACATCATACCTAGTAACTACCCAGATTGAGTGGCACAAACCAGTATTGGTGTGGAAACTTTTAAAAATACTGTATCTCATTGACAACTTGTACTAGAATCCTGCAACAAACCCCACATGCATTCTGATTTACCATATTTTTAGTTTGTTAATGTCAGTAAGCACAGTTTCATTTAAAAAGTGTACATCTGCACAAGAAAGGATTTTTACAATCTGTTGATTGGGTAACAATAATGAGTCCCTGACTACCAATCCATTCTGTCATAGCCGCAAATCAATAGCACTTCATACTTGTGGTGAGAGCTTTAGGCATTTCACCCTGTGACTTGGTCTTCAAAAGTGAAATAATTGTGGGTCAGGATGTGATTGGGTAAGGGGATTAGGAAAGACGTGGTGGGTTTGGTATCAGGAAGATGTTTGGAAAATGAGGCCATGGGCATGGGGGATGTTGTAAAATGATGTTGCATCCATAGTAACCAGCAAGGAGTCATGTGGTAGCAAAACAGGAACTGCAGAAAGGCGGTGAAGGAAGTGAACATTGTCTTCACTGTAGGATGGGAGGTTACAGACAATGGTTTGCATGTGATGTTCAGTGGGAGGATTGTACCCAGCCACAGTTGGACAAGTGGAGAGACCTGTGTAGTTGGGTTTGTGTAGTTTGGCGAATAGGTAAAAAGGAAGGAGTGGTATGAGGAGGGAGATAGATCCAGGAGTCAGGTTATGGGATGGACTTAAGGTCTTGGAAAGCTGCTGGAGTCTTGTTGGAATTCTAGGATGTGATCATGGTTGTAAGGTTTGTAAGCAGAGGTGTTAGAAAGTTGGTGAAGACTCTCAGCCACATAGTCACTATGATTCTTGAACACTGTGATGAAGCTTTTATCTGTGGGAAAGATGATAAGGCACTGATTGATTTTCAGGATATGGGTAGCTGTGTGTTAGATAGGAGTGATGTTGGTCTCATTAGGGAGGATTTAGGAAAGGAAAGTAAGGCCGGGTTAAAAGTGACGAATTCCTGAAAGATAACCAAGAGATGACTGGCTGGAATGGGAGGTTCAGGGTGGGAGGGAGGCTGGAACTGTTTTAAGCAAGGTTCTATGTGAGGTTTTTGTTGGCTGTTATTAGTGGGATGCATCATCATCATCATTGAAGACTGATTATGCCTTTCAGCGTTCAGTCTGGAGCATAGTCTTGATCTATTTCAACAGTTTTATACCCCTTCCCTTCCAACACACCCACACTAGCCACCAAGGAAGAGCCTACAGCTTTGATTCAACCCCCCCCCCCTCCCCCTCTTCCAGTCATACCCTCATACCTTCCTAATGCACATTGAAGAAATTTCAGCTGCAGAGATTAGGTAAGGAAAGAAGGTCCTTTACAAGTCCAGCACACTTGAATTTAGGTTTTGGGCTAAAGGTGAGGCCTTTAGAAAATACCAATACTTCTGCAGGGCTAAGAGTTGTGGCAGAAAGGTTGACAACAGTTTTACAGGATTGGTGTTTAGGATGTATATATCTCATGGAGGATGGAGGAATTCGTTGCGATTGTGGAAGATGGAGTATCGAACGAAGCATAGTTAGGGAGGTATGAAGGTATGACTGAGGGGGTTGAATCAAAGCTGTAGGCTCTTCCTTGGTGGTTAGTGTGTGTGTGTGTGTGTGTGTGTGTGTGTTTGTGTGTGTGTGTGTGTTGGAAGGGAAGGGGTATAAAAACTGTAGAAATAGATCAAGACTTCACGACAACTACCAGGTTTAAACGGGTGGGTGTTGTAATGGATATGTAGAGGTGGAGGTGATGAGGCTTGCACAGGATAGATTAGTATTGAGAGCTGCAGCAAACCAATCTTCAGACTACCACAGCAACAACAAAAAGGTCATAAGATGGAAACAATTTTGCACCGTAGTATCTCCCTGTTTCCACTCCATGTAGGTTTCACTTGTGGTAATGTGGCGTGTGTACTGAGATTTATCGGGTGTTGTTATTTTTTATTGGACTGTATTAACAGGATTTATCAAGAGTGGTGAAAACATCAATTTGTGACAATAAGTCTTTGTCATGTGCAATCTATAATACTGTTGTTCCATTTGTAATAAACAATTTCTTTGATGCTGTTTTCCCAAATAAGCCTAAATTTTACTGTTATTCACATGGACAGAGGCAGAGTAAGACATGGGAGATAACTTCAGCTGATCTTCGAAGATCAGTTTCTTGAGACAGAGACAGTGTCATTATTATTATTGTTATTGTTATTATTATTATTATTAATATTATTATTATTATATTGAATTATTGTTAATTAATACCCCCTTAAGGAGAGCAGTAAAGCACCATCAATTTTCAAGGCTTTTTTTCTGTGTCTTTCATTTGTCTTTCAAAATCTTCTCATATATTCATTGTGATTCCTCTTCCTCTCTTCTGTACCGTTCTTCCCCGTTTTCTTCTCTTTCAATATCTGCTGAAATTTCTGTTTTCCAGTTTTTTACTCTGTATTTTTTCCTGTCTGTGATGTCTTCTGTGGAGATGTTTTATTTCTTGAGGTCCTCCATGGTTTCCTATACCCAGTTGGTTTTCACTTTATTAGTCATAACTATATAAAAAATATTCTTGGTAAGTCTGTTTTTGTGCATAATTTGTATGTGTCTCTAGAACCTTGCCCTTCTTTACCTGGTGTTGTTTTTAATCCTCTGTTTGTAGTTGTACAGTTCTTTTGTCAATATGTTTATCCAGATCCCCTCTCTCTGAACTGGCCTGTAGATCTTTCCTTCTGTTTTTCCATCTCTTTGATTTTTGTTCTTCCCTTCATTGCTGTTGTTCTGAGGTGTACAAGGCCTGTGGTAACTACTGTACTACAGTGTCTTAATTTGGCATTGATGGAAAAACTTCTTGTGTTATAATTGTTCCATATAAGTCTAAATACCTTATGTAGTTTTGTGATTCTTTTTTCATTGGATGTTGAGTTCAGTCCCATTTTCTGTGCAATCTCTTCCAGGCACTGGAAACTTTCTTCATGTGATATCTTTCCATACTTTGTTACCAGTGGGTGTCTGTCTCTTTACATTGTGTCAATGTACAAGTTTTTTTCATGTGAGATTTGTAGTCCCGTTTTGACTGAGATTTGATAAATAGTTTGTAGAGCTTTTTTGTCTTCTTTTCTGTTATTTGTTATGATGGCTATAACATCAGCAAAGGCCAGACATTTTATCTACATGTGCATATATATTCCACAAGCCATGGTGTGGTGTGTGACATGATCTGACTACACGCAGAGTGCAGTCTTTGTTTGGCACGGCACTTTTAGGGCGACGGTTCAGTCTTCACCCATCTGTCTCTTTTGTCCCATGTCCTGATTATTTTCTCCAAAACTGAGTTAAATAGAGTGGGTGATGGCCATCCTCATGCCTCACTCCTGTCTTTACTTTGAACGGTTCATAGATCTCTCCCGTGAACTTCACTTTCGATATTGCATTTTTCATGTTTCTTGTCATATTAACATCAAAGATAATGATAATGTGCAAGAATAATGTAAGGCTAGCATCTTTTTAGTAACATGTTTCTGCTGATACAGCTTATATTGTACACCTGGAAATACAATGTCAATTTTGTTCTGATGACAACACATGCCACCTGGGAATAGTAGATGTACTGGCAATGGTTTCAGTGTCATCCGCCAACAGATAGTGTAATGGCATAGCTATCAGAGTGCTATATGTGTCTACCCTTTAATAGGAAATGCTCACAGCCAGTGTGATGCAGACATGTGAAGCAAGCAGGCAACCATGCCAGGAAGGCACACTCGTGATTGTTATAGCCAACGAGTGAGTTTAAAAAGGGGTCAAATTGTAGGCTTCCGAGTGGCAGAATGGTCCTTTCGGGGGAATTGCCACACAGGTTGGACGTGCTGCGTCAGTTATGCAACGTTGCTAGTATCAGTAGTCACGTGAACATTCTCACACACGTAGTAGAGGTTCTGGACATCCACACAGCACAGATGCTTACTAGGATTGTTGTACTGAAAGGGCAGCAGTTGCAGATTGTACGGCTACCACAGCACAGATAAAAGGTCTTGTGAGCCCCAGGTGTGTCAACACAAACTGTTGCAAAGCAGTTATTGCCAGTTGTGTTACGGACGTGCACACATCTATCCCGTCTTCCAATCGTGCCTCAGCACTGACATGCATGGCTCGAGTTGTGCCATCAGAGGATCTCTTTGAGGATGGCATGGCACGCCATGGTCGTAAGTGATGAAAGCAGATTCTGCTCACACACAAGTGATGGTCGTATCAGCAAATGACATAAATCTGGTGAGCACTCTCTTGTAGAGTGCATTCGTCCAAGATACAGTGGCCCCACCCCAGGCCTTACGGTCTGGGGTGCGATAAACTACAACTCTCATTCGTCTGTGGTGTTTCTGCACTTGGTACATGCAGAATGATGTTACACCTGTTATTTTTGCATTCTTGCAACTGGAAGGTAATGTACTGTTCCAACGGTATAGTGCTGACCCAGACGCTGCCCACGAAACTCAGTGTTCTCCGAAAGATGAGGAGTGACTTCCCGGGCCAGCATGTTCTACGAGTTTGTCTCCAACCGAGCACATGTGGGAACATGGGATGAGAAGTGACTCGTGCAACTTGTCAACCAACAACTCTTACATAACTATGTGAACAGATTGAGCATGTGTGACATAATTTATCTCAGGACAGTTTTTGCCATCTGTACTATCGACTGAATGCCATAGTCAGTGCCTGCATTGTCACCAGTGAGGGCTACACCACATACTAATGTGTGTGTTTTGGCACGGGTCGATACATGTTAGCTGAGAAGCATTTGCAGTATTGATCTGTAAATGTGATCATTTCATGTACTCCATATGCACTGTTGCAACATTAAATCTGGAGTGAATTTTCTTCTGGCAGTGGGCACAGACTTTTACCTCACAACTTTGATACATTTTACTTTTTCTTTTTCTTAGTCATTATCCCCTGCTATCACAGTCTCAGCATGTTAATGTGGATTTGGCAGTATTAGTGGTAAATTGTGGCCAGATGCCCTTTCCATGCCACCTCCCCCCCTCCCCTCCCCCCCTTCCAACCCACACCAGGATGAAAGTTATGTGCCCCGTATCTGTATGTATCTAATATTATCGTGTGTGAAAGTGTGAGAATGTTTTCAAAATGTTTGAGGATCATGTAACTGATGTGGGGTCTGCATACCAGTCTGCTATTCATCTAGTCGGATGTGGACAACAGCCTAAAAACCATGTCCACACTGGCTCTAGCTGCATGCTAACGTTGGCATCTACCCAGGAGTATTACAATTTCGATAGAGTACAGTAGAGTTTTAATGATTTATACAATACTTTTATGTCATGAATTTTAGAAAATTGATTGAAGATGTCTTCCTGTTGTTGTTTAATTTATGATATAGCCGCAACAGAAAATCCAACAGAATATGTTAATTATTCTGGTCTTGTTCATTTCCGTATTTGTTCTGCGTTAAAGTAATTGTTCAGATGCATACAACATAAAAGTTAAAGTAAGGTCTATGATGGCAGGCAGTGACTGGGCTGTTGTCCTGACAGCAGGTAGGGTGCAGCCTTTGTTCACTGTGGCAATAGGAGGGAGAGGGTTATGGCCTATCACCCCAGCTTCCTTTTACCCCTGGGAGACATCCCCAGGAGTCATCTGATAGCAGGTTGGTGCCACCTGGGGCCATCCAGGAGTCACTGGAACAAGGAAAAATCCCCACCTTATATGTTTTATGGGGAATCGAGCCCAGGACATCCTGATTGGAGTCTAGTGCGCTACCCACTAGACCACCACAACCACCGTGCTTATGGGATATGAAATGTCTGCATCTATATGACTACTCTGCATTTCACAACTCAGTGCCTGACAGAGGATTTATCAAACCACTTTCATACTGTTTCTCTACCGTTCCACTCTTGAACAATGTGTGGGGAAAAGGAACACTTAAATTGCTCTGTGTGATCTCTGATTTGTTGTGTTTTATTATAACGATCATTTTTCCCTATGAAGGTGAGTGCTATGAAAATGAAAATGTTTTTGCATTTGGAGGATGAAGTTGGAGACTGGAATTTTGTGAAAAGATCTTGCCACAGCAAAAAAGTATTTCTTTTTGTGATTACCATCTCAACTCGCATATCATGTCCATGACTCTCTCTCTCCTAATATTTTACAATAATACAGACTGAGCTGCCCTCATTTTGACTTTGATTTCCTCCATCATTCGTATCCCATGGTGTACTTGTGCATTGTCATCTTGAAACACAACCAATGATCATCCAAATGTCGACTATATGACAGGACAGTAGGTTCGAGGATCCTATCATCATATTGCATAGCCCTCAAATAGCCTCATTAGAAAATAAGATGTGTCAGACATCTGTATACCATACTGGCCCAAAACATGACTGATCCATCTGCCTGCTAAACTTAAAAGACTGGACTGCAGGTCTGAAACTCATTTTTCACTGGAGCGGACACAAATGAACAAGAATTCTCTGTGGCTCTGAACAGTAGCTGAGCACAAGCAGACACCATTATGTTGCATTTGGTTAGCATTCACAGGTGTTCACTCATGTTCTGCCCATTATCAGTCTTTCGATGAACTGTCAAACGAAGTCTCCATCATCTCTGCATTGGTGAGAGCAGCAGAGAAAGAGCTAAATTCTGGTGTTTCATCAGTGAACTTTTGTCTTCAACTCAAGATCTTTGAGCAGCAGAATGGTCTGAAGAGAATGTAATGTTTCTGATAACAGAATAGATGCTCGTGAATTCCAAGATGTCCACACCATAAATGCCAAATAAAAAGAAATACAATTGACAGAGAGTTTCCAAGGTACTGGGAACATGAGAAAGATGATAATTACAATAGATACTTTCATCAGCCAGGAATGGAGTGAATAAGCACGAGCTTCGTATTTGTTTTTATTAAAAAAGAACAGCACAACAAAGTTCCTTGAAAGTAAACATGTACAAAAATGTATCCATCATGCTGATTAAAATTATGTACATACCCCACACGAGCTTTGTATTTGTTTTTATTAAAAAAGAACAGCACAACAAAGTTCCTTGAAAGTAAACATGTACAAAAATGTATCCATCATGCTGATTAAAATTACGTACGTACCCCACAAGCCACCTTAGTAATTTCTTGTCCTGTTCCACTGACAAATAGTGCTAGGAAAAGCAATAGTCTATATGCCTCTGTACAAGCCCTAATTTCTCTTGTCTTTGTGGCCTTTACATGAATTGTAAATTGGTCGCTGTAGGATCGACCTAAAGTCAGCTTCAAGTACGAGGTACCTCAATAGTTTAATGGTGTTTTGTGAAAAGAATATCATCTTCCCTCCAGGGGTTACTATTTGAGTTCATGAAGCATCTCTATAATACTTATGTGCTGGTCAAACTTACTGGTGCCAAATCTCTGAATTGTTTCAATGTCTTCCTTTAATCCAGTGTCATGCAGATCCCAAACACTGAAGCAATGCTAAAGAATGGGTCACACTAGTGTTGTGTCCTTTACAAATAAGCTACACTTTCCTAAAATTCTTGCAGTAAACCAATTTGGCCATTTGCCTTCCCTACAACCAATTTTGCTTATTTCATGTCTTACTGCTTTGGGACATTATGCCTAGGTATTTAATTGACATGACTGTCAAGCAGCATACTACTGATGCTGTATTCAAACATCATGGGATTTTTTTTCCTTCTCATCTGCATTAACCTACATTTTTTTTATATTTACAGTAAGCTTCCATTCATCTCACCAATCACAAATTTTGTCTAAGTCATCTTATATCCTCCTATAGTCACTCAATGGCGACATTTGCTCATACACAATAGCGTCATCAGCAAACAGCCTCATAGTGCTGGCCACATTGGCTGTCAGATCCTTAATGTACACTTATTAGCCAAAACATTATGACCACTGCCCACTGCGAGTTGGATGCTGCCTGGTGGCATTGCGGGCATGTGATGCAGTAACAAAAATATGTAAATAGAGCAGACACAGATGGGGGCTCACTTTAAGGAAGATATGGGCTGCAAATGGGGAAATCAGTTGAGATAAGTGATTTGATAAATGGCAGATTATTATTATGCTGAGCCTGTGACACACATCTCAAAAGCGGCAGTGCTGGTCAAATGTTCATGAGCTATCTATCACACATCCATGACTCTTCACAGTACTTTGGGTTTGGAGGCATGTCTGGCTGCAATGTGGGATAGAAGCTGATTTGTAGCAACTCTGCTGAAAGAGAACAATGCTGGTGCACGCACAAGTGTTCCATAGCACACTGTTCATTGTAAATTCTGGAACACGGAGCTCCGCAGCAGACCACTCCTACATGTTCACATGTCTACCCAACAACATCATCAGTTGTGATTGCAGTGGGCACAGGACCATTTGGATTAAACCATCAATCAATGGAAATGTTGGCTCTTTGGGTGAATCCCATTTTTGGTACACTAGGTTGATAGGTGTCTCCACAAAAACCATCATTGAGGTGAATGACAGCTCCAAATGTGCAGCACACCACGGATGCCGGCTGGTGGGAGCAGCGTTATGCTTGGGAGACTTTCTCCTGCACTTGCATGTAGTAATCGAAGACATGCTGGCAGCTGTGAATCACCTATGTCCCTTCATGCTCGATGTCTTCCCCGATAGCGATGTCATCTTTCAGCAGTGTAAATGTCTGTGTCTCAGAGCCAGAATCATGCTACAGAGGTTTGAAAAGCATTATAGTGACGTCATGTTGATGTCTTGGTGGCCAAATTTGCCTGATGTAATCCTAAAGAACCCATCTGGATCGCTATCGAGCATCATTACCACGTATGCAAATCAGTGATATGTTATTTACGTGAATTTTAAGACCTGTGTATTGACATCTAATGCTTCATACCTCCTCAAACCTAACAACAAGCTGTCTGATCCCTGATATGCAGAATCAGTGATGTATTTTGTCCCAAAGATGGACAGACAAGCTATTAAGCAGGTCATAATGTTTTGGACCACCAGTCTAAACAGGATGTTGCAAAAAGGTACAGCCGAACTTTCAGGAAACATTCCTCACACACAAAGAAAGAAAATATGTTATGTGGACATGTGTCTGAAAACGCTTACTTTCCATGTTAGAGCTTATTTTATTACTTTTCTTCAAATCACATTAATCATGGAATGGAAACACACAGCAACAGAATGTACCAGCATGACTTCAAACACTTTGTTACAGGAAATGTTCAAAATGTCCTCCGTTACCGAGGATACATGCATCCACCCTCCGTCCCATGGAATCCCTGATGCGCTGATGCAGCCCTGGAGAATGGTGTATTGTATCACAGCCTTCCACAATATGAGCACGAACAGTCTCTACATTTGGTACTGGGGTTGCGTAGACAAGAGCATTCAAATGCCCCCATAAATGAAAGTCAAGAGGGTTGAGGTTGGGAGTGTGTGGAGGCCATGGTATTGGTCTGCCTCTACCAATCCATCGGTCACCGAATCTGTTGTTGAGAAGCGTACGAACACTTCGACTGAAATGTGCAGGAGCTCCATCGTGCATGAACCACATGTTGTGTTGTACTTGTAAAGGCACGTGTTCTAGCAGCACAGGTATGAAATCATGATAACATGCTCCATAGAGCCTAGGTGGAAGAACATGGGGCCCAATCAAGACATCACCAACAATGCCTGCCCAAACGTTCACAGAAAATATGTGTCGATGACGTGATTGCACAATTGCGTGCAGATTCTCGTCAGCCCACTCATGTTGACTGTGAAAATTTACAATTTGATCACGTTGGAATGAAACCTCATCCGTAAAGAGAACATTTGCACTGTAATGAGGATTGACACAATGTTGGAGAACCATTCGCACAAGTGTACCCATGGAGGCCAATCAGCTGCTGATAGTGCCTGCACACGCTGTACATGGTACAGAAACTACTTGTTCTCCCGTAGCACTCTCCATACAGTGACGTGGTCAATGTTACCTTGTACAGCAGTAGCTTCTCTGACACTGACATTAGGATTATCGTCAACTGCACGAAGAATTGCCTCGTCCATTGCAGGTGTCCTTGTCGTTCTAGGTCTTCCCCAGTCGCTTAGTCATAGGCTGGAATGTTCCGTGCTCCCTAAGACGCCGATCAATTTCTTCGAACGTCTTCCTGTCGGGACACCTTCGTTCTGGAAATTTGTCTCGATACAAATGTACCGCGCCATGGCTATTGCCCAGTGCTAATCCATACATCAAATGGGCATCTGCCAACTCTGCATTTGTAAACATTGCACTGACTGCAAAACCACGTTCCTGATGAACACTAATCTGTTGATGCTACGTATTGATGTGCTTGATGCTATTACTGTAGAGCAATGAGTCGCATGTCAGCACAAGCACCGAAGTCAACATTACCTTCCTTCAATTGGGCCAACTGGTGGTGAATCGAGGAAGTACAGTACATACTGATGAAACTAAAATGAGCTCTAACATGGAAATTAAGCATTTCCGGACACATGTCCACATAACGTATTTTCTTTATTTGTGTGTGAGGAATGTTTCCTGAAAGTTTGGCCGTACCTTTTTGTAACACCCTGTATAGAGAATGAGAGTGGTCCTATCATACTTCCCCGGGGCACTCCTGAGAATAACCCCAATACCCCTGCCTCTGATGAACACTCACCATCAAGGATGACATTCTGGCTTCTACTACACAAGAAGTCATCTCGAGCCATTCACATATCTTGAAACCTAATCTGTAATTTCAGACCTTCATCAACAGTAGTCTGCAGTGGCGCACTGTGGCAAACACTTTCTGGAAATAACAATGTGGAATCAGCCTGTTCCCTTCATCCGTGATTTGCAGGATATCTTGTGAGAAAGGGGCAAGTTGAGTTTCACACGAATGATGATTTCTAAATCTGTGCTGATTTGTGAACAGAAGCAGAAGGATATTGGTTTGTAATGTTGCGGGTCCATTGTTTTACTCTTCTTATATACAGGAATTACCGTGCTTTTATCCAATTGCCTAGGACTTTGCATTAAGCAGGAAATTACAATAAATGCATGCTAAGAACAGGACCTATGCCATAGTGCACTATTTGTCGAGAGACCCATTGCTGAAATTTTGACATTATGTTGGCTAGACAGTAGGTTGGAGGATTCAGTTCTGGTACTGCACAGCTCTCAAATTATACTTACTAGTTATTAGAGGCATTTGATATCCATAGGTGACACCAGACCAAAACCAGACTGACTCAGCTATGTGCTGAATCTGTGGGTCTTCACACTTGAGACATGCATTGGTACCTGGCCATTTCCACACCCTTCTACAAGGATCATCAGGTATCAAAGAAATGCTTCACATATTGTGAAAGGAATACAATACCACTGATCCAAATTCCGCTGGAGGACACCCTGTATCACCACTAGTAATTTCCTTTCCTGTTGTACCACAAACAGACTGAGGGCAAAATGACTTGTCTATATGCCTCTGAATGAGCCCTAATCTCTCTAAACTTGTCTTCATGGCCCTTACATGGAATGTACATTAGTCGCAGTAGATTGTTCTGCAGTCAGCGTCAACAGCCATATCTCTAAATTTTCTCACTAGTGCTCCTCAAAAAGAATGTCGCTTTCCATCCACCGGTTTCCAGGTACACCACGATTCTTTGTGCACTACATTCCCCGGGGGGTTTTACTGTAGTACATAATGGACACCTAGAGACCCCACTGAATGTGTCGAGATGGTTGTGTACTGTGTGAGTCAACACAGCTCTCCCCATTATCTGCAAAAAAAGTCACAGTGCAGTTACAGTAAGTTCCCGAGGTACTACCTGTCAGCTATAATTTGAAGTTAGCAGTTGTCAGTTGTTGTTGGCTCTGAGCAATCTCTGTAGTGCTGATTTTTAACATTTTGTTACTGCAAAGGCTGTGGAATGTTCATATGACGCTGCTGTAGCGTTTGCCAATTGTGTGGTAACTTTCCATGCTGACAAACATTCTTACTGTAAAGTAACAATGCTTGGGCAGTCTTTAAGCATTAACGCTGTAATCCCTTTGCAAAGTCAAATTTTTTGATGTTATATTGGACATGTGATCAGTTTGTTTATTTATTTATTTTTGTAATTTTATTTTTGTGGATTAGGACAAAAACTGTAGTGGTAGTGTATTTCTCCTAGAGCCCTTTTGTGAGCTGCTATTTTCCTCTGTGAAAATGAGGCAATTCTTTTTTCCAGCTACACAAGTGACGATAGTAGTGATCTGACAATAAACAAAAACTGTTTGTTGTAGCAATTTTTATGCATCTGCTACAGTGTACTATCACAAGATACCAGGTACATCTACAGATGGTAATATATATTCCCAAAAGCTTTGTAAAACCACTAAGTGGTTGGCAAGTACGCTTCCCGAGATTCACAAAAGACATAATTGAGTAATACCATATTTACTCGAATCTAAGCTGCACTTTTTTCCGGTTTTTGTAATCCAAAACACCGCATGCGGCTTAGAATCAAGTGCAAAGTAAGCGGAAGTTCTGAAAAATGTTGGTAGGTGCCGCCACAACTAACTTCTGCCGACGAATATATGTAGCACTACACAGGCATGCTTTTCAGGCACAAAGATAAATACTGGCGCCAAAACCTATGCGTCAGTAAACAAACTAAAAAAAAACTGAGTTTTTTTCTCTGCCACGAGTTTTGACCACTGCATTTTCATTCTTTATCCAATGAAGTAAATACAAATTCCATATTCTTCATCTCCGAATGTTGCAGCCTTTCAATGAACTACGAAAATCCGACTGGAAGACTGTTTGGGATGTTTGTCAATATGGCCAAGTCTACGTTCTGAATTTTTGTCCTACCTGTGACAAGAGATGGTTGTTAATAGCAACTTGTATGAATTGTGAATCACATGCAGTATTCTCTTCACCATAAGAATAATACGAATGTAAACATTTTGCCATGTATTCCTACGTGTTTCCTGCTATCTCATTTAAATCCTGTCTTCCTAATAAACTACGAAACTAGAGTGAGACAACAGCAAACGCGGAAGAATATATATATCATGTCATGTTTATATTCGTATTATTCCTATGCTGAATAGTGATACAGTCAGAAATGATGCACGGCAACTGACTAGATTTTTAAACCTAAGGTGGCTCTAATTTCTGTGCAGAATGTAATGCACTAAAGAGGCGTCTGCAAAAATTTTCAAACGGAGAAAGTTTTTCGCTAAACTTTCGTTTGGAACATCTATCATATGCAGTCTATTAAATGGTTCTTGTTGATCATTATCAAAGAAAGTGGCAGTGTAAGTAACAACAAATAGCAGTCTCTTGCCATTGTTTTGCTGATGAGACGATTCCTCTCTCTCTTTTTTTTTTTTTTTAAATTGTAAGCGGCAGTAGCGTGCGCAAAAGCAAGCCATCCCGCGAGCGGCGACAGGCCGTAAACACGCATAATCAGAATGCGAAAAACAATGCATGGCACAGTACTATAATGCATTTTGAGCTTAGAGTGATGGAAACACCTATAACAAAGAGAACGGCACTTATCAGATCAAAGAAAAATAAGCAATCAATTCAAACCAGAGGGCGTGAAAAAGGCTCTCTAGTATAAATACGGATGGAGAGCCTGACGCAGAGCAATGACTACGTGGTAAAGCTTAACTGCTAAGTTTACCACACGCACCAAACTACTGTAGCTGTATTGTCATTCATTCGACCTAAATTGTCTCATATTGCAATGGACCAACTTTGTTTCGGTTTGGAGATGTTGTCTAAAACGTTTCTCCCCCATGAATTTCGAGTCACAAATTTCAAGTGCTGCTTAGATTCGGGAAAATTTTTTTTCCTTGATTTCGAGTCTCATTTTTCAGGTGCGGCTTAGATTCGAGTGCGGCTTAGATTCGGGTAAATACAGTAGGTGTACTTCCCAAACCATTCTGAGAAACTATTTTGATGGGAAGCATATTTTCCAAGAGCCATTAAAACACTGTTATTTGGTGGGCTGTATATTTCTCACAGCACTAAAAGCTATATTTCATAACAAAAAGAAAGTAAACTGGTGCAGCGGACTATCACTGGTTTCCAGGAGCACGTAGAAGTGGTTCAATGTATTCCCATAAATGCAGTAAAGAAACGCAGCTACTGCTAAGTATATCTCTCATGACCAGTAAAAGCCTTAAGTGACTCTTTGCAGCAGGTTGACAGACTGTACTGCCCATGTGAGTCACACTGTCCCATTAATGAATGGAGACACAGTGCACTCTGCTAAAGTAAATGAGAGTGCAGGTTCGCTTTCACCTACATTACACAGTCAGTTGTACTTAGTGATTTCTGGTAGACAAAAGAATATTGAGAAAGGAGAAATGAAGGAAGATAAGTGTTTAATGTCCCATAAACATTGAGGTCTTTAGTGTCTGAGCACAAACTCTGATTGTTTCAAGGATGGGAAGGCTATTTATTGTGCCCTTTCAGAGAAACCATCTCGGCATTTGCCTGTACTGATTTAGAGAAAGCTCAGGAAACCCAAGTCTGGGTGGACTAGATGGAGCTGTAGAGAGCAAAAACTGTAGAGGAAAACAGAGATTGGAATACATCCAGCAGATAATTGAGGCTGTAGGTTGAAAGGACTACTCTGAGATGAACAGGTTGCCACAGGAGAGTAATGCATGGACTTTAACTGTTAGTCGCCCTGAATGTAAGTCCAGTGAGCTCACCACTGTGCCACCTCGCTCGATATATT
The DNA here is from genome assembly GCF_021461395.2 of Schistocerca americana. NCBI lineage: Eukaryota > Metazoa > Arthropoda > Insecta > Orthoptera > Acrididae > Schistocerca > Schistocerca americana. The sequence continues at coordinate 12,997,846 of NC_060119.1, read as the reverse complement.
GTGAGAGAAGTTCCTGATTTAACCATTTCACAGGATGTGGGAAGTGTACTTACCATCAACTGTATTTCTTTACTGTATTCCTGAGAACACATCGTACGAGCTCTGTATGCACCTGGCACCTGAAGTTAGTTTGCTGCACCAGCTGAACTTTCTGTCTGTTATGAAATGTAGCTTTTAATTGTCATTAAATGTCACTTGTTCCTTTCAGAAGCAGTTGCAAATATATGTGCCACCAAATAATGTTGTTTTGAAGGCCACTGGGAAGTATGCTTACTACCAAAGTAATTTTTCCATGATACAAGGGGAATATACTTACCACAAAATTAATTTCTTTTTTGGACTGCAGAAAAGGTACTTACCACCAACTGACCATACTTACCACTAATTTAGTTGTTTTACTATGCTCTTGGGAAAATGTTGTACCTCCTCTGGATGTGGTTGACCTTTTGTGATAATATGCTAAACAACTGGTGTCTGTTTGTCATGACATCAGTGCTGTTGTCACTTGTTACAACAGAACACGTTGTTTCATTCTGCAATATATGCTATTGTGACTTGTCTCAGCTCGTTTCTTTAAGTAGTGTTGAATGAAGTTTCTAGGATTGTAAAATAGATAGTCAAAAAAAAAACAGAAAATTCCTATTTTTCACATGTAGTAGTAACTCATAACAGCTTACTAAAGACAGTGGGAAGTATACTTACCACTATAGTTTTTTGCTCCTAAATCACAAAAATAAAATAATCAAAAATTAAATGTAGTTGAAACTTCTAAAATGATACCAAAACAATTAACTTTACAGGGCTGCTACAAAAAATGTGCCCACAAATGGGTTAAAAACAAAGTATGCAAGCTGTGGGGGCAGTGTGAAACTTTTTTAAGCACTGTATTTGAAAAATATTATTCATTTTGTTCCACTTCTAGAATGTTAGGTTTTGTGGATTTTTGCTGTACATTAATGGGTGTGGATGCGTTCAGTGGAGGCAAGTGTGTCGTGTATGATTTTTCTCAGTAAATATGTCCTAGTGACGTTGCAGCATATCTCCAATGTTCTGGATGCATCAAATGAAGTTTAAAAGACAGCTAACTGCTGCTGCTGGTATGCCTCTTCATGTAAATGTCAGAGTTACTATTATTATTCAATACAGAAAGGAAGATTACCAGCTTAGCAATTTGCTGAAAATGAGTTCATTAAAGGGAATATTACAATTAACATCCTGTTAATGACAAATTAATTAGAGATGGGAAGCAGCCCCAGATTGGAGAAGGAAATTGGACGGATAGCTGACTCCATAAAAATTAATACATTTCATGCTGTGCTCGAGCACAGGCAATAAAAAACAGTGAGCAAACATGATGTGTGTACTTGTTGCCTCGGGGTCTCCTGCGAAACTGAGGTGCTTGAGTAAGCTACATCGCACTGCTTCGTTGTGTGCTTGTTGTCAAGCCAGTTTATGAAGTACACATCCCTCTTCATTTTTATATAACTTTGTTTTGAATGCACTGTACAAGAATATTGAATACATTGAAAATTATCGAGTTCAGCCATTCATTCACATGTAATATTCCAACAGCTCCATCACCGATGAGAGCCTTCAGGGGTGTAAAACGAGTAAGTGAGAAGTGCCACTGAACTACTAACAACCATTTTCATCTACTACTAATCTGCTCACCTTAATCATTATTGAAGGGGATCAGTTCTACATCATTTTATTTTTATAAATATACAGAGAAACAACTACTTGAAAAAAGCCAATGCTCTGCTACTTAAACTGCTCTGCCACTATTTTGATTTAATACTTCATGCTAAATGGGCATTTAATTTTACACAGGATACTGTCATCTAAACTTATTCTGATAAATTCATATACTTCCTTCCTGTGCAATGCCCTTCATGCTGTCAATGCCACGTTGGGACCGGTACAGTAGTTTCTGTTCCATGGAGAACCAACCGTACCTGCACATAGGCTATTATTATGATGGAATCACCACTTCAAAAGGCATTCCAAAGCTGCTGCCAGCTTCCCTCTGTGGAGTAAACCGTCTACCATTCCTGTCTGCTCCTAGAGAATATGTTGCATGGCTAAATATGGTTTTCTGTTAGAAAGTGTTTGTGTGTTGTGTATCTGAGGTGGGACAGGTAGGTAAATTCACATATCCAGGTAAATTATTGGTGGACTGGCTAATAAAACATTTTTTACTTTAATTTTGAATATTTGGGGATTTCCAGATTGCTCCTAATGTCAGCTGGCAGATGTTAATAGGGTGTTGCACCTGAATATAAAACAGTTTTCTTAACCCTAAGCTTCAATGCATATTCTCTATGGAAATTATTTATATTGTGATTGTTATGGTTGCAAACTTTGCAATTAATGCTAAATTCTCTCTTGTCAATTTGAGCAGCTCAGAGGTCAGCATATCTTGCTGCTATGTGGAGGACCCAGGTCCAATTCGTGGTAATGCCTTTTTCTTTAAAGGGCGGAGCTACTCCACACCCACACTGACATGGTGACCATCACCGAAGTTCTACCATCACCTCCGTTTGCTTTGTTACAATCGAGAAGTGCACAGGATGTGGGGTCATGATGTTGTCCGTAGGATTACCCACTAATACAGACACTTTGAGGCGATAGAAGTGTTCGAGAAGTGATCAGAAGGTAGCAGTTTTAAGGGCAGAGGGAGAAAAGTGCCGAGGCAAGCACTGAAGGAAAAGAAGTTCTGCAATTGTCTGGACAGATAGTAAGAGCAGTAGCAGTTTCTTTCTGTCTGCAAGCTTGAGGTTGTCGTTAGTTTTGGGTATTGTGCGATGCTCGATACCATTGTCGCAGCTTAAAACACTCTTTACGAGTGTCAGTCCTATTGAGGAGGGGTACTCCTGGGCTATGCACCTGAGTGTCTCCTGGGCCACCTGCAGCATCTGCACTTGTAACATGCCAAGGTCATTACACGAGTGGTCAATTGGCCATAAAGAGGTTTGGTTGGATATGTTTATGTTTAGTGTGCAATTCTGCTTTCCCGTATTGCCAGTTGGTCAGCTAGATATTTGCACCTGGCAATGCCATTTAGTTTTGCTGTAATGCAGGGATTCACCAGTGTTTATTTTGTCTGTGAGCTTGTGCTGTCAACAGGTGATTAATTGTCCCTAGATAGAAGTGTTTTTCAGCAGTTGTGTTTTCACCCGTGGTTGTGGTCGTAGTTTCCCAGGTTAAGAATGAAGTGATTGTCAGAGTGTCTCAAGTTCCTGTACAGTCGTGTGGTGAGTTTTTTGAATATCTGTGTGTGAGTTTCAAGGCATTATTCTCTGTGAAGGTCGACAGTGTGTGTGGACTGTGGTGCACTTCGTTCTGTATCACCTGTAGGCAGCACAGGTGGTCAGAGCCACGTAACCCCAGACTGCAGCTGCATGTATCATCATGGGTCTAATCAGTATCATGTACATGGACCTCGATACCCTCCTATTCAGTGTGCTTTACCTGTTGAGCTTAGAGTAACACTGTTTGAGCCTTGCATTTGCTCAGTTGGTCTGTCACTGAAGTATTTGACTTTCACACTGAAACATATTGGGCGTGTGTGTAGTGTTATTTGTCTGCAGTCTTAATGTGGGGTCCTGCCCACTCATCTCGTATATGGTGCCTAAAGGATGCTGCATTATCAAAATGCTATACAACAATTCAAGCAAACAACATTAATAGTTTTTATTACAAATAAGAAGCTTGACAATGCTTAAACTGGAATTTACAATGGTGTCGCAAGCAATAGGCAACATGCAGTATAAATGCGAGTCCTTTGCTATATACAATGTTTGTGCAAGTTTGACACACAGTTTGTGGGTCACTAATAACTGTTATTGTAGCATTCTGCACTAGGCCTGTCCGTATACTGTCCTAATCCTGTCCGAATACTGAGTGGCCGAGGCTGGCAGGAGCGGCACTTATATTCTCTTTGTCTAGGGGCCTGCTCCCGTTGTGGTGTGGTCCTTGCCAGTGGGCTATTGGCTGACGGTGTGTTCACTGCCTTCTTTGCTCTTGCAATCTTAATTTTCTTTCCAGAGCTTGTGGGTATGCCAGAACACTTAATGTTTGTGCAGTTGTTATGGTTTGTCAGTGAACAGAACTGCTTCACACTTGTCAGCATTTGCTTTAACACACTGTCGTTCCAGCTAGGCAGTTTTGTTTGCAGTTGCGAATTATGCCTGCTGGTTTTCAGTCTTGCACTAAGATGGTAGTGTCATCTGCGTAGATGATTGCCATTGTGTTTTGTTCAGTTGGAAAGTCATTGACGAAGAGATTAAACAAGAGGGGCCCTTGGATGCTGCCTTGGGGTACTCCCACTTGTATACTGTGTTGTGTTGACTGTTTGCCCTGAATGTCGGTCTTGAAACTTCTGTGGGTGAGATATGAGTGTGTAAGATGTATGAGCTCGTCGGAGAGACTAGCAGTGCAGAGTTTGCGAATGAGACGATTGTGCCGCAGATGACTGAAGACCAGGAACAGCGCTCCTGTAGCTTTGTTGGTGTTGGGGGTGTGTGTAATATGTTCTACTGCACGGAGGAGATGTTGTGTTGTGGAGTGGTGATTGCTGAATCCAAATTGCTCCAGTCTCAGTGAGTCATTGGTGTTGCAGTGCATAGTAAGATGTTTGAGAATCATCTTCTCAACAATCTTATTCAGGGAGCTCAGCAGGCTGATGGCTCTGTAATTTTGTGGTAGGGAGTGGTATTTCCCTGGCTTCCTGAACATCAGGACAGGGAAGTGTTGATGTTGTAGAATGGTATTCGTCATATGTGTGAGATGCTCTATAGCTTTATTCGTGAACTCCTGGGTGATACGGTTTTGAAAGTGATTGGGACCAGGAGCTTTTCTAGCTGTTTTGTGCTTAATAACCTGTGTAATTTCATGTGTAGCAGTATGTATTGTTACATTGCACTTGTGCTGGGTTACAAGCCGTGGAACCTCCTGGTCCATTTCAAGTAGCAGTGCTGGATTGGAAGGAGCCAGATTCAGTGTGAAAGATGTTGCTAGTGTTCTGGTCATCAGCTCATGCTTCTCCTCCATGGAGTATGCTGGTCTGTAAGGTATTTGTAAACTTGGTGTGTAGTATTTCTTCTTGGTGGAGTGGACAGCTATTTGCCACACTCCAGGTGATGTGGTATGGAGCCCTGCGAGTGTATTGTCCCAGTTAGTGGTTTTAAAAATTTTAATTTACCCTGTATGATCCCCTGGAGCCTGCTAATATGCTGTTTGTACAGCCAGTATCTCCCGAGATGATCTCTCATTGACATTGGCCCCTGTATTTCTGGGAGCAGGGCCATTGAGCATTCTTGTGGTATAAGTACTGTAATGGTACCTGCTATTGCATCCTGAACTACGGTGGTAAGGGCTTTGACAGCTTCAACAAGTTTCCTGCTTTGTGTAATTTTGGGAATTTGTGGGATACGACTTTTCAAGCATTTCCTTGAACAATGCCCAATTCACATGCTTGTTGCTCAGTATCCTGTCAGATTCATCATACTGCTGTGTTTCTTGCGAGTAAAGTATTACAGGTGTTTGGTGAGGCCAAATCACGTATAATTTCAATGTTGATTGTGACTATAATGCCTATCACATCTAGTCTCTGTTCCCTGTTTTAAGGGTCACCTCAGCTGGCACTAGTGTAATGTAGTTTGGGCGCAGAGCATGTTCGCACAGTTTTTTTGCTATTGGTGTTTGATCTTTGTTAGTTCCAAGCAGAGTGTTTAGCATTAAGATCACCAGTGGCTATTAGTCACTATGCTATGTTGAGTATTGTGCTGATATCGCTTGTTATGATGTTACCAGATCAATTGTATATCGATATCAATGTAGTTTTCACTCAGTTGACTTGACCCTAACAGCTGTGGCTTCTAGTCTTTCAGGTTTAGGGATCTTAATATTTGTGTATTCTTTGTCTCAATGTATGATGATTGCTGTTCCACGCACAGTTGTGCCTTCAGGTGGTCAGTACAATAGATGTAATATCTTGGGAAGAGTAGTTGATTGTGTGACTGGAGCTCAGCTTCGTTCATGAGAGCAATCCAGATTCCCTTCTCCTCCATAAATGCAGCTAGCTCTGCCCTTTTGTTGCCAATCCCATCTGCATTCCAGAATAGCATCTGGGTCAAAGTACTGTTGTTTGTGTTTTGTGGTGTATTATCTATGGAAGTGTGTGGGCAGTGTGGTGATAGCAGTTTGTATAGCAGCCATGCACTGGCTGTGTGTAGCCATCATGAGTTTGTGCATGTGTTACGATGAAGAGCCTCAAGAGGATCTTAAGCCATGTGAGTGGGGTATAGTGTCTCCACTATGCCTCTGATTGTGGTGAGAATGTTTGTTATGTCAGCCAAAGTGCTGGCGCTGGTGTTGGTGGCTGGTGGTCCTTATGTTGGTGTACTGGATGGGCTGGCTTGTGTGTTATTCATGGTTCGTATTTCATCTGGGGTCACCTGTGTTATTGCTGTGGTGAGGGGGGCAAGAGTGTGAGTTACAGTTACATTGTTCCTTTGAATGTGTTCCTACGTTTGTCTGGTCTGTTGTGGGTGTATTTGTTGTGGTGTGATAGTGTCCCCTCTTTTGTTTTTTGGGTACCTCCATTTTATTTCGTGTGTTTGTTTTTGCCCTAGTTTGGGTGTGTCTTCTGTGATATCACAAGTGTCACAATCTGGCCCAGACAGAGTTGACTTGGTGTTGTCTGGGACCGGCAGTGTTGTCATCAGTACAGGGGCAGTTTCTAGCATTGCAGGGGTGGGTTGTGGTTCTGTTGTGGGAATGTGCCATGAGTTTGTGGAGCTCTGTGCATCCTCAGTTCATCCACTTCCACTGACAATGCCAGTAAAAGAGATTCCACACCTTACTGGTTGGGGGGTGGGGAGTGTCTTGGAGCTGTTCTGGTTACCACTTGTCTGTCTTTGGCACTTTTGCACCTTAGAGCTTCTTTGTATGCTGCACACCATCTGTAGTTTGCACACGGACCCCTCCACATTTGGTACATTTGATAGTTGTACCAAGTTTAAAGTGTCGTGCTACACGGTTACCAGTGCATTTGCGGCACCGTGTGCCAGATCACATCGGGTGCCGCACGGCCAAACTGCTGGCAGTGGTGGCACTGTTGGGGGACACACGGAGGTGTGTATATTTCTACTACGACCATGTGAAGCAATAGCATCTGCGTCAGAAAGTTGCAGGAGTAAGCTGTGTTGTCCAACTCCACTAAATAGTTTGGCTGCAATCTGTGTGTCACAAATCCCAGAAATCATCTCATGCTCTCACAGTCCCAGCTGAGAGCTGTGATTATACCATGAAGAATGTCATTGAGGGTTGTGGTGTCAACTCCTTTCATGATGTACATTCGAGTTTTCCTCCTTGGGTGCTATATTTATGATACTCAATTCCCCCAGCTTTGATGAATTTCAGGAGATTTGTGCAATCTGTTTTGTTGCATACATACAGTGATACATGGTCCCTTGTGAGTTTTGTGTTTGGTATATGGTGGGGAGTGACATTCTACAAATGTCTTGTTTAGCTTGCCGAGGCAAGTGTAATTGTGTATTATGACCAGTGGGAAGCCAGTCGGTGTAGTGTTCTGCATAGCGGCTGGCGTAGTGTTGTGTAGTTGAGGTGCTGCAGAATTGTTTGTATGGTCCCTCATATTACCGATGCTCAGAACTGGTGTTGGTAAAAGCACGCTGCATTTGCCGTGTGAGTCAGTAGGCACAGTTGTTCATGTATGTTGCTGCTGATTGCATTTTGGACCCACCAGCTTCCAAGGTCCATCTTTGTTCCACGGAGCTGTCACTTCCAGCTCGAGGACTACTGCGGTGATATTGAGGGCCTCTCTAGTAGATTCACTGGTGGTGTGACTGGTGTTGGTGTTGCTGTTGCTGTTGCGTTGCTTCCACCCGTCATTTGGACAATGAGCTCATGCTGTCTCCGAGCCATTGCTTCTTGATTTGTGGCAGCAAAGTCCAGATTTAGCTGGTTCATCACTTATTGATAGGTGGCAAAGCAGGACAGAAACATCGAAGGGAACAGATGGCACTCCTGCCTCTTGTGCTGCAGTCTTGCTACGGGTCGTCGGGTGGCATCTGCTCGGTGGATCTGCGTCTCCCAGACATAAAGATATTTTTAAGGATAGAATGTGGATATGAGACAATTTTACTTTTTCATCTGAAAAGACAATTTTGCTTTTTTTAGTGTACATACAGAAGAGGGGAGACCTTATGACTCACTTGTGCAAGATGCAATGCTCAGTGCAAGAGAGCATGGGTGGAAGACAGCAGCCTGTACTGGACAGTGTTGTCCAATGTGAACGTGCCCCGGACACTGAAATACCCTATTAAAGAATGGGAGAGTCACACTGGGGAAGTTCCAACCACAGTTGCAGGAACTTTGAGCCAGAACTCTTGGCCACCTAGCACTGTAAAGTGTGTAGCAGCGTGTGGTTGTTAGTGACACTCCAAAGAGTGTCCTGTGGCATCTACGCCAGTTTTAGCGTATGTGTAACACAAATATCCTCTCGTGGCTACTGCAGGTACAGGGGGAAGGCAGCTGCTCAGCTGCAACTCACCCGTAGTACTGCCCGTGGTTTTCCTTGGTGGGAGGACTGGAACGAGGAGCACCAAGCCTTGTGATGCCCATTGAGGAACTGAGGAACTGAGACGTAGTGACTCTGAGGTCAAGAAAGGTGGCAGTGACCAGAACAGGGTGTGCTGATTTCCCCCCCCCCCCCCTCCACCCCCTACCATACTGCTTTCAGTGATGCCATTGCAGAGGATTACACTGTGGTTGGTCATCTGGTTTTTATGTGGGCCAGAACATGAAGCTTTCCTTTGCTTTTTTTTGCTAAATTGACTCTTACTTGTGGACACAAACACCTATACAGGGCAAATGTATTGGCATCCAGGGTTTGGTTATTTGGGGGGGGGGGGGGGGGGGAGTGACGGTTTGTTATTGTTTCCACCCCACCTCGCCCAGCTTACCTCAAAAATGCAACTCGCTAGCAACCTCGCTGTTAGCATACGACAGACATCTACAATTTTAATAACAATAATAAACACACAAATATATATTAAATTATTCAATATAATAGTAACAATACAAATAGGTGAATCAAAGAAGGAAGAAAACATAGAACAAACAAATGAACTTCAGAAAGTGTACAAACTGACATGGACACACTATAATAAAAGAAACATTTCAGTACAAGGCAAACACATGCGCTACAATACAGTTATAATATCAGAAGCACTCTTCGCATCAGAAATGACCACAATCTGTGGACCAGGCACCACAAAGCAGAAAGAATACAATGCAAAATCCTCAGAAAATTTTTTGGAGCAGTGCACAGAGATGGCATATGAATGAAGAGATCAACCAGAGAATTATAAGAACACAGAGGCAGACTCAGTCACAATCAGAAAACACCGACTAACATTCTGTGGACACATACACACAATGAACAGCGACAGATTCACAAAGGGATTTAGGATGTAGTAAATGCCTTAATCAAAAAAACACGGTCGTTTCAAGAAATAGAAGAATGCTAAAACGAGCAGGAATCAGAATGGAAATGATGAATGAAAGAGACAAATTCAGAAACAAAATTATAAACATAAAACTTGAAGTAAAGGGAAGGAAGAAAACAGAGAAAATATGTACATATCAAAGGTAACAAGAACACAGTCAAAGAATGAAAAGATTTTGGGAAGAGAAAAGGGAGGAGGAAAGAAGGAAAAAGCTGAACAATCACGTAACAACCAAGTTGAACTCTGTCAAAGTGTGTGCTCACCATCATTATTTCAATAAACATTATGACTGAACAGAGGTCTGCAAACACATGTGATGAGGGGAATACTGTTTCTATCAGTGATTTCCAACTGTGTTCAGGAAGTCATTCTTTCTGTTGTTGTTGTATCGGATCTGTTGTTGACAGCTGGTATGTTCAACCCAGTGGTGTGCAGCTTTACCCGGCTGGAATGTTGTCAATCAGACCAAAAGCATGTCCTTGTGGGCAGACCCTAGCACGAGCAACTGAAAAGTGTTCTTTATTACATGTAGCTTGTCATTGCTGGAAGAACTTGGCATTTTTGACACACTTCTGTTTCCACGCTACCTCCTTCTCCAAAAGTTATGTGTGCATTTGGAAATTGGTGAAGTAAAAAATATAAAGACATCGTGTCATTCTGCCACATCTGTCTGTAGTGTGCATTTTGGGGTGCGTGTACGATACAAGGCATTTAGGTATGGTGAGGTTACTTAGCCATTAGTGTTCACAATGGCTGGCATAAAGGAAACATGACAAGTATTACATTAGAAAGCAACAGCGATAGCTTTCCGACCGCGTAAATTCTACTAGGCAGAGTCAGAAGCAGACACAGTGGCCTGTGCCAGATACGAGGGTTGGAAGTGGCTGAAATGTGAGTCGTGGGATAGAGAGAAAGAGAGAGAGAGAGAGAGAACACACAGACAGCACCATAAAGCATTCCCCATCTCTTTCTGCACAGAATGCACCACACTGCTGCCTTCTTAAGGGCACCCCAGTATAACATGTTGTTTGGGAAGTGTTTGGTAGTTACCATCATTGCTATGACCTCCCCTTGTATCCACTCCTGCAAGATTGTGAAATCTACAGCCACTGAGGAGATTTATGTGAGATGTTCCTATCAACTTTATGTAATATTCATATTGCACACTTCTGCAGACAAAACAGATTTTCGACCTTAGCTTAGGAAAGTAAAGAATCATCACAGATCATTAAGGTTCAAAGAACTTGTCTTGAACACTGTAAGGGATCCGTGATCCCACAAACATAGATGCTAGTATCTGACGCCCAGGTCGATAGCGGACAGGAGTCGATTGTCGAGAGCCGCAGTAGGCAGTGACACTAGTGCTGAGTGCGCAGTAGTATGGTAGAGTGTCGAGTGAGAAGTAGAGTGGGAAAGACGGTCAAGAATGGTGGTCGAGTGAGTTGTAAATGGTAAAATTCACTGGAGTATGATGAGTGAGCACGTCCCCCTGATCGTCGTGGGGTTGACTCTCACTAATGCCGATTCGCGAGTGATAAGAAACAGAAAGTGACAAGTGCCGAATTACGTGTTTCACGTCAACCGCGTCGGCCAGCAACAACCATGGATTGCAGTGAGGATTGTTGTGAATGTTAAACATCAGCATTGCGTGTGACAAAGTACTGAAAATCAGCAATCAATAAAAAGAGATAACCGCAATTAGACGTGTAAGGCAAAGGTAGCAACTGCCTCAGAATTTGTGTGTTAGTAGGAAATATATATCAGTTGTACTTCGCAACCTTTGTGATACTTAACAATAGACAAACTTTCAATCATTAGCTATTCCGTCTCAGAACAGCCGCATTCGGTTGAAATACTCCTGAAACCACAGCAGAACAACCAATAGCCTTTCATCCATTAAGCACACGGTCATATATCATAATAATTAACTGTTTGGTGGCTTCGGTAAATTACCCAAAATCCAGTAAAGGAATTAATCGGGGGTGTTTCAACACAACTGCTTAAAAATTCTTTTGTAGTTAACCTATTTTCTGATCATGAAGAGTTCTTTGTTACAGCTTGTATTTTTGTTCCAGGTGGCACTGAACTTGATGGCTGTAGTGATGTCGTGAAGGCACAAAGTCGGAAGTTGTTAAACCTTCAGAAACAAGATTTTCAAAAGTACTTCTTCTCAGATACCAATATTTCGCCCCTGTTTGTGTCGGATTCACAGTTGTCTCAGTTGTTGTCACATAATTTGAGTGTAGTGACTGAATCTAGAAAACAGTTTCTTTTGCTTCCCTGTACCCCAAGCACTATGTGCAATGCAGGACTCCTAACAAGACAAACACACAGAGCACAGCCCTCTGTCTTCTCTTGCCGTTTCTGCAGTTTGGGAGCACTGTCCGGAAGTCTGACTCATGTTGACCGGACCGGCAGGGCGAAAATGGTCGACGTGGGTTCGAAGCTGGTGACAGAATGGACTGCTAGAGCACGAGCACTGATGAAACTCGTACGAGAAAATGGCCTGAAGAAAGGTGACGTACTTAGCGTTGCTCGCCTGGCGGGAATTGTGGGGGCCAAGCAGACGTCCAGCCTTATCCCTCTGTGTCATAATATATCTTTATCCTCTGTGGCTGTGGACATTGAACTGGACTCTGCTCTCAACTGTGTGATTATAACTGGCACGGCAAAGTGTAGAGGGCAGACGGGCGTGGAGATGGAAGCTCTCACTGCTGTATCGGTGTCTACCTTAACAGTGTACGATATGTGCAAAGCTGTGAGCCATGACATTGTGATATCTGAAATAATGCTTCTGACCAAAAGTGGGGGAACTAGAGGAGACTTCCACCGGACATGAGCATCTGTGTGGGTCAGTGAAATAAGTTAAGTATACCTGGTGTGATGTAGGCAAATTTCAAAGTCTGTTCGTAGTTATCATAAATTATATACACATCGAATTGGCCTGAATATAAGTTGCACCTTTAATTTCGAAAAAGAGAGAAACTTAACTAAAAATAATTTGTCAAGTTGCCCATTTACAAAAGCTTTTCAAAATGTGATTTACCCTTAACCACTTTTTTTGTAGTACACTGTAGATAAATTACACACAAAAACAAAGCTTTCAGTTGCAGTTTCCATGTGAGACACTCTTAACTTCACTAACATTCATTGTTTTGTCACTGTCAGTATTTTTGTCACTCTCCTCCCAAAGTACAGTGCCGTCGCTACAATCCCGGGCATTGCATGTGCAGCATTTCTTGAACCGTACCTTTAAAAAGCACATCTGTTAGATGAATAACTGTGAGTTTGAAATTTGCAACGTAACTGTACCGAATTCCAAAATTTTCTCTCAATGTTGTGCTTCATTGGTGAAGAATAAATTATATTCTTTAGTTAGAGAAAAACTGTGCCTGTCCCATTGTCTAAAATAGTGAAACTGTGAGAATGGTAATACAGAGGGGTCCAGAAAAATGTAGACTCTCTTTGATAGTCAATATTGATGGAACAAAATGGCATAGTGTCAAAATTCTTGCATGGGAGGAAGATCATTTTGTGTGTTCAAAGTGACACCTGTTAGCAGCCAAGCAACATCAATGTTGCTGAATTGTTGACTGAAGTACAGCTGTCAGTGTTGCCAGTGTGGTAGCTGCACAGGATGTCTTGATGGGTTCTCATATCTCATTCAGTGTAGCTGGGTTCTGTTGGTAAACTTTGTTTGTTGAGGTCCCCCATTGGTAGAAGTCGAGAATTGTATGGTCCCGTGACCTTGGTGGGCACTTGACAGCTCCTCTTCGACTTATCCGTCGCCCAGGTAGATTTTCATCTAAGAGGAATCTGATATCTCTGTGGTGGTGAGGCGGAGTACAGTCTTGTAGGTAAAAATCTTTTGTTTCCAAACACCTCTTGGATGGCTAATAAAATCAATGTTTGCAGCATATGATACACCTCACCAGTTATGTACCTTCAAAGAAGAATGGGTCAGAGAAACAATACTATGACGGACCACACCACACATTAACACCAAGTGAAGTAACACGTTTGTCCATGTGAACATGAGGATTTTCAGCAGGCCAATACACGCAGCTATGACAGTTTACATTACCATTCAGGTTGAATTGTGCCTCATTAGGCCAGATAACCTTCCCTGCAAATCATCATCTTCGTGAAGCATGCCTTCAGACCACTCGTAGTGCTCCATCCTTCGATTTGGGTTGTCCTCATTCATAGTGTGAAACAATCTTGGAATGTACACTTTCCACTTTGCAGTCTTCAGAATTTATCATGCACTTGATCAGCTTATCCCACTTCCCCATACACCCTGCTTCATAGATTTTTGAGATGATCTAGAAAAATGTTGCAATACAGCAGTGTTGGAACCTGGAGGTTGATGTTCTTGTTCGGAGGACCTTTCCTTGTGCACATTTTAAACAGTATTGTCGGCTTAAAATTTATACCAAATACAATAAATTGTTGTTTCAGTACAGCCTTGCATTGCTCAAACAATAGTTGTACTTCATTCAGTGCTGCATTGTCATCTGCTGGAAACCCACACGACAACATCTGCTGGGAAAACAGTGGTTTATGCTACCACTCAAAATTGCAGCCATATAACACATTGTTCCAAAGGTAATAACAATCAGAAAATGTCTACACTTCTCTGGATCCCTCTGTAGTCACTACCTAAATGGGATAGCAACAAAGAGAATGTTTGCAGTGCTACCTCATACACAACAATTGATTTACAAACTGTAGTGATATTTTTGTTTCATTTCAAACTTAAGAAGAAGCACTACAGTTGAGGTTTCTATGATTCATAAAAGTCCCAGTTTTTATGGGGTGTGCTGTATACATTAATTTTTTTGGAGATTTTTTGTAGAAATGGTGTATCTTATATTCAGGCCAGTATGGTACCCGTTTCCATCCTGTTTTAAGTCTTAATTCAAAATATTTATCTTTCTTTTTCCAATACCTGATCAATTTGAGAGAGATATTTAAAACAAAAAATAAGCACTAGCAAGTACGTTAATTTGCTATTGTTAAAACTTTTTCTCGTGCATGTTCTCTACAATTTTGATATGACACCACCTGCACTCTTATCTTGTTGCCAGTAAAAAGTGAGTAAGTAGGTCATTAAACTCTCTCTCTCTCTCTGTGCCCTCCCCCAGCTGTGTGGTAGTGTCCTCTGTGTTGCTCTATTGTTTCAATTTTTGATGGTTGCTACTTGAGACTGATCATCAGATGGAGCAGGCCTGTAATTTGTTCCCTCTGCCTTCGTGCTTCATCTGCAATCTGCTCTGACAGACACCATCCTCGGATATCCGTGTTGCGTGATATTCCGAGTGTCATCTACACTCACGGGCACGATCCTTGTGTGTTATGTTTTCAGTCCAAGCTGGCTGGTAGAATTCTGTTTGCGGGCTGTCCCCGTTTGGGGACAAGGATTGGCAGGGCATGAAACCCTAATCTTTCATCTTTCAGTTAACTCAAATGTTAAGTGTCACTTTTTTCATGTACTGTGGTTACAAATATGAGAAAATACAAAATGAAAATTTCTCAACATAGTCATGTTTCTTTTCAGTATGTTTCTCAGATCAGTACACTGCAATGTAAATATTCCATTAAAAGAATATATTTTTGATTGTTTCTTCAGTCAGAGATGCATTGCCTTTTTGACTTAACAATCAATGTCAAATCATTGTCCCTCAAACAATCCTGCAGGGATTTGACAACGTGAGACCATGGCTTTATGGAGGATCACCTAGAATTAGCTGCCGTCTTTTCTGACATGATTTTAAATCAATGCTATCATCACTGTTTCTTTTGCTTAGGGTTTTGAGTCTAGGAATGATGCAAACAATCGGCAGTTTATTTCCTTCTTACGTGATCTTGTTTTCTCCTCCCTACCCCCCTTTCTTCTTTCATTTGGTAGCCTCGAGCAAATTGAATATTCCTGCATTTGTATGTATTTATTAATCTGTTTGTGCCTCTAATTCTTAAAAGATTTCATTATGGCACTAATACTCTGAAGCAGCAAATTTGGGGAAAAAGAGCTGCATTCATTTATGCTGTTGTAAAATGGAGGAATTGGTTGTAGTTGGAAAAAAAATCTGCCTTTTACAGCTGCTGATTTTTGTCATTTATTTTACGTAGCCCAGCCATGATCTACAATCAGGTCTTCCTTTTTATGTTGTATTTTTTATAAGAATGTTGAAACATAGATGATTGTTATGCATCTTTGCAGCACCTAAACTTGAATATTGTACTTAAAAATGTTATTTGTTGTCTTTTTTAAATTAAATTGTTATGTTTAAGAAGTGAATTAAATAACTGTTATCTGTGGCATAATTTTGTAGCAGCTAAAATTAAATGCTGGTCTTCGATATTTTAATTGTTATAGTTTGGGGTATGATTGTTGTAATTAGAAAATGAATGAGTGCCTTGTGCACTATGTTGTAACAGTAATTTGGAGTTTATTTTGTACATCATCTGGTGTAAATTATAAGAATTTAAGCAACAACTTCTGTCTCTCAACACCTTTCTTAATAACACTATTCCAGTAACTGGATATGCATATTGAAATATCTGTGTTGTATATTAGATTCTATGACCTGTACCGAGGCAATATTTTGCGATTGCAAATTTTCTTGACTATTATTAAGTGTGTGTGTTTGTGTGTTGCTTATGCCCTACATACGAGTCCTCCAAGCTACTGATGATCTGTTCAATGTACGACATGCCAAAATGCTACGGCTGCATGGGGAGATACAATTAAATCCTATCCCCCCCCCCCCCCCCCCCCCCCTCTCTCTCTCTCTCTCTCTCTCTCTCTCTCTCTCTCTCTCTCTCTCTCTCTCTCAAAGATTGGCAGGTTCAGGAATCTAACAAAGAAAGATTTTAATCACGGTTTCTTTTTCATCTCTATCATACAATGTAGTCCAATTTTTTGCTAATACAGAAATAACATTTTGTGATTTATGTTGTGTACTTTTCAAAAGATCTAATGATGTCCTCATTCCTTTCTTATAAACAAAACAAGAAGAAACTGACAATAATTGTCATCAAAATAAAACACAGAACAGTGTCTCCATAGCATCAATGAGCACATCCTTTCAGCACCTTTGACCCAGGCAATGAACACAGCAGCGGTCAGTCTATGACTTGCAGCAGGTGAATCCCAGTCAGCTGCATTGCTCATGCACCCCACGTAAATAATAATAAACAAAATCTAACAATACACATAACCAAGTCTTGATTTGTGACAGTATACCGCTTGTAATTTTTCCTCCTCCTTTTCTACGTAATTCTGTAGTTCTCAATTCGTTCGAGCAATCAATCATTCATGATAGGAAATACAGTCATAGCTCAGTCACTCAAAGTGATTCTGAAATTTTACTTGTTAGAATGAAATCAGGCGATGATTCTTCTCCTCTGCAGGCTCGTGCTTTGCGGCAGTCTGCTAATCTGTACAAATAAAATGCCTCATAATTTTGGGAGCATTGTATAATCAGTCGGGAAACCTCATATCAAGCGGATATTTGGCTTTGATGAAGTTTAACCTTCCGAAGAAGTAATGGAGCTCTTGGATTATTAAATGCAGGTTCGTATCCAGTCTTTCGGAAGTTCCCTTCTGATTAACAACTACGCAATATACCGATAAATATCATTAATTCTCATATTTCCAATACACACCTTTTATTTGAAGGAGCAATCTATATATATTTCCTCTTAATTGTACAGTTCGTATCAGTTATCTTCTGTGATAAATCTCAATAATCAGATTACAGTTCTTCCAAACCAAGCTCAGGCTAATCGGAACGAAGACAATCTCGGAAGCTCCCTTTTTTTTTTTTTTTTTTTTTCTTTTTTTTCTAACAACCACCAGAGAGAGTACTACAAAGAATACTTATGCGCTCATGGCATAGCTATTGTATGAGCTACTTTTCGCATGGATTCTGCGAGTATGAAGATAGAAAATTAGTAAACGTCATTCAAGGGTAGAATTGTATCTGAATAATTCATCGAATATAAAGAGATATT
Organism: Schistocerca americana; assembly: GCF_021461395.2. Classification (NCBI taxonomy): domain Eukaryota; kingdom Metazoa; phylum Arthropoda; class Insecta; order Orthoptera; family Acrididae; genus Schistocerca; species Schistocerca americana. The sequence goes on along the minus strand of NC_060119.1, from coordinate 12,980,291 downwards.
AGAATTGCCCCTCGCAGCGAGCAAAGTTAATGATAATACACTTTGCGAGCTAACAGAAAAAATTTGTTGGGTTGTTTATTCAAAAGAGGAATATTTTGAATTAGTAGAATTTTACTATAGAGAGTATGGGTAACATGTTAAGACAATAAGTTACGAGAATACCTAAGCTGTAGCTTTTACATGTACCGGGGTATACCCGCATCCCGAGTACATAACCAGGGAAGATGTAGATTGGTGTAATTACGAAAAAGGTCTACTCATTTGGGAACTAGCATTCACAGGGAAACCCTGGAAAACCTGGAAGAATAGACCCCAGCTCAGGTATTACAGAAGATAGGAAAGCCTAAATCCAGTAATTTTGAAATATATAGAAGCTCTGTAGATTAGATCGAAGGAAAAGTGCCTCATAGCCAAAAAAAAATTACAATATTGCTAAAAAAAAAAAAAATTATCAAAATTCTTCTTTCGACGATGTAGTCGGCGATCTCGTTGTGAAGTCGATGGAACAGGAACACTTGGTACGGACACCGGGTAGGCGACGTACAGCGTTTGGTGGAGGCGGCACGGAGGACAGGCGATCGCTTATGGTACGGGATAGAAGCTGATAACGTGCCGTAGAAACAGGAAGATGATCTCAGGAACAGATGGTCAGGGACGTGAACATGAAACAGGTTTAAAGTGGAATAAGAAAAGGTTCTGACTGAATAAATCCCTGGAAGAGAGAGGATTAAGGCAACGAAGTCCATATTTCATCGTTGAACTCAAAATCGGAGTGGATTCTTATATTCTTCCATCTGTACTAGACTGGAACATCCATCAGTCCTGACAATCACGAATTTTTTTGTAGTCCTCAATACCAAAGTTGTTTTGCATTACAACTGCTGATTGTCCAAAACATTGCCAAATAGACTGTGGGCAATTAAATTTTGTTGTAGCTCATATCGAATGTATTCCTCTCAAAAAAAAATTTTAATCTAATCTTCGTTTTGTTATAGTGCAGGTGGAAGTAGAGCATTGAATCTGTCCGAGGTTTGCTTTCAATTACAAAATTATGGATAAAATTTAAGTTTACACCTGATGAAAAATTTTAAACATAGGCATATGACACTGACTCCACAAAAGGAATAATTTGAAAAATTTTCATTATTCTTATAATTAATTGATTTATAGATCCACTTGCAAATAAATATCATTAATGATGACGTATGTTCATTTAACAAATCATCCACTCGTAGAATCTTCTTCATCCTCTCATGAACATTTATGGAAATATATTTCAACAATTATGTCCATAATATGAAACACACAAACTGCTATTCTTAAAAAGTTAATTAAAATTCTTAAATTAATTCTCCTGGTAAAGAAGGCATAATGAAAAATCTAAACATTATAATAATTTTCTCTCGCGCAACCAGGGAGTTTCTTCAGTTGTTTGCAACAGTGACATTATCGACTGTTGCTTCATTTCACAGTTCATTTGTTTTCTTGCGCGAACAGCGCACGTCATACACACAGCGTATTTACCTACATATCCCACACTGTTCAAGTTTCACACACAATTCTCACATAAGTGCCATGTCTTGAGGAAATGTAGATGCACTTTCATTGTATATCACTGTGGCTTCTGCTCACAGTCAACACTTACAAACGCTAGTAATTAACAAATCCTTCTACCTATCTTAAAATTTTTGTGCTAAACTATCACAGGAGTAATCTCACTGTCTCTTAACCTATCACAAGAGTAATCTCACTGTCTCCTAACCTATCACAGGAGTAATCTCACTGTCTCTAAACCTATCACAGGAGCAATCTCACTGTCTCTGAACGTATCACAGGAGTAATCTCACTGTCTCTTAACCTCTCGACAACATAAACTTCTTGATATTTATATACACATTCGACTCATAGTCAAATTCCACTCTAAGTTCTTCTCCATATTTGGTATCACAGATCTACGATCCTTCAAAAAATTTCTTAATATCATTATGCGGGAATAATCCCTTTATCCTTTAGGATTCGGGATATGCCAACAAGTATGATCCAGGATTTGGTATATTTACAATAACATATGGTCCGGTATAAATAAGATTCCATTTCTTTATGTTCTTCATCAGTTTCGAGGAATGGATGTGTCGCCTCAATAAAACCTTTTCTCCAAGATGAAACGTCTGAATCCGGTGAATCCGTTTATCATATGTCAATTTCCGTTGTATTGCCTTTTTAGTTAAATTGACAAGTGCGAGTCGAATCTTTTCCTCCCATTTTAAATTCTGGTCTTCATACTTTGGCAGATGGTTTATCCAGAAGTTCTTTCCAGTCTGACTAAACATAAGCTCTGTTGGAGTAAAGTTAGTTGAGGTATGTGTCAGATTATTAAATATTTGTTCAAATTCTGACAAATAATCAGCCCATGATGTTTGTTTACTGTGACAGTATGTACGTATAAATCGGTTTAATTCTTGGAAAACTCATTCTATTGGACTACCTTGTGGATGGTAAAATGATGTCAAAATTTGTTGAATACCAAGTTGTGTTAGTGTTTGCTTCCATTTAAATCCAGTAAAAATTCTGGCATTATCTGTAATTATGGATTTTGGTAAACCTACATGCGGAAGATAGTCACGCACCAATCTCACTACAACAGCTCTGGCAGTAGCACACTTTAATGAATATAGTTTTACATATTTTGTAAACACGTCAAAGAATCCAACAATGAATTTGACTCCTTCTCTTGATCGTGGGAGAGGGCCGCAGATATCACACGAAATTAACGCCCTTGGCTCTCATGGAATAATTGAATGCAGAACATGCTTACTACCTCTATTATCCGGTTTTGCCTTTTGACAGAGTAAACAGTTTTGTATTGTTTGGTGCACTTTTCTCCGAATATTTGGAAAATAACAGTATGCTCCTATTTTATTGGCACATTTAATTACACCAAAATGTCCCCATGATAAGTGGGTAAACCAAATTAATTTTTCCTCATATTCCTTCGGGATACATACACACCACCGTGGATTGTTGTCCTTCCCACGTCTGAAGAATAATACTCCATTTACTAATTTATAATGATCTAAACTAGCCCTTGAATTTTGTTGTTCCTTTAGCTGAATTATCTTCTTCCATCGTGGGTCTTTTCGTTGTAAATTTCCCATATCTCTACAAAGATGTAGATAATAAGTCTTGTAGATATTGTCCTGCAACAGTAATACTGGAAAATCCGAAGTATTTACTGATTCTATTTCCGGCGTTAAACCTTCTGGGGATCTTGACAGCGCATCCGCAATAATATTTTCTTTGCCAGACACATGAATAATTTTAAATTGGTACTGTTGTAGTGCCATTGTCCAATGTGACAGTCTAGGATGTAATAATTTACATGTTTGCAAAAAGGTTAGTGATTGATGGTCACAATACACAATCGTTTTTGAACCATATAAATAATAGTTAAACTTCTTGAATGCCCAGATAACCGCAAGTGCTTCAAGTTCTGTGGTCGTATAGGCTCTTTCACAGGGCGATAACACTCGACTAGCAAATGCTATCGGACAGAATGTTGGTACCCCTTTTATTTTCCTTATTTGGAAGAGACAAGCACCTAATCCAACATCCGATGAATCCGTGGACAGACAGAACTCACAATTCATATCAGGGTGATATAATAAGGATGCGTTAACGAGTTGGTCTTTAATGTCTCGAAAAGCTAGTTCACATTCTTCAGTCCATTGCCATGGCACATCCTTCCGTAGAAGCCGGTTTAATGCCTCAGAATTCATGGCTTGAGTCTTTATGAAATGACGGAAGAACGATGCCATACCTATAAATCCCTTGAGCTGTCTTTTATTCTGTGGTGATGGAAAATTGTTAATTGCACTTATCTTCTTCTCGGTAGGCAGGATACCTTTCGCATCTATCATATGTCCTAAGAACTTGATTTGTGGTAAAGCAAAATGAGACTTTTGTAAGTTTACTGTAATTCCGGTTTTCTTGAAAACAGCAAAAATCCTTGCCAAAATATGCAAATGCTCTTCCCATGTTTCGTGGCTATTAATAAGTCGTCAACAAACACAGTTATACGACTACGCAATTCTGGTCCAAGAACATAATCCAACACTGAGATAAATATTCCGGCACTAGTTAAGTACGAAACATCCTGGAAATTTTGAATTAATTCATCTATATTTTCCGGATGAGTTCTTACAGGTATTATTATTTTATTAATCTCTCTCGCATCCAAAACTAATCTAACGTTACCTCCAGGTTTTGGGACGACTAAGAGCGGAGAACAATATGGACTAGTTGATGGCTCAATCAAGTTCCATTCTAACATTCTATTTATCTCCCTTTGAACAGATTGTTTTAAACGCCAGGGGATCAGGTAGTGCGTGTAACAGTAAGTCTGATGTGGCTTCACTTGTAGGTGACAAATATACCCTTTAATAATTCCTGGTTTCTCATCAAAAATCTCTTCATATGCCTCTAACAAATAATGAAGCTGCTGCCTTTGTTCTCCAGTAAGCTGATTTGATTCACTAGCTTTTATCTTTGTTGTTTGGTTAAAGTCCTCCTGTTGTATCAAATCCTTTGAAAGCTCCTTCCAATGACCGTTTGTAGTGTCAATTAATTGAATTATGCCACCACGACAATATTTCTCATGCACCGTTTCCTTTCTATTTAAATCCAGTGCTATCTCTTCTCCATTTAATCTAAATTTAACTATTCCCTCCAAAAAATCTATCTGACAATCGTACTCCTGCATACTCCCAATACCAAGAATACAGTCCACTAATAACTTCTCCACTACAAGGAACGTGCATTTTATTGCTACATTTCCCATTTTCATCTCTAATTGTGTTTGTATTTTGACATTGGGAGATAAATATCATTAATTCTCATATTTCCAATACACACCTTTTATTTGAAGGAGCAATCTATATATATTTCCTCTTAATTGTACAGTTTGTATGAGTTATCTTCTGTGATAAATCTCAATAATCAGATTACAGTTCTTCCAAACCAAGCTCAGGCTAATCGGAACGAAGACAATCTCGGAAGCTCCCTTTCTTTTTTTTTTTTTTTTTTTTTTTTTTTTTTTTTTTTTTCTAACAACCGCCAGTGAGAGTACTACAAAGAATACTTATGCGCTCATGGCATAGCTATTGTATGAGCCACTTTTCGCATGGATTCTGCGAGTATGAAGATAGAAAATTAGTAAACGTCATTCAAGGATAGAATTGTATCTGAATAATTCATCGAATATAAAGAGATATTAGACGCTGATGACAAAAAAAATTAGACCCAAAGATTTTGAGATGTGGTACAATAGAACTTTTGCTCTAGTTGTAGCGGCAAGATACAAATGTTGTATTCACACTGTTAAAAACTGAGAAAAGTGTTATAACTTTTTCAGAAGTCTAAATCAAACTATGGAAACTCTCGGTAGGAACTTAGAAATATAGGAAATGATAGAGTGCTACTTACCATAAATACATGTTAAGAAGTCTATTTTTTTTTCTTTTAACAAATCTAGCACTGCATATTACTGCCAAATTATTCATTACCTATGATTGCCCCAGTGGCAGAAGTATGTATAATAATGTCAAAACGTTTGTGACACTACACACTAGGAGAAGCTCAAGTTTCAGATACATGTTGATTGCGTTCTTGATGATGCTATCTACATGTTCTCTGCAAACCACTATGAAGAGTATAACAGAGGGTACATCTCACTGTACCAGATATTAAAGCTTGTTCATGTTTCCTTTCCTCCATCTTGTACTTCAACTTTTCTTCCTTAAACTTATCCTGTTTCTAACTACTCTGATTTGCTTTTGTGGTTAGTGTGAATTTAAACTCAGTTGCCATAAATATCTAATATGTTTTATTGAACAGTGAATGGATTATTTTATATTTCATCTAATGCTGTTCTGCTCTTTGTTACGGCACAAATGGTGTTCCCTACTTTTCTGCAATTTTCACGCAACTTGAAAAAATGGTGAGATAAACAACTAGCTTCATGATTTATTTATGTTTTGAATGTACCACAAATGTTTTGAATGTAACAATAATGCTTGTTGTTGTAAAATATACTTTCAACTTGCCTCCTTCACTAGCTGTAAACCGTTTTAGTTTCTCATGTTACCCCTGATGTCTTCTTTTTGGTTGATTCATTTATGATAACATTTTACTGTCCTGAGTAGTACCTGTGTATAAATATAATTTTATTTTTATTTTTAGTGATGTGTGTTTTTATGTGCATATTCTTTCAGTCCTGTGTAATGTGAGTCTCTGTTTAATCGTATGGTTATGTTGACTTCAGACTTAAAGAATTGATGTAGAAATTTATAGTTTTCAGCATGTGGTTCAACAGATCCTTATTGTGTTCCTAAATTGGAAAAGTCCTAAAAACAGAAACTAGAAAATAACTGTATAGAAATTTTGGACCACCATTGGTTAAATATTTTATTACCAACCCAAGAAATAAATTGGGAACAATGTGCAGCATCTTATTCAGTGTAAAAGAAAACTCAAATTTAGTTAAAAGTGGACCACTTGTGTTTGCTAAAGGCATAGAATTGTGTGTTTCTAGTGTTCTTAAATCCATTCAAAACCCTCGAAAAGAACAAAAAAGTAAGAGAATATAATATTGAACTTACAGGCCTAAGTCTGAAAACAACATTTTAATTGTGTGTATTTGGTTTTGTTTCTATGCTGTTGACATCCTGTACTGTTGATTTTAAATTATATGTGAGAGTTGATGTTTGGAAGCTAAGTGCAGGAAAGAAGACCATGAAGTGAAATCCACCCTTTATGTTCTCAGTTGGCGAAGAATGTGGGCAAAGAACTGGAAATCTTTGGGGTACCAAATGGTCAAGGGCTGTGATATTGCCCTTTTAACGCCACTTAGAGTAGACATAGTTCTCTTAGTCTCAAGTGTAAGACAACATTTTTGGTACCTTACAATTTCAGTGGTTTCCATTTACAATTTCTGTTTACAGTGCTCATCATCAAATGTTTTGGTGTTGTTATTTGATTTCATATAAATAACATAGAGGTAGTTATTTTACATACTATTATGTTTCTGATAGCTTTTTCTCACAAAGCATACTTTAGGCTCATATTTTATTGTAAAATATTTAAACTGACAGACGTATAGACTTACATTTTCTGCATGTCTTCTGTCGCCAGTTTCACCTCTAATATTGATTGCAAAGCAGAAGTGATCAGCATAGAAAATGATGGAGTGAGGGTGGAGAGGGGGAGGAGGGGGGGGGGGGGGGGGGGGGGGGGAGAAATGTAATATTGAAACTAAAATCAAGAAAGAGAGCAGTCAATTGAGGATACAATGAAACATTTGGGACCTCATTAACTGCAGGATCATTCTAGTAGAATAGAATTGTATAAAAGGTTACTGCCAAAGGGAAGTGTTAGAACTTCACGTTTAACACATATATTTAGGAACAACACAACAACACATATAAGTCACTGAGTAAGTTGACCTGTGTACAAGTCTGCATTCGATTCAACACTGAGTCTCAGTCTAGCGGCCGCTGCTCGGCTGGCCGCTTAGGTGGCACAGCTGCTGCAGGGCTGGCAGACAGTCCCGCATGTAGAGGATGTGTGTAATTGCGCGGCGGCACTTTGAATAATTGGCGAGTCACAACACTTTTCCCCCCTTTGAAATTGTTGCACTGGTCTTGATGGAGGTGTCCTGGAGATGGCTAACGTCCATAGGTGTTCTTTAACTCGCCGTAAAGTCTCGAGGAGGAGGCTTCCCGTACGGACGGAAGTGTCCCTGATGATAACGGGTCAAGATGACAGGAGACGTGGGCGATGTGTCAGCATCCGTTGGAGGAGGAGGCGAGTAGATGTACTCTGACAGAGGATGATCCTCTGGTTCCTGCATGGGCACGTCTCCTGGTGGCGTCCGTTCTGGTGCTGGCATCGCGATGACGGTGAGAGGGCTGCGTTGTGAGTATTGAGAGATGCCAAGATCCTGAGCATCAGGTAGAGCCAAAGGTGGTGTGGCGGCATTCGGAACAGGCGTTGCTGGCACCCGAGGCCGAAGCTGGTCCGAATGACGCACTGCAACACCCGTGTCCGGGTGGATTTCATACAGGCGTCTGCCACGGTGTCGTAAGATGCAGCCCGGGCTCCTTTTTGGCCGCCTGCCATATCCCCGTACCCAGACGAGGTCGTCGGCGGTGAACCGGCCAAGGGAAGGCACCCGCGGCCGTCAGGTGGGAGGCCGCAGAAGATGAAGTAGCGTGCGGGGCTGTCGCCATGTAAGAGCTCAGCCGGGCTGTGATCGCCCATGGGGGTGAAACGGTAAGATGCCAGGAACTGGAGAAGCGCATCATCATCAGAAGAAGAAGTCAGGAGTTTCCACATCTGAGCCTTAAATGTGCGGACCAGCCGTTCAGCCTCACCGTTGGATTGTGGATGGAACGGCGGGGCCGTCACATGAGTAACGCGGTGACGAGCACAAAAATCTGCAAAGTCGGAAGAGGCAAATTGCGGACCATTATCAGTAACAAGAGTAGAGGGGAGACCTTCCAAAGAAAAAATGCGGGCGAAAGCACTGGTGGTTGCCGCGGTGGTAGGTGACGTGCAACGGACGGTGAAAGGAAAGTTAGAGTGGGCGTCAATTACGAGGAGCCAGTAAGTACCTAAAAAAGGTCCCGCAAAGTCAGCATGAATGAGCTCCCAGGGCTTCTCAGGCGAAGGCCACGGTGACAAATATGACTTCGGGGCAGCGGGCTGTGACGCACAAGGGCCGCAGGCAGCCACCATGTGTGCAATTTCAGAGTTGGCGCCAGGCCAGTACACATGACGGTGCGCCAGAGATTTTGTGCGAGACACACCCCAGTGCCCCTGGTGAAGGAGGCGCAAGACTGCAACACGCAAAGATGCAGGTACCACAACACGCGGCGAAGCATTGTCAGTGGAGAGGAGGATAACACCATCCCTAGCCATGAGCCGGTAGCGCAAAGTGTAGTAGTTCCGCAAGAGATCAGAAGTCTTAGCGGACGGGCGATCTGGCCAACCCTCCTGAATACAGCGTAAAACCCGGGAGAGGGTAGGGTCAGAACCCGTAGCAGCTGCCAGCCTGTCCCCAGTGATGGGGAACCCATCCACAACCCTCTGCTCGGCAACATCCAGGTGGAAACACAAAAGTTCGTCCCTATTGAATGCCTGATCAGGACCCATGGGAAGGCGAGACAAAGCATCAGCATTTGCATGTTGAGCCGTTGGCCAGAAATGAATCTCATAATTGAAACGGGACAAGTAAAGAGCCCAACACTGGAGGCGGTGTGCAGCCTTGTCGGGAAGTGACGTTGATGGATGGAACAAGGAAACAAGTGGTTTGTGATCCGTAACAAGATGAAATTTTGAGCCATAGAGAAAAACACCAAACTTATGAAGAGCATAAATAATGGCCAAAGCTTCTTTCTCAATTTGAGAATACCTTTGTTGGGCATCCGTGAGCGTTTTGGAGGCATAAGCGATGGGTTGTTCCGAACCGTCAGAAAAATGGTGTGCAAGGACTGCACCGACCCCGTATTGAGAGGCGTCTGTGGCAAGAACAAGATGTTGGCCAGGTCGATAAGTAGCCAGGCATAGTCTTTAATTTCCGGAAAGCCGCGTCACTTGACGCGGACTAGTGAAAAGGCACGTTTTTATGCAACAGGGGATGCAACGGCTAAGCCACCGACGCCGCAGATGGTAAAAACTTGTGATAATATGCTATTTTCCCCAAGAAGGCCTGCAGTTCCTTAACAGATGTAGGGCGAGGAAGGGCATTGATCACAGCGACAATGTGTTGAAGCAGACGAATACCATCGCGAGAGAGTTGGAACCCAAAGTACATGATAGATGCCTGAAAAAATTGTGATTTCTGAAGATTACACTTAAGACTGGCAGTCTGTAAGACGTTAAAAAGTGTGCGGAGATTTTGAAGATGTTCGTCAGTGGTGGAGGCAGTGACAACAATGTCGTCCATGTAATTGATACACCCAGGGACAGGGAGCAATAATTGTTCCAAGAATCGCTGAAAGAGAGCAGGGGCGCTAGCAACCCCGAATGGCAAGCGTTGGTATTGATAGAGGCCGAAAGGCGTGTTAAGGACCAGAAACTGCCGGGAAGCAGCATTGAGAGGAAGTTGATGATAAGCTTCTGACAGGTCAATTTTAGAAAAATACTGTCCTCCAGCGAGTTTAGTGAACAGTTCTTCAGGATGGGGCATAGGGTAAGTGTCGATGAGGCATTGAGCATTTACAGTGGCTTTGAAATCGCCACAGAGACAAATATCACCATTGGGCTTAGCAACTACAACAACAGGAGAGGACCACTCACTGGAAGTGACAGGAAGTAAGACCCCTGATGCAGTGAGATGATCCAAGTCCCGTTTTACCCGATCTCGAAGGGCCACAGGAATGGGCAGAGCCCGAAAAAACTTAGGCCGAGCAGTGGGTTTGAGCGTGATATGAGCTTCAAAGTCGTTCGCACGACCTAAACTGGGAGAAAAAAGGGACAAAAATGTAGTTGACAAGGAATCCAGTTGAGCATAAGGAATAGCGTCAGAGACAATATTGACAGAGTCATCTATGGAGAAACCAAAAAGATTTTCTGCGTTGGCAGAACTCCGGAGATGGGAACTTGCCCTTCAGTCTATCCTCTCTTCTCGTTATCCGCCAGGCCTCAACCTCTGCTAATTTCAAGTTGCCGCTGCTCATAGCTCACCTGTCTTTCAACAACATCTTTGCCTCTGTACTTCTGCCTCGACTGACATCTCTGCCGAATCTCTTTGCCTTTACAAATGTCTGCTTGTGTCTTTGTATGTGTGGTTGGATATGGGTGCGTGTGCAAGTGTATACCTGTTCTTTTTTCCCCCTAAGGTAAGTCTTTCCGCACCTGGGATTGGAATGACTCCTTACCCTCTCCCTTAAAACCCACATCCTTTCGTCTTTCCCTCTTTCCTGATGAAGCAACCGTTGGTTGCGAAAGCTAGAATTTTGTGTGTATGATTGTGTTTGTTTGTGTGTCTATCGACCTGCCAGCGCTTTCGTATGGTAAGTCACATCATTTTTGTTTTTAGATATATTTTCCTGCTTGGAATGTTTCCCTCTTATTATGCATTCAGTTAACTGAGTAGAAATCAGTAATATCTTATCTCAGTGAGGAACTTGAAAGTTTCAGCACAGGTCAGGAGCATGTAGAGGTGCTCTTCCTCTACTTGAAAAGAACAGTTGACCACGCACTGAGTAGATAGGTTCCTAGTAGAACAGTTCATAATGGGATGGAACCTCCGTGGTATACAGTCACTGTAAAGAAAACTTCTAAAGGAACAGAGATTACTGCATAATAGGTGTAAAACAAAGTGTAGGATTATAGATTGAGAGACGCTGGATGAAACATGTTTGGCTGTCAAGAGAGCAATGCATGAAGCCTTCAATGACTACTGTAGCAGAATATTGTCAAATGACATTTCACAAAATCCAAATAAATTCTGGTCGTATGTAAGGGCTGTTAGTGGCACAAAAGTTAGTGTCCAGTCCCTAGCAAGTGAGACAGGAACTGAAATTGAGGGTAGCAAAGTAAAAGCTGAAATTCTGAACTCGATTTTCAAATGTCCCTTTGCAAATAAAAACCCAGGAGAACTGCCCCAATTCAATCCTCGTACACTGAAAAAATGAACAAAATAGGTATTAGTGTCAGTTGTGTTGAGAAACAGTTGAAATCATTAAACAAAGCTCCAGACCCCGATGGAATCACAGTCAGATTCTATATTGAATTTGTGGCTGAGTTATCCTCTCTTCTCACTGTAATCTATCCAAAAAACCTTACCTAGTTTTTGGAAAAAGTTACAGATCACACCCGTCTACAAGTAGGGTTGTAGGAGTGACAAAACTACCATCCAGTAGCCTTGACATCAATTTGTTGTAGATTCTTAGAAAATATTTTGAGCTCAAACATAATGAGGTATCTTGAACGGAACTACCTCCTTGAATCAACCAGCATGGTTTTCAAAACCATAGATGATATGAAATCCAACTCTCACTTTTCTCACATAACTTGCTGAAAGTGTTGGATCAAGGCAACAGGTAGATAGTGTTTCTTGATTTCCTAACAGTATTTGATTCTGTTCCACACCTACACTTACTGTGAAAAGTACGATCATATGGGGTATCAAGTGAAATTCGTGACTGGATTGAGGACTTTTTGATAGGAAGGACACAGCATGTTATCTTGGATGGAGAGTCATCATCAGATGTAGAAGTAACTTCAGGTGTGCCCCAGGGAAGTGTGTTGGGGCGGTTCCAGTTCTTGTCCATTAATGATCTTGCTGTAAATTTTTTGCAGATGATGCAGTTATCTGTAATGAAGTGCTATTTCAGAGAAGCTGCATAAATATTCAGTCAGATCTTGATGAGATTTCAACATGGTGCAGTGATTGGCAACTTGCTCTGAATGTTTAGAAATGTATAAACTTAGAATCCTGTGACTATAATATTGGTGAGTCACTGTCGGAATCTGCCAACTCGTACAAATACCTGTGTGTAACACTTTGTAGAAATATGAAATGGCATGATCACATAGGTTCAGTTGTGGATAAAGCAGGTTGTAGACCTTGGTGTATTGGTATAGTAATGGGGAAGTGCAATCAGTCTACTAAAGAGATGCTTACAAGTCATTCGTGTGACCACCCCCCCCCCCCCCCCGCCCCCCCCCCCCCTAGATTATTGCTAAAGTGTGTGGGAC